>NC_073224.2:3777500-5035000 GCF_029281585.2 Gorilla gorilla gorilla
TGTATAAACAAGGAAATATCAGCACCGCTATCTGCATGAACATGGAAACATCAGCCCATCTATCTGTATGAAAATGGAAATATCTACACCACTATCTGTATGAACATGGAAATATCTACACCGCTATCTGTATGAACATGGAAATATCTTCACCGCCTTCTGTATGAACATGGATATATCTACACAGCCATTTGGAAGAACATGGAAATATCTACACCGCTATCTGTATGAACATGGAAATAGCTACACCGCTATCTGTATGAACATGGAAATATCTACACCACTATCTGTATGAACATGGAAATAGCTACACCGCTATCTGTGTAAACATGCATACTCCTTCACCGCTATCTGTATAAACATGGAAATATCTACACCACTATCTGTATGAACATGGAAATATCTACACCGCTATCTGTTTGAACATGGAAATATCTACACCGCTATCTGCATGAAAATGGAAATATCTACACAGCTATCTGCATATACACTGAAATATCTACAAAGCTATCTCTTTACACATGGAAATATCTACACCACTATCTGTATGAACATGGAAATATCTATACCGCTATCTGTATGAACATGGAATTATCTTCACCACCATCTGTGTGAACATGGATATGTCTACACAGCCATCTGGATGAACATGGAAATATCTACACCGCTATCTGTATGAACATGGAAATAGCTACACCACTATCTGTATGAACATGGAAATATCTACACCATTATCTGTATGAACATGGAAATATCTACACCGCTATCTGTATGAACATGGAAATATCTTCACTGCCATCTGTATGAACGTGGATATATCTACACAACCATCTGGATGAACATGGAAATATCTACACCGCTATCTGTATGAACATGGAAATATCTACACCGCTATCTGTGTAAACATGCATACATCTTCACCGCTATCTGTATAAAGATGGAAATATCTACACCGCTATCTGTATAAACATGGAAATATCCACACCGCTACCTGTATAAACATGGAAATATAAGCACCGCTATCTGTATGAACATGGAAATATCTACACCGCTATCTGTACGAACATGGAAATATCAACAGCACTATGTGTATGAACATGGAAATATCTACACAACTATCTGTATGAACATGGATATATCTACACAGCCATCAGGATGAACATGGAAATATCTTCACCGCCATCTGTATGAACATGGATATATCTACACAGCCATCAGGATGAACATGGAAATATCTACACCGCTATCTGTATGAACATGGAAATATCTACACCGCTATCTGTGTATACAGGCATACATCTTCACCGCTATCTGTATAAACATGGATATATCTACACCACTATCTGTATGAACATGGAAATATCTACACCGCTATCTGTGTATACAGGCATACATCTTCACCGCTATCTGTATAAACATGGATATATCTACACCACTATCTGTATGAACATGGAAATATCTACACCGCTATCTGTTTGAACATGGAAATATCTAAACCGCTATCTGCCTGAAAATGGAAATATCTGCACCGCCATCTGTATGAACATATAAATGTCTACACCGCCAACTGTATTAAGATGGAGATATCTACACCGCTATCTGTATAAACTTGGAAATATCTACACCGCTATCTGTATAAACATGGAAATATCTACACAGCTATCTGTATAAACAAGGAAATATCTGCACCGCTACCTGTATAAAAATGGAAATATCAGCACCGATATCTGAATGAACGTGGAAATATCTACACCGCTATCTGTACGAACATGGAAATATCTACACCGCTATCTGTATGAACATGGAAATAGCTACAGCGCTATCTGTATGAAGATGGAAATATCTACACCACTATCTGTATGAACATGGAAATATCTACACCGCTATCTCTATGAACATGGATATACCTAAACAGCCATCTGGATGAACATGGAAATATCTACACCGCTATCTGTATGAACATGGAAATATCTACACCGTTATCTGTGTAAACATGCATACATCTTCACCACTATCTGTATGAACATGGAAATATCTACACCGCTATCTGTAAGAACATGGAAATATCTTCACCGCCATCTGTATGAACATGGATATATCTACACAACCATCTGGATGAACATGGAAATATCTACACCGCTATCTGTATGAACATGGAAATATCTACACCGCTATCTGTGTAAACATGCATACATCTTCACCACTATCTGTATAAACATGGAAATAACTACACCGCTATCTGTATGAACATGGAAATATCTACACCGCTATCTGTTTGAACATGGAAATATCTAAACCGCTATCCGCATGAAAATGGATATATCTGCACCGCCATCTGCATGTACATATAAATATCTACACCGCCATCTGTATTAAGATGGAGATATCTACACCACTATCTGTATAAACTTGGAAATATCTACACCACTATCTGTATAAACATGGAAATATATACACCGCTATCTGTATAAACATGGAAATATCCACACCGCTACCTGTATAAACATGGAAATATAAGCACCGCTATCTGTACGAACATGGAAATATCTACACCGCTATCTGTATGAACATGGAATTATCTTCACCACCATCTGTATGAACATGGATATGTCTACACAGCCATCTGGATGAACATGGAAATATCTACACCGCTATCAGTTTGAATATGGAAATATCTAAACCGCTATCTGCATGAAAATGGAAATATCTACACAGCTATCTGCATATACATGGAAATATCTACACAGCTATCTCTTTACACATGGAAATAACTACACCGCTATCTGTATGAACATGGAAATATCTACACCGGCATCTGTATGAACATGGAAATATCTGCACGGCCATTTGAATGAACATATAAATATCTACACCGCAATCTGTATTAAGATTGTGATATCTACACTGCTATCTGTATAAACATGGAAATATCTACACCGCTATCTGCATGAACATGGAAATAGCTTCACCGCTATCTATATGAACATGGAATTAGCTACACCGCCATCTGTATGAACATGGAAATATCTGCACCGCCATCTGTATGAACATATAAATATCTACACAGCCATCTGTATTAAGATGGAGATATCTACACCGCTATCTGTATAAACTTGGAAATATCTACTCCGCTATCGTATAAAAATGGAAATATCTACACCGCTATCTGTATAAACATGGAAATATCCACACCGCTACCTGTATAAACATGGAAATATCAGCACCGCTATCTGTATGAACATGGAAATACCTACACCGCTTTCTGTACGAACATGGACATATCTACACCGCTATCTGTATGAACATGGAAATAGCTACACCGCTATCTGTATGAACATGGACATATCTACTCCACTATCTGTATGAACATGGAAATATCTAAACCGCTATCTGCATGAAAATGGAAATATCTGCACCGCTATCTGTATGAACATGGAAATATCTACACCGCTATCTGTATGAACATGGAAATATCTACACCGCTATCTGTGTAAACATGCATACATCTTCACCGCTATCTGTATAAACATGGAAATATCTACACCGCTATCTGTATAAACATGGAAATATCCACACCGCTACCTGTATAAACATGGAAATATAAGCACCGCTATCTGTATGAACATGGAAATATCTACACCGCTATCTGTACGAACATGGAAATATCAACAGCACTATGTGTATGAACATGGAAATATCTACACCGCTATCTGTATGAACGTGGATATATCTACACAGCCATCAGGATGAACATGGAAATATCTTCACCGCCATCTGTATGAACATGGATATATCTACACAGCCATCAGGATGAACATGGAAATATCTACACCGCTATCTGTATGAACATGGAAATATCTACACCGCTATCAGTGTAAACATGCAAACATTACCGCTACCTGTATAAACATGGAAATATCAGCACCGCTATCTGTATGAACATGGAAATATCTACACCGCTATCTGTACGAACATGGACATATCTACACCGCTATCTGTATGAACATGGAAATAGCTACACCGCTATCTGTATGAACATGGACATATCTACACCACTATCTGTATGAACATGGAAATATCTAAACCGCTATCTGCATGAAAATGGAAATATATGCACCGCTATCTGTCTGAACATGGAAATATCTACACCGCTGTTTGAACATGGAAATATCTAAACCGCTATCTGCATGAAAATGGAAATATCTGCACCGCCATCTGTATGAACATATAAATATATACACCGCTATCTGTATTAAGATGGAGATATCTACACCGCTATCTGTATAAACTTGGAAATATCTACACCGCTCTCTGTAGAAACATGGATATATCTACACCACTATCTGTATGAACATGGAAATATCTACACCGCTATCTGTATGAACATTTAAATATCTACACCGCTATCTGTACGAACATGGATATATCTACACCGCTATCCGTATGAACATGGAAATAGCTACACCGCTATCTGAATGAATATGGAAATATCTACACCACTATCTGTATGAACATGGAAATATCTACACCGCTATCTCTATGAACATGGGTATATCTACACAGCAATCTGGATGAACACGGAAATATCTACACCTTTATCTGTGTAAACATACTTACATCTTCACCGCTATCTGTATAAACATGGAAATATCTACACCGCTATCTGTATGAACATGGAAATATCTACACTGCTATCTGTTTGAACATGGAAATATCTAAACGGCTATCTGCATGAAAATGGAAATATCTACACTGCTATCAGCATATACATGGAAATATCTACACAGCTATCTCTTTGCGCATGGAAATAACTACACCGCTATCTGTATGATCATGGAAATATCTTCACCGCCATCTGTATGAACATGGATATATCTACACAGCCATGTGGATGAACATGGAAATATCTACACCGCTATCTGTATAAACATGGAAATATCTACACCGCTATCTGTATAAACATGGAATTATGTTCACCACCATCTGTATGAACATGGATATGTCTACACAGCCATCTGGATGAACATGGAAATATCTACACCGCTATCTGTTTGAATATGGAAATATCTAAACCGCTATCTGCATGAAAATGGAAATATCTACACAGCTATCTGCATATACATGGAAATATCTACACAGCTATCTCTTTACACATGGAAATAACTACACCGCTATCTGTATGAACATGGAAATATCTACACCGGCATCTGTATGAACATGGAAATATCTGCACGGCCATTTGAATGAACATATAAATATCTACACCGCCATCTGTATTAAGATGGTGATATCTACACCGCTATCTGTATAAACATGGAAATATCTACACCGCTATCTGCATGAACATGGAAATAGCTTCACCACTATCTATATGAACATCGAATTAGCTACACCACCATCTGTATGAACATGGAAATATCTGCACCGCCATCTGTATGAACATATAAATATCTACACAGCCATCTGTATTAAGATGGAGATATCTACACCGCTATCTGTATAAACTTGGAAATATCTACACCGCTATCGTATAAAAATGGAAATATCTACACCGCTATCTGTATAAACATGGAAATATCCACACCGCTACCTGTATAAACATGGAAATATCAGCACCGCTATCTGTATGTACATGGAAATACCTACACCGCTTTCTGTACGAACATGGACATATCTACACCGCTATCTGTATGAACATGGAAATAGCTACACCGCTATCTGTATGAACATGGACATATCTACACCACTATCTGTATGAACATGGAAATATCTAAACCGCTATCTGCATGAAAATGGAAATATCTGCACCGCTATCTGTATGAACATGGAAATATCTACACCGCTATCTGTATGAACATGGAAATATCTACACCGCTATCTGTGTAAACATGCATACATCTTCACCGCTATCTGTATAAACATGGAAATATCTACACCGCTATCTGTATAAACATGGAAATATCCACACCGCTATCTGTACGAACATGGAAATATCAACAGCACTATGTGTATGAACATGGAAATATCTACACCGCTATCTGTATGAACATGGATATATCTACACAGCCATCAGGATGAACATGGAAATATCTTCACCGCCATCTGTATGAACATGGATATATCTACACAGCCATCAGGATGAACATGGAAATATCTACACCGCTATCTGTATGAACATGGAAATATCTACACCGCTATCAGTGTAAACATGCAAACATCACCGCTACCTGTATAAACATGGAAATATCAGCACCGCTATCTGTATGAACATGGAAATATCTACACCGCTATCTGTACGAACATGGACATATCTACACCGCTATCTGTATGAACATGGAAATAGCTACACCGCTATCTGTATGAACATGGACATATCTACACCACTATCTGTATGAACATGGAAATATCTAAACCGCTATCTGCATGAAAATGGAAATATCTGCACCGCTATCTGTCTGAACATGGAAATATCTACACCGCTATCTGTTTGAACATGGAAATATCTAAACCGCTATCTGCATGAAAATGGAAATATCTGCACCGCCATCTGTATGAACATATAAATATCTACACCGCCATCTGTATTAAGATGGAGATATCTACACCGCTATCTGTATAAACTTGGAAATATCTACACCGCTCTCTGTAGAAACATGGATATATCTACACCACTATCTGTATGAACATGGAAATATCTACACCGCTATCTGTATGAACATTTAAATATCTACACGGCTATCTGTACGAACATGGATATATCTACACCGCTATCCGTATGAACATGGAAATAGCTACACCGCTATCTGTATGAATATGGAAATATCTACACCACTATCTGTATGAACATGGAAATATCTACACCGCTATCTCTATGAACATGGATATATCTACACAGCAATCTGGATGAACACGGAAATATCTACACCTTTATCTGTGTAAACATACATACATCTTCACCGCTATCTGTATAAACATGGAAATATCTACACCGCTATCTGTATGAACATGGAAATATCTACACCGCTATCTGTTTGAACATGGAAATATCTAAACGGCTATCTGCATGAAAATGGAAATATCTACACTGCTATCAGCATATACATGGAAATATCTACACAGCTATCTCTTTGCGCATGGAAATAACTACACCGCTATCTGTATGATCATGGAAATATCTTCACCGCCATCTGTATGAACATGGATATATCTACACAGCCATGTGGATGAACATGGAAATATCTACACCGCTATCTGTATAAACATGGAAATATCTACACCGCTATCTGTATAAACATGGAAATATCTACACCGCTACCTGTATAAACATGGAAATATAAGCACCGCTATCTGTATGAACATGGAAATATCTACACCGCTATCTGTACGAACATGGAAATATCTACACCGCTATCTGTATGAACATGGAAATAGCTGCACGGCTATCTGTATGAACATGGAATTATCTTCACCACCATCTGTATGAACATGGATATGTCTACACAGCCATCTGGATGAACATGGAAATATCTACACCGCTATCTGTTTGAATATGGAAATATCTAAACCGCTATCTGCATGAAAATGGAAATATCTACACAGCTATCTGCATATACATGGAAATATCTACACAGCTATCTCTTTACACATGGAAATAACTACACCGCTATCTGTATGAACATGGAAATATCTACACCGGCATCTGTATGAACATGGAAATATCTGCACGGCCATTTGAATGAACATATAAATATCTACACCGCCATCTGTATTAAGATGGTGATATCTACACCGCTATCTGTATAAACATGGAAATATCTACACCGCTATCTGCATGAACATGGAAATAGCTTCACCACTATCTATATGAACATGGAATTAGCTACACCGCCATCTGTATGAACATGGAAATATCTGCACCGCCATCTGTATGAACATATAAATATCTACACAGCCATCTGTATTAAGATGGAGATATCTACACCGCTATCTGTATAAACTTGGAAATATCTACACCGCTATCGTATAAAAATGGAAATATCTACACCGCTATCCGTATAAACATGGAAATATCCACACCGCTACCTGTATAAACATGGAAATATCAGCACCGCTATCTGTATGAACATGGAAATACCTACACCGCTTTCTGTACGAACATGGACATATCTACACCGCTATCTGTATGAACATGGAAATAGCTACACCGCTATCTGTATGAACATGGAAATATCTTCATCGCCATCTGAATGAACATGGATATATCTACACAGCCATCTGGATGAACATAGAAATATCTACACCGCTATCTGTATGAACATGGAAATATCTACACCGCTATCTGCATATACATGGAAATATCTACAAAGCTATCTCTTTACAGATGGAAATAACTAAACCGCTATCTCTATAAACATGGAAATATCTACACCGCCATCTGTATGAACATGGAAATATCTGCACCGCCATCTGAATGAACATACAAATATCTACACCGCCATCTGTATTAAGATGGAGATATCTTCAACGCTATCTGGATAAACTTGGAAATATCTACACCGCTATCTGTGTAAACCTGGAAATATCTACACTGCTATCTGTATAAACATGGAAATAACTACACCTCTATCTGTATAAACATGTAAATATCTACACCGCTACCTGTATAAACATGGAAATATCAGCACCGCTATCTGTATGTACATGGAAATATCAGTCCCTCTACCTGTATGAACATGGAGATACCTACACCGCTATCTGTAAGAACATGGAAATATCTACAGCGCTATCTGTCTGAACATGGAAATATCTTCACCGCCATCTGTATGAACATGGATGTATCTACACAGCCATCTGGATGAACATGGAAATATCTACACCGCTATCTGTATGAACATGGAAATAGCTACACCGCTATCTGTATGAACATGGAAATATCTACAACACTATCTGTATGAACATGGAAATATCTACACCGCTATCTGTATGAACATGGAAATATCTTCACCGCCATCTGTATGAACATGGATATATCTACACAGCCATCTGGATGAACATGGAAATATCTACACCGCTATCTGTATGAACATGGAAATATATACTCCGCTATCTGTGTAAACATGCATACATCTTCACCGCTATCTGTATGAACATGGAAATATCTACACCGCTATCTGTATGAACATGGAAGTATCTACACCGCTATCTGTTTGAACATGGAAATATCTACACCGCTATCTGCATGAAAATGGAAATATCTACACGGCTATCTGCATATACATGGAAATATCTACAACGCTATCTCTTTACACATGGAAATAATTACACCGCTATCTCTATAAACATGGAAATATCTACACTGCCGTCTGTATGAACATCGAAATATCTGCACCGACATCTGTATGAACATATAAGTATCTACACTGCCATCTGTATTAAGATGGAGATATCTACACCGCTATCTGTATTAACCTGGAAATATCTACAACGATATCTGTATAAAAATAGAAATATCTACACCGCTACCTGCATAAACATGGAAATATCAGCACCGCTATCTGTATGAATATGGAAATATCTACACCGCTATCTCTATGAACATGGAAATATCTACACCGCTATCAGTATGAACATGGAAATAGCTACACCGCTATCTGTATGAACATGGAAATATCTACACCACCATCTGTATGAACATGGAAATATCTACACCGCTATGTGTATGAAGATGGATATATCTACACAGCCATCTGGATGAACATGGAAATATCTACACCGCTATCTGTATGTACATGGAAATATGTACACCACTATCTGAGTAAACATGCATACATCTTCACCGCTATCTGTACAAACATGGAAATATGTACACCGCTATCTGTATGAACATGGAAATATCTACACCGCTATCTGTATGAACATGGAAATATCTACACCGCTATCTGTTTGAATATGGAAATATCTACACCGGTATCTGCATGAAAATGGAAATATCTACACTGCTATCTGCATATACATGGAAATATCTTCACAGCTATCTCTTTACACATGGAAATAACTACACCGCTTTCTGTATGAACATGGAAATACCTTAACCGCCATCTGTATGAACATGGATATATCTACACTGCC
Source organism: Gorilla gorilla gorilla (assembly GCF_029281585.2). NCBI lineage: Eukaryota > Metazoa > Chordata > Mammalia > Primates > Hominidae > Gorilla > Gorilla gorilla. The sequence continues at coordinate 3,787,629 of NC_073224.2, forward strand.
ATCTGTATGAACATGGAAATATCTACACCGCTATCTGTATGAACATGGAAATATCTTCACCGCCATCTGTATGAACATGGATATGTCTACACAGCCATCTGGATGAACATGGAAATATCTACACCGCGATCTGTATGAACATGGAAATATCTACACCGCTATCTGTGTAAACATGCATACATCTTCACCGCTATCTGTATAAACATGGAAATATCTACACCGCTATCTGTATGAACATGGAAATAACTTCACCGCCATCTGTATGAACATGGATATATCTACACAGCCATCTGGATGAACATGGAAATATCTACACCACTATCTGTATGAACATGGAAATAGCTACACCGCTATCTGTATGAACATGGAAATATCTTCACCGACATCTGTATGAACATGGATATATCTACACAGCCTTCTGGATGAACATGGAAATATCTACACAGCTATCTGCATATACATGGAAATGTCTACAAAGCTATCTCTTTACACATGGATTTAACTACTCTGCTATCTCTATAAACATGGAAATATCTACACCGCCATCTGTTTGAACATGGAAATATCTGCACCGCCATCTGTATGAACATATAAATATCTACACCGCCATCTATATTAAGATGGAGATATCTACACCGCTATCTGTATAAACCTGGAAATATCTACACCGCTATCTGTATAAACATGGAAATATCTACACCGCTATCTGTATAAACATGGAAATATCTACACCGCTACCTGTATAAACATGGAAATATCAGCACCGCTATCTGTATGAACATGGAAATATCCACTCCGCTTTCTGTATGAACATGGAAATATCTACACCGCTATCTGTATGAACATGGAAATAGCTACACCGCTATCTGTATGAACATGGAAATATCTACACCACTATCTGTATGAACATGGAAATAACTACACCGCTATCTGTATGAACATGGATATATCTACACAGCCATCTGGATGAACATGGATATATCTACACAGCCATCTGGATGAACATGAAAATATCTACACTGCTATCTGTATGAACATGGATATAGCTACACCGCTACCTGTATGAACATGGAAATACCTACACCGCTATCTGTATGAACATGGAAATATCTACACCGCTATCTGTATGAACATGGAAATATCTTCACCGCCATCTGTATGAACATGGATGCATCTACACTGCCATCTGGATGAACATGGAAATATCTACACCGCTTTCTGAATGAACATGGAAATATCTACACCGCTATCTGTGTAAACATGCATACATCTTCACCGCTATCTGTATAAACATGGAAATATCTACACCGCTATGTGTAAGAACATGGAAATATCTACACCGCTATCTGTTTGAACATGGAAATATCTACACCAATATCTGCATGAAAATGGAAATATCTACACAGCTATCTGCATATACCTGGAAATATCTACACAGCTATCTCTTTACACATGGAAATAACTGCACTGCTATCTCTATAAACATGGAAATATCTACACCGCCATCTGTTTGAACATGGAAATATCTGCACCGCCATCTGTATGAACATATAAATATCTACACCGCCATCTGTATTAAGATGGAGATATCTACACCACTATCTGTATAAACATGGAACTATCTACACCGATATCTGTATAAAAATGGAAATATCTACACCGGTATCTGTATAAACATGGAAATATCTACACCGCTACCTGTAAAAACATGGAAATATCAGCACCGCTATCTGTATGAACATGGAAATATCTACACCGCTATCAGTATGAACATGGAAATATCTACACCGCTATCTGTATGAACATGGAAATATCTACACCGCTATCTGTTTGAACAGGGAAATATATACACCACTGTCTGCATGAAAATGGAAATTGCTACACAGCTATCTGCATACACATGGAAATATCTACACAGGTATCTCTTTACACATGGAAATAACTTCACCGCTATCTGAATGAACATGGAAATATCCACACCGCCATCTGTATGAACATGGAAATATCTGCACCGCCATCTGTATGAACATATAAATATCTACACCGCCATCTGTATTAAGATGGAGATATCTACACCGCTATCTGTATAAACATGGAAATATCAACACCGCTCTCTGTATAAACATGGAAATATCTACACCGCTATCTGTATAAACATGGAAATATCTACACCGCTACCTGTATGAACATGGAAATATAACCACCGCTATCTGTATGAACATGGAAATATCTACACCGCTATCTGCATCAACATGGAAATATCTACACCGCTATCTGTATGAACATGGAAATATCTACACCGCTATCTGTATGAACATGGAAATATCTACACCGCTGTCTGCATGAAAATGGAAATATCTACACAGCTTTCTCCATATACATGGAAATATCTACACAGCTATCTCTTTACACATGGAAATAACTACACTGCTATCTCTATAAACATGGAAATATCTACACCGCCATCTGTATGAACATGGAAATATCTGCATCGTCATCTGTATGAACATATATATATTTACACCGCCATCTGTATTAAGAAGGAGATAACTACACCGCTATCTGTATAAACATGGAAATATCTACACCGCTATCTGTATAAACATGGAAATATCTACACCGCTAACTGTATAAATATGGAAATATCTACACCGCTACCTGTATAAACATGGAAATATCTACACCGATATCTGTATGAACATGAAAATATCTTCACCGCCATCTGTATGAACATGGATATATCTAAACAGCCATCTGTATGAACATGGAAATATCTACACCGCCTTCTGTATGAACATGGAAATATCTACACCGCTATCTGTATGAACATGGAAATATCTTCACCGCCATCTGCTTTAACATGGATATGTCTACACAGCCATCTGGATGAACATGGAAATATCTACACCGCTATCTGTATGAACATGGAAATAGCTACACCGCTATCTGTGTAAACATGCATACATCTTCACCGCTATCTGTATAAACATGGAAATATCTACACCGCCATCTTGATGAACATGAAAATATCTACACGGCTATCTTTATAAACATGGAAATATCTACCCTGCTATCTGTATGAACATGGAAATATCTACACCGCTATCTGTTTGAACATGGAAATATCTACACCGCTATCTGCATGAAAATGGAAATAGCTACACAGCTATCTGCATATACATGGAAATATCTACACAGCTATCTCTTTACACATGGAAATAACTACACCGCTATCACTATAAACATGGTAATATCTACACCGCCATCTGTATGAACATGGAAATATCTGCACCGCCATCTGTATGAACATATAAATATCTACACCGCCATCTGTATTAAGATGGAGATATCTACACCGCAATCTGTATAAACATGGAAATATCTACACCGCTATGTGTAGAAACACGGAAATATCTACACTGCTATCTGTATAAACATGGAAATATCAACACCGCTACCTGTATAAACATGGAAATATCAGCACCGCAATCTGTAGGAACATGGAAATATCTACACCGCAATCTGTATTAACATGGAAATATCTACTCCACTATTTGTATGAACACGGAAATAGCTACACAGCCATCTGGATGAACATTTAAATATCTACACCGCTATCTGTATGAACATGGATATATCTACACAGCCATGTGGATGAACATGGAAATACCTACACCGCTATCTGTATGAACATGGAAATATATACACCGCTATCTGTGTAGACATGCATTCATCTTCACCGCTATCTGTATAAACATGGATATATCTACACCGCTATCTGTATGAACATGGAAATATCTACACCGCTATCTGTTTGAACATGGAAATATCTAAACCGCTATCTGCCTGAAAATGGAAATATCTACACAGCTATCTGCATATACATGGAAATAACTACACCGCTATCTGTATGAACATGGAAATATCTGCACGGCCATCTGTATGAACATATAAATATCTACACCGCCATCTGTATTAAGGTGGAGATATCTACACTGCTATCTGTATAAACATGGAAATATCAACACCGCTATCTGTACAAACATGGAAATGTCTACACTGCTATCTGTATAAACTTTGAAATATCTACACCGCTACCTGTATAAACATGGAAATATCAGCACCGCTATCTGTATGAACATGGAAATATCTACACCGCTATCTGTATGAACATGGAAATATCTTCACCGCCATCTGTATGAACATGGATATGTCTACACAGCCATCTGGATGAACATGGAAATAGCTACACCGCTATCTGTATGAGCATGGAAATATCTACACCAATATCTGTATGAACATGGAAAAATCTACACAGCTATCTGTATCAACATGGAAATATCTACACCGCTATCTGTATGAACATGGAAAAATCTACACCGCTATCTGTTTGAACATGGAAATATCTACACCGCTATCTGCATGAAAATGGAAATAGCTACACTGCTATCTGCATATACAAGGAAATATCTACACAGCTATCTCTTTACACATGGACATAACTACACCGCTCTCTGTATGAACATAGAAATATCTACACCGCCATCTGTATGAACATGGAAATATCTGCACCGCCATCTGTATGAACATATAAATATCTACACCGCCATCAGTATAAAGATTTAGATATCTACACCGCTATCTGTATAAACATGGAAATATCTACACCGCTACCTGTATAAACATGGAAATATCAGCACCGCTATCTGTATGAACATGGAAATATCTACACCGCTATCTGTATGAACATGGAAATATCTACACCGCTATCTGTATGAACATGGAAATATCTACACCGCTATCTGTGTGAACATGGTAATATCTACACCGCTATCTGTTTGAACATGGAAATATCTACACCGCTGTCTGCATGAAAATGGAAATATCTATACAGCTATCTGCATATATATGGAAATATCTACACAGCTATCACTTTACACATGGAAATAGCTACAACGCTATCTCTATAAACATGGAAATATGTACACCGCCATCTGTATGAACATGGAAATATCTGCACCGCCAACAGTATGAACATATAAATATGTACACCGCCATCTGTATTAAGAAGGAGATATCTACACCGCTATCTGTATAAACATGGAAATATCTCCACCGCTATCTGTATAAACATGGAAATATCAACACCGCTATCTGTATAAACATGAAAATATCTACACCGCTACCTGTATAAACATGGAAATATCAGCACCGCTATCAGTATGAACATGGAAATATCTACACCGCTATCTGTATGAACATGGAAATATCTACAATGCTATCTGTATGAACATTGAAATATCTTCACCGCCATCTGTATGAACATGGATATGCCAACACAGCCATCTGGATGAACATGGAAATATCTACACCGCGATCTGTATGAACATGGAAATATCTACACCGCTATCTGTGTAAAAATGCATACATTTCACCGCTATCTGTATAAACATGGAAATATCTACACCGCTATCTGTATGAACATGGAAATATCTCCACCGCTATCTGTTTGAACATGGAAATATCTACACCGCTATCTGTATGAACATGGAAATATCTACACCGCTATCTGTATGAACATGGAAATAGCTACACCGCTATCTGTATGAGCATGGAAATATCTACACTACTATCTGTATGAACATGGAAATATCTACACATCTATCTGTATGAACATGGATATATCTACACAGCCATCTGGATGAACATGGAAATATCTACACTACTATCTGTATGAACATGGAAATATCTACACCGCTATCTGTGTAAACATGCATACATCTTCACTGCTATCTGCACGAACATGGAAATACCTACACCGCTATCTGTATTAACGTGGAAATATCTACACCGCTATCTGTATGAACATGGATATATCTTCACCGCTATCTGTTTGAACATGGAAATATCTACACCGCTATCTGCATGAAAATGGAAATATCTACACTGCTATCTGCATATACATGGAAATATCTACACAGCTATCTCTTTACACATGGAAATAACTACACCGCTATCTGTATGAACATGGAAATATCTACACCGCCATCTGTATGAACATGGAAATATCTTCACCGCCATCTGTATGAACATATAAATATTTACACCGACATCTGTATTAAGAAGGAGATATCTACACCGCCGTCTGTATAAACATGGAAATATATACACCGCTATCTGTATAAACATGGAAATATCTACACCGCTATGTGTATAAACATGGAAATATCTACACCGCTACCTGTATAAACATGGAAATATCGGCAGCGCTATCAGTATGAACATGGAAATATCTACACCGCTATCTGTATGAACATGGAAATATCTACACCGCTATCTGTATGAGCATGGAAATATCTTCGCCATCTTTATGAACATGGATATATCTGCACAGCCATCTATATAAACATGGAAATATGTATACCGCTATCTGTATGAACATGGAAATATCTTCACCGCAATCTGTATGAACATGGATATGTCTACACAGCCATCTGGATGAACATGGAAATAGCTACACCGCTATCTGTATGAGCATGGAAATATCTTCACCACTATCTGTATGAACATGGAAATATCTACACAGCTATCTGTCTGAATATGGAAATATCTACACCGCAATCTGTATGAACATGGAAATATCTACACCGCTATCTGTTTGAACATGGAAATATCTACACCGCTATCTGCATGAAAATGGAAATATCTACACTGCTATCTGCATATACATGGAAATATCTACACAGCTATCTCTTTACACATGGAAATAACTACACCGCTATCTGCATGAACATGGGAATATCTGCACCGCCATCTGTATGAACGTATAAATATCTATACCGCCATCTGTATTAAGATGGAGATATCTACACCGCTATCTGTATAAACATGGAAATATATACACCGCTATCTGTATAAACATGGAAATATCTACACCGCTATCTGTATAAACATGGAAATATCTACACCGCTATCTGTATAAACAAGGAAATATCTACACCGCTACCTGTATAAACATGGAAATATCAGCACCACTATCGGTATGAACATTGAAATATCTACACGGCGATCTGTATGAACATGGAAATATCTTCACCGCTATCTCTATGACCATGGAAATATCTACACCGCTATTTGTATGAATATGGAAATATCTACACCGCTATCAGTTTGAACATGGAAATATCTACACCGCTCTCAGCATGAAAATGTAAATATCTACACAGCTATCTGCATATACATGGAAATATCTACACAGCTATCTCTTTACACATGGAAATAACTACACCGCTATCACTATAAACATGGAAATATCTACAGCGCCATCTGTATGAACATGGAAATATCTGCACCGCCATCTGTATGAACATATAAATATCTACACCGCCATCTGTATTAAGAAGGAGATATCTACACCGTTATCTGTATAAACATGGAAATATCTACACCGCTATCTGTATAAACATGGAAATATCTACACCGCTATCTGTATAAACATGGAAATATCTACACCGCTACCTGTATAAACATGGAAATATCGGCACCGCTATCGGTATGAACATGGAAATATCTACACCGCTATCTGTATGAACATGGAAATATCTACCCGGCTATCTGTATGAACATGGAAATATCTTCACCGTCATCTGTATGAACATGGATATATCTACACAGCCATCTGTATAAACATGGAAACATCTAAACCGCTATCTGTATGAACATGGAAATATCTACACCGCTATCTGTATGAACATGGAAATATCTTCACCGCCATCTGTATGAACATGGATATGTCTACACAGCCATCTGGATGAAGATGGAAATATCTACACCGCGATCTGTATGAACATGGAAATATCTACACCGCTATCTGTGTAAACATGCATACATCTTCACCACTATCTGTATAAACATGGAAATATCTACACCGCTATCTGTATGAACATGGAATTATCTACACCGCTACCTGTATAAACATTTAAATATCAGCACCGCTATCTGTATGAACATGGAAATATCTACTCCGCTATCTCTATGAACAAGGAAATTTCTACACCGCTATCGGTAAGAACATGGAAATAGATACACCGCTATCTGTATGAACATGGAAATATCTACACCTCTACCTGTATGAACATGGAAATATCTACACCGCTTTCTGTGTAAACATGCATACATCTTCACCGCTATCTGTATAAACATGGAAATATCTACACCGCTATCTGTATGAACATGGAAATAGCTACACCGCTACCTGTATGAACATGGAAATATCTACACCGCTATCTGTATGAACATGGATATATCTACACAGCCATCTGGATGAACATGGAAATATCTACACCGCTATATGTATGAACCTGGAAATATCTACACCGCTATCTGTGTAAACATGCATACTTCTTCACCGCTATCTGTATAAACATGGAAATACCTACACCGCTATCTGTATGAACATGGAAATAGCTACAGCGCTATCTGTAAGAACATGGAAATATCTACACCGCTATCTGTATGAACATGTATATATCTACACAGCCATCTGGATGAACATGGAAATATCTACACCGCTATCTGTGTAAACATGCATACATCTTCACTGCTATCTGTACGAACATGGAAATATCTACACCGCTATCTGTATGAACGTGGAAATATCTACACCACTATCTGTATGAACATGGATATATCTACACCGCTATCTGTTTGAACATGGAATTATCTACACCGCTATCTGCATGAAAATGGAAATATCTACACTGCTATCTGCATATACATGGAAATATCTACACCGCTATCTGTATAAACATGGAAATATCCACACCGCTACCTGTATAAACATGGAAATATCAGCACCGCTATCTGTATGAACATGGAAATATCTACACCGCTATCTGTACGAACATGGACATATCTACACCGCTATCTGTATGAACATGGAAATAGCTACACCGCTATCTGTATGAACATGGAAATATATACACCACTATCTGTATGAACATGGAAATAGCTACACCGTTATCTGTGTAAACATGCATACTTCTTCACCGCTATCTGTATAAACATGGAAATATCTACACCGCTATCTGTATGAACATGGAAATATCTACACCGCTACCTGTTTGAACATGGAAATATCTAAACCGATATCTGCATGAAAATGGAAATATCTACACAGCTATCTGCATGTAGATGGTAATATCTACTCCGCTATCTCTTTACACATGGAAATATCTACACCGCTATCTGTATGAACATGGAAATATCTACACCGCCATCTGTATGAACATGGAAATATCTGCACGGCCATCTGTATGAACATATAAATACCTACACCGCCATCTGTATTAAGATGGAAATATCTACACCGCTATCTGTATAAACATGGAAATATCTACACCGCTATCTTTATAAACATGGAAATATCTACACCGCTACCTGTATAAACATGGAAATATCAGCACCGCTATCTGTATGAACATGGAAATATCAGCCCCTCTATCTGTATGAACATTGAAATATCTACACCACTATCTGTATGAACATGGAAATATCTACACTGCTATCTGTATGAGCATGGAAATATGTTCACCGCCATCTGTATGAACATGGATATATCTACACAGCCATCTGGATGAACATGGAAATACCTACACCGCTATCTGTATGAACATGGAAATATCTTCACTGCCATCTGTATGAACATGGATAAATCTACACAGCCATATGGATAAACATGGAAATATCTACACCGCTATCTGCATGAACATGGAAATTGCTACACCACTATCTATATGAACATGGAAATAGCTACACCGCCATCTGTATGAACATGGAAATATCTGCACCGCCATCTGTATGAACATATAAATATCTACACCGCCATCTGTATTAAGATGGAGATATCTACACCGCTACCTGTATAAACTTGGAAATATCTACACCGCTATCGTATAAAAATGGAAATATCTACACCGCTATCTGTATAAACATGGAAATATCCACACCGCTACCTGTATAAACATGGAAATATCAGCACTGCTATCTGTATGAACATGGAAATATCTACACCGCTATCTGTACGAACATGGACATATCTACACCGCTATCTGTATGAACATGGAAATAGCTACACCGCTATCTGTATGAACATGGAAATATCTACACCGCCATCTGTGTAAACATGCATACATCTTCACCGCTATCTGTATAAACATGGAAATAACTACACCGCTATCTGTATGAACATGGAAATATCTACACCGCTATCTGTTTGAACATGGAAATATCTAAACCGCTATCTGCATGAAAATGGAAATATCTGCACCGCCATCTGTATGAACATATAAATATCTACACCGCCAACTGTATTAAGATGGAGATATCTACACCGCTATCTGTATAAACTTGGAAATATCTACACCGCTATCTGTATAAACATGGAAATATCTACACCGCTATCTGTATAAACATGGAAATATCTGCACCGCTACCTATATAAACATGGAAATATCAGCACCGCTATCTGTATGAACGTGGAAATATCTATACCGCTATCTGTACGAACATGGAAAAACCTACACCGCTATCTGTATAAACATGGAAATAGCTACACCGCTATCTGTGTGAACATGGAAATATCTACACCGCTATCTCTATGAACATGGATATATCTAAACAGCCATCTGGATAAACATGGAATATATACACCGTTATCTGTGTAAACATGCATACTTCTTCACCGCTATCTGTATAAACATGGAAATATCTACACCGCTATCTGTATGAACATGGAAATATCTACACCGCTATCTGTTTGAACATGGAAATATCTAAGCGGCTATCTGCATGAAAATGGAAATATCTACACTGCTATCTGCATATACATGGAAATATCTACACAGCTATCTCTTTGCGCATGGAAATAACTACACCGCTATCTGTATGAACATGGAAATATCTTCACCGCCATCTGTATGAACATGGATATATCTACACAGCCATCTGGATGAACATGGAAATATCTACACCGCTATCTGTATGAACATGGAAATAGCTACACCGCTATCTGTATGAACATGGAAATATCTACACCACTATCTGTATGAACATGGAAATATCTACACCGCTATCTGTTTGAACATGGAAATATCTACACCGCTATCTGCATGAAAATGGAAATATCTTCAGAGCTATCTGCAAATACATGGAAATATCTACAAAGCTATCTCTTTACACATGGAAATAACTACACCACTATCTCTATAAACATGGAAATATCTACACCGCCATCTGTATGAACATATAAATAACTACACCCCCATCTGTATGAAGATGGAGATATCTACACCGCTATCTGTATAAACTTGGAAATATCTACACCGCTATCTGTATAAACATGGAAATATCTACAACGCTATCTGTATAAACATGGAAATATCTACACCGCTACCTGTATAAACATGGAAATATAAGCACCGCTATCTGTATGAACATGGAAATATCTACACCGCTATCTCTACGAACTTGGAAATATCTACACCGCTATCTGTATGAACATGAAAATAGATGCACCGCTATCTGTATGAACATGGAAATATCTACACCACTATCTGTATGAACATGGAAATACCTTCACCGCTAACTGTATGAACATGGAATTATCTTCACCGCCATCTGAATGAACATGGATATGTCTACACAGCCATCTGGATGAACATGGAAATATCTACACCGCCATCTGTATGAACATGGAAATATCTACACCGCTATCTGTATGAACATGGAAATATCTACACCACTATCTGTATGAACATGGAAATATCTACACCGCTATCTGTATGAACATGGAAATATCTTCACCGCCATCTGTGTGAACATGGATATATCTACACAGCCATCTGGATGAACATGGAAATATCTACACCGCTATCTGTATAAACATGGAAATATCTACACCGCCATCTGTATTAAGATGGAGATATCTACACCGCTATGTGTATAAACATGGAAATACCTACACCGCTATCTGTATAAACATGGAAATGTCTACACCGCTATCTGTATAAACTTGGAAATACCTACACCGCTACCTGTATAAACATGGAAATATCAGCACCGCAATCTGTATGAACATGGAAATATCAGCCCATCTATCTTTATGAACATGGAAATATCTACACCACTATCTGTATGAGCATGGAAATATCTACACCGCTATCTGTATGAACATGGAAATATCTTCACCGCCATCTGTATGAACATGGATATATCTACACAGCCATCTGGATGAACATGGAAATATCTACACAGCCATCTGGATGAACATGGAAATATCTACACCGCTATCTGTATGAACATGGAAATAGCTACACCGCTATCTGTTTGAACATGGAAATATCTACACCGCTATCTGCATGAAAATGGAAATATCTACAGATATATCTGCATATACATGGAAATATCTACAAAGCTATCTCTTTACACATGGAAATAACTACACCACTATCTCTATAAACATGGAAATATCTACACCGCCATCTCTATGAACATGGAAATATCTGCACCGCCATCTGTATGAACATATAAATATCTACACCGCCATCTGTATTAAGATGGAGATATCTACACCGCTATCTGTATAAACTTGGAAATATCTACATGGCTATCTGTATAAACATGGAAATATCTACACCGCTACCTGTATAAACATGGAAATATAAGCACCGCTATCTGTATGAACATGGAAATATCTACACCGCTATCTGTACGAACTTGGAAATATCTACACCGCTATCTGTATGAACATGGAAATAGCTGCACCGCTATCTGAATGAACATGGAAATAGCTGCACGGCTATCTGTATGAACATGGAAATATCTACACCACTATCTGTATGAACATGGAAATATCTGCACGGCCATCTGAATGAACATATAAATATCTACACCACCATCTGTATTAAGACGGAGATATCTACACCGCTATCTGTATAAACCTGGAAATATCTACACCGCTATCTGTATAAACATGGAAATGTCTACACCGCTATCTGTATAAACTTGGAAATACCTACACCGCTACCTGTATAAACATGGAAATATCAGCACCGCTATCTGTATGAACATGGAAATATCAGCCCATCTATCTGTATGAACATGGAAATATCTACACCACTATCTGTATGAACATGGAAATATCTACACCGCTATCTGTATGAACATGGAAATATCTTCACCGCCATATGTATGAACATGGGAATATCTACACAGCCATCTGGATGAACATGGAAATATCTACACCGCTATCTGTATGAACATGGAAATAGCTACACCGCTATCTGTATGAACATGGAAATATCTACACCACTATCTGTATGAAGATGGAAATATCTACAAAGCTATCTGTTTGAACATGGAAATATCTACACCGCTATCTGCATGAAAATGGAAATATCTACAGATATATCTGCATATACATGGAAATATCCACAATGCTATCTCTTTACACATGGAAATAACTACACCACTATCTCTATAAACATGGAAATATCTACACCGCTATCTCTATGAACATGGAAATATCTGCACCGCCATCTGTATGAACATATAAATATCTACACCGCCATCTGTATTAAGATGGAGATATCTACACCGCTATCTGTATAAACTTGGAAATATCTACACCGCTATCTGTATAAACATGGAAATATCTACACCGCTACCTGTATAAACATGGAAATATAAGCACCGCTATCTGTATGAACATGGAAATATCTACACCGCTATCTGTACGAACTTGGAAATATCTACACCGCTATCTGTATGAACATGGATATATCTACACAGCCATCTGTATGAACATGGATATATCTTCACCGCTATCTGTATGAACATGGAAATATCTACACCGCTATCTGTGTAAACATGCATACATCTTCACCGCTATCTGTATAAACATGGATATATCTACACAGCCATATGGATGAACATGGAAATATCTACACCGCTATCTGCATGAACATGGAAATAGCTACACCGCTATCTGTATGAACATGGAAATAGCTACACCGCCATCTGTATGAACTTGGAAATATCTGCACCGCCATCTTTATGAACATATAAATATCTACACCGCCATCTGTATTAAGATGGAGATATCTACACCGCTATCTGTATAAACTTGGAAATATCTACACAGCTATCTGTATAAAAATGGAATTATCTACACCGCTATCTGTATAAACATGGAAATATCCACACCGCTACCTGTATAAACATGGAAATATCAGCACAGCTATCTGTATGAACATGGAAATATCTACACCGCTATCTGTATGAACATGGAAATATCTACACCGCTATCTGCATGAACATGGAAATAGCTACACCGCTATCTGTATGAACATGGAAATATCTACACCACTATCTGTATGAACATGGAAATAGCTACACAGCTATCTGTGTAAACATGAATACTTCTTCACCGCTATCTGTATAAACATGGAAATATCTACACCGCTATCTGTATGAACATGGAAATATCTACACGGCTATCTGTATGAACATGGAAATATCTACACCACTATCTGTTTGAACATGGAAATATCTACACCGCTATCTGTATGAAAATGGAAATACCTACACTGCTATCTGCATATACATTTAAAAATCTACACAGCTATCTCTTTACACATGGAAATAACTACACCGCTATCTGTATGAACATGGAAATATCTACACCGCCATCTGTATGAACATGGAAATATCTGCACGGCCATCTGTATGACCATATAAATATCTACACCGCCATCTGTATTAAAATGGAGATATCTACACCGCTACCTGTATAAACATGGAAATATCTACACTGCTATCTGTATGAACATGGAAATATCTACACCGCTACCTGTATAAACATGGAAATATCAGCACCGCTATCTGTATGAACATGGAAATATCAGCCCCTCTATCTCTATGAACATGGAAATATCTACACCGCTATGTGTATGAACATGGAAATATCTACACTGCTATCTGTATGAGCATGGAAATATCTTCACCGCCATCTGTATGAACATGGATATATCTACACAGCCATCTGGATGAACATGGAAATATCTACACCGCTATCTGTATAAACATGGAAATATCTACACCGCTATCTGTATGAACATGGAAATATCTACAGCACTACCTGTATGAACATGGAAATATCTACAATGCTATCTGTATGAACATGGATATATCTACACAGCCATCTGGATGAACATGGAAATATCTACACCGCTATCTGTATAAACATGGAAATATCTACACCGGTATCTGTGTAGATATGCATACATCTTCACCGCTATCTGTATAAACATGGATATATCTACACCGCTATCTGTATGAACATGGGAATATCTACAACGCTATCTGTTTGAACATGGAAATATCTAAACCGCTATCTGCATGATAATGGAAATATCTACACAGCTATCTGCATATACATGGAAATAACTACACCGCTATCTGTATGAACATGGAAATATCTGCACGGCCATCTGTATGAACATATAAACATCTACACCGCCATCTGTATTAAGGTGGAGATATCTACACCGCTATCTGTATAAAAATGGAAATATCAACAACGCTATCTGTATAAACATGGAAATGTCTACACCGCTATGTGTATAAACTTGGAAATATCTACACCGCTACCTGTATAAACAAGGAAATATCAGCACCGCTATCTGTATGAACATGGAAACATCAGCCCATCTATCTGTATGAAAATGGAAATATCTACACCACTATCTGTATGAACATGGAAATATCTTCACCGCCTTCTGTATGAACATGGAAATATCTACACCACTATCTGTATGAACATGGAAATATCTACACCGCTATCTGTATGAACATGGAAATATCTTCACTGCCATCTGTATGAACGTGGATATATCTACACAACCATCTGGATGAACATGGAAATATCTACACCGCTATCTGTATGAACATGGAAATATATACACCGCTATCTGTGTAAACATGCATACATCTTCACCGCTATCTGTATAAACATGGAAATATCTACACCGCTATCTGTATAAACATGGAAATATCCACACCGCTACCTGTATAAACATGGAAATATAAGCACCGCTATCTGTATGAACATGGAAATATCTACACCGCTATCTGTACGAACATGGAAATATCAACAGCACTATGTGTATGAACATGGAAATATCTACACCGCTATCTGTATGAACATGGATATATCTACACAGCCATCAGGATGAACATGGAAATATCTTCACCGCCATCTGTATGAACATGGATATATCTACACAACCATCTGGATGAACATGGAAATATCTACACGGCTATCTGTATGAACATGGAAATATCTACTCCACTATCTGTATGAACATGGAAATATCTGGACGGCCATCTGTATGAACATATAAACATCTACACCGCTATCTGTATTAAGGTGGAGATATCTACACCGCTATCTGTACAAACATGGAAATATCAACAACGCTATCTGTATAAACATGGAAATGTCTACACCGCTATGTGTATAAACTTGGAAATATCTACACCGCTACCTGTATAAACAAGGAAATATCAGCACCGCTATCTGTATGAACATGAAAACATCAGCCCATCTATCTGTATGAAAATGGAAATATCTACACCACTATCTGTATGAACATGGAAATATCTACACCGCTATCTGTATGAACATGGAAATATCTACACCGCTATCTGTTTGAACATGGAAATATCTAAACCGATATCTGCATGAAAATGGAAATATCTACACAGCTATCTGAATATACATGGTAATATCTACACCGCTATCTCTTTACACATGGAAATATCTACACCGCTATCTGTATAAACATGGAAATAACTACACCACTATCTGTATGAACATGGAAATATCTGCACCGCTATCTGTATGAACATGGAAATATCTACAGCACTATCTGTATGAACATGGAAATATCTACACCGCTATCTCTATGAACATGGATATATCTACACAGCCATCAGGATGAACATGGAAATATCTACACCGCTATCTGTATGAACATGGAAATATCTACACCGCTATCTGTGTATACAGGCATACATCTTCACCGCTATCTGTATAAACATGGATATATCTACACCACTATCTGTATGAACATGGAAATATCTACACCGCTATCTGTTTGAACATGGAAATATCTAAACCGCTATCTGCCTGAAAATGGAAATATCTGGACCGCCATCTGTATGAACATATAAATGTCTACACGGCCAACTGTATTAAGATGGAGATATCTACACCGCTATCTGTATAAACTTGGAAATATCTACACCGCTATCTGTATAAACATGGAAATATCTACACAGCTATCTGTATAAACAAGGAAATATCTGCACCGCTACCTGTATAAACATGGAAATATCAGCACCGATATCTGTATGAACGTGGAAATATCTACACCGCTATCTGTACGAACATGGAAATATCTACACCGCTATCTGTATGAACATGGAAATAGCTACAGCGCTATCTGTATGAAGATGGAAATATCTACACCACTATCTGTATGAACATGGAAATATCTACACCGCTATCTCTATGAACATGGATATATCTACACAGCCATCTGGAAGAACATGGAAATATCTACACC
This sequence comes from Gorilla gorilla gorilla, assembly GCF_029281585.2. Lineage (NCBI taxonomy): Eukaryota > Metazoa > Chordata > Mammalia > Primates > Hominidae > Gorilla > Gorilla gorilla. The sequence goes on from NC_073224.2 coordinate 3,805,316, forward strand.
GCTATCTGTATGAACATGGAAATATCTACACCGTTATCTGTGTAAACATGCATACATCTTCACCACTATCTGTATGAACATGGAAATATCTACACCGCTATCTGTACGAACATGGAAATATCTTCACCGCCATCTTTATGAACATGGATATATCTACACAACCATCTGGATGAACATGGAAATATCTACACCGCTATCAGTATGAACATGGAAATATCTACACCGCTATCTGTGTAAACATGCATACATCTTCACCACTATCTGTATAAACATGGAAATAACTACACCGCTATCTGTATGAACATGGAAATATCTACACCGTTATCTGTTTGAACAAGGAAATATCTAAACCGCTATCCGCATGAAAATGGAAATATCTGCACCGCCATCTGCATGTACATATAAATATCTACACCGCCATCTGTATTAAGATGGAGATATCTACACCGCTATCTGTATAAACTTGGAAATATCTACACCACTATCTGTATAAACATGGAAATATCTACACCGCTATCTGTATGAACATGGAAATATCTTCACCGCCATATGTATGAACATGGGAATATCTACACAGCCATCTGGATGAACATGGAAATATCTACACCGCTATCTGTATGAACATGGAAATAGCTACACCGCTATCTGTATGAACATGGAAATATCTACACCACTATCTGTATGAAGATGGAAATATCTACAAAGCTATCTGTTTGAACATGGAAATATCTACACCGCTATCTGCATGAAAATGGAATTATCTACAGATATATCTGCATATACATGGAAATATCCACAAAGCTATATCTTTACACATGGAAATAACTACACCACTATCTCTATAAACATGGAAATATCTACACCGCTATCTCTATGAACATGGAAATATCTGCACCGCCATCTGTATGAACATATAAATATCTACACCGCCATCTGTATTAAGATGGAGATATCTACACCGCTATCTGTATAAACTTGGAAATATCTACACCGCTATCTGTATAAACATGGAAATATCTACACCGCTACCTGTATAAACATGGAAATATAAGCACCGCTATCTGTATGAACATGGAAATATCTACACCGCTATCTGTACGAACTTGGAAATATCTACACCGCTATCTGTATGAACATGGATATATCTACACAGCCATCTGTATGAACATGGATATATCTTCACCGCTATCTGTATGAACATGGAAATATCTACACCGCTATCTGTGTAAACATGCATACATCTTCACCGCTATCTGTATAAACATGGATATATCTACACAGCCATATGGATGAACATGGAAATATCTACACCGCTATCTGCATGAACATGGAAATAGCTACACCGCTATCTGTATGAACATGGAAATAGCTACACCGCCATCTGTATGAACTTGGAAATATCTGCACCGCCATCTTTATGAACATATAAATATCTACACCGCCATCTGTATTAAGATGGAGATATCTACACCGCTATCTGTATAAACTTGGAAATATCTACACAGCTATCTGTATAAAAATGGAATTATCTACACCGCTATCTGTATAAACATGGAAATATCCACACCGCTACCTGTATAAACATGGAAATATCAGCACAGCTATCTGTATGAACATGGAAATATCTACACCGCTATCTGTATGAACATGGAAATATCTACACCGCTATCTGCATGAACATGGAAATAGCTACACCGCTATCTGTATGAACATGGAAATATCTACACCACTATCTGTATGAACATGGAAATAGCTACACAGCTATCTGTGTAAACATGAATACTTCTTCACCGCTATCTGTATAAACATGGAAATATCTACACCGCTATCTGTATGAACATGGAAATATCTACACGGCTATCTGTATGAACATGGAAATATCTACACCACTATCTGTTTGAACATGGAAATATCTACACCGCTATCTGTATGAAAATGGAAATACCTACACTGCTATCTGCATATACATTTAAAAATCTACACAGCTATCTCTTTACACATGGAAATAACTACACCGCTATCTGTATGAACATGGAAATATCTACACCGCCATCTGTATGAACATGGAAATATCTGCACGGCCATCTGTATGACCATATAAATATCTACACCGCCATCTGTATTAAAATGGAGATATCTACACCGCTATCTGTATAAACATGGATATATCTACACCACTATCTGTATGAACATGGAAATATCTACACCGCTATCTGTTTGAACATGGAAATATCTAAACCGCTATCTGCCTGAAAATGGAAATATCTGGACCTCCATCTGTATGAACATATAAATGTCTACACGGCCAACTGTATTAAGATGGAGATATCTACACCGCTATCTGTATAAACTTGGAAATATCTACACCGCTATCTGTATAAACATGGAAATATCTACACAGCTATCTGTATAAACAAGGAAATATCTGCACCGCTACCTGTATAAACATGGAAATATCAGCACCGATATCTGTATGAACGTGGAAATATCTACACCGCTATCTGTACGAACATGGAAATATCTACACCGCTATCTGTATGAACATGGAAATAGCTACAGCGCTATCTGTATGAAGATGGAAATATCTACACCACTATCTGTATGAACATGGAAATATCTACACCGCTATCTCTATGAACATGGATATATCTACACAGCCATCTGGAAGAACATGGAAATATCTACACCGCTATCTGTATGAACATGGAAATATCTACACCGTTATCTGTGTAAACATGCATACATCTTCACCACTATCTGTATGAACATGGAAATATCTACACCGCTATCTGTACGAACATGGAAATATCTTCACCGCCATCTTTATGAACATGGATATATCTACACAACCATCTGGATGAACATGGAAATATCTACACCGCTATCAGTATGAACATGGAAATATCTACACCGCTATCTGTGTAAACATGCATACATCTTCACCACTATCTGTATAAACATGGAAATAACTACACCGCTATCTGTATGAACATGGAAATATCTACACCGCTATCTGTTTGAACATGGAAATATCTAAACCGCTATCCGCATGAAAATGGAAATATCTGCACCGCCATCTGCATGTACATATAAATATCTACACCGCCATCTGTATTAAGATGGAGATATCTACACCGCTATCTGTATAAACTTGGAAATATCTACACCACTATCCGTATAAACATGGAAATATCTACACCGCTATCTGTATAAACATGGAAATATCCACACCGCTACCTGTATAAACATGGAAATATAAGCACCGCTATCTGTATGAACATGGAAATATCTACACCGCTATCTGTACGAACATGGAAATATCTACACCGCTATCTGTATGAACATGGAATTATCTTCACCACCATCTGTATGAACATGGATATGTCTACACAGCCATCTGGATGAACATGGAAATATCTACACCGCTATCTGTTTGAATATGGAAATATCTAAACCGCTATCTGCATGAAAATGGAAATATCTACACAGCTATCTGCATATACATGGAAATATCTACACAGCTATCTCTTTACACATGGAAATAACTACACCGCTATCTGTATGAACATGGAAATATCTACACCGGCATCTGTATGAACATGGAAATATCTGCACGGCCATTTGAATGAACATATAAATATCTACTCTGCCATCTGTATTAAGATGGTGATAACTACACCGCTATCTGTATAAACATAGAAATATCTACACCGCTATCTGCATGAACATGGAAATAGCTTCACCGCTATCTATATGAACATGGAAATAGCTGCACCGCCATCTGTATGAACATGGAAATATCTGCACCGCCATCTGTATGAACATATAAATATCTACACCGCCATCTGTATTAAGATGGAGATATCTACACCGCTATCTGTATAAACTTGGAAATATCTACACTGCTATCGTATAAAAATGGAAATATCTACACCGCTATCTGTATAAACATGGAAATATCCACACCGCTACATGTATAAACATGGAAATATCAGCACCGCTATCTGTATGAACATAGAAATATCTACACCGCTATCTGTACGAACATGGACATATCTACACCGCTATCTGTATGAACATGGAAATAGCTACACCGCTATCTGTATGAACATGGACATATCTACACCGCTATCTGTATGAACATGGAAATAGTAACACCGCTATCTGTATGAACATGGAAATATCTACACCGCTATCTGTATGAACATGGAAATATCTACACCGCTATCTGTTTGAACATGGAAATATCTAAACCGCTATCTGCATGAAAATGGAAATATCTGCACCGCCATCTGTATGAACATATAAATATCTACACCGCCATCTGTATTAAGATGGAGATATCTACACCGCTATCTGTATAAACTTGGAAATATCTACACCGCTCTCTATATAAACATGGATATATCTAAACCACTATCTGTATGAACATGGAAATATCTACACCGCTATCTGTATGAACATTTAAATATCTACACTGCTATCTGTACGAACATGGATATATCTACACCGCTATCCGTATGAACATGGAAATAGCTACACCGCTATCTGTATGAACATGGAAATATCTACACCACTATCTGTATGAACATGGAAATATCTACACCGCTATCTCTATGAACATGGATATATCTACACAGCCATCTGGATGAACACGGAAATATCTACACCGTTATCTGTGTAAACATGCATACATCTTCACCGCTATCTGTTTAAACATGGAAATATCTACACCGCTATCTGTATGAACATGGAAATATCTACACCGCTATCTGTTTGAACATGGAAATATCTAAACGGCTATGTGCATGAAAATGGAAATATCTACACTGCTATCTGCATATACATGGAAATATCTACACAGCTATCTCTTTGCGCATGGAAATAACTACACCGCTATCTGTATGAACATGGAAATATCTTCACCGCCATCTGTATGAACATGGATATATCTACACAGCCATGTGGATGAACATGGAAATATCTACACCGCTATCTGTATAAACATGGAAATATCTACACCGCTATCTGTATGAACATGGAAATATCTACACCGCTACCTGTATAAACATGGAAATATAAGCACCGCTATCTGTATGAACATGGAAATATCTACACCGCTATCTGTACGAACATGGAAATATCTACACTGCTATCTGTATGAACATGGAAATAGCTGCACGGCTATCTGTATGAACATGGAAATATCTACACCACTATCTGTATGAACATGGAAATATCTGCACGGCCATCTGTATGAACATATAAATATCTACACCGCCATCTGTATTAAGACGGAGATATCTACACCACTATCTGTAAACCTGGAAATAACTACACCACTATCTGTATAAACATGGAAATGTCTACAACGCTATCTGTATAAACATGGAAATATCCACACCGCTACATGTATAAACATGGAAATATCAGCACCGCTATCTGTATGAACATGGAAATATCTACACCGCTATCTGTACGAACATGGACATATCTACACCGCTATCTGTATGAACATGGAAATAGCTACACCGCTATCTCTATGAACATGGACATATCTACACCGCTATCTGTATGAACATGGAAATAGTAACACCGCTATCTGTATGAACATGGAAATATCTACACCGCTATCTGTATGAACATGGAAATATCTAAACCGCTATCTGTTTGAACATGGAAATATCTAAACCGCTATCTGCATGAAAATGGAAATATCTGCACCGCCATCTGTATGAACATATAAATATCTACACCGCCATCTGTATTAAGATGGAGATATCTACACCGCTATCTGTATAAACTTGGAAATATCTACACCGCTCTCTATATAAACATGGATATATCTACACCACTATCTGTATGAACATGGAAATATCTACACCGCTATCTGTATGAACATTTAAATATCTACACTGCTATCTGTACGAACATGGATATATCTACACCGCTATCCGTGTGAACATGGAAATAGCTACACCGCTATCTGTATGAACATGGAAATATCTACACCACTATCTGTATGAACATGGAAATATCTACACCGCTATCTCTATGAACATGGATATATCTACACAGCCATCTGGATGAACACGGAAATATCTACACCGTTATCTGTGTAAACATGCATACATCTTCACCGCTATCTGTTTAAACATGGAAATATCTACACCGCTATCTGTATGAACATGGAAATATCTACACCGCTATCTGTTTGAACATGGAAATATCTAAACGGCTATGTGCATGAAAATGGAAATATCTACACTGCTCTCTGCATATGCATGGAAATATCTTCACAGCTATCTCTTTGCGCATGGAAATAACTACACCGCTATCTGTATGAACATGGAAATATCTTCATCGCCATCTGTATGAACATGGATATATCTACACAGCCATGTGGATGAACATGGAAATATCTACACCGCTATCTGTATAAACATGGAAATATCTACACCGCTATCTGTATGAACATGTAAATATCTACACCGCTACCTGTATAAACATGGAAATATAAGCACTGCTATCTGTATGAACATGGAAATATCTACACCGCTATCTGTACGAACATGGAAATATCTACACTGCTATCTGTATGAACATGGAAATATCTGCACGGCCATCTGTATGAACATATAAATATCTACACCGCCATCTGTATTAAGACGGAGATATCTACACCACTATCTGTAAACCTGGAAATATCTACACCACTATCTGTATAAACATGGAAATGTCTACACCGCTATCTGTATAAACTTGGAAATACCTACACCGCTACCTGTATAAACATGGAAATATCAGCACCGCTATCTGTATGAACATGGAAATATCAGCCCATCTATCTGTATGAACATGGAAATATCTACACCACTATCTGTATGAACATGGAAATATCTACACCGCTATCTGTATGAACATGGAAATATCTTCACCGCCATCTGTATGTACATGGACATATCTACACAGCCATCTGGATGAACATGGAAATATCTACGCCGCTATCTGTATGAACATGGAAATAGCTACACCGCTATCTGTATGAACATGGAAATATCTACACCACTATCTGTATGAACATGGAAATATCTACACCGCTATCTGTTTGAACATGGAAATATCTACACCGCTATCTGTATGAACATGGAAATATCTACACCACTATCTGTATGAACATGGAAATATCTACACCGCTATCTGTTTGAACATGGAAATATCTACACCGCTATCTGCATGAAAATGGAAATATCTACAGAGCTATCTGCATATACATGGAAATATCTACAAAGCCATCTCTTTACACATGGAAATAACTACACCACTATCTCTATAAACATGGAAATATCTACACCGCCATCTCTATGAACATGGAAATATCTGCACCGCCATCTGTATGAACATATAAATAACTACACCGCCATCTGTATTAAGATGGAGATATCTAAACCGCTATCTGTATAAACTTGGAAATATCTACACCGCTTTCTGTATAAACATGGAAATATCTACACCGCTATCTGTATAAACATGGAAATATCTACACCGCTACCTGTATAAACATGGAAACATAAGCACCGCTATCTGTATGAACATGGAAATATCTACACCGCTATCTGTACGAACTTGGAAATATCTACACCGCCATCTGTATGAACATGGAAATAGCTGCACCGCTATCTGTATGAACATGGAAATATCTTCACCACTATCTGTAGGAACATGGAAATATCTTCACCGCTAACTGTATGAACATGGAATTATGTTCACCGCCATCTGTATGAACATGGATATGTCTAAACAGCCATCTGGATGAACATGGAAATATCTACACCGCTATCTGTATGAACATGGAAATATCTACACCGCTATCTGTATAAACATGGAAATATCTACACCGCTATCTCTATAAACATGGAAATGTCTACACCGCTATCTGTATAAACTTGGAAATACCTACACCGCTACCTGTATAAACATGGAAATATCAGCACCTCTATCTGTATGAACATGGAAATATCTACACCACTATCTGTATGAACATGGAAATATCTACACCGCTATCTGTTTGAACATGGAAATATCTTCACCGCTATCTGCATGAAAATGGAAATATCTACAGATATATCTGCATATACATGGAAATATCTACAAAGCTATCTCTTTACACATGGAAATAACTACACCACTATCTCTATAAACATGGAAATATCTACACCGCCATCTCTAAGAACATGGAAATATCTGCACCGCCATCTGTATGAACATATAAATATCTACACCGCCATCTGTATTAAGATGGAGATATCTACACCGCTATCTGTATAATCTTGGAAATATCTACACCGCTATCTGTATAAACATGGAAATATCTACAGCGCTACCTGTATAAACATGGAAATATAAGCTCCGCTATCTGTATGAACATGGAAATATCTAAATCGCTATCTGTACGAACTTGGAAATATCTACACCGCTATCTGTATGAACATGGAAATAGCTGCACCGCTATCTGTATGAACATGGAAATATCTACATCACTATCTGTATGAACATGGAAATATCTTCTCCGCTATCTGTATGAACATGGATATATCTAAACAGCCATCTGTATGAACATGGATATATCTACACCGCTATCTGTATGAACATGGAAATATCTACACCGCTATCTGTGTAAACATGCATACATCTTCACCGCTATCTGTATAAACATGGATATATCTACACAGCCATATGGATGAACATGGAAATATCTCCACCGCTATCTGTATGAACATGGAAATAGCTGCACGGCTATCTGTATGAACATTGAAATATCTACACCACTATCTGTATGAACATGGAAATATCTGCACGGCCATCTGTATGAACATATAAATATCTACACCGCCATCTGTATTAAGATGGAGATATCTATATCGCTATCTGTATAAACCTGGAAATATCTACACCGCTATCTGTATAAACATGGAAATGTCTACACCGCTATCTGTATAAACTTGGAAATGCCTACACCGCTACCTGTATAAACATGGAAATATCAGCACCGCTATCTGTATGAACATGGAAATATCAGCCCATCCATCTGTATGAGCATGGAAATATCTACACCACTATCTGTATGAACATGGAAATATCTACACCGCTATCTGTATGAACATGGAAATATCTTCACCGCCATCTGTATGAACATGGATATATCTACACAGCCATCTGGATGAACATGGAAATATCTACACCGCTATCTGTATGAACATGGAAATAGCTACACCGCTATCTGTATGAACATGGAAATATCTACACCACTATCTGTATGAACATGGAAATATCTACACCGCTATCTGTTTGAACATGGAAATATCTACACCGCTATCTGCATGAAAATGGAAATATCTTCAGAGCTATCTGCAAATACATGGAAATATCTACAAAGCTATCTCTTTACACATGGAAATAACTACACCACTATCTCTATAAACATGGAAATATCTACACCGCCATCTGTATGAACATATAAATAACTACACCCCCATCTGTATGAAGATGGAGATATCTACACCGCTATCTGTGTAAACTTGGAAATATCTACACCGCTATCTGTATAAACATGGAAATATCTAAAACGCTATCTGTATAAACATGGAAATATCTACACCGCTACCTGTATAAACATGGAAATATAAGCACCGCTATCTGTATGAACATGGAAATATCTACACCGCTATCTCTACGAACTTGGAAATATCTACACCGCTATCTGTATGAACATGAAAATAGATGCACCGCTATCTGTATGAACATGGAAATATCTACACCACTATCTGTATGAACATGGAAATACCTTCACCGCTAACTGTATGAACATGGAATTATCTTCACCGCCATCTGAATGAACATGGATATGTCTACACAGCCATCTGGATGAACATGGAAATATCTACACCGCCATCTGTATGAACATGGAAATATCTACACCGCTATCTGTATGAACATGGAAATATCTACACCACTATCTGTATGAACATGGAAATATCTACACCGCTATCTGTATGAACATGGAAATATCTTCACCGCCATCTGTGTGAACATGGATATATCTACACAGCCATCTGGATGAACATGGAAATATCTACACCGCTATCTGTATAAACATGGAAATATCTACACCGCCATCTGTATTAAGATGGAGATATCTACACCGCTATCTGTATAAACATGGAAATACCTACACCGCTATCTGTATAAACATGGAAATGTCTACACCGCTATCTGTATAAACTTGGAAATACCTACACCGCTACCTGTATAAACATGGAAATATCAGCACCGCAATCTGTATGAACATGGAAATATCAGCCCATCTATCTTTATGAACATGGAAATATCTAAACCACTATCTGTATGAACATGGAAATATCTACACCGCTATCTGTATGAACATGGAAATATCTTCACCGCCATCTGTATGAACATGGATATATCTACACAGCCATCTGGATGAACATGGAAATATCTACACAGCCATCTGGATGAACATGGAAATATCTACACCGCTATCTGTATGAACATGGAAATAGCTACACCGCTATCTGTTTGAACATGGAAATATCTACACCGCTATCTGCATGAAAATGGAAATATCTACAGATATATCTGCATATACATGGAAATATCTACAAAGCTATCTCTTTACACAGGGAAATAACTACACCACTATCTCTATAAACATGGAAATATCTACACCGCCATCTCTATGAACATGGAAATATCTGCACCGCCATCTGTATGAACATATAAATATCTACACCGCCATCTGTATTAAGATGGAGATATCTACACCGCTATCTGTATAAACTTGGAAATATCTACATGGCTATCTGTATAAACATGGAAATATCTACACCGCTACCTGTATAAACATGGAAATATAAGCACCGCTATCTGTATGAACATGGAAATATCTACACCGCTATCTGTACGAACTTGGAAATATCTACACCGCTATCTGTATGAACATGGAAATAGCTGCACCGCTATCTGTATGAACATGGAAATATCTACATCACTATCTGTATGAACATGGAAATATCTTCTCCGCTATCCGTATGAACATGGATATATCTACACAGCCATCTGTATGAACATGGATATATCTACACCGCTATCTGTATGAACATGGAAATATCTACACCGCTCTCTGTGTAAACATGCATACATCCTCACCGCTATCTGTATAAAGATGGATATATCTACACAGCCATATGGATGAACATGGAAATATCTACACCGCTGTCTGCATGAACATGGAAATAGCTACACCGCCATCTGTATGAACTTGGAAATATCTGCACCGCCATCTGTATGAACATATAAATATCTACACCTCCATCTGTATTAAGATGGAGATATCTACACCGCTATCTGTATAAACTTGGAAATATCTACACCGCTATCTGTGTAAACATGCATACATCTTCACCGCTATCTGTATAAACATGGATATATCTACACCACTATCTGTATAAACATGGAAATATCTACACCGCTATCTGTTTGAACATGGAAATATCTATACCGCTATCTGCCTGAAAATGGAAAATCTGCACCGCCATCTGAATGAACATATAAATATCTACACCGCCAACTGTATTAAGATGGCGATATCTACACCGCTATCTGTATAAACTTGGAAATATCTACACCGCTATCTGTATAAACATGGAAATATCTACACCGCTATCTGTATAAACATGGAAATATCTGCACCGCTACCTGTATAAACATGGAAATATCTGCACCGCTATCTGTATGAACGTGGAAATATCTACACGGCTATCTGTACGAACATGGAAATACCTACACCGCTATCTGTAGGAACATGGAAATAGCTACACCGCTATCTGTATGAACATGGAAATATCTACACCACTATCTGTGTGAACATGGAAATATCTACACCGCTATCTCTATGAACATGGATATATCTACACAGCCATCTGGATGAACACGGAAATATCTACACCGTTATCGGTGTAAACATGCATACTTCTTCACCGCTATCTGTATAAACATGGAAATATCTACACCGCTATCTGTATGAACATGGATATATCTACACCGCTATCTGTTTGAACATGGAAATATCTAAACGGCTATCTGCATGAAAATGGAAATATCTACACTGCTATCTGCATATACATGGAAATATCTACACAGCTATCTCTTTGCACATGGAAATAACTACACCGCTATCTGTATGAACATGGAAATATCTTCACCGCCATCTGTATGAACATGGATATATCTACACAGCCATGTGGATGAACATGGAAATATCTACACCGCTATCTGTATAAACATGGAAATATCTACACCGCTATCTGTATGAACTTGGAAATATCTACACCGCTACCTGTATAAACATGGAAATATAAGCACCGCTATCTGTATGAACATGGAAATATCTACACCGCTATCTGTACGAACATGGAAATATCTACACCGCTATCTGTATGAACATGGAAATAGCTGCACGGCTATCTGTATGAACATGGAAATATCTACACCACTATCTGTATGAACATGGAAATATCTGCACGGCCATCTGAATGAACATATAAATATCTACACCACCATCTGTATTAAGACGGAGATATCTACACCGCTATCTGTATAAACCTGGAAATATCTACACCGCTATCTGTATAAACATGGAAATGTCTACACCGCTATCTGTATAAACTTGGAAATACCTACACCGCTACCTGTATAAACATGGAAATATCAGCACCGCTATCTGTATGAACATGGAAATATCAGCCCATCTATCTGTATGAACATGGAAATATCTACACCACTATCTGTATGAACATGGAAATATCTACACCGCTATCTGTATGAACATGGAAATATCTTCACCGCCATATGTATGAACATGGGAATATCTACACAGCCATCTGGATGAACATGGAAATATCTACACCGCTATCTGTATGAACATGGAAATAGCTACACCGCTATCTGTATGAACATGGAAATATCTACACCACTATCTGTATGAAGATGGAAATATCTACAAAGCTATCTGTTTGAACATGGAAATATCTACACCGCTATCTGCATGAAAATGGAAATATCTACAGATATATCTGCATATACATGGAAATATGCACAAAGCTATCTCTTTACACATGGAAATAACTACACCACTATCTCTATAAACATGGAAATATCTACACCGCCATCTCTATGAACATGGAAATATCTGCACCGCCATCTGTATGAACATATAAATATCTACACCGCCATCTGTATTAAGATGGAGATATCTACACCGCTATCTGTATAAACTTGGAAATATCTACACCGCTATCTGTATAAACATGGAAATATCTACACCGCTACCTGTATAAACATGGAAATATAAGCACCGCTATCTGTATGAACATGGAAATATCTACACCGCTATCTGTACGAACTTGGAAATATCTACACCGCTATCTGTATGAACATGGATATATCTACACAGCCATCTGTATGAACATGGATATATCTTCACCGCTATCTGTATGAACATGGAAATATCTACACCGCTATCTGTGTAAACATGCATACATCTTCACCGCTATCTGTATAAACATGGATATATCTACACAGCCATATGGATGAACATGGAAATATCTACACCGCTATCTGCATGAACATGGAAATAGCTACACCGCTATCTGTATGAACATGGAAATAGCTACACCGCCATCTGTATGAACTTGGAAATATCTGCACCGCCATCTTTATGAACATATAAATATCTACACCGCCATCTGTATTAAGATGGAGATATCTACACCGCTATCTGTATAAACTTGGAAATATCTACACAGCTATCTGTATAAAAATGGAATTATCTACACCGCTATCTGTATAAACATGGAAATATCCACACCGCTACCTGTATAAACATGGAAATATCAGCACAGCTATCTGTATGAACATGGAAATATCTACACCGCTATCTGTACGAACATGGAAATATCTACACCGCTATCTGCATGAACATGGAAATAGCTACACCGCTATCTGTATGAACATGGAAATATCTACACCACTATCTGTATGAACATGGAAATAGCTACACAGCTATCTGTGTAAACATGAATACTTCTTCACCGCTATCTGTATAAACATGGAAATATCTACACGGCTATCTGTATGAACATGGAAATATCTACACCACTATCTGTTTGAACATGGAAATATCTACACCGCTATCTGTATGAAAATGGAAATACCTACACTGCTATCTGCATATACATTTAAAAATCTACACAGCTATCTCTTTACACATGGAAATAACTACACCGCTATCTGTATGAACATGGAAATATCTACACCGCCATCTGTATGAACATGGAAATATCTGCACGGCCATCTGTATGACCATATAAATATCTACACCGCCATCTGTATTAAAATGGAGATATCTACACCGCTACCTGTATAAACATGGAAATATCTACACCGCTATCTGTATGAACATGGAAATATCTACACCGCTACCTGTATAAACATGGAAATATCAGCACCGCTATCTGTATGAACATGGAAATATCAGCCCCTCTATCTCTATGAACATGGAAATATCTACACCGCTATCTGTATGAACATGGAAATATTTACACTGCTATCTGTATGAGCATGGAAATATCTTCACCGCCATCTGTATGAACATGGATATATCTACACAGCCATCTGGATGAACATGGAAATATCTACACCGCTATCTGTATAAACATGGAAATATCTACACCGCTATCTGTATGAACATGGAAATATCTACAGCACTATCTGTATGAACATGGAAATATCTACAATGCTATCTGTATGAACATGGATATATCTACACAGCCATCTGGATGAACATGGAAATATCTACACCGCTATCTGTATAAACATGGAAATATCTACACCGGTATCTGAGTAGACATGCATACATCTTCACCGCTATCTGTATAAACATGGATATATCTACACCGCTATCTGTATGAACATGGGAATATCTACATCGCTATCTGTTTGAACATGGAAATATCTAAACCGCTATCTGCATGATAATGGAAATATCTACACAGCTATCTGCATATACATGGAAATAACTACACCGCTATCTGTATGAAGATGGAAATATCTACAAAGCTATCTGTTTGAACATGGAAATATCTACACCGCTATCTGCATGAAAATGGAAATATCTACAGATATATCTGCATATACATGGAAATATGCACAAAGCTATCTCTTTACACATGGAAATAACTACACCACTATCTCTATAAACATGGAAATATCTACACCGCCATCTCTATGAACATGGAAATATCTGCACCGCCATCTGTATGAACATATAAATATCTACACCGCCATCTGTATTAAGATGGAGATATCTACACCGCTATCTGTATAAACTTGGAAATATCTACACCGCTATCTGTATAAACATGGAAATATCTACACCGCTACCTGTATAAACATGGAAATATAAGCACCGCTATCTGTATGAACATGGAAATATCTACACCGCTATCTGTACGAACTTGGAAATATCTACACCGCTATCTGTATGAACATGGATATATCTACACAGCCATCTGTATGAACATGGATATATCTTCACCGCTATCTGTATGAACATGGAAATATCTACACCGCTATCTGTGTAAACATGCATACATCTTCACCGCTATCTGTATAAACATGGATATATCTACACAGCCATATGGATGAACATGGAAATATCTACACCGCTATCTGCATGAACATGGAAATAGCTACACCGCTATCTGTATGAACATGGAAATAGCTACACCGCCATCTGTATGAACTTGGAAATATCTGCACCGCCATCTTTATGAACATATAAATATCTACACCGCCATCTGTATTAAGATGGAGATATCTACACCGCTATCTGTATAAACTTGGAAATATCTACACAGCTATCTGTATAAAAATGGAATTATCTACACCGCTATCTGTATAAACATGGAAATATCCACACCGCTACCTGTATAAACATGGAAATATCAGCACAGCTATCTGTATGAACATGGAAATATCTACACCGCTATCTGTACGAACATGGAAATATCTACACCGCTATCTGCATGAACATGGAAATAGCTACACCGCTATCTGTATGAACATGGAAATATCTACACCACTATCTGTATGAACATGGAAATAGCTACACAGCTATCTGTGTAAACATGAATACTTCTTCACCGCTATCTGTATAAACATGGAAATATCTACACGGCTATCTGTATGAACATGGAAATATCTACACCACTATCTGTTTGAACATGGAAATATCTACACCGCTATCTGTATGAAAATGGAAATACCTACACTGCTATCTGCATATACATTTAAAAATCTACACAGCTATCTCTTTACACATGGAAATAACTACACCGCTATCTGTATGAACATGGAAATATCTACACCGCCATCTGTATGAACATGGAAATATCTGCACGGCCATCTGTATGACCATATAAATATCTACACCGCCATCTGTATTAAAATGGAGATATCTACACCGCTACCTGTATAAACATGGAAATATCTACACCGCTATCTGTATGAACATGGAAATATCTACACCGCTACCTGTATAAACATGGAAATATCAGCACCGCTATCTGTATGAACATGGAAATATCAGCCCCTCTATCTCTATGAACATGGAAATATCTACACCGCTATCTGTATGAACATGGAAATATTTACACTGCTATCTGTATGAACATGGAAATATCTACACGGCTATCTGTATGAACATGGAAATATCTACACCACTATCTGTTTGAACATGGAAATATCTACACCGCTATCTGTATGAAAATGGAAATACCTACACTGCTATCTGCATATACATTTAAAAATCTACACAGCTATCTCTTTACACATGGAAATAACTACACCGCTATCTGTATGAACATGGAAATATCTACACCGCCATCCTTATGAACATGGAAATATCTGCACGGCCATCTGTATGACCATATAAATATCTACACCGCCATCTGTATTAAAATGGAGATATCTACACCGCTACCTGTATAAACATGGAAATATCTACACCGCTATCTGTATGAACATGGAAATATCTACACCGCTACCTGTATAAACATGGAAATATCAGCACCGCTATCTGTATGAACATGGAAATATCAGCCCCTCTATCTCTATGAACATGGAAATATCTACACCGCTATCTGTATGAACATGGAAATATTTACACTGCTATCTGTATGAGCATGGAAATATCTTCACCGCCATCTGTATGAACATGGATATATCTACACAGCCATCTGGATGAACATGGAAATATCTACACCGCTATCTGTATAAACATGGAAATATCTACACCGCTATCTGTATGAACATGGAAATATCTACAGCACTATCTGTATGAACATGGAAATATCTACAATGCTATCTGTATGAACATGGATATATCTACACAGCCATCTGGATGAACATGGAAATATCTACACCGCTATCTGTATAAACATGGAAATATCTACACCGGTATCTGAGTAGACATGCATACATCTTCACCGCTATCTGTATAAACATGGATATATCTACACCGCTATCTGTAGGAACATGGGAATATCTACATCGCTATCTGTTTGAACATGGAAATATCTAAACCGCTATCTGCATGATAATGGAAATATCTACACAGCTATCTGCATATACATGGAAATAACTACACCGCTATCTGTATGAACATGGAAATATCTGCACGGCCATCTGTATGAACATATAAACATCTACACCGCCATCTGTATTAAGGTGGAGATATCTACACCGCTATCTGTATAAAAATGGAAATATCAACAACGCTATCTGTATAAACATGGAAATGTCTACACCGCTATGTGTATAAACTTGGAAATATCTACACCGCTACCTGTATAAACAAGGAAATATCAGCACCGCTATCTGTATGAACATGGAAACATCAGCCCATCTATCTGTATGAAAATGGAAATATCTACACCACTATCTGTATGAACATGGAAATATCTTCACCGCCTTCTGTATGAACATGGAAATATCTACACCACTATCTGTATGAACATGGAAATATCTACACCGCTATCTGTATGAACATGGAAATATCTTCACTGCCATCTGTATGAACGTGGATATATCTACACAACCATCTGGATGAACATGGAAATATCTACACCGCTATCTGTATGAACATGGAAATATCTACACCGCTATCTGTGTAAACATGCATACATCTTCACCGCTATCTGTATAAACATGGAAATATCTACACCGCTATCTGTATAAACATGGAAATATCCACACCGCTACCTGTATAAACATGGAAATATAAGCACCGCTATCTGTATGAACATGGAAATATCTACACCGCTATCTGTATAAACATGGAAATATCTACAACGCTATCTGTATGAACATGGAAATATCTACAGCACTATCTGTATGAACATGGAAATATCTACACTGCTATCTGTATGAACATGGATATATCTACACAGCCATCTGGATGAACATGGAAATATCTACACCGCTACCTGTATAAACATGGAAATATCTACACCACTATCTGTGTAGACATGCATACATCTTCACCGCCATCTGTATAAACATGGATATATCTACACCGCTATCTGTATGAACATGGGAATATCTACATCGCTATCTGTTTGAACATGGAAATATCTAAACGGCTATCTGCATGATAATGGAAATATCTACATAGCTATCTGCATATACATGGAAATAACTACACCGCTATCTGTATGAACATGGAAATATCTGCACGGCCATCTGTATGAACATATAAACATCTGCAACGCCATCTGTATTAAGGTGGAGATATCTACACCGATATCTGTATAAACATGGAAATATCAACAACGCTATATGTATAAACATGGAAATGTCTACACCGCTATGTGTATAAACTTGGAAATATCTACACCACTACCTGTATAAACAAGGAAATATCAGCACCGCTATCTGTATGAACATGGAAACATCAGCCCATCTATCTGTATGAAAATGGAAATATCTAAACCACTATCTGTATGAACATGGAAATATCTTCACCGCCTTCTGTATGAACATGGATATATCTACACAGCCATTTGGAAGAACATGGAAATATCTACACCGCTATCTGTATGAACATGGAAATAGCTACACCGCTATCTGTATGAACATGGAAATATCTACACCACTATCTGTATGAACATGGAAATAGCTACACCGCTATCTGTGTAAACATGCATACTCCTTCACCGCTATCTGTATAAACATGGAAATATCTACACCACTATCTGTATGAACATGGAAATATCTACACCGCTATCTTTTTGAACATGGAAATATCTACACCGCTATCTGCATGAAAATGGAAATATCTACACAGCTATCTGCATATACATGGAAATAACTACAAAGCTATCTCTTTACACGTGGAAATATCTACACCACTATCTGTATGAACATGGAAATATCTATACCGCTATCTGTATGAACATGGAATTATCTTCACCACCATCTGTGTGAACATGGATATGTCTACACAGCCATCTGGATGAACATGGAAATATCTACACTGCTATCTGTATGAACATGGAAATAGCTACACCACTATCTGTATGAACATGGAAATATCTACACCACTATCTGTATGAACATGGAAATATCTACATCGCTATCTGTATGAACATGGAAATATCTTCACTGCCATCTGTATGAACGTGGATATATCTACACAACCATCTGGATGAACATGGAAATATCTACACCGCTATCTGTATGAACATGGAAATATCTACACCGCTATCTGTGTAAACATGCATACATCTTCACCGCTATCTGTATAAACATGGAAATATCTACACCGCTATCTGTATAAACATGGAAATATCCACACCGCTACCTGTATAAACATGGAAATATAAGCACCGCTATCTGTATGAACATGGAAATATCTACACCGCTATCTGTACGAACATGGAAATATCAACAGCACTATGTGCATGAACATGGAAATATCTACACCGCTATCTGTATGAACATGGAAATATCTACACCGCTATCTGTATGAACATGGAAATAGCTACACCACTATCTGTATGAACATGGAAACATCTACACCACTATCTGTATGAACATGGAAATATCTACACCGCTATCTGTATGAACATGGAAATATCTTCACTGCCATCTGTATGAACGTGGATATATCTACACAACCATCTGGATGAACATGGAAATATCTACACCGCTATCTGTATGAACATGGAAATATCTACACTTCTATCTGTGTAAACATGCATACATCTTCACCGCTATCTGTATAAAGATGGAAATATCTACACCGCTATCTGTATAAACATGGAAATATCCACACCGCTACCTGTATAAACATGGAAATATAAGCACCGCTATCTGTATGAACATGGAAATATCTACACCGCTATCTGTACGAACATGGAAATATCAACAGCACTATGTGTATGAACATGGAAATATCTACACCGCTATCTGTATGAACATGGATATATCTACACAGACATCAGGATGAACATGGAAATATCTTCACCGCCATCTGTATGAACATGGATATATCTACACAACCATCTGGATGAACATGGAAATATCTACACCGCTATCTGTATGAACATGGAAATATCTACACCACTATCTGTATGAACATGGAAATATCTGCACGGCCATCTGTATGAACATATAAACATCTACACCGCCATCTGTATTAATGTGGAGATATCTACACCGCTATCTGTTTAAACATGGAAATATCAACAACGCTATCTGTATAAACAGGGAAATGTCTACACCGCTATGTGTATAAACTTGGAAATATCTACACCGCTACCTGTATAAACAAGGAAATATCAGCACCGCTATCTGTATGAACATGGAAACATCAGCCCATCTATCTGTATGAAAATGGAAATATCTACACCACTATCTGTATGAACATGGAAATATCTACACCGCTATCTGTATGAACATGGAAATATCTTCACCGCCTTCTGTATGAACATGGATATATCTACACAGCCATTTGGAAGAACATGGAAATATCTACACCGCTATCTGTATGAACATGGAAATAGCTACACCGCTATCTGTATGAACATGGAAATATCTACACCACTATCTGTATGAACATGGAAATAGCTACACCGCTATCTGTGTAAACATGCATACTCCTTCACCGCTATCTGTATAAACATGGAAATATCTACACCACTATCTGTATGAACATGGAAATATCTACACCGCTATCTGTTTGAACATGGAAATATCTACACCGCTATCTGCATGAAAATGGAAATATCTACACAGCTATCTGCATATACATGGAAATATCTACAAAGCTATCTCTTTACACATGGAAATATCTACACCACTATCTGTATGAACATGGAAATATCTATACCGCTATCTGTATGAACATGGAATTATCTTCACAAACATCTGTGTGAACATGGATATGTCTACACAGCCATCTGGATGAACATGGAAATATCTACACCGCTATCTGTACGAACATGGAAATAGCTACACCACTATCTGTATGAACATGGAAATATCTACATCACTATCTGTATGAACATGGAAATATCTACACCGCTATCTGTATGAACATGGAAATATCTTCACTGCCATCTGTATGAACGTGGATATATCTACACAACCATCTGGATGAACATGGAAATATCTACACCGCTATCTGTATGAACATGGAAATATCTACACCGCTATCTGTGTAAACATGCATACATCTTCACCGCTATCTGTATAAACATGGAAATATCTACACCGCTTTCTGTATAAACATGGAAATATCCACACCGCTACCTGTATAAACATGGAAATATAAGCACCGCTATCTGTATGAACATGGAAATATCTACACCGCTATCTGTACGAACATGGAAATATCAACAGCACTATGTGTATGAACATGGAAATATCTACACCGCTATCTGTATGAACATGGATATATCTACACAGCCATCAGGATGAACATGGAAATATCTTCACCGCCATCTGTATGAACATGGATATATCTACACAACCATCTGGATGAACATGGAAATATCTACACCGCTATCTGTATGAACATGGAAATATCTACACCGCAATCTGTGTAAACATGCATACATCTTCACCGCTATCTGTATAATCATGGAAATAACTACACCACTATCTGTATGAACATGGAAATATCTGCACCGCTATCTGTATGAACATGGAAATATCTACAGCACTATCTGTATGAACATGGAAATATCTACAC
Source organism: Gorilla gorilla gorilla (assembly GCF_029281585.2). Lineage (NCBI taxonomy): Eukaryota > Metazoa > Chordata > Mammalia > Primates > Hominidae > Gorilla > Gorilla gorilla. The sequence continues at coordinate 3,827,709 of NC_073224.2, forward strand.
CGCTATCTGTATGAACATGGATATATCTACACAGCCATCAGGATGAACATGGAAATATCTACACCGCTATCTGTATGAACATGGAAATATCTACACCGCTATCTGTGTATACAGGCATACATCTTCACCGCTATCTGTATAAACATGGATATATCTACACCACTATCTGTATGAACATGGAAATATCTACACCGCTATCTGTTTGAACATGGAAATATCTAAACCGCTATCTGCCTAAAAATGGAAATATCTGCACCGCCATCTGTATGAACATATAAATGTCTACACCGCCAACTGTATTAAGATGGAGATATCTTCACCGCTATCCGTATAAACTTGGAAATATCTACACCGCTATCTGTATAAACATGGAAATATCTACACAGCTATCTGTATAAACAAGGAAATTACTGCACCGCTACCTGTATAAACATGGAAATATCAGCACCGATATCTGTATGAACGTGGAAATATCTACACCGCTATCTGTACGAACATGGAAATATCTACACCGCTATCTGTATGAACATGGAAATAGCTACAGCGCTATCTGTATAAACATAGAAATATCTACACCGCTATCTGTATGAACATGGAAATATCTACACCGCTACCTGTATAAACATGGAAATATAAGCACCGCTATCTGTATGAACATGGAAATATCTACACCGCTATCTGTACGAACATGGAAATATCTACACCGCTATCAGTATGAACATGGAAATAGCTGCACGGCTATCTGTATGAACATGGAAATATCTACACCACTATCTGTATGAACATGGAAATATCTGCACGGCCATCTGTAAGAACATATAAATATCGACACCGCCATCTGTATTAAGACGGAGATATCTACACCGCTATCTGTAAACCTGGAAATATCTACACCACTATCTGTATAAACATGGAAATGTCTACACCGCTATCTGTATAAACTTGGAAATACCTACACCGCTACCTGTATAAACATGGAAATATCAGCACCGCTATCTGTATGAACATGGAAATATCAGCCCATCTATCTGTATGAACATGGAAATATCTACACCACTATCTGTATGAACATGGAAATATCTACACCGCTATCTGTATGAACATGGAAATACCTTCACCACCATCTGTATGTACATGGACATATCTACACAGCCATCTGGATGAACATGGAAATATCTACACCGCTATCTGTATGAACATGGAAATAGCTACACCACTATCTGTATGAACATGGAAATATCTACACCGCTATCTGTTTGAACATGGAAATATCTACACCGCTATCTGCATGAAAATGGAAATATCTACAGAGCTATCTGCATATACATGGAAATATCTACAAAGCCATCTCTTTACACATGGAAATAACTACACCACTATCTCTATAAACATGGAAATATCTACACCGCCATCTCTATGAACATGGAAATATCTGCACCGCCATCTGTATGAACATATAAATAACTACACCGCCATCTGTATTAAGATGGAGATATCTACACCGCTATCTGTATAAACTTGGAAATATCTACACCGCTATCTGTATAAACATGGAAATATCTACACCGCTATCTGTATAAACATGGAAATATCTTCACCGCTACCTGTATAAACATGGAAACATAAGCACCGCTATCTGTATGAACATGGAAATATCTACACTGCTATCTGTACGAACTTGGAAATATCTACACCGCTATCTGTATGAACATGGAAATAGCTGCACCGCTATCTGTATGAACATGGAAATATCTACACCACTATCTGTAGGAACATGGAAATATCTTCACCGCTAACTGTATGAAAATGGAATTATCTTCACCGCCATCTGTATGAACATGGATATGTCTACACAGCCATCTGGATGAACATGGAAATATCTACACCGCTATCTGTATAAACTTGGAAATATCTACACCGCTATCTGTATAAACATGGAAATATCTACACAGCTATCTGTATAAACAAGGAAATATCTGCACCGCTACCTGTATAAAAATGGAAATATCAGCACCGATATCTGTATGAACGTGGAAATATCTACACCGCTATCTGTACGAACATGGAAATATCTACACCGCTATCTGTATGAACATGGAAATAGCTACAGCGCTATCTGTATGAAGATGGAAATATCTACACCACTATCTGTATGAACATGGAAATATCTACACCGCTATCTCTATGAACATGGATATATCTACACAGCCATCTGGATGAACATGGAAATATCTACACCGCTATCTGTATGAACATGGAAATATCAACACCGTTATCTGTGTAAACATGCATACATCTTCACCACTATCTGTATGGACATGGAAATATCTACACCGCTCTCTGTAAGAACATGGAAATATCTTCACCGCCATCTGTATGAACATGGATATATCTACACAACCATCTGGATGAACATGGAAATATCTACACCGCTATCTGTATGAACATGGAAATATCTACACCGCTATCTGTGTAAACATGCATACATCTTCACCACTATCTGTATAAACATGGAAATAACTACACCGCTATCTGTATGAACATGGAAATATCTACACCGCTATCTGTTTGAACATGGAAATATCTACACCGCTATCCGCATGAAAATGGAAATATCTGCACCGCCATCTGTATGTACATATAAATATCTACACCGCCATCTGTATTAAGATGGAGATATCTACACCGCTATCTGTATAAACTTGGAAATATCTACACCAGTATCTGTATAAACATGGAAATATCTACACCGCTATCTGTATAAACATGGAAATATCCACACCGCTACCTGTATAAACATGGAAATATAAGCACCGCTATCTGTACGAACATGGAAATATCTACACCGCTATCTGTATGAACATGGAATTATCTTCACCACCATCTGTATGAACATGGATATGTCTACACAGCCATCTGGATGAACATGGAAATATCTACACCGCTATCTGTTTGAATATGGAAATATCTAAACAGCTATCTGCATGAAAATGGAAATATCTACACAGCTATCTGCATATACATGGAAATATCTACACAGCTATCTCTTTACACATGGAAATAACTACACCGCTATCTGTATGAACATGGAAATATCTACACCGGCATCTGTATGAACATGGAAATATCTGCACGGCCATTTGAATGAACATATAAATATCTACACCGCCATCTGTATTAAGATGGTGATATCTACACCGCTATCTGTATAAACATGGAAATATCTACACCGCTATCTGCATGAACATGGAAATAGCTGCACCGCTATCTATATGAACATGGAAATAGCTACACCGCCATCTGTATGAACATGGAAATATCTGCACCGCCATCTGTATGAACATATAAATATCTACACCGCCATCTGTATTAAGATGGAGATATCTACACCGCTATCTGTAAAAACTTGGAAATATCTACACCACTATCGTATAAAAATGGAAATATCTACACCGCTATCTGTGTAAACATGGAAATATCCACACCGCTACCTGTATAAACATGGAAATATCAGCACCGCTATCTGTACGAACATGGACATATCTACACCGCTATCTGTATTAACATGGAAATAGCTACACTGCTATCTGTATGAACATGGACATATCTACACCGCTATCTGTATGAACATGGAAATAGTTACACCGCTATCTGTATGAACATGGAAATATCTACACCGCTATCTGTATGAACATGGAAATATCTACACCGCTATCTGTTTGAACATGGAAATATCTAAACCGCTATCTGCATGAAAATGGAAATATCTACACCGCCATCTGTATGAACATATAAATATCTACACCGCCATCTGTATTAAGATGGAGATATCTACACCGCTATCTGTATAAACTTGGAAATATCTACACCGCTCTCTGTATAAACATGGATATATCTACACCACTATCTGTATGAACATGGAAATATCTACACCGCTATCTGTATGAACATTTAAATATCTACACCGCTATCTGTACGAACATGGATATATCTACACCGCTATCCGTATGAACGTGGAAATAGCTACACCGCTATCTGTATGAACATGGAAATATCTACACCACTATCTGTATGAACATGGAAATATCTACACCGCTATCTCTATGAACATGGATATATCTACACAGCCATCTGGATGAACACGGAAATATCTACACCGTTATCTGTGTAAACATGCATACATCTTCACCGCTATCTGTATAAACATGGAAATATCTACACCGCTATCTGTATGAACATGGAAATATCTACACCGCTATCTGTTTGAACATGGAAATATCTAAACGGCTATCTGCATGAAAATGGAAATATCTACACTGCTATCTGCATATACATGGAAATATCTACACAGCTATCTCTTTGCGCATGGAAATAACAACACCGGTATCTGTATGAACATGGAAATATCTTCACCGCCATCTGTATGAACATGGATATATCTACACAGCCATGTGGATGAACATGGAAATATCTACACCGCTATCTGTATAAACATGGAAATATCTACACCGCTATCTGTATGAACATGGAAATATCTACACCGCTACCTGTATAAACATGGAAATAAAAGCACCGCTATCTGTATGAACATGGAAATATCTACACCGCTATCTGTACGAACATGGAAATATCTACACCGCTATCTGTATGAACATGGAAATAGCTGCACGGCTATCTGTATGAACATGGAAATATCTACACCACTATCTGTATGAACATGGAAATATCTGCACGGCCATCTGTAAGAACATATAAATATCGACACCGCCATCTGTATTAAGACGGAGATATCTACACCGCTATCTGTAAACCTGGAAATATCTACACCACTATCTGTATAAACATGGAAATGTCTACACCGCTATCTGTATAAACTTGGAAATACCTACACCGCTACCTGTATAAACATGGAAATATCAGCACCGCTATCTGTATGAACATGGAAATATCAGCCCATCTATCTGTATGAACATGGAAATATCTACACCACTATCTGTATGAACATGGAAATATCTACACCGCTATCTGTATGAACATGGAAATACCTTCACCGCCATCTGTATGTACATGGACATATCTACACAGCCATCTGGATGAACATGGAAATATCTACACCGCTATCTGTATGAACATGGAAATAGCTACACCACTATCTGTATGAACATGGAAATATCTACACCGCTATCTGTTTGAACATGGAAATATCTACACCGCTATCTGCATGAAAATGGAATTATCTACAGAGCTATCTGCATATACATGGAAATATCTACAAAGCCATCTCTTTACACATGGAAATAACTAAACCACTATCTCTATAAACATGGAAATATCTACACCGCCATCTCTATGAACATGGAAATATCTGCACCGCCATCTGTATGAACATATAAATAACTACACCGCCATCTGTATTAAGATGGAGATATCTACACCGCTATCTGTATAAACTTGGAAATATCTACACCGCTATCTGTATAAACATGGAAATATCTACACCGCTATCTGTATAAACATGGAAATATCTACACCGCTACCTGTATAAACATGGAAACATAAGCTCCGCTATCTATATGAACATGGAAATATCTACACCGCTATCTGTACGAACTTGGAAATATCTACACCGCTATCTGTATGAACATGGAAATAGCTGCACCGCTATCTGTATGAACATGGAAATATCTACACCACTATCTGTAGCAACATGGAAATATCTTCACCGCTAACTGTATGAACATGGAATTATCTTCACCGCCATCTGTATGAACATGGATATGTCTACACAGCCATCTGGATGAACATGGAAATATCTACACCGCTATCTGTATGAACATGGAAATATCTACACCGCTATCTGTATAAACATGGAAATATCTACACCGCTATCTGTATAAACATGGAAATGTCTACACCGCTATCTGTATAAACTTGGAAATACCTAAACCGCTACCTGTATAAACATGGAAATATCAGCACCGCTATCTGTATGAACATGGAAATATCTACACCACTATCTGTATGAAAATGGAAATATCTACACAGCTATCCGTTTGAACATGGAAATATCTACACCGCTATCTGCATGAAAATGGAAATATCTACAGATATATCTGCATATACATGGAAATATCTACAAAGCTATCTCTTTACACATGGAAATAACTACACCACTATCTCTATAAACATGGAAATATCTACACCGCCATCTCTATGAACATGGAAATATCTGCACCGCCATCTGTATGAACATATAAATATCTACACCGCCATCTGTATTAAGATGGAGATATCTACACCGCTATCTGTAAAATCTTGGAAATATCTACACCGCTATCTGTATAAACATGGAAATATCTACAGCGCTACCTGTATAAACATGGAAATATAAGCACCGCTATCTGTATGAACATGGAAATATCTACACCGCTATCTGTACGAACTTGGAAATATCTACACCGCTATCTGTATGAACATGGAAATAGCTGCACCGCTATCTGTATGAACATGGAAATATCTACATCACTATCTGTATGAACATGGAAATATCTTCTCCGCTATCTGTATGAACATGGATATATCTACACAGCCATCTGTATGAACATGGATATATCTACACCGCTATCTGTATGAACATGGAAATATCTACACCGCTATCTGTGTAAACATGCATACATCTTCACCGCTATCTGTATAAACATGGATATATCTACACAGCCATATGGATGAACATGGAAATATCTACACCGCTATCTGCATGAACAAGGAAATAGCTACACCGCTATCTGTATGAACATGGAAATAGCTACACCGCCATCTGTATGAACTTGGAAATATCTGCACCGCCATCTGTATGAACATATAAATATCTACACCGCCATCTGTATTAAGATGGAGATATCTACACCGCTATCTGTATAAACTTGGAAATATCTACACCGCTATCTGTATAAAAATGGAAATATCTACACCGCTATCTGTATGAACATGGAAATATCTACACCGCTATCTGTACGAACATGGAAATATCTACACCGCTATCTGCATGAACATGGAAATAGCTACAACGCTATCTGTATGAACATGGAAATATCTACACCACTATCTGCATGAACATGGAAATAGCTACACAGCTATATGTGTAAGCATGCATACTTCTTCACCGCTATCTGTATAAACATGGAAATATCTACACCGCTATCTGTATGAACATGGAAATATCTACACCGCTATCTGTATGAAGATGGAAATATCTACACCACTATCTGTTTGAACATGGAAATATCTACACCGCTATCTGCCTGAAAATGGAAATATCTACACTGCTATCTGCATATACATTTAAAAATCTACACAGCTATCTCTTTACACATGGAAATAACTACACCGCTATCTGTATGAACATGGAAATATCTACACCGCCATCTGTATGAACATGGAAATATCTGCACGGCCATCTGTAGGAACATATAAATATCTACACCGCCATCTGTATTAAGATGGAGATATCTACACCGCTACCTGTATAAACATGGAAATATCTACACCGCTATCTGTATGAACATGGAAATATCTACACCGCTACCTGTATAAACATGGAAATATCAGCACCGCTATCTGTATGAACATGGAAATATCAGCCCCTCTATCTCTATGAACATGGAAATATCTAAACCACTATCTGTATGAACATGGAAATATCTACACTGCTATCTGTATGAGCATGGAAATATCTTCACCGCTATCTGTATGAACATGGATATATCTACACAGCCATCTGGATGAACATGGAAATATCTACACCGCTATCTGTATAAACATGGAAATATCTACACCGCTATCTGTATGAACATGGAAATATCTACAGCACTATCTGTATGAACATGGAAATATCTACACTGCTACCTGTATGAACATGGATATATCTACACAGCCATCTGTATGAACATGGAAATATCTACACCGCTATCTGTATGAACATGGAAATATCTACACCGCTATCTGTTTGAACATGGAAATATCTAAACCGCTATCTGCCTGAAAATGGAAATATCTACACAACTATCTGCATATACATGGAAATAACTACACCGCTATCTGTATGAACATGGAAATATCTGCACGGCCATCTGTATGAACATATAAATATCTACACCGCCATCTGTATTAAGGTGGAGAAATCTACACCGCTATCTGTATAAACATGGAAATATCAACACCGCTATCTGTATAAACATGTAAATGTCTACACCGCTATCTGTATAAACTTGGAAATATCTACACCGCTACCTGTATAAACATGGAAATATCAGCAACGCTATCTGTATGAACATGGAAATATCAGCCCTTCTATCTGTATGAAAATGGAAATATCTACACCACTATCTGTATGAACATGGAAATATCTACACCGCTATCTGTATGAACATGGAAATATCTTCACCGCCTTCTGTATGAACATGGATATATCTACACAGCCATTTGGAAGAACATGGAAATATGTACACCGCTATCTGTATGAACATGGAAATATCTACACCGCTATCTGTATGAACATGGAAATAGCTACACCGCTATCTGTATGAACATGGAAATATCTACACCACTATCTGTATCAACATGGAAATATCTACACCGCTATCTCTTTGAACATGGAAATATCTACACCGCTATCTGCATGAAAATGGAAATATCTACACAGCTATCTGCATATACATGGAAATATCTACAAAGCTATCTCTTTACACATGGAAATAACTACACCACTATCTCTATAAGCGTGGAAATATCTACACCGCCATCTGTATGAACATGGAAATATCTGCACCGGCATCTGTATGAACATATAAATATCTACACCGCCATCTGTATTAAGATGGAGATATCTACACCGCTATCTGTATAAACTTGGAAATATCTGCACCGCTATCCTTATAAACATGGAAATATCTACACCGCTATCTGTATAAACATGGAAATATCTACACCGCTACCTGTATAAACATGGAAATATAAGCAACGCTATCTGCATGAAAATGGAAATATCTACACAGCTATCTGCATATACTTGGAAATATCTACACAGCTATCTCTTTACACATGCAAATATCTACACAACTATCTGTATGAACATGGAAATATCTACACCGCCATCTGTATGAACATGGAAATATCTGCACGGCCATCTGTATGAACATATAAATATCTACACCGCCATCTGTATTAAGATGGAAATATCTACACCGCTATCTGTATAAACATGGAAATATCTACACCGCTATCTGTGTAAACATGGAAATATCTACACTGCTACCTGTATAAACATGGAAATATACGCACCGCTATCAGTATGAACATGGAAATATCAGCCCCTCTATCTGTATGAAGATGGTAATATCTAAACCACTATCTGTGTGAACATGGATATGTCTACACAGCCAACTGGATGAACATGGAAATATCTACACCGCTATCTGTATGAACATGGAAATAGCTACACCACTATCTGTATGAACATGGAAATATCTACACCACTATCTGTATGAACATGGAAATATCTAGACCGCTATCTGTATGAACATGGAAATATCTTCACCGCCATCTGTATGAACATGGATATATCTACACAACCATCTGGATGAACATGGAAATATCTACACCGCTATCTGTATAAACATGGAAATATCTACTCCGCTATCTGTATAAACATGGAAATATTTACACCGCTACCTGTATAAACATGGAAATATAAGCACCGCTATCTGTATGAACATGGAAATATCTACACCGCTATCTGTACGAACATGGAAATATCTACACCGCTATCTGTATGAACATGGAAATAGCTACACCGCTATCTGTATGAACATGGAAATATCTACAGCACTATCTGTATGAACATGGAAATATCTACACCGCTATCTGAATGAACATGGATATATCTACACAGCCATCTGGATGTACATGGAAATATCTACACCGCTATCTGTATGAACTTGGAAATATCTACACCGCTATCTGTGTAAACATGCATACATCTTCACCGCTTTCTGTATAAACATGGAAATAACTACACCGCTATCTGTACGAACATGGAAATATCTACACCGCTATCTGTATGAACATGGAATTATCTTCACCACCATCTGTATGAACATGGATATGTCTACACAGCCATCTGGATGAACATGGAAATATCTACACCGCTATCTGTTTGAACATGGAAATATCTAAACGGCTATCTGCATGAAAATGGAAATATCTACACTGCTATCTGCATATACATGGAAATATCTACACAGCTATCTCTTTGCGCATGGAAATAACTACACCGCTATCTGTATGAACATGGAAATATCTACACCGCTATCTGTATGAACATGGAAATATCTTCACCACCATATGTATGAATATGGATATATCTACACAGCCATTTGGATGAACATGGAAATATCTACACCGCTATCTGTATAAACATGGAAATATCTACACCGCTATCTGTATGAACATGGAAATATCTACACCGCTACCTGTATAAACATGGAAATATAAGCACCGCTATCTGTATGAACATGGAAATATCTACACCGCTATCTGTACGAACATGGAAATATCTACACCGCTATCTGTATGAACATGGAAATAGCTGCACGGCTGTCTGTATGAACATGGAAATATCTACACAACTATCTGTATGAACATGGAAATATCTGCACGGCCATCTGAATGAACATATAAATATCTACACCGCCATCTGTATTAAGATGGAGATATCTACACCGCTATCTGTATAAACCTGGAAATATCTACACCGCAATCTGTATAAACATGGAAATGTCTACACCGCTATCTGTATAAACTTGGAAATACCTACACCGCTACCTGTATAAACATGGAAATATCAGCACCGCTATCTGTATGAACATGGAAATATCAGCCCATCTATCTGTATGAACATGGAAATATCTACACCACTATCTGTATGAATATGGAAATATCTACACCGCTATCTGTATGAACATGGAAATATCTTCACCGCCATATATATGAATATGGATATATCTACACAGCCATCTGGATGAACATGGAAATATCTACACCGCTATCTGTATGAACATGGAAATATCTACACCGCTATCTGTATGAACATGGAAATATCTACACCACTATCTGTTTGAACATGGAAATATCTACACCGCTATCTGTTTGAACATGGAAATATCTACACCGCTATCTGCATGAAAATGGAAATATCTACAGAGCTATCTGCATATACATGGAAATATCTACAAAGCTATCTCTTTACACATGGAAATATCTACACCACTATCTCTATAAACATGGAAATATCTACACCGCCATCTCTATGAACATGGAAATATCTGCACCGACATCTGCATGAACATATAAATAACTACACCGCCATCTGTATTAAGATGGAGATATCTACACTGCTATCTGTATAAACTTGGAAATATCTACACCGCTATCTGTATAAACATGGAAATATCTACACCGCTATCTGTATAAACATGGAAATATCTACACCGCTACCTGTATAAACATGGAAATATAAGCACCGCTATCTGCATGAACATGGAAATATCTACACCGCTATCTGTACGAACTTGGAAATATCTACACCGCTATCTGTATGAACATGGATATAGCTGCACCGCTATCTGTACGAACATGGAAATACCTACACCACTATCTGTATGAACATGGAAATATCTTCACTGCTAACTGTAAGAACATGGAAATATCTTCACCGCCATCTGTATGAACATGGATATGTCTACACAGCCCTCTGGATGAACATGGAAATATCTACACCGCTATCTGTATGAACATGGAAATATCTTCACCGCCATGTGTATGAACATGGATAAATCTACACAGCCATATGGAAGAACATGGAAATATCTACACCGCTATCTGCATGAACATGGAAATAGCTACACCGCTATCTACATGAACATGGAAATAGCTACACCGCCATCTGTATGAACATGGAAATATCTACACCGAAATCTGTATGAACATATAAATATCTACACCGCCATCTGTATTAAGATGGAGATATCTACACCGCTATCTCTATAAACTTGGAAATATCTACACCGCTATCGTATAAAAATGGAAATATCTACACCGCTATCTGTATAAACATGGAAATATACACACCGCTACCTGTATAAACATGGAAATAACAGCACCGCTATCTGTATGAACATGGAAATATCTACACCGCTATCTGTACGAACATGGAAATATCTACACAGCTACATGTATGAACATGGAAATAGCTACACCGCTATCTGTATGAACATGGAAATATCTACACCACTATCTGTATGAACATGGAAATATCTACACTGCTATCTGTATGAGCATGGAAATATGTTCACCGACATCTGTATGAACATGGATATATCTACACAGCCATCTGGATGAACATAGAAATATCTACACCGCTATCTGTATGAACATGGAAATATCTTCACCGCCATCTGTATGAACATGGATAAATCTACACAGCCACATGGATGAACATGGAAATATCTACACCGCTATCTGCATGAACATGGAAAGAGCTACACCGCTATCTATATGAACATGGAAATAGCTACACCGCCATCTGTATGAACATGTAAATATCCGCACCGCCATCTGTATGAACATATAAATATCTACACCGCCATCTGTATTAAGATGGAGATATCAACACCGCTATCTGTATAAACTTGGAAATATCTACACCGCTATCGTATAAAAATGGAAATATCTACACCGCTATCTGTATAAACATGGAAATATCCACACCGCTACCTGTATAAGCATGGAAATATCAGCACCGCTATCTGTATGAACATGGAAATATCTACACCGCTATCTGTACGAACATGGACATATCTACACCGCTATCTGTATGAACATGGAAATAGCTACACCGCTATCTGTATGAACATGGAAATATCTACACCACTATCTGTATGAACATGGAAATAGCTACACCGCTATCTGTGTAAACATGCATACTTCTTCACCGCTATCTGTATAAACATGGAAATATCTACACCGCTATCTGTAAGTACATGGAAATATCTACACCGCTATCTGTTTGAACATGGAAATATCTACACCGCTATGTGCATGAAAATGGAAATATCTACACAGCTATCTGCATATACATGGAAATATCTACAAAGCTATCTCTTTACACATGGAAATATCTACACCACTATCTGTATGAACATGGAAATATCTATACCGCTATCTGTATGAACATGGAATTATCTTCACCACCATCTGTGTGAACATGGATATGTCTACACAGCCATCTGGATGAACATGGAAATATCTACACCGCTATCTGTATGAACATGGAAATATCTGCACCGACATCTGTATGAACATATAAATATCTACACCGCCATCTTTATTAAGATGGAGATATCTACACCGCTATCTGTATAAACTTGGAAATATCTACACCGTTATCTGTATAAACATGGAAATATCTACACCGCTACCTGTATAAACAAGGAAATATAAGCACCGCTATCTGTATGAACATGGAAATATCTACACCGCTATCTGTACGAACATTTAAATATCTACACCGCTATCTGTATGAACATGGAAATAGCTGCACCGCTATCTGTATGAACATGGAAATATCTACAGCTCTATCTGTATGAACATGGAAATATCTACACCACTATCTGTATGAACATGGATATATCTACACAGCCATCAGGATGAACATGGAAATATCTTCACCGCCATCTGTATGAACATGGATATATCTACACAACCATCTGGATGAACATGGAAATATCTACACCGCTATCTGTATGAACATGGAAACATCTACACCGCTATCTGTGTAAACATGCATACATCTTCACCGCTATCTGTATAAACATGGATATATCTACACCACTATCTGTATGAACATGGAAATATCTACACCACTATCTGTTTGAACATGGAAATATCTAAACCGCTATCTGTATGAACATGGAAATAGCTACACCGCTATCTGTATAAACATGGAAATATCAGCACCGCTATCTGTATGAACGTGGAAATATCTATACCGCTATCTGTAGGAACATGGAAATACCTACACCGCTATCTGTATGAACATTGAAATAGCTACACCGCTATCTGTATGAACATGGAAATATCTACACCACTATCTGTATGAACATGGAAATATCTACACCTCTATCTCTATGAACATGGATATATCTACACAGCCATCTGGATGAACATGGAAATATCTACACCGTTATCTGTGTAAATATGCATACATCTTCACCGCTATCTGTATAAACATGGAAATATCTACACCGCTATCTGTATGAACATGGAAATATCTACACCGCTATCTGTTTGAACATGGAAATATCTAAGCGGATATCTGCATGAAAATGGAAATATCTACACTGCTATCTGCATATACATGGAAATATCTACACAGCTATCTCTTTGCGCATGGAAATAACTACACCGCTGTCTGTATGAACATGGAAATATCTTCACCGCCATCTGTATGAACATGGATATATCTACACAGCCATCTGGATTAACATGGAAATATCTACACCGCTATCTGTATGAACATGGAAATAGCTACACCGCTATCTGTATGAACACGGAAATATCTACACCGCTATCTGTTTGAACATGGAAATAACTACAACGCTATCTGCATGAATATGGAAATATCTACAGATATATCTGCATATACATGGAAATATCTACAAAGCTATCTCTTTACACATGGAAATAACTACACCACTAACTCTATAAACATGGAAATATCTACACCGCCATCTCTATGAACATGGAAATATCTGCACCGCCATCTGTATGAACATATAAATACCTACAACGCCATTTGTATTAAGATGGAGATATCTACACCGCTATCTGTATAAACATGGAAATATCTACACCGCTATCTGTATAAACATGGAAATATCTACACCGCTACCTGTATAAACATGGAAATATCAGTACCGCTATCTGTATGAACATGGAAATATCAGCCCCTCTATCAGTATGAACATGGAAATATCTACACCACTATCTGTATGAACATGGAAATATCTACACCGCTATCTGTATGAACATGGAATTACCTTCACCACCATCTGTATGAACATGGATATGTCTACACAGCCATCTGGATGAACATGGAAATATCTACACCGCTATCTGTTTGAATATGGAAATATCTAAACCGCTATCTGCATGAAAATGGAAATATCTACACAGCTATCTGCATATACATGGAAATATCTACACAGCTATCTCTTTACACATGGAAATAACTACACCGATATCTGTATGATCATGGAAATATCTACACCGGCATCTGTATGAACATGGAAATATCTGCACGGCCATTTGTATGAAAATATAAATATCTACACTGCCATCTGTATTAAGATGGAGATATCTACACCGCTATCTGTATAAACATGGAAATATCTACACCGCTATCTGTATAAAAATGGAAATATCTACACCGCTATCTTTCTAAACATGGAAATATCTACACCGCTACCTGTATAAACATGGAAATATCAGCACCGCTATCTGTATGAACATGGAAATATCAGCCCCTCTATCTGTATGAACATGGAAATATCTGCACCACTATCTGTATGAACATGGAAATATCTACACCGCTATCTGTATGAACATGGAAATATCTTCACCGCCATCTGTATGAACATGGATATATCTACACAGCCATCTGGATTAACATGGAAATATCTACACCGCTATCTGTATGAACATGGAAATAGCTACACCGCTATCTGTATGAACACGGAAATATCTACACCGCTATCTGTTTGAACATGGAAATATCTACAACGCTATCTGCATGAAAATGGAAATATCTACAGATATATCTGCATATACATGGAAATATCTACAAAGCTATCTCTTTACACATGGAAATAACTACACCACTATCTCTATAAACATGGAAATATCTACACCGCCATCTCTATGAACATGGAAATATCTGCACCGCCATCTGTATGAACATATAAATATCTACAGCGCCATCTGTATTAAGATGGAGATATCTACAACGCTATCAGTATAAACTTGGAAATATCTACACCGCTATCTGTATAAACATGGAAATATCTACACCGCTACCTGTATAAACATGGAAATATAAGCACCGCTATCTGTATGAACATGGAAATATCTACACCGCTATCTGTACGAACTTGGAAATATCTACACCGCTATCTGTATGAACATGGAAATAGCTGCACCGCTATCTGTATGAACATGGAAATATCTACATCACTATCTGTATGAACATGGAAATATCTTCTCCGCTATCTGTATGAACATAGATATATCTACACAGCCATCTGTATGAACATGGATATATCTACACCGCTATCTGTATGAACATGGAAATATCTACACCGCTCTCTTTGTAAACATGCATACATCTTCACCGCTATCTGTATAAACATGGATATATCTACACAGCCATATGGATGAACATGGAAATATCTACACCGATATCTGCATGAACATGGAAATAGCTACACCGCCATCTGTATGAACTTGGAAATATCTGTACCGCCATCTGTATTAACATATAAATATCTACACCGCCATCTGTATTAAGATGGAGATATCTACACCGCTATCTGTATAAACTTGCAAATATCTACACCGCTATCTGTATAAAAATGGAAATATCTACACCGCTATCTTTATAAACATGGAAATATCTACACCGCTACCTGTATAAACATGGAAATATCAGCACCGCTATCTGTATGAACATGGAAATATCAGCCCCTCTATCTGTATGAACATGGAAATATCTACACCACTATCTGTATGAACATGGAAATATCTACACCGCTATCTGTATGAACATGGAAATAGCTGCACCGCTATCTGTATGAACATGGAAATATCTACAGCACTATCTGTATGAACATGGAAATATCTACACCGCTATCTGTATGAACATGGATATATCTACACAGCCATCAGGATGAACATGGAAATATCTTCACCGCCATCTGTATGAACATGTATATATCTACACAACCATCTGGATGAACATGGAAACATCTACACCGCTATCTGTATGAACATGGAAATATCTACACCGCTATCTGTGTAAACATGCATACTTCTTCACCGCTATCTGTATAAACATGGAAATATCTACACCGCTATCTGTATGAACATGGAAATATCTACAAAGCTATCTGTTTGAACATGGAAATATCTAAACCGATATCTGCGTGAAAATGGAAATATCTACACAGCTATCTGCATATACATGGTATTATCTACACCGCTATCTCTTTACACATGGAAATATCTACACCACAATCTGTATGAACATGGAAATATCTACACCGCCATCTGAATGAACATGGAAATATCTGCACGGCCATCTGTATGAACATATAAATACCTACAACGCCATCTGTATAAAGATGGAGATATCTACACCGCTATCTGTATAAACATGGAAATATCTACACGGCTATCTGTATAAACATGGAAATATCTACACCGCTACCTGTATAAACATGGAAATATCAGTACCGCTATCTGTATGAACATGGAAATATCAGCCCCTCTATCAGTATGAACATGGAAATATCTACACCACTATCTGTATGAACATGGAAATATCTACACCGCTATCTGTATGAACATGGAATTATCTTCACCACCATCTGTATGAACATGGATATGTCTACACAGCCATCTGGATGAACATGGAAATATCTACACCGCTATCTGTTTGAATATGGAAATATCTAAACCGCTATCTGCATGAAAATGGAAATATCTACACAGCTATCTGCATATAAATGGAAATATCTACACAGCTATATCTTTACACATGGAAATAACTACACCGATATCTGTATGAACATGGAAATATCTACACCGGCATCTGTATGAACATGGAAATATCTGCACGGCCATTTGTATCAACATATAAATATCTACACCGCCATCTGTATTAAGATGGAGATATCTACACCGCTATCTGTATAAACATGGAAATATCTACACCGCTATCTGTATAAACATGGAAATATCTACACCGCTATCTTTCTAAACATGGAAATATCTACACCGCTACCTGTATAAACATGGAAATATCAGCACCGCTATCTGTATGAACATGGAAATATCAGCCCCTCTATCTGTATGAACATGGAAATATCTGCACCACTATGTGTATGAACATGGATATATCTACACAGCCATATGGATGAACATGGAAATATCTACACCGCTATCTGCATGAACATGGAAATAGCTACACCGCCATCTGTATGAACATGGATATATCTACACAGCCATCTGGATTAACATGGAAATATCTACACCGCTATCAGTATGAACATGGAAATAGCTACACCGCTATCTGTATGAACACGGAAATATCTACACCGCTATCTGTTTGAACATGGAAATATCTACAACGCTATCTGCATGAAAATGGAAATATCTACAGATATATCTGCATATACATGGAAATATCTACAAAGCTATCTCTTTACACATGGAAATAACTACACCACTATCTCTATAAACATGGAAATATCTACACCGCCATCTCTATGAACATGGAAATATCTGCACCGCCATCTGTATGAACATATAAATATCTACACCGCCATCTGTATTAAGATGGAGATATCTACACCGCTATCTGTATAAACTTGGAAATATCTACACCGCTATCTGTATAAACATGGAAATATCTAAACCGCTACCTGTATAAACATGGAAATATAAGCACCGCTATCTGTATGAACATGGAAATATCTACACCGCTATCTGTACGAACTTGGAAATATCTACACCGCTATCTGTATGAACATGGAAATAGCTGCACCGCTATCTGTATGAACATGGAAATATCTACATCACTATCTGTATGAACATGGAAATATCTTCTCCGCTATCTGTATGTACATAGATATATCTAAACAGCCATCTGTATGAACATGGATATATCTACACCGCTATCTGTATGAACATGGAAATATCTACACCGCTCTCTTTGTAAACATGCATACATCTTCACCGCTATCTGTATAAACATGGATATATCTACACAGCCATATGGATGAACATGGAAATATCTACACCGCTATCTGCATGAACATGGAAATAGCTACACCGCCATCTGTATGAACTTGGAAATATCTGTACCGCCATCTGTATGAACATATAAATATCTACACCGCCATCTGTATTAAGATGGAGATATCTACACCGCTATCTGTATAAACATGGAAATATCTACACCGCTATCTGTATAAACATGGAAATATCTACACCGCTATCTTTCTAAACATGGAAATATCTACACCGCTACCTGTATAAACATGGAAATATCAGCACCGCTATCTGTATGAACATGGAAATATCAGCCCCTCTATCTGTATGAACATGGAAATATCTGCACCACTATCTGTATGAACATGGAAATATCTACACCGCTATCTGTATGAACATGGAAATATCTTCACCGCCATCTGTATGAACATGGATATATCTACACTGCCATCTGGATTAACATGGAAATATCTACACCGCTATCTGTATGAACATGGAAATAGCTACACCGCTATCTGTATGAACACGGAAATATCTACACCGCTATCTGTTTGAACATGGAAATATCTACAACGCTATCTGCATGAAAATGGAAATATCTACAGATATATCTGCTTATACATGGAAATATCAACAAAACTATCTCTTTACACAAGGAAATAACTACACCACTATCTCTATAAACATGGAAATATCTACACCGCCATCTCTATGAACATGGAAATATCTGCACCGCCATCTGTATGAACATATAAATATCTACACCGCCATCTGTATTAAGATGGAGATATCTACACCGCTATCTGTATAAACTTGGAAATATCTACACCACTATCTGTATAAACATGGAAATATCTACACCGCTACCTGTATAAACATGGAAATATAAGCACCGCTATCTGTATGAACATGGAAATATCTACACCGCTATCTGTACGAACTTGGAAATATCTACACCGCTATCTGTATGAACATGGAAATAGCTGCACCGCTATCTGTATGAACATGGAAATATCTACATCACTATCTGTATGAACATGGAAATATCTTCTCCGCTATCTCTATGAACATGGATATATCTACACAGCCATCTGTATGAACATGGATATATCTACACCGCTATCTGTATGAACATGGAAATATCAACTCCGCTCTCTTTGTAAACATGCATACATCTTCACCGGTATCTGTATAAACATGGATATATCTACACAGCCATATGGATGAACATGGAAATATCTACACCGCTATCTGCATGAACATGGAAATATCTACACCGCCATCTCTATGAACATGGAAATATCTGCACCGCCATCTGTATGAACATATAAATATCTACAGCGCCATCTGTATTAAGATGGAGATATCTACAACGCTATCAGTATAAACTTGGAAATATCTACACCGCTATCTGTATAAACATGGAAATATCTACACCGCTACCTGTATAAACATGGAAATATAAGCACCGCTATCTGTATGAACATGGAAATATCTACACCGCTATCTGTACGAACTTGGAAATATCTACACCGCTATCTGTATGAACATGGAAATAGCTGCACCGCTATCTGTATGAACATGGAAATATCTACATCACTATCTGTATGAACATGGAAATATCTTCTCCGCTATCTGTATGAACATAGATATATCTACACAGCCATCTGTATGAACATGGATATATCTACACCGCTATCTGTATGAACATGGAAATATCTACACCGCTCTCTTTGTAAACATGCATACATCTTCACCGCTATCTGTATAAACATGGATATATCTACACAGCCATATGGATGAACATGGAAATATCTACACCGATATCTGCATGAACATGGAAATAGCTACACCGCCATCTGTATGAACTTGGAAATATCTGTACCGCCATCTGTATTAACATATAAATATCTACACCGCCATCTGTATTAAGATGGAGATATCTACACCGCTATCTGTATAAACTTGCAAATATCTACACCGCTATCTGTATAAAAATGGAAATATCTACACCGCTATCTTTATAAACATGGAAATATCTACACCGCTACCAGTATAAACATGGAAATATCAGCACCGCTATCTGTATGAACATGGAAATATCAGCCCCTCTATCTGTATGAACATGGAAATATCTACACCACTATCTGTATGAACATGGAAATATCTACACCGCTATCTGTATGAACATGGAAATAGCTGCACCGCTATCTGTATGAACATGGAAATATCTACAGCACTATCTGTATGAACATGGAAATATCTACACCGCTATCTGTATGAACATGGATATATCTACACAGCCATCAGGATGAACATGGAAATATCTTCACCGCCATCTGTATGAACATGGATATATCTACACAACCATCTGGATGAACATGGAAACATCTACACCGCTATCTGTATGAACATGGAAATATCTACACCGCTATCTGTGTAAACATGCATACTTCTTCACCGCTATCTGTATAAACATGGAAATATCTACACCGCTATCTGTATGAACATGGAAATATCTACAAAGCTATCTGTTTGAACATGGAAATATCTAAACCGATATCTGCGTGAAAATGGAAATATCTACACAGCTATCTGCATATACATGGTATTATCTACACCGCTATCTCTTTACACATGGAAATATCTACACCACAATCTGTATGAACATGGAAATATCTACACCGCCATCTGAATGAACATGGAAATATCTGCACGGCCATCTGTATGAACATATAAATACCTACAACGCCATCTGTATAAAGATGGAGATATCTACACCGCTATCTGTATAAACATGGAAATATCTACACGGCTATCTGTATAAACATGGAAATATCTACACCGCTACCTGTATAAACATGGAAATATCAGTACCGCTATCTGTATGAACATGGAAATATCAGCCCCTCTATCAGTATGAACATGGAAATATCTACACCACTATCTGTATGAACATGGAAATATCTACACCGCTATCTGTATGAACATGGAATTATCTTCACCACCATCTGTATGAACATGGATATGTCTACACAGCCATCTGGATGAACATGGAAATATCTACACCGCTATCTGTTTGAATATGGAAATATCTAAACCGCTATCTGCATGAAAATGGAAATATATACACAGCTATCTGCATATAAATGGAAATATCTACACAGCTATATCTTTACACATGGAAATAACTACACCGATATCTGTATGAACATGGAAATATCTACACCGGCATCTGTATGAACATGGAAATATCTGCACGGCCATTTGTATCAACATATAAATATCTACACCGCCATCTGTATTAAGATGGAGATATCTACACCGCTATCTGTATAAACATGGAAATATCTACACCGCTATCTGTATAAACATGGAAATATCTACACCGCTATCTTTCTAAACATGGAAATATCTACACCGCTACCTGTATAAACATGGAAATATCAGCACCGCTATCTGTATGAACATGGAAATATCAGCCCCTCTATCTGTATGAACATGGAAATATCTGCACCACTATGTGTATGAACATGGATATATCTACACAGCCATATGGATGAACATGGAAATATCTACACCGCTATCTGCATGAACATGGAAATAGCTACACCGCCATCTGTATGAACATGGATATATCTACACAGCCATCTGGATTAACATGGAAATATCTACACCGCTATCAGTATGAACATGGAAATAGCTACACCGCTATCTGTATGAACACAGAAATATCTACACCGCTATCTGTTTGAACATGGAAATATCTACAACGCTATCTGCATGAAAATGGAAATATCTACAGATATATCTGCATATACATGGAAATATCTACAAAGCTATCTCTTTACACATGGAAATAACTACACCACTATCTCTATAAACATGGAAATATCTACACCGCCATCTCTATGAACATGGAAATATCTGCACCGCCATCTGTATGAACATATAAATATCTACACCGCCATCTGTATTAAGATGGAGATATCTACACCGCTATCTGTATAAACTTGGAAATATCTACACCGCTATCTGTATAAACATGGAAATATCTAAACCGCTACCTGTATAAACATGGAAATATAAGCACCGCTATCTGTATGAACATGGAAATATCTACACCGCTATCTGTACGAACTTGGAAATATCTACACCGCTATCTGTATGAACATGGAAATAGCTGCACCGCTATCTGTATGAACATGGAAATATCTACATCACTATCTGTATGAACATGGAAATATCTTCTCCGCTATCTGTATGAACATAGATATATCTAAACAGCCATCTGTATGAACATGGATATATCTACACCGCTATCTGTATGAACATGGAAATATCTACACCGCTCTCTTTGTAAACATGCATACATCTTCACCGCTATCTGTATAAACATGGATATATCTACACAGCCATATGGATGAACATGGAAATATCTACACCGCTATCTGCATGAACATGGAAATAGCTACACCGCCATCTGTATGAACTTGGAAATATCTGTACCGCCATCTGTATGAACATATAAATATCTACTCCGCCATCTGTATTAAGATGGAGATATCTACACCGCTATCTGTATAAACATGGAAATATCTACACCGCTATCTGTATAAACATGGAAATATCTACACCGCTATCTTTCTAAACATGGAAATATCTACACCGCTACCTGTATAAACATGGAAATATCAGCACCGCTATCTGTATGAACATGGAAATATCAGCCCCTCTATCTGTATGAACATGGAAATATCTGCACCACTATCTGTATGAACATGGAAATATCTACACCTCTATCTGTATGAACATGGAAATATCTTCACCGCCATCTGTATGAACATGGATATATCTACACTGCCATCTGGATTAACATGGAAATATCTACACCGCTATCTGTATGAACATGGAAATAGCTACACCGCTATCTGTATGAACACGGAAATATCTACACCGCTATCTGTTTGAACATGGAAATATCTACAACGCTATCTGCATGAAAATGGAAATATCTACAGATATATCTGCTTATACATGGAAATATCAACAAAACTATCTCTTTACACAAGGAAATAACTACACCACTATCTCTATAAACATGGAAATATCTACACCGCCATCTCTATGAACATGGAAATATCTGCACCGCCATCTGTATGAACATATAAATATCTAAACCGCCATCTGTATTAAGATGGAGATATCTACACCGCTATCTGTATAAACTTGGAAATATCTACACCACTATCTGTATAAACATGGAAATATCTACACCGCTACCTGTATAAACATGGAAATATAAGCACCGCTATCTGTATGAACATGGAAATATCTACACCGCTATCTGTATGAACTTGGAAATATCTACACCGCTATCTGTATGAACATGGAAATAGCTGCACCGCTATCTGTATGAACATGGAAATATCTACATCACTATCTGTATGAACATGGAAATATCTTCTCCGCTATCTGTATGAACATGGATATATCTACACAGCCATCTGTATGAACATGGATATATCTACAACGCTATCTGTATGAACATGGAAATATCTACACCGCTCTCTTTGTAAACATGCATACATCTTCACCGCTATCTGTATAAACATGGATATATCTACACAGCCATATGGATGAACATGGAAATATCTACACTGCTATCTGCATGAACATGGAAATAGCTACACCGCCATCTGTATGAACTTGGAAATATCTGTACCGCCATCTGTATGAACATATAAATATCTACACCACCATCTGTATTAAGATGGAGTTATCTACACCGCTATCTGTATAAACTTGCAAATATCTACACCGCTATCTGTATAAAAATGGAAATATCTACACCGCTATCTTTATAAACATGGAAATATCTACACCGCTACCTGTATAAACATGGAAATATCAGCACTGCTATCTGTATGAACATGGAAATATCAGCCCCTCTGTCTGTATGAACATGGAAATATCTACACCACTATCTGTATGAACATGGAAATATCTACAACGCTATCTGTATGAACATGGAAATAGCTGCACCGCTATCTGTATGAACATGGAAATATCTACAGCACTATCTGTATGAACATGGAAATATCTACACCGCTATCTGTATGAACATGGATATATCTACACAGCCATCAGGATGAACATGGAAATATCTTCACCGCCATCTGTATGAACATGGATATATCTACACAACCATCTGGATGAACATGGAAACATCTACACCGCTATCTGTATGAACATGGAAATATCTACACCGCTATCTGTGTAAACATGCATACTTCTTCACCGCTATCTGTATAAACATGGAAATATCTACACCGCTATCTGTATGAACATGGAAATATCTACAAAGCTATCTGTTTGAACATGGAAATATCTAAACCGATATCTGCGTGAAAATGGAAATATCTACACAGCTATCTGCATATACATGGTAATATCTACACCGCTATCTCTTTACACATGGAAATATCTACACCGCTATCTGTATGAACATGGAAATATCTACACCGCCATCTGAATGAACATGGAAATATCTGCACGGCCATCTGTATGAACATATAAATACCTACAACGCCATCTGTATTAAGATGGAGATATCTACACCGCTATCTGTATAAACATGGAAATATCTACACCGCTATCTGTATAAACATGGAAATATCTACACCGCTACCTGTATAAACATGGAAATATCAGTACCGCTATCTGTATGAACATGGAAATATCAGCCCCTCTATCAGTATGAACATGGAAATATCTACACCACTATCTGTATGAACATGGAAATATCTACACCGCTATCTGTATGAACATGGAATTATCTTCACCACCATCTGTATGAACATGGATATGTCTACACAGCCATCTGGATGAACATGGAAATATCTACACCGCTATCTGTTTGAATATGGAAATATCTAAACCGCTATCTGCATGAAAATGGAAATATCTACACAGCTATCTGCATATAAATGGAAATATCTACACAGCTATATCTTTACACATGGAAATAACTACACCGATATCTGTATGAACATGGAAATAGCTACACCGCCATCTGTATGAACTTGGAAATATCTGTACCGCCATCTGTATGAACATATAAATATCTACACCGCCATCTGTATTAAGATGGAGATATCTACACCGCTATCTGTATAAACATGGAAATATCTACACCGCTATCTGTATAAACATGGAAATATCTACACCGCTATCTTTCTAAACATGGAAATATCTACACCGCTACCTGTATAAACATGGAAATATCAGCACCGCTATCTGTATGAACATGGAAATATCAGCCCCTCTATCTGTATGAACATGGAAATATCTGCACCACTATCTGTATGAACATGGAAATATCTACACCGCTATCTGTATGAACATGGAAATATCTTCACCGCCATCTGTATGAACATGGATATATCTACACTGCCATCTGGATTAACATGGAAATATCTACACCGCTATCTGTATGAACATGGAAATAGCTACACCGCTATCTGTATGAACACGGAAATATCTACACCGCTATCTGTTTGAACATGGAAATATCTACAACGCTATCTGCATGAAAATGGAAATATCTACAGATATATCTGCTTATACATGGAAATATCAACAAAACTATCTCTTTACACAAGGAAATAACTACACCACTATCTCTATAAACATGGAAATATCTACACCGCCATCTCTATGAACATGGAAATATCTGCACCGCCATCTGTATGAACATATAAATATCTACACCGCCATCTGTATTAAGATGGAGATATCTACACCGCTATCTGTATAAACTTGGAAATATCTACACCACTATCTGTATAAACATGGAAATATCTACACCGCTACCTGTATAAACATGGAAATATAAGCACCGCTATCTGTATGAACATGGAAATATCTACACCGCTATCTGTATGAACTTGGAAATATCTACACCGCTATCTGTATGAACATGGAAATAGCTGCACCGCTATCTGTATGAACATGGAAATATCTACATCACTATCTGTATGAACATGGAAATATCTTCTCCGCTATCTGTATGAACATGGATATATCTACACAGCCATCTGTATGAACATGGATATATCTACACCGCTATCTGTATGAACATGGAAATATCTACACCGCTCTCTTTGTAAACATGCATACATCTTCACCGCTATCTGTATAAACATGGATATATCTACACAGCCATATGGATGAACATGGAAATATCTACACTGCTATCTGCATGAACATGGAAATAGCTACACCGCCATCTGTATGAACTTGGAAATATCTGTACCGCCATCTGTATGAACATATAAATATCTACACCACCATCTGTATTAAGATGGAGTTATCTACACCGCTATCTGTATAAACTTGCAAATATCTACACCGCTATCTGTATAAAAATGGAAATATCTACACCGCTATCTTTATAAACATGGAAATATCTACACCGCTACCTGTATAAACATGGAAATATCAGCACTGCTATCTGTATGAACATGGAAATATCAGCCCCTCTGTCTGTATGAACATGGAAATATCTACACCACTATCTGTATGAACATGGAAATATCTACAACGCTATCTGTATGAACATGGAAATAGCTGCACCGCTATCTGTATGAACATGGAAATATCTACAGCACTATCTGTATGAACATGGAAATATCTACACCGCTATCTGTATGAACATGGATATATCTACACAGCCATCAGGATGAACATGGAAATATCTTCACCGCCATCTGTATGAACATGGATATATCTACACAACCATCTGGATGAACATGGAAACATCTACACCGCTATCTGTATGAACATGGAAATATCTACACCGCTATCTGTGTAAACATGCATACTTCTTCACCGCTATCTGTATAAACATGGAAATATCTACACCGCTATCTGTATGAACATGGAAATATCTACAAAGCTATCTGTTTGAACATGGAAATATCTAAACCGATATCTGCGTGAAAATGGAAATATCTACACAGCTATCTGCATATACATGGTAATATCTACACCGCTATCTCTTTACACATGGAAATATCTACACCGCTATCTGTATGAACATGGAAATATCTACACCGCCATCTGAATGAACATGGAAATATCTGCACGGCCATCTGTATGAACATATAAATACCTACAACGCCATCTGTATTAAGATGGAGATATCTACACCGCTATCTGTATAAACATGGAAATATCTACACCGCTATCTGTATAAACATGGAAATATCTACACCGCTACCTGTATAAACATGGAAATATCAGTACCGCTATCTGTATGAACATGGAAATATCAGCCCCTCTATCAGTATGAACATGGAAATATCTACACCACTATCTGTATGAACATGGAAATATCTACACCGCTATCTGTATGAACATGGAATTATCTTCACCACCATCTGTATGAACATGGATGTGTCTACACAGCCATCTGGATGAACATGGAAATATCTACACCGCTATCTGTTTGAATATGGAAATATCTAAACCGCTATCTGCATGAAAATGGAAATATCTACACAGCTATCTGCATATAAATGGAAATATCTACACAGCTATATCTTTACACATGGAAATAACTACACCGATATCTGTATGAACATGGAAATATCTACACCGGCATCTGTATGAACATGGAAATATCTGCACGGCCATTTGTATGAACATATAAATATCTACACCGCCATCTGTATTAAGATGGAGATATCTACACCGCTATCTGTATAAACATGGAAATATCTACACCGCTATCTGTATAAACATGGAAATATCTACACCGCTATCTTTCTAAACATGGAAATATCTACACCGCTACCTGTATAAACATGGAAATATCAGCACCGCTATCTGTATGAACATGGAAATATCAGCCCCTCTATCTGTATGAACATGGAAATATCTGCACCACTATCTGTATGAACATGGAAATATCTACACCGCTATCTGTATGAACATGGAAATATCTTCACCGCCATCTGTATGAACATGGATATATCTACACAGCCGTCTGGATTAACATGGAAATATCTACACCGCTATCTGTATGAACATGGAAATAGCTACACCGCTATCTGTATGAACACGGAAATATCTACACTTCTATCTGTTTGAACATGGAAATATCTACAACGCTATCTGCATGAAAATGGAAATATCTACAGATATATCTGCATATACATGGAAATATCAACAAAACTATCTCTTTACACATGGAAATAACTACACCACTATCTCTATAAACATGGAAATATCTACACCGCCATCTCTATGAACATGGAAATATCTGCACCGCCATCTGTATGAACATATAAATATCTACACCGCCATCTGCATTAAGATGGAGATATCTACACCGCTATCTGTATAAACTTGGAAATATCTACACCGCTATCTGTATAAACATGGAAATATCTACACCGCTACCTGTATAAACATGGAAATATAAGCACCGCTATCTGTATGAACATGGAAATATCTACACCGCTATCTGTACGAACTTGGAAATATCTACACCGCTATCTGTATGAACATGGAAATAGCTGCACCGCTATCTGTATGAACATGGAAATATCTACATCACTATCTGTATGAACATGGAAATATCTTCTCCGCTATCTGTATGAACATGGAATTATCTTCACCACCATCTGTATGAACATGGATATGTCTACACAGCCATCTGGATGAACATGGAAATATCTACACCGCTATCTGTTTGAATATGGAAATATCTAAACCGCTATCTGCATGAAAATGGAAATATCTACACAGCTATCTGCATATAAATGGAAATATCTACACAGCTATATCTTTACACATGGAAATAACTACACCGATATCTGTATGAACATGGAAATATCTACACCGGCATCTGTATGAACATGGAAATATCTGCACGGCCATTTGTATGAACATATAAATATCTACACCGCCATCTGTATTAAGATGGAGATATCTACACCGCTATCTGTATAAACATGGAAATATCTACACCGCTATCTGTATAAACATGGAAATATCTACACCGCTATCTTTCTAAACATGGAAATATCTACACCGCTACCTGTATAAACATGGAAATATCAGCACCGCTATCTGTATGAACATGGAAATATCAGCCCCTCTATCTGTATGAACATGGAAATATCTGCACCACTATCTGTATGAACATGGAAATATCTACACCGCTATCTGTATGAACATGGAAATATCTTCACCGCCATCTGTATGAACATGGATATATCTACACAGCCGTCTGGATTAACATGGAAATATCTACACCGCTATCTGTATGAACATGGAAATAGCTACACCGCTATCTGTATGAACACGGAAATATCTACACCGCTATCTGTTTGAACATGGAAATATCTACAACGCTATCTGCATGAAAATGGAAATATCTACAGATATATCTGCATATACATGGAAATATCAACAAAACTATCTCTTTACACATGGAAATAACTACACCACTATCTCTATAAACATGGAAATATCTACACCGCCATCTCTATGAACATGGAAATATCTGCACCGCCATCTGTATGAACATATAAATATCTACACCGCCATCTGTATTAAGATGGAGATATCTACACCGCTATCTGTATAAACTTGGAAATATCTACACCGCTATCTGTATAAACATGGAAATATCTACACCGCTACCTGTATAAACATGGAAATATAAGCACCGCTATCTGTATGAAAATGGAAATATCTACACCGCTATCTGTATGAACTTGGAAATATCTACACCGCTATCTGTATGAACATGGAAATAGCTGCACCGCTATCTGTATGAACATGGAAATATCTACATCACTATCTGTATGAACATGGAAATATCTTCTCCGCTATCTGTATGAACATGGATATATCTACACAGCCATCTGTATGAACATGGATATACCTACACCGCTATCTGTATGAACATGGAAATATCTACACCGCTCTCTTTGTAAACATGCATACATCTTCACCGCTATCTGTATAAACATGGATATATCTACACAGCCATATGGATGAACATGGAAATATCTACACCGCTATCTGCATGAACATGGAAATAGCTACACCGCCATCTGTATGAACTTGGAAATATCTGTACCGCCATCTGTATGAACATATAAATATCTACACCACCATCTGTATTAAGATGGAGTTATCTACACCGCTATCTGTATAAACTTGCAAATATCTACACCGCTATCTGTATAAAAATGGAAATATCTACACCGCTATCTTTATAAACATGGAAATATCTACACCGCTACCAGTATAAACATGGAAATATCAGCACTGCTATCTGTATGAACATGGAAATATCAGCCCCTCTGTCTGTATGAACATGGAAATATCTACACCACTATCTGTATGAACATGGAAATATCTACAACGCTATCTGTATGAACATGGAAATAGCTGCACCGCTATCTGTATGAACATGGAAATATCTACAGCACTATCTGTATGAACATGGAAATATCTACACCGCTATCTGTATGAACATGGATATATCTACACAGCCATCAGGATGAACATGGAAATATCTTCACCGCCATCTGTATGAACATGGATATATCTACACAACCATCTGGATGAACATGGAAACATCTACACCGCTATCTGTATGAACATGGAAATATCTACACCGCTATCTGTGTAAACATGCATACTTCTTCACCGCTATCTGTATAAACATGGAAATATCTACACCGCTATCTGTATGAACATGGAAATATCTACAAAGCTATCTGTTTGAACATGGAAATATCTAAACCGATATCTGCGTGAAAATGGAAATATCTACACAGCTATCTGCATATACATGGTAATATCTACACCGCTATCTCTTTACACATGGAAATATCTACACCGCTATCTGTATGAACATGGAAATATCTACACCGCCATCTGAATGAACATGGAAATATCTGCACGGCCATCTGTATGAACATATAAATACCTACAACGCCATCTGTATTAAGATGGAGATATCTACACCGCTATCTGTATAAACATGGAAATATCTACACCGCTATCTGTATAAACATGGAAATATCTACACCGCTACCTGTATAAACATGGAAATATCAGTACCGCTATCTGTATGAACATGGAAATATCAGCCCCTCTATCAGTATGAACATGGAAATATCTACACCACTATCTGTATGAACATGGAAATATCTACACCGCTATCTGTATGAACATGGAAATATCTACACCGCTATCTGTATGAACATGGAATTATCTTCACCACCATCTGTATGAACATGGATATGTCTACACAGCCATCTGGATGAACATGGAAATATCTACACCGCTATCTGTTTGAATATGGAAATATCTAAACCGCTATCTGCATGAAAATGGAAATATCTACACAGCTATCTGCATATACATGGAAATATCTACACAGCTATCTCTTTACACATGGAAATAACTACACCGATATCTGTATGAACATGGAAATATCTACACCGGCATCTGTATGAACATGGAAATATCTGCACGGCCATTTGTATGAACATATAAATATCTACACCGCCATCTGTATTAAGATGGAGATATCTACACCGCTATCTGTATAAACATGGAAATATCTACACCGGTATCTGTATAAACATGGAAATATCTACACCGCTACCTGTATAAACATGGAAATATAAGCACCGCTATCTGTATGAACATGGAAATATCTACACCGCTATCTGTACGAACTTGGAAATATCTACACCGCTATCTGTATGAACATGGTAATAGCTGCACCGCTCTCTGTATGAACATGGAAATATCTACATCACTATCTGTATGAACATGGAAATATCTTCTCCGCTATCTGTATGAACATGGATATATCTACACAGCCATCTGTATGAACATGGATATATCTACACCGCTATCTGTATGAACATGGAAATATCTACACCGCTCTCTTTGTAAAGATGCATACATCTTCACCGCTATCTGTATAAACATGGATATATCTACACAGCCATATGGATGAACATGGAAATATCTACACCGCTATCTGCATGAACATGGAAATAGCTACACCGCCATCTGTATGAACTTGGAAATATCTGTACCGCCATCTGTATGAACATATAAATATCTACACCGACATCTGTATTAAGATGGAGATATCTACACCGCTATCTGTATAAACTTGCAAATATCTACACCGCTATCTGTATAAAAATGGAAATATCTACACCGCTATCTTTATAAACATGGAAATATCTACACCGCTACCTGTATGAACATGGAAATATCAGCACCGCTATCTGTATGAACATGGAAATATCAGCCCCTCTATCTGTATGAACATGGAAATATCTACACCGCTATCTGTATGAACATGGAAATATCTACACTGCTATCTGTATGAACATGGAAATAGCTGCACCGCTATCTGTATGAACATGGAAATATCTACAGCAATATCTGTATGAACATGGAAATATCTACACCGCTATCTGTATGAACATATAAATATCCACACCGCCATCTGTATTAAGATGGAGATATCTACACCGCTATCTGTATAAACTTGGAAATATCTACACCGCTATCGTATAAAAATTTAAATATCTACACCGCTATCTGTATAAACATGGAAATATCCAAACCGCTACCTGTATAAACATGGAAATATCAGCACCGCTATCTGCATGAACATGGAAATATCTACACCGCTATCTGTACGAACATGGAAATATCTACACCACTATCTGTATGAACATGGAAATAGCTACACCGCTATCTGTATGAACATGGAAATATCTACACCACTATCTGTATGAACATGGAAATAGCTACACCGCTATCTGTGTAAACATGCATACTTCTTCACCGCTATCTGTATAAACATGGAAATATCTACACCGCTATCTGTATGAACATGGAAATATCTACAGCGCTATCTGTTTGAACATGGAAATATCTAAACCGATATCCGCAGGAAAATGGAAATATCTACACAGCTATCTGCATATACATGGTAATATCTACACCGCTATGTCTTTACACATGGAAATATCTATACCGCTATCTGTATGAACATGGAAATATCTACACCGCCATCTGTATGAACATGGAAATATGTGCATGGCCATCTGTATGAACTTATAAATACCTACACCGCCACCTGTATTAAGATGGAGATATCTACACCGCTATCTGTATAAACATGGAAATATCTACACCGCTATCTGTATAAACATGGAAATATCTACACCGCTAGCTGTATAAACATGGAAATGTCAGCACCGCTATCTGTATGAACATGGAAATATCAGCCCCTCTATCTGAATGAACATGGAAATATCTACACCACTATCTGTATGAACATGGAAATATCTACACCGCTATCTGTACCAACATGGAAATATCTTCACCGCCATCTGTATGAACATGGATATATCTACACACCCATCTGGATGAACATGGAAATATCTACACCGCTAACTGTATGAACATGGAAATATCTACACCGCTATCTGTGTAAACATGCAAACATCTTCACCGCTATCTGTATAAACATGGAAATATCTACACCGCTATCTATATGAACATGGAAATATCTACACCGCTATCTGTTTGAACATGGAAATAACTACACCGCTATCTGCATGAAAATGGAAATAACTACACAGCTATCTGCATATACATGGAAATATCTACAATGCTATCTCTTTACACATGGAAATATCTACACCACTATCTGTATGAACATGGAAATATCTATACCGCTATCTGTATGAACATGGAATTATCTTCACCACCATCTGTGTGAACATGGATGTGCCTACACAGCCAACTGGATGAACAAGGAAATATCTACACCGCTATCTGTATGAACATGGAAATAGCTACACCACTATCTGTATGAACATGGAAATATCTACACCACTATCTGTATGAACATGGAAACATCTACACCGCTATCAGTATGAACATGGAAATATCTTCACTGCCATCTGTGTGAACGTGGATATATCTACACAACCATCTGGATGAACATGGAAATATCTACACCGCTATCTGTATGAACATGGAAATATCTACACCGCTATCTGTGTAAACATGCATACACCTTCACCGCTATCTGTATAAACATGGAAATATCTACACCGCTATCTGTATAAACATGGAAATATCCACACCGCTACCTGTATAAACATGGAAATATAAGCACCGCTATCTGTATGAACATGGAAATATCTACACCGCTATCTGTATGAACATGGATATGTCTACACAGCCATCAGGATGAACATGGAAATATCTACACCGCTATCTGTATGAACATGGAAGTATCTACACCGCTATCTGTGTAAACAGGCATACATCTTCACCGCTATCTGTATAAACATGGAAATATCTACACCGCTATCTGTATGAACATGGAAATATCTACACCGCTATCTGTTTGAACATGGAAATATCTAAACCGCTATCTGCCTAAAAATGGAAATATCTGCACCGCCATCTGTATGAACATATAAATGCCTACACCGCCAACTGTATTAAGATGGAGATATCTACACCGCTATCTGTATAAGCTTGGAAATATCTACACCGCTATCTGTATAAACATGGAAATATCTACACCGCTATCTGTATAAACATGGAAATATCTACACCGCTATCTGTATGAACATGGAAATATCTACAAAGCTATCTGTTTGAACATGGAAATATCTAAACCGATATCTGCGTGAAAATGGAAATATCTACACAGCTATCTGCATATACATGGTAATATCTACACCGCTATCTCTTTACACATGGAAATATCTACACCGCTATCTGTATGAACATGGAAATATCTACACCGCCATCTGAATGAACATGGAAATATCTGCACGGCCATCTGTATGAACATATAAATACCTACAACGCCATCTGTATTAAGATGGAGATATCTACACCGCTATCTGTATAGACATGGAAATATCTACACCGCTATCTGTATAAACATGGAAATATCTACACCGCTACCTGTATAAACATGGAAATATCAGTACCGCTATCTGTATGAACATGGAAATATCAGCCCCTCTATCAGTATGAACATGGAAATATCTACACCACTATCTGTATGAACATGGAAATATCTACACCGCTATCTGTATGAACATGGAAATATCTACACCGCTATCTGTATGAACATGGAATTATCTTCACCACCATCTGTATGAACATGGATATGTCTACACAGCCATCTGGATGAACATGGAAATATCTACACCGCTATCTGTTTGAATATGGAAATATCTAAACCGCTATCTGCATGAAAATGGAAATATCTACACAGCTATCTGCATATACATGGAAATATCTACACAGCTATCTCTTTACACATGGAAATAACTACACCGATAACTGTATGAACATGGAAATATCTACACCGGCATCTGTATGAACATGGAAATATCTGCACGGCCATTTGTATGAACATATAAATATCTACACCGCCATCTGTATTAAGATGGAGATATCTACACCGCTATCTGTATAAACATGGAAATATCTACACCGGTATCTGTATAAACATGGAAATATCTACACCGCTATCTTTCTAAACATGGAAATATCTACACCGCTACCTGTATAAACATGGAAATATAAGCACCGCTATCTGTATGAACATGGAAATATCAGCCCCTCTATCTGTATGAACATGGAAATATCTGCACCACTATCTGTATGAACATGGAAATATCTACACCGCTATCTGTATGAACATGGAAATATCTTCACCGCCATCTGTATGAACATGGATATATCTACACAGCCATCTGGATGAACATGAAAATATCTACACCGCTATCTCAATGAACATGGAAATAGCTACACCGCTATCTGTATGAATACGGAAATATCTGCACCGCTATCTGTTTGAACATGGAAATATCTACAACGCTATCTGCATGAAAATGGAAACATCTACAGATATATCTGCATATACATGGAAATATCTACAAAGCTATCTCTTTACACATGGAAATAACTACACCACTATCTCTATAAACATGGAAATATCTACACCGCCATCTCTATGAACATGGAAATATCTGCACCGCCATCTGTATGAACATATAAATATCTACACCGCCATCTGTATTAAGGTGGAGATATCTACACCGCTATCTGTATAAACTTGGAAATATCTACACCGCTATCTGTATAAACATGGAAATATCTACACCGCTACCTGTATAAACATGGAAATATAAGCACCGCTATCTGTATGAACATGGAAATATCTACACCGCTATCTGTACGAACTTGGAAATATCTTCTCCGCTATCTGTATGAACATGGTAATAGCTGCACCGCTCTCTGTATGAACATGGAAATATCTACATCACTATCTGTATGAACATGGAAATATCTTCTCCGCTATCTGTATGAACATGGATATATCTACACAGCCATCTGTATGAACATGGATATATCTACACCGCTATCTGTATGAACATGGAAATATCTACACCGCTCTCTTTGTAAAGATGCATACATCTTCACCGCTATCTGTATAAACATGGATATATCTACACAGCCATATGGATGAACATGGAAATATCTACACCGCTATCTGCATGAACATGGAAATAGCTACACCGCCATCTGTATGAACTTGGAAATATCTGTACCGCCATCTGTATGAACATATAAATATCTACACCGACATCTGTATTAAGATGGAGATATCTACACCGCTATCTGTATAAACTTGCAAATATCTACACCGCTATCTGTATAAAAATGGAAATATCTACACCGCTATCTTTATAAACATGGAAATATCTACACCGCTACCTGTATGAACATGGAAATATCAGCACCGCTATCTGTATGAACATGGAAATATCAGCCCCTCTATCTGTATGAACATGGAAATATCTACACCGCTATCTGTATGAACATGGAAATATCTACACTGCTATCTGTATGAACATGGAAATAGCTGCACCGCTATCTGTATGAACATGGAAATATCTACAGCAATATCTGTATGAACATGGAAATATCTACACCGCTATCTGTATGAACATATAAATATCCACACCGCCATCTGTATTAAGATGGAGATATCTACACCGCTATCTGTATAAACTTGGAAATATCTACACCGCTATCGTATAAAAATTTAAATATCTACACCGCTATCTGTATAAACATGGAAATATCCAAACCGCTACCTGTATAAACATGGAAATATCAGCACCGCTATCTGCATGAACATGGAAATATCTACACCGCTATCTGTAGGAACATGGAAATATCTACACCACTATCTGTATGAACATGGAAATAGCTAAACCGCTATCTGTATGAACATGGAAATATCTACACCACTATCTGTATGAACATGGAAATAGCTACACCGCTATCTGTGTAAACATGCATACTTCTTCACCGCTATCTGTATAAACATGGAAATATCTACACCGCTATCTGTATGAACATGGAAATATCTACAGCGCTATCTGTTTGAACATGGAAATACCTAAACCGATATCCGCAGGAAAATGGAAATATCTACACAGCTATCTGCATATACATGGTAATATCTACACCGCTATGTCTTTACACATGGAAATATCTATACCGCTATCTGTATGAACATGGAAATATCTACACCGCCATCTGTATGAACATGGAAATATGTGCATGGCCATCTGTATGAACTTATAAATACCTACACCGCCACCTGTATTAAGATGGAGATATCTACACCGCTATCTGTATAAACATGGAAATATCTACACCGCTATCTGTATAAACATGGAAATATCTACACCGCTAGCTGTATAAACATGGAAATATCAGCACCGCTATCTGTATGAACATGGAAATATCAGCCCCTCTATCTGAATGAACATGGAAATATCTACACCACTATCTGTATGAACATGGAAATATCTACACCGCTATCTGTACCAACATGGAAATATCTTCACCGCCATCTGTATGAACATGGATATATCTACACACCCATCTGGATGAACATGGAAATATCTACACCGCTAACTGTATGAACATGGAAATATCTACACCGCTATCTGTGTAAACATGCAAACATCTTCACCGCTATCTGTATAAACATGGAAATATCTACACCGCTATCTATATGAACATGGAAATATCTACACCGCTATCTGTTTGAACATGGAAATAACTACACCGCTATCTGCATGAAAATGGAAATAACTACACAGCTATCTGCATATACATGGAAATATCTACAATGCTATCTCTTTACACATGGAAATATCTACACCACTATCTGTATGAACATGGAAATATCTATACCGCTATCTGTATGAACATGGAATTATCTTCACCACCATCTGTGTGAACATGGATATGCCTACACAGCCAACTGGATGAACAAGGAAATATCTACACCGCTATCTGTATGAACATGGAAATAGCTACACCACTATCTGTATGAACATGGAAATATCTACACCACTATCTGTATGAACATGGAAACATCTACACCGCTATCAGTATGAACATGGAAATATCTTCACTGCCATCTGTGTGAACGTGGATATATCTACACAACCATCTGGATGAACATGGAAATATCTACACCGCTATCTGTATGAACATGGAAATATCTACACCGCTATCTGTGTAAACATGCATACATCTTCACCGCTATCTGTATAAACATGGAAATATCTACACCGCTATCTGTATAAACATGGAAATATCCACACCGCTACCTGTATAAACATGGAAATATAAGCACCGCTATCTGTATGAACATGGAAATATCTACACCGCTATCTGTATGAACATGGATATGTCTACACAGCCATCAGGATGAACATGGAAATATCTACACCGCTATCTGTATGAACATGGAAGTATCTACACCGCTATCTGTGTAAACAGGCATACATCTTCACCGCTATCTGTATAAACATGGAAATATCTACACCGCTATCTGTATGAACATGGAAATATCTACACCGCTATCTGTTTGAACATGGAAATATCTAAACCGCTATCTGCCTAAAAATGGAAATATCTGCACCGCCATCTGTATGAACATATAAATGCCTACACCGCCAACTGTATTAAGATGGAGATATCTACACCGCTATCTGTATAAGCTTGGAAATATCTACACCGCTATCTGTATAAACATGGAAATATCTACACCGCTATCTCTATAAACATGGAAATATCTGCACCGCTACCTGTATAAACATGGAAATATCAGCACCGCTATCTGTATGAACGTGGAAATATCTACACCGCTATCTGTACGAACATGGAAATATCTACACCGCTATCTGTATGAACATGGAAATAGCTACAGCGCTATCTGTATGAAGATGGAAATATCTACACCACTATCTGTATGAACATGGAAATATCTACACCGCTATCTCTATGAACATGGATATATCTACACAGCCATCTGGATGAACATGGAAATATCTACACCGCTATCTGTATGAACATGGAAATATCTACACCATTATCTGTGTAAACATGCATACATCTTCACCGCTATCTGTATAAACATGGAAATATCTACATTGCTACCTGTATAAACATGGAAATATAAGCACCGCTATCTGTATGAACATGGAAATATCTACACCGCTATCTGTTGGAACATGGAAATATCTACACCGCTACCTGTATGAACATGGAAATAACTACACAGCTATCTGTATGAACATGGAAATATCTACAGCACTATCTGTATTAACATGGAAATATCTACACCGCTATCTGTATGAACATGGATATATCTACACAGCCATCTGGATGAACATGGAAATATCTACACCGCTATCTGTATGAACATGGAAATATCTATACTGCTATCTGTGTAAACATGCATACATCTTCACCGCTATCTGTATAAACATGGAAATATCTACACCGCTATCTGTATGAACATGGAAATATCTACACCGCTATCTGTTGGAACATGGAAATATCTAAACCGCAATCTGCATGAAAATGGAAAAAACTTCACAGCTATCTGCATATACATGGAAATATCTACACAGTTATCTCTTTACACATGGAAATAACTACACCGCTCTCTGTATGAACATGGAAATATCTACACCACTATCTGTATGAACATGGAAATATCAACACCGCTATCTGTATGAACATGGAAATATCTTCACCGCCATCTGTATGAACATGGAAATATCTACTCAGCCATATGGATGAACATGGAAATATCTACACCGCTATCTGCATGAACATGGAAATATCTACACCGCTATCTGTATGAACATGGAAATAGCTACACCGCCATCGGTATAAACATGGAAATATCCACACCGCTATCTGTATAAACATGGAAATATCCACACCGCTGCCTGTATAAACATGGAAATATCAGCACCGCTATCTGTACGAACATGGAAAAATCTACACCGCTATCTGTATGAACATGGAAATAGATACACCGCTATCTGTATGAACATGGAAATATCTACACCGCTATCTGTATGAACATGGATATATCTACACAGCCATCTGGATGAACATGGAAATATCTACACTGCTATCTGTATGAACATGGAAATATCTACACTGCTATCTGTTTGAACATGGAAATATCTACACCGCTATCTGCATGAAAATGGAAATATCTACACAGCTATCTGCATATAAATGGAAATATCTACAAAGCTATCTCTTTACACATGGAAATAACTACACCACTATCTCTATAAACATGGAAATATCTACACCACCATCTGTATGAACATGGAAATATCTGCACTGGCATCTGTATGAACATATAAATATCTACACCGCCATCTGTATAAAGGTGGAGATATCTACACCGCTATCTGTATAAACTTGGAAATATCTACACCGCAATCTGTATAAACATGGAAATATCTACAACGCTATCTGTATAAACATGGAAATATCTACACCGCTACCTGTATAAACATGGAAATATAAGCACCGCTATCTGCATGAAAATGGAAATATCTACACTGCTATCTACATGTACTTGGAAATATCTACACAGCTATCTCTTTACACATGCAAATAT
The DNA here is from genome assembly GCF_029281585.2 of Gorilla gorilla gorilla. NCBI lineage: Eukaryota > Metazoa > Chordata > Mammalia > Primates > Hominidae > Gorilla > Gorilla gorilla. Next base: position 3,869,998 of record NC_073224.2, read on the forward strand.
CTACACCGCTATCTGTATGAACATGGAAATATCTACACCGCCAACTGTATGAACATGGAAATATCTACACCACTATCTGTATGAACATGGGAATATCTACACCGCTACCTGCATGAACATGGAATTATCTTCACCACCATCTGTGTGAACATGGATATGTCTACACAGCCATCTGGATGAACATGGAAATATCTACACCGCTATCTGTATGAACATGGAAATAGCTACACCACTATCTGTATAAACATGGAAATATCTACAACACTATCTGTATGAACATGGAAATATCTACACCGCTATCTGCATGAACATGGAAATATCTTCACCGCCATCTGTATGAACATGGATATATCTACACAACCATCTGGATGAACATGGAAATATCTACACCGCTATCTGTATAAACATCGAAATATCTACACCGCTATCTGTATAAACATGGAAATATTTACACCGCTACCTGTATAAACATGGAAATATAAGCACCGCTATCTGTATGAACATGGAAATATCTACACCGCTATCTGTACGAACATGGAAACATCTACACCGCTATCTGTATGAACATGGAATAGCTACACCGCTATCTGTATGAACATGGAAATACCTACAGCACTATCTGTATGAACATGGAAATATCTACACCGCTATCTGAATGAACATGGATATATATACACAGCCATCTGGATGTACATGGAAATATCTACACCGCTATCTGTATGAACATGGAAATATCTACACCACTATCTGTGTAAACATGCATACATCTTAACCGCTATCTGTATAAACATGGAAATAACTACACCACTATCTGTATGAACATGGAAATATCTACACCGCTATCTGTTTGAACATTGAAATATCTAAACCGCTATCTGTATGAAAATGGAAATATCTACACAGCTATCTGCATGTACATGGTAATATCTACACAGCTATCTCTTTACACATGGAAATAACTGCACCGCTATCTGTATGAACATGGAAATATCTACACCGGCATCTGTATGAACATGGAAATATCTGCATGGCCATCTCTATGAACATGTAAATATCTACACCGCCATCTGTATAAAGATGGAGATATCTACACTGCTATCTGTATAAACATGGAAATAACTACAACGCTATCTGTATAAACATGGAAATATCTACACCGCTGTCTTTATAAACATGGAAATATCTACTCCGCTACCTGTATACACATGGAAATATCAGCACCGCTATCAGTATGGACATGGAAATATCAGCCCCTCTATCTGAATGAACATGGAAATATCTACACCACTATGTGTGTAAACATGGAAATATCTACACTGCTATCTGTATGAGCATGGAAATATCTTCACCGCCATCTGTATTAACATGGATATACCTACACAGCCATCTGGATGAACATGGAATTATCTACACCGCTATCTGTATGAACATGGAAATATCTTCACCGCCATCTGTATGAACATGGATATATCTACACAGCCATATGGATGAACATGGAAATATCTACACCGCTATCTGCATGAAAATGGAAATATCTACACTGCTATCTGCATATACATTTAAATATCTACACAGCTATCTCTTTACACATGGAAATAACTACACCGCTATCTGTATGAACATGGAAATATCTACACCGCCATCTGTATGAACATGGAAATATCTGCACGGCCATCTGAATGAACATATAAATATCTACACCGCCATCAGTATTAAGATGGAGATATCAACACCGCTACCTGTATAAACATGGAAATATCTACACCGCTACCTGTATCAACATGGAAATATCAGCACCGCTATCTGTATGAACATGGAAATATCAGCCCCTCTATCTGTATGAACATGGAAATATCTACACCGCTATCTGTATGAACATGGAATTATCTTCACTGCCATCTGTATGAACATGGATATGTCTACACAGCCATCTGGATGAACATGGAAATATCTACACCGCTATCTGTATGAACATGGAAATATCTTCACCGCTATCTGTGTAAAAATGCATACATCTTCACCGCTATCTGTATAAAGATGGAAATAACTACACCGCTATCTGTATGAACATGAAAATATCTACACCGCTATCTGTTTGAACATGGAAATATCTAAACCGCTATCTGCATGAAAATGGAAATATCTACACAGCTATCTGCATATACATGGAAATATCTACACAGCTATCTCTTTACACATGGAAATAACTACACCGCTATCTGTATGAACATGGAAATATCTACACCGGCATCTGTATGAACATGGAAATATCTGGACGGCCATTTGTATGAACATATAAATATCTACACCGCCATCTGTATATACATGGAAATATCTACACCGCTATCTGTATAAACATGGAAATATCTACACCGCTATCCTTATAAGCATGGAAATATCTACACCGCTACCTGTATAAACATGGAAATATCAGCACCGCTATCTGTATGAACATGGAAATTTCAGCCCCTCTATCTGTATGAACATGGGAATATCTACACCACTATCTGTATGAACATGGAAATATCTACACTGCTATCTGTATGAGCATGGAAATATCTTCACCGCCATCTGTATGAACATGGATATATCTAAACAGCCATCTGGATGAACATGGAAATACCTACACCGCTATCTGTATGAACATGGAAATATCTGCACCGCCATCTGTAGAAACATATAAATATCTACACCGCCAACTGTATTAAAATGGAGATATCTACACCGCTATCCGTATAAACTTGGAAATATCTACACAGCTATCTGTATAAAAATGGAAATATCTACACCGCTATCTGTATAAACATGGAAATATCCACACCGCTACCTGTATAAACATGGAAATATCAGCACCGCTATCTGTATGTACATGGAAATATCTACACCGCTATCTGTACGAACATGGAAATATCTACACCGCTCTCTGTATAAACATGGAAATAGCTACAACACTATCTGTATGAACATGGAAATAGCTACACCGCTATCTGTGTAAACATGCATACTTCTTCACCGCTATCTGTATAAACATGGAAGTATCTACACCGCTATCTGTATGAACATGGAAATATCTACAAAGCTATCTGTTTGAACATGGAAATATCTAAACCGATATCTGCATGAAAATGGAAATATCTACACAGCTATCTGCATATACATGGTAATATCTACACCGCTATATCTTTACACATGGAAATATATACACCGCTATCTGTATGAACATGGAAATATCTACACCGCCATCTGTATGAACACGGAAATATCTGCACGGCCATCTGTATGAACATATAAATACCTACAACGCAATCTGTATTAAGATGGAGATATCTACACCGCTATCTGTATAAACATGGAAATATCTACACCGCTATCTGTATAAACATGGAAATATCTACACCGCTACCTGTATAAACATGGAAATATCAGCACCGCTATCTGTATGAACATGGAAATATCAGCCCCTCTATCTGAATGAACATGGAAATATGTACACCACTATCTGTATGAACATGGAAATATCTACACCGCTATCTGTATGAACAAGGAATTATCTTCACCACCATCTGTATGAAGATGGATATGTCTACACAGCCATCTGGATGAACATGAAAATATCTACACCGCTATCTGTTTGAACATGGAAATATCTACACCGCGATCTGTATAAACATGGAAATATCTACACCGCTACCTGTATAAACATGGAAATATCAGCACCGCTATCTGTATGAACATGGAAATATCAGCCCCTCTATCTGTATGAACATGGAAATATCTACACCGCTATCTGTATGAACATGGAATTATCTTCACCGCCATCTGTATGAACATGGATATGTCTACACAGCCATCTGGATGAACATGGAAATATCTACACCGTTATCTGTATGAACATGGAAATATCTTCACCGCTATCTGTGTAAAAATGCATACATCTTCACCGCTATCTGTATAAAGATGGAAATAACTACACCGCTATCTGTATGAACATGAAAATATCTACACCGCTATCTGTTTGAACATGGAAATATCTAAACCGCTATCTGCATGAAAATGGAAATATCTACACAGCTATCTGCATATACATGGAAATATCTACACAGCTATCTCTTTACACATGGAAATAACTACACCGCTATCTGTATGAACATGGAAATATCTACACCGGCATCTGTATGAACATGGAAATATCTGGACGGCCATTTGTATGAACATATAAGTATCTACACCGCCATCTGTATATACATGGAAATATCTACACCGCTATCTGTATAAACATGGAAATATCTACACCGCTATCCTTATAAGCATGGAAATATCTACACCGCTACCTGTATAAACATGGAAATATCAGCACCGCTATCTGTATGAACATGGAAATTTCAGCCCCTCTATCTGTATGAACATGGGAATATCTACACCACTATCTGTATGAACATGGAAATATCTACACTGCTATCTGTATGAGCATGGAAATATCTTCACCGCCATCTGTATGAACATGGATATATCTAAACAGCCATCTGGATGAACATGGAAATACCTACACCGCTATCTGTATGAACATGGAAATATCTGCACCGCCATCTGTAGAAACATATAAATATCTACACCGCCAACTGTATTAAAATGGAGATATCTACACCGCTATCCGTATAAACTTGGAAATATCTACACAGCTATCTGTATAAAAATGGAAATATCTACACCGCTATCTGTAAAACATGGAAATATCCACACCGCTACCTGTATAAACATGGAAATATCAGCACCGCTATCTGTATGTACATGGAAATATCTACACCGCTATCTGTACGAACATGGAAATATCTACACCGCTCTCTGTATAAACATGGAAATAGCTACAACACTATCTATATGAACATGGAAATAGCTACACCGCTATCTGTGTAAACATGCATACTTCTTCACCGCTATCTGTATAAACATGGAAGTATCTACACCGCTATCTGTATGAACATGGAAATATCTACAAAGCTATCTGTTTGAACATGGAAATATCTAAACCGATATCTGCATGAAAATGGAAATATCTACACAGCTATCTGCATATACATGGTAATATCTACACCGCTATATCTTTACACATGGAAATATATACACCGCTATCTGTATGAACATGGAAATATCTACACCGCCATCTGTATGAACACGGAAATATCTGCACGGCCATCTGTATGAACATATAAATACCTACAACGCCATCTGTATTAAGATGGAGATATCTACACCGCTATCTGTATAAACATGGAAATATCTACACCGCTATCTGTATAAACATGGAAATATCTACACCGCTACCTGTATAAACATGGAAATATCAGCACCGCTATCTGTATGAACATGGAAATATCAGCCCCTCTATCTGAATGAACATGGAAATATGTACACCACTGTCTGTATGAACATGGAAATATCTACACCGCTATCTGTATGAACAAGGAATTATCTTCACCACCATCTGTATGAAGATGGATATATCTACACAGCCATCTGGATGAACATGGAAATATCTACACCGCTATCTGTACAAACATGGAAATATCTACACCGCGATCTGTATAAACATGGAAATATCTACACCGCTACCTGTATAAACATGGAAATATCAGCACCGCTATCAGTATGAACATGAAAATACCTACACCGCTATCTGTATGAACATGGAAATATCTACACCGCTATCTGTACGAACATGGAAATATCTTCGCTATCTGTATTAACATGGAAATATCTACACAGCCATCTATATAAACATAGAAATATCTACTCCGCTATCTGTATGAACATGGAAATATCTTCACCGCAATCTGTATGAACATGGATATGTCTACACAGCCATCTGGATGAACATGGAAATAGCTACACCGCTATCTGTATGAGCATGGAAATATCTACACCACTATCTGTATGAACATGGAAATATCTACAAAGCTATCTGTATGAACATGGAAATATCTACACCGCCATCTGTATGAACATGGAAATATCTACACCGAAATCTGTATGAACATATAAATATCTACACCGCCATCTGTATAAAGATGGAGATATCTACACCGATATCTGTATAAACGTGGAAATATCTACACCGCTATCGTATAAAAATGGAAATATCTACACCGCTATCTGTATAAACATGGAAATATACACACCGCTACCTGTATAAACATGGAAATAACAGCACTGCTATCTGTATGAACATGGAAATATCTACACCGCTATCTGTACGAACATGGAAATATCTACACCGCTATATGTATGAACATGGAAATAGCTACACCGCTATCTGTATGAACATGGAAATATCTACAACACTATCTGTATGAACATGGAAATAGCTACACCGCTATCTGTGTAAACATGCATACTTCTTCACCGCTATCTGTATAAACATGGAAATATCTACACCGCTATCTGTATGAACATGGAAATATCTACACCGCTATCTGTTTGAACATGGAAATATCTAAACCAATATCTGCATGAAAATGGAAATATCTACACAGCTATCTGCATATACATGGTAATATCTACACCGCTATGTCTTTACACATGGAAACATCTACACTGCTATCTGTATGAACATGGAAATATCTACACCGCCATCTGTATGAACATGGAAATATCTGCACGGCCATCTGTATGAACATATAAACACCTACACCGCCACCTGTATTAAGATGGAGATATCTACACCGCTATCTTTATAAACATGGAAATATCTACACCGCTATCTGTATAAACATGGAAATATCTACACCGCAACCTGTATAAACTTGGAAATATCAGCACCGCTATCTGTATGAACATGGAAATATCAGCCCATCTATCTGTATGAACATGGAAATATCTACACCACTATCTGTATGAACATGGAAATATCTACACCGCTATCTGTACCAACATGGAAATATCTTAACCGCCATCTGTATTAACATGGATATATCTACACACCCATCTGGATGAACATGGAAATACCTACACCGCTTTCTGTATGAACATGGAAATATCTACACCGCTATCTGTGTAAACATGCAAACATCTTCACCGCTATCTGTATAAACATGGAAATATCTACACCGCTATCTGTATGAACATGGAAATATCTACACCGCTATCTGTTTGAACATGGAAATATCTACACCGCTATCTGCATGAAAATGGAAATATCTACACAGCTATCTGCATATACATGGAAATATCTACAAAGCTATCTCTTTACACATGGAAATATCTACACCACTATCTCTATGAACATGGAAATATCTATACCGCTATCTGTATGAACATGGAATTACCTTCACCACCATCTGTGTGAACATGGATATGTCTACACAGCCAACTTGATGAACATGGAAACATCTACACCGATATCTGTATGAACATGGAAATAGCTACACCACTATCTGTATGAACATGGAAATATCTACACCACTATCTGTATGAACATGGAAACATCTACACCGCTATCTGTATGAACATGGAAATAACTTCACTGCCATCTGTATGAACGTGGATATATCTACACCACTATCTGGATGAAGATGGAAATATCTACACCGCTATCTGTATGAACATGGAAATATCTACACCGCTATGTGTAAACATGCATACATCTTCACCGCTATCTGTATAAACATGGAAATATCTACACCGCTATCTGTATAAACATGGAAATATCCACACCGCTACCTGTATAAACATGGAAATATAGGCACCGCTATCTGTATGTACATGGAAATATCTACACCGCTATCTGTACGAACATGGAAATATCTACAGCACTATCTGTATGAACATGGAAATATCTACACCGCTATCTGTATGAACATGGATATATCTACACAGCCATCAGGATGAACATGGAAATATCTACACCGCTATCTGTATGAACATGGAAATATCTACACCGCTATCTGTGTAAACAGGAATACATCTTCACCGCTATCTGTATAAACATGAATATATCTACACCACTATCTGTATGAGCATGGAAATATCTACACCGCTATCTGTTTGAACATGGAAATATCTAAACCGCTATCTGTATGAACATGGAAATATCTGCACGGCCATCTGTATGAACATATAAATATCTACACTGCCATCTGTGTTAAGATGGAGATATCTACACCGCTATCTGTATAAACATGGAAATATCTACACCGCTATCTGTATAAACATGGAAATATCTACACCGCTACCTGTATAAACATGGAAATATCAGCACCGCTATCTGTATGAACATGGAAATATCTACACCACTATCTGTTTGAACATGGAAATATCTACACCGCTATCTGTTTGAACATGGAAATATCTACACCGCTAACTGCATGAAAATGGAAATATCTACAGAGCTATCTGCATATACATGGAAATATCTACAAAGCTATCTCTTTACACATGGAAATATCTACACCACTATCTCTATAAACATGGAAATATCTACACCGCCATCTCTATGAACATGGAAATATCTACACCGCCATCTGTATGAACTTATAAATAACTACACCGCCATCTGTATTAAGATGGAGATATCTACACCACTATCTGTATAAACTTGGAAATATCTACACCGCTATCTGTATAAACATGGAAATATCTACACCGCTATCTGTATAAACATGGAAATATCTACACCGCTACCTGTATAAACATGGAAATATAAGCACCGCTATCTGTATGAACATGGAAATATCTACACCGCTATATGTACGAACTTGGAAATATCTACACCGCTATCTGTATGAACATGGATATAGCTGCACCGCTATCTCTATGAACATGGAAATACCTACACCACTATCTGTATGAACATGGAAATATCTTCACCGCTAACTCTATGAACATGGAATTATCTTCACCGCCATCTGTATGAACATGGATATGTCTACACAGCCATCTGGATGAACATGGAAATATCTACACCGCTATCTGTATGAACATGGAAATATCTTCACCGCCATCTGTATGAACATGGATAAATCTACACAGCCATATGGAAGAACATGGAAATATCTACACCGCTATCTGCATGAACATGGAATTAGCTACACCGCTATCTATATGAACATGGAAATAGCTACACCGCCATCTGTATGAACATGGAAATATCTACACCGAAATCTGTATGAACATATAAATATCTACACCGCCATCTGTATTAAGATGGAGATATCTACACCGCTATCTGTATAAACTTGGAAATATCTACACCGCTATCATATAAAAATGGAAATATCTACACCGCTATCTGTATAAACATGGAAATATCCACACCGCTACCTGTATAAACATGGAAATATCAGCACCGCTACCTGTATGAACATGGAAATATCTACACCGCTATCTGTACGAACATGGAAATATCTACACCGCTATCTGCATGAACATGGAAATAGCTACACCTCTATCTGTATGAACATGGAAATATCTACACCACTATCTGTATGAACATGGAAATAGCTACACAGCTATCTGTGTAAACATGAATACTTCTTCACCGCTATCTGTATAAACATGGAAATATCTACACCGCTATCTGTATGAACATGGAAATATCTACACCGCTATCTGTATGAACATGGAAATATCTACACCACTATCTGTTTGAACATGGAAATATCTACACCGCTATCTGTATGAAAATGGAAATACCTACACTGCTATCTGCATATACATTTAAAAATCTACACAGCTATCTCTTTACACATGGAAATAACTACACCGCTATCTGTATGAACATGGAAATATCTACACCGCCATCTGTATGAACATGGAAATATCTGCACGGCCATCTGTATGACCATATAAATATCTACACCGCCATCTGTATTAAAATGGAGATATCTACACCGCTACCTGTATAAACATGGAAATATCTACACCGCTATCTGTATGAACATGGAAATATCTACACCGCTACCAGTATAAACATGGAAATACCAGCACCGCTATCTGTATGAACATGGAAATATCAGCCCCTCTATCTGTATGAACATGGAAATATCTACACCACTATCTCTATGAACATGGAAATATCTACACTGCTATCTGTATGAGCCTGGAAATATCTTCACCGCCATCTGTATGAACATGGATATATCTACACAGCCATCTGGATGAACATGGAAATATCTACACCGCTATCTGTATAAACATGGAAATATCTACACCGCTATCTGTATGAACATGGAAATATCTACAGCACTATCTGTATGAACATGGAAATATCTACACTGCTATCTGTATGAACATGGATATATCTACACAGCCATCTGGATGAACATGGAAATATCTACACCGCTATCTGTATAAACGTGGAAATATCTACCCCGCTATCTGTGTAGACATGCATACATCTTCACCGCTATCTGTATAAACATGGATATATATACACCGCTATCTGTATGAACATGGGAATATCTACATCGCTATCTGTTTGAACACGGAAATATCTAAACCGCTATATGCATGATAATGGAAATATCTACACAGCTATCTGCATATACATGGAAATAACTACACCGCTATCTGTATGAACATGGAAATATCTGCACGGCCATCTGTATGAACATATAAACATCTACACCGCCATCTGTATTAAGGTGGAGATATCTACACCGCTATCTGTATAAACATGGAAATATCAACAACGCTATCTGTATAAACATGGAAATGTCTAAACCGCTATGTGTATAAACTTGGAAATATCTACACCGCTACCTGTATAAACAAGGAAATATCAGCACCGCTATCTGTATGAACATGGAAACATCAGCCCATCTATCTGTATGAAAATGGAAATATCTACACCACTATCTGTATGAACATGGAAATATCTTCACCGCCTTCTGTATGAACATGGATATATCTACACAGCCATTTGGAAGAACATGGAAATATCTACACCGCTATCTGTATGAACATGGAAATAGCTACACCGCTATCTGTATGAACATGGAAATATCTACACCACTATCTGTATGAACATGGAAATAGCTACACTGCTATCTGTGTAAACATGCATACTCCTTCACCGCTATCTGTATAAACATGGAAATATCTACACCACTATCTGAATGAACATGGAAATATCTACACCGCTATCTGTTTGAACATGGAAATATCTACACCGCTATCTGCATGAAAATGGAAATATCTACACAGCTATCTGCATATACATGGAAATATCTACAAAGCTATCTCTTTACACATGGAAATATCTACACCACTATCTGTATGAACATGGAAATATCTATACCGCTATCTGTATGAACATGGAATTATCTTCACCACCATCTGTGTGAACATGGATATGTCTAAACAGCCATCAGGATGAACATGGAAATATGTACACCGCTATCTGTATGAACATGGAAATAGCTACACCACTATCTGTATGAACATGGAAATATCTACACCACTATCTGTATGAACATGGAAATATCTACACCGCTATCTGTATGAACATGGAAATATCTTCACTGCCATCTGTATGAACGTGGATATATCTACACAACCATCTGGATGAACATGGAAATATCTACACCGCTATCTGTATGAACATGGAAATATCTACACCGCTATCTGTGTAAACATGCATACATCTTCACCGCTATCTGTATAAACATGGAAATATCTACACCGCTATCTGTATAAACATGGAAATATCCACACCGCTACCTGTATAAACATGGAAATATAAGCACCGCTATCTGGATGAACATGGAAATATCTACACCGCTATCTGTATGAACATGGAAATATCTGCACGGCCATCTGTATGAACATATAAACATCTACACCGCCATCTGTATTAAGGTGGAGATATCTACACCGCTATCTGTATAAACATGGAAATATCAACAACGCTATCTGTATAAACATGGAAATGTCTACACTGCTATGTGTATAAACTTGGAAATATCTACACCGCTACCTGTATAAACAAGGAAATATCAGCACCGCTATCTGTATGAACATGGAAACATCAGCCCATCTATCTGTATGAAAATGGAAATATCTACACCACTATCTGTATGAACATGGAAATATGTGCACGGCCATCTGTATGAACATATAAACATCTACACCGCCATCTGTATTAAGGTGGAGATATCTACACCGCTATCTGTATAAACATGGAAATATCAACAACGCTATCTGTATAAACATGGAAATGTCTACACCGCTATGTGTATAATCTTGGAAATATCTACACCGCTACCTGTATAAACAAGGAAATATCAGCACCGCTATCTGCATGAACATGGAAACATCAGCCCATCTATCTGTATGAAAATGGAAATATCTACACCACTATCTGTATGAACATGGAAATATCTACACCGCTATCTGTATGAACATGGAAATATCTTCACCGCCTTCTGTATGAACATGGATATATCTACACAGCCATTTGGAAGAACATGGAAATATCTACAACGCTATCTGTATGAACATGGAAATAGCTACACCGCTATCTGTATGAACATGGAAATATCTACACCGCTATCTGTATGAAAATGGAAATACCTACACTGCTATCTGCATATACATTTAAAAATCTACACAGCTATCTCTTTACACATGGAAATAACTACACCGCTATCTGTATGAATATGGAAATATCTACACCGCCATCTGTATGAACATGGAAATATCTGCACGGCCATCTGTATGACCATATAAATATCTACACCGCCATCTGTATTAAAATGGAGATATCTACACCGCTACCTGTATAAACATGGAAATATCTACACCGCTATCTGTATGAACATGGAAATATCTACACCGCTACCAGTATAAACATGGAAATACCAGCACCGCTATCTGTATGAACATGGAAATATCAGCCCCTCTATCTGTATGAACATGGAAATATCTACACCACTATCTCTATGAACATGGAAATATCTACACTGCTATCTGTATGAGCATGGAAATATCTTCACCGCCATCTGTATGAACATGGATATATCTACACAGCCATCTGGATGAACATGGAAATATCTACACCGCTATCTGTATAAACATGGAAATATCTACACCGCTATCTGTATGAACATGGAAATATCTACAGCACTATCTGTATGAACATGGAAATATCTACACTGCTATCTGTATGAACATGGATATATCTACACAGCCATCTGGATGAACATGGAAATATCTACACCGCTATCTGTATAAACGTGGAAATATCTACCCCGCTATCTGTGTAGACATGCATACATCTTCACCGCTATCTGTATAAACATGGATATATATACACCGCTATCTGTATGAACATGGGAATATCTACATCGCTATCTGTTTGAACACGGAAATATCTAAACCGCTATATGCATGATAATGGAAATATCTACACAGCTATCTGCATATACATGGAAATAACTACACCGCTATCTGTATGAACATGGAAATATCTGCACGGCCATCTGTATGAACATATAAACATCTACACCGCCATCTGTATTAAGGTGGAGATATCTACACCGCTATCTGTATAAACATGGAAATATCAACAACGCTATCTGTATAAACATGGAAATGTCTAAACCGCTATGTGTATAAACTTGGAAATATCTACACCGCTACCTGTATAAACAAGGAAATATCAGCACCGCTATCTGTATGAACATGGAAACATCAGCCCATCTATCTGTATGAAAATGGAAATATCTACACCACTATCTGTATGAACATGGAAATATCTTCACCGCCTTCTGTATGAACATGGATATATCTACACAGCCATTTGGAAGAACATGGAAATATCTACACCGCTATCTGTATGAACATGGAAATAGCTACACCGCTATCTGTATGAACATGGAAATATCTACACCACTATCTGTATGAACATGGAAATAGCTACACTGCTATCTGTGTAAACATGCATACTCCTTCACCGCTATCTGTATAAACATGGAAATATCTACACCGCTATCTGTATGAACATGGAAATATCTACACCGCTATCTGTTTGAACATGGAAATATCTACACCGCTATCTGCATGAAAATGGAAATATCTACACAGCTATCTGCATATACATGGAAATATCTACAAAGCTATCTCTTTACACATGGAAATATCTACACCACTATCTGTATGAACATGGAAATATCTATACCGCTATCTGTATGAACATGGAATTATCTTCACCACCATCTGTGTGAACATGGATATGTCTAAACAGCCATCAGGATGAACATGGAAATATGTACACCGCTATCTGTATGAACATGGAAATAGCTACACCACTATCTGTATGAACATGGAAATATCTACACCACTATCTGTATGAACATGGAAATATCTACACCGCTATCTGTATGAACATGGAAATATCTTCACTGCCATCTGTATGAACGTGGATATATCTACACAACCATCTGGATGAACATGGAAATATCTACACCGCTATCTGTATGAACATGGAAATATCTACACCGCTATCTGTGTAAACATGCATACATCTTCACCGCTATCTGTATAAACATGGAAATATCTACACCGCTATCTGTATAAACATGGAAATATCCACACCGCTACCTGTATAAACATGGAAATATAAGCACCGCTATCTGGATGAACATGGAAATATCTACACCGCTATCTGTATGAACATGGAAATATCTGCACGGCCATCTGTATGAACATATAAACATCTACACCGCCATCTGTATTAAGGTGGAGATATCTACACCGCTATCTGTATAAACATGGAAATATCAACAACGCTATCTGTATAAACATGGAAATGTCTACACTGCTATGTGTATAAACTTGGAAATATCTACACCGCTACCTGTATAAACAAGGAAATATCAGCACCGCTATCTGTATGAACATGGAAACATCAGCCCATCTATCTGTATGAAAATGGAAATATCTACACCACTATCTGTATGAACATGGAAATATGTGCACGGCCATCTGTATGAACATATAAACATCTACACCGCCATCTGTATTAAGGTGGAGATATCTACACCGCTATCTGTATAAACATGGAAATATCAACAACGCTATCTGTATAAACATGGAAATGTCTACACCGCTATGTGTATAAACTTGGAAATATCTACACCGCTACCTGTATAAACAAGGAAATATCAGCACCGCTATCTGCATGAACATGGAAACATCAGCCCATCTATCTGTATGAAAATGGAAATATCTACACCACTATCTGTATGAACATGGAAATATCTACACCGCTATCTGTATGAACATGGAAATATCTTCACCGCCTTCTGTATGAACAGGGATATATCTACACAGCCATTTGGAAGAACATGGAAATATCTACAACGCTATCTGTATGAACATGGAAATAGCTACACCGCTATCTGTATGAACATGGAAATATCTACACCACTATCTGTATGAACATGGAAATAGCTACACCGCTATCTGTGTAAACATGCATACTCCTTCACCGCTATCTGTATAAACATGGAAATATCTACACCACTATCTGTATGAACATGGAAATATCTACACCGCTATCTGTTTGAACATGGAAATATCTACACCGCTATCTGCATGAAAATGGAAATATCTACACAGCTATCTGCATATACACGGAAATATCTACAAAGCTATCTCTTTACACATGGAAATATCTACACCACTATCTGTATGAACATGGAAATATCTATACCGCTATCTGTATGAACATGGAATTATCTTCACCACCATCTGTGTGAACATGGATATGTCTACACAGCCATCTGGATGAACATGGAAATATCTACACCGCTATCTGTATGAACATGGAAATAGCTACACCACTATCTGTATGAACATGGAAATATCTACACCATTATCTGTATGAACATGGAAATATCTACACCGCTATCTGTATGAACATGGAAATATCTTCACTGCCATCTGTATGAACGTGGATATATCTACACAACCATCTGGATGAACATGGAAATATCTACACCGCTATCTGTATGAACATGGAAATATCTACACCGCTATCTGTGTAAACATGCATACATCTTCACCGCTATCTGTATAAACATGGAAATATCTACACCGCTATCTGTATAAACATGGAAATATCCACACCGCTACCTGTATAAACATGGAAATATAAGCACCGCTATCTGTATGAACATGGAAATATCTACACCGCTATCTGTACGAACATGGAAATATCAACAGCACTATGTGTATGAACATGGAAATATCTACACAACTATCTGTATGAACATGGATATATCTACACAGCCATCAGGATGAACATGGAAATATCTTCACCGCCATCTGTATGAACATGGATATATCTACACAGCCATCAGGATGAACATGGAAATATCTACACCGCTATCTGTATGAACATGGAAATATCTACACCGCTATCTGTGTATACAGGCATACATCTTCACCGCTATCTGTATAAACATGGATATATCTACACCACTATCTGTATGAACATGGAAATATCTACACCGCTATCTGTGTATACAGGCATACATCTTCACCGCTATCTGTATAAACATGGATATATCTACACCACTATCTGTATGAACATGGAAATATCTACACCGCTATCTGTTTGAACATGGAAATATCTAAACCGCTATCTGCCTGAAAATGGAAATATCTGCACCGCCATCTGTATGAACATATAAATGTCTACACCGCCAACTGTATTAAGATGGAGATATCTACACCGCTATCTGTATAAACTTGGAAATATCTACACCGCTATCTGTATAAACATGGAAATATCTACACAGCTATCTGTATAAACAAGGAAATATCTGCACCGCTACCTGTATAAACATGGAAATATCAGCACCGATACCTGAATGAACGTGGAAATATCTACACCGCTATCTGTACGAACATGGAAATATCTACACCGCAATCTGTATGAACATGGAAATAGCTACAGCGCTATCTGTATGAAGATGGAAATATCTACACCACTATCTGAATGAACATGGAAATATCTACACCGCTATCTCTATGAACATGGATATACCTACACAGCCATCTGGATGAACATGGAAATATCTACACCGCTATCTGTATGAACATGGAAATATCTACACCGTTATCTGTGTAAACATGCATACATCTTCACCACTATCTGTATGAACATGGAAATATCTACACCGCTATCTGTAAGAACATGGAAATATCTTCACCGCCATCTGTATTAACATGGATATATCTACACAACCATCTGGATGAACATGGAAATATCTACACCGCTATCTGTATGAACATGGAAATATCTACACCGCTATCTGTGTAAACATGCATACATCTTCACCACTATCTGTATAAACATGGAAATAACTACACCGCTATCTGTATGAACATGGAAATATCTAAACCGCTATCTGTTTGAACATGGAAATATCTAAACCGCTATCCGCATGAAAATGGATATATCTGCACCGCCATCTGCGTGTACATATAAATATCTACACCGCCATCTGTATTAAGATGGAGATATCTACACCACTATCTGTATGAACATGGAAATATCTACACCGCTATCTGTTTGAACATGGAAATATCTACACCGCTATCTGCATGAAAATGGAAATATCTACACAGCTATCTGCATATACACGGAAATATCTACAAAGCTATCTCTTTACACATGGAAATATCTACACCACTATCTGTATGAACATGGAAATATCTATACCGCTATCTGTATGAACATGGAATTATCTTCACCACCATCTGTGTGAACATGGATATGTCTACACAGCCATCTGGATGAACATGGAAATATCTACACCGCTATCTGTATGAACATGGAAATAGCTACACCACTATCTGTATGAACATGGAAATATCTACACCATTATCTGTATGAACATGGAAATATCTACACCGCTATCTGTATGAACATGGAAATATCTTCACTGCCATCTGTATGAACGTGGATATATCTACACAACCATCTGGATGAACATGGAAATATCTACACCGCTATCTGTATGAACATGGAAATATCTACACCGCTATCTGTGTAAACATGCATACATCTTCACCGCTATCTGTATAAACATGGAAATATCTACACCGCTATCTGTATAAACATGGAAATATCCACACCGCTACCTGTATAAACATGGAAATATAAGCACCGCTATCTGTATGAACATGGAAATATCTACACCGCTATCTGTACGAACATGGAAATATCAACAGCACTATGTGTATGAACATGGAAATATCTACACAACTATCTGTATGAACATGGATATATCTACACAGCCATCAGGATGAACATGGAAATATCTTCACCGCCATCTGTATGAACATGGATATATCTACACAGCCATCAGGATGAACATGGAAATATCTACACCGCTATCTGTATGAACATGGAAATATCTACACCGCTATCTGTGTATACAGGCATACATCTTCACCGCTATCTGTATAAACATGGATATATCTACACCACTATCTGTATGAACATGGAAATATCTACACCGCTATCTGTGTATACAGGCATACATCTTCACCGCTATCTGTACAAACATGGATATATCTACACCACTATCTGTATGAACATGGAAATATCTACACCGCTATCTGTTTGAACATGGAAATATCTAAACCGCTATCTGCCTGAAAATGGAAATATCTGCACCGCCATCTGTATGAACATATAAATGTCTACACCGCCAACTGTATTAAGATGGAGATATCTACACCGCTATCTGTATAAACTTGGAAATATCTACACCGCTATCAGTATAAACATGGAAATATCTACACAGCTATCTGTATAAACAAGGAAATATCTGCACCGCTACCTGTATAAACATGGAAATATCAGCACCGATACCTGAATGAACGTGGAAATATCTACACCGCTATCTGTACGAACATGGAAATATCTACACCGCAATCTGTATGAACATGGAAATAGCTACAGCGCTATCTGTATGAAGATGGAAATATCTACACCACTATCTGAATGAACATGGAAATATCTACACCGCTATCTCTATGAACATGGATATACCTACACAGCCATCTGGATGAACATGGAAATATCTACACCGCTATCTGTATGAACATGGAAATATCTACACCGTTATCTGTGTAAACATGCATACATCTTCACCACTATCTGTATGAACATGGAAATATCTACACCGCTATCTGTAAGAACATGGAAATATCTTCACCGCCATCTGTATTAACATGGATATATCTACACAACCATCTGGATGAACATGGAAATATCTACACCGCTATCTGTATGAACATGGAAATATCTACACCGCTATCTGTGTAAACATGCATACATCTTCACCACTATCTGTATAAACATGGAAATAACTACACCGCTATCTGTATGAACATGGAAATATCTAAACCGCTATCTGTTTGAACATGGAAATATCTAAACCGCTATCCGCATGAAAATGGATATATCTGCACCGCCATCTGCGTGTACATATAAATATCTACACCGCCATCTGTATTAAGATGGAGATATCTACACCACTATCTATATAAACTTGGAAATATCTACACCACTATCTGTATAAACATGGAAATATCTACACCGCTATCTGTATAAACATGGAAATATCCACACCGCTACCTGTATAAACATGGAAATATAAGCACCGCTATCTGTACGAACATGGAAATATCTACACCGCTATCTGTATGAACATGGAATTATCTTCACCACCATCTGTATGAACATGGATATGTCTACACAGCCATCTGGATGAACATGGAAATATCTACACCGCTATCTGTTTGAATATGGAAATATCTAAACCGCTATCTGCATGAAAATGGAAATATCTACACAGCTATCTGCATATCCATGGAAATATCTACACAGCTATCTCTTTACACATGGAAATTACTACACCGCTATCTGTATGAACATGGAAATATCTCCACCGGCATCTGTATGGACATGGAAATATCTGCACGGCCATTTGAATGAACATATAAATATCTACACGGCCATCTGTATTATGATGGTGATATCTACACCGCTATCTGTATAAACATGGAAATATCTACACCGCTATCTGCATGAACATGGAAATAGCTTCACCGCTATCTATATGAACATGGAATTAGCTACACCGCCATCTGTATGAACATGGAAATATCTGCACCGCCATCTGTATGAACATATAAATATCTACACAGCCATCTGTATTAAGATGGAGATATCTACACCGCTATCTGTATAAACTTGGAAATATCTACACCGCTATCGTATAAAAATGGAAATATCTACACCGCTATCTGTATAAACATGGAAATATCCACACCGCTACCTGTATAAACATGGAAATATCAGCACCGCTATCTGTATGAACATGGAAATACCTACACCGCTTTCTGTACGAACATGGACATATCTACACCGCTATCTGTATGAACATGGAAATAGCTACACCGCTATCTGTATGAACATGGACATATCTACACCACTATCTGTATGAACATGGAAATATCTAAACCGCTATCTGCATGAAAATGGAAATATCTGCACCGCTATCTGTATGAACATGGAAATATCTACACCGCTATCTGTATGAACATGGAAATATCTACACCGCTATCTGTGTAAACATGCATACATCTTCACCGCTATCTGTATAAACATGGAAATATCTACACCGCTATCTGTATAAACATGGAAATATCCACACCGCTACCTGTATAAACATGGAAATATAAGCACCGCTATCTGTATGAACATGGAAATATCTACACCGCTATCTGTACGAACATGGAAATATCAACAGCACTATGTGTATGAACATGGAAATATCTACACCGCTATCTGTATGAACATGGATATATCTACACAGCCATCAGGATGAACATGGAAATATCTTCACCGCCATCTGTATGAACATGGATATATCTACACAGCCATCAGGATGAACATGGAAATATCTACACCGCTATCTGTATGAACATGGAAATATCTACACCGCTATCAGTGTAAACATGCAAACATCACCGCTACCTGTATAAACATGGAAATATCAGCACCGCTATCTGTATGAACATGGAAATATCTACACCGCTATCTGTACGAACATGGACATATCTACACCGCTATCTGTATGAACATGGAAATAGCTACACCGCTATCTGTATGAACATGGACATATCTACACCACTATCTGTATGAACATGGAAATATCTAAACCGCTATCTGCATGAAAATGGAAATATCTACACAGCTATCTGCATATCCATGGAAATATCTACACAGCTATCTCTTTACACATGGAAATTACTACACCGCTATCTGTATGAACATGGAAATATCTCCACCGGCATCTGTATGGACATGGAAATATCTGCACGGCCATTTGAATGAACATATAAATATCTACACCGCCATCTGTATTAAGATGGTGATATCTACACCGCTATCTGTATAAACATGGAAATATCTACACCGCTATCTGCATGAACATGGAAATAGCTTCACCGCTATCTATATGAACATGGAATTAGCTACACCGCCATCTGTATGAACATGGAAATATCTGCACCGCCATCTGTATGAACATATAAATATCTACACAGCCATCTGTATTAAGATGGAGATATCTACACCGCTATCTGTATAAACTTGGAAATATCTACACCGCTATCGTATAAAAATGGAAATATCTACACCGCTATCTGTATAAACATGGAAATATCCACACCGCTACCTGTATAAACATGGAAATATCAGCACCGCTATCTGTATGAACATGGAAATACCTACACCGCTTTCTGTACGAACATGGACATATCTACACCGCTATCTGTATGAACATGGAAATAGCTACACCGCTATCTGTATGAACATGGACATATCTACACCACTATCTGTATGAACATGGAAATATCTAAACCGCTATCTGCATGAAAATGGAAATATCTGCACCGCTATCTGTATGAACATGGAAATATCTACACCGCTATCTGTATGAACATGGAAATATCTACACCGCTATCTGTGTAAACATGCATACATCTTCACCGCTATCTGTATAAACATGGAAATATCTACACCGCTATCTGTATAAACATGGAAATATCCACACCGCTACCTGTATAAACATGGAAATATAAGCACCGCTATCTGTATGAACATGGAAATATCTACACCGCTATCTGTACGAACATGGAAATATCAACAGCACTATGTGTATGAACATGGAAATATCTACACCGCTATCTGTATGAACATGGATATATCTACACAGCCATCAGGATGAACATGGAAATATCTTCACCGCCATCTGTATGAACATGGATATATCTACACAGCCATCAGGATGAACATGGAAATATCTACACCGCTATCTGTATGAACATGGAAATATCTACACCGCTATCAGTGTAAACATGCAAACATCACCGCTACCTGTATAAACATGGAAATATCAGCACCGCTAACTGTATGAACATGGAAATATCTACACCGCTATCTGTACGAACATGGACATATCTACACCGCTATCTGTATGAACATGGAAATAGCTACACCGCTATCTGTATGAACATGGACATATCTACACCACTATCTGTATGAACATGGAAATATCTAAACCGCTATCTGCATGAAAATGGAAATATCTGCACCGCTATCTGTCTGAACATGGAAATATCTACACCGCTATCTGTTTGAACATGGAAATATCTAAACCGCTATCTCCATGAAAATGGAAATATCTGCACCGCCATCTGTATGAACATATAAATATCCACACCGCCATCTGTATTAAGATGGAGATATCTACACCGCTATCTGTATAAACTTGGAAATATCTACACCGCTCTCTGTAGAAACATGGATATATCTACACCACTATCTGTATGAACATGGAAATATCTACACCGCTATCTGTATGAACATTTAAATATCTACACCGCTATCTGTACGAACATGGATATATCTACACCGCTATCCGTATGAACATGGAAATAGCTGCACCGCTATCTGTATGAATATGGAAATATCTACACCACTATCTGTATGAACATGGAAATATCTACACCGCTATCTCTATGAACATGGATATATCTACACAGCAATCTGGATGAACACGGAAATATCTACACCTTTATCTGTGTAAACATACATACATCTTCACCGCTATCTGTATAAACATGGAAATATCTACACCGCTATCTGTATGAACATGGAAATATCTACACCGCTATCTGTTTGAACATGGAAATATCTAAACGGCTATCTGCATGAAAATCGAAATATCTACACTGCTATCAGCATATACATGGAAATATCTACACAGCTGTCTCTTTGCGCATGGAAATAACTACACCGCTATCTGTATGATCATGGAAATATCTTCACCGCCATCTGTATGAACATGGATATATCTACACAGCCATGTGGATGAACATGGAAATATCTACACCGCTATCTGTATAAACATGGAAATATCTACACCGCTATCTGTATAAACAAGGAAATATCTACACCGCTACTTGTATAAACATGGAAATATCAGCACCGCTATCTGTATGAACATGGAAATATCTACACCGCTATCTGTACGAACATGGAAATATCTACACCGCTATCTGTATGAACATGGAAATAGATGCACGGCTATCTGTATGAACATGGAAATATCTACACCACTATCTGTATGTACATGGACATATCTACGCAGCCATCTGGATGAACATGGAAATATCTACACCGCTATCTGTATGAACATGGAAATATCTACACCGCTACCTGTATAAACTTGGAAATATCAGCACCGCTATCTGTATGAACATGGAAATATCAGCCCATCTATCTGTATGAACATGGAAATATCTATACCACTATCTGTATGAACATGGAAATATCTACACCGCTATCTGTACCAACATGGAAATATCTTCACCGCCATCTGTATTAACATGGATATATCTACACACCCATCTGGATGAACATGGAAATACCTACACCGCTATCTGTATGAACATGGAAATATCTACACCGCTATCTGTGTAAACATGCAAACATCTTCACCGCTATCTGTATAAACATGGAAATATCTACACCGCTATCTGTATGAACATGGAAATATCTACACCGCTATCTGTTTGAACATGGAAATATCTACACCGCTATCTGCATGAAAATGGAAATATCTACACAGCTATCTGCATATACATGGAAATATCTACAAAGCTATCTCTTTACACATGGAAATATCTACACCACTATCTGTATGAACATGGAAATATCTATACCGCTATCTGTATGAACATGGAATTACCTTCACCACCATCTGTGTGAACATGGATATGTCTACACAGCCAACTTGATGAACATGGAAACATCTACACCGCTATCTGTATGAACATGGAAATAGCTACACCACTATCTGTATGAACATGGAAATATCTACACCACTATCTGTATGAACATGGAAACATCTACACCGCTATCTGTATGAACATGGAAATATCTTCACTGCCATCTGTATGAACGTGGATATATCTACACAACCATCTGGATGAAGATGGAAATATCTACACCGCTATCTGTATGAACATGGAAATATCTACACCGCTATGTGTAAACATGCATACATCTTCACCGCTATCTGTATAAACATGGAAATATCTACACCGCTATCTGTATAAACATGGAAATATCCACACCGCTACCTGTATAAACATGGAAATATAGGCAACGCTATCTGTATGTACATGGAAATATCTACACCGCTATCTGTACGAACATGGAAATATCTACAGCACTATCTGTATGAACATGGAAATATCTACACCGCTATCTGTATGAACATGGATATATCTACACAGCCATCAGGATGAACATGGAAATATCTACACCGCTATCTGTATGAACATGGAAATATCTACACCGCTATCTGTGTAAACTGGAATACATCTTCACCGCTATCTGTATAAACATGAATATATCTACACCACTATCTGTATGAGCATGGAAATATCTACACCGCTATCTGTTTGAACATGGAAATATCTAAACCGCTATCTGTATGAACATGGAAATATCTGCACGGCCATCTGTATGAACATATAAATATCTACACTGCCATCTGTGTTAAGATGGAGATATCTACACCGCTATCTGTATAAACATGGAAATATCTACACCGCTATCTGTATAAACATGGAAATATCTACACCGCTACCTGTATAAACATGGAAATATCAGCACCGCTATCTGTATGAACATGGAAATATCTACACCACTATCTGTTTGAACATGGAAATATCTACACCGCTATCTGTTTGAACATGGAAATATCTACACCGCTAACTGCATGAAAATGGAAATATCTACAGAGCTATCTGCATATACATGGAAATATCTACAAAGCTATCTCTTTACACATGGAAATATCTACACCACTATCTCTATAAACATGGAAATATCTACACCGCCATCTCTATGAACATGGAAATATCTGCACCGCCATCTGTATGATCATGGAAATAGCTACACCGCTATCTATATGAACATGGAATTAGCTACACCGCCATCTGTATGAACATGGAAATATCTGCACCGCCATCTGTATGAACATATAAATATCTACACAGCCTTCTGTATTAAGATGGAGATATCTACACCGCTATCTGTATAAACTTGGAAATATCTACACCGCTATCGTATAAAAATGGAAATATCTACACCGCTATCTGTATAAACATGGAAATATCCACACCGCTACCTGTATAAACATGGAAATATCAGCACCGCTATCTGTTTGAACATGGAAATACCTACACCGCTTCCTGTACGAACATGGACATATCTACACCGCTATCTGTATGAACATGGAAATAGCTACACCGCTATCTGTATGAACATGGACATATCTACACCACTATCTGTATGAACATGGAAATATCTAAACCGCTATCTGCATGAAAATGGAAATATCTGCACCGCTATCTGTATGAACATGGAAATATCTACACCGCTATCTGTATGATCATGGAAATATCTACACCGCTATCTGTGTAAACATGCATACATCTTCACCGCTATCTGTATAAACATGGAAATATCTACACCGCTATCTGTATAAACATGGAAATATCCACACCGCTACCTGTATAAACATGGAAATATAAGCACCGCTATCTGTATGAACATGGAAATATCTACACCGCTATCTGTACGAACATGGAAATATCAACAGCACTATGTGTATGAACATGGAAATATCTACACCGCTATCTGTATGAACATGGATATATCTACACAGCCATCAGGATGAACATGGAAATATCTTCACCGCCATCTGTATGAACATGGATATATCTACACAGCCATCAGGATGAACATGGAAATATCTACACCGCTATCTGTATGAACATGGAAATATCTACACCGCTATCAGTGTAAACATGCAAACATCACCGCTACCTGTATAAACATGGAAATATCAGCACCGCTATCTGTATGAACATGGAAATATCTACACCGCTATCTGTACGAACATGGACATATCTACACCGCTATCTGTGTGAACATGGAAATAGCTACACCGCTATCTGTATGAACATGGACATATCTACACCACTATCTGCATGAACATGGAAATATCTAAACCGCTATCTGCATGAAAATGAAAATATCTGCACCGCTATCTGTCTGAACATGGAAATATCTACACCGCTATCTGTTTGAACATGGAAATATCTAAACCGCTATCTGCATGAAAATGGAAATATCTGCACCGCCATCTGTATGAACATATAAATATCTACACCGCAATCTGTATTAAGATGGAGATATCTACACCGCTATCTGTATAAACTTGGAAATATCTACACCGCTCTCTGTAGAAACATGGATATATCTACACCACTATCTGTATGAACATGGAAATATTTACACCGCTATCTGTATGAACATTTAAATATCTACACCGCTATCTGTACGAACATGGATATATCTACACCGCTATCCGTATGAACATGGAAATAGCTACACCGCTATCTGTATGAATATGGAAATATCTACACCACTATCTGTATGAACATGGAAATATCTACACCGCTATCTCTATGAACATGGATATATCTACACAGCAATCTGGATGAACACGGAAATATCTACACCTTTATCTGTGTAAACATACATACATCTTCACCGCTATCTGTATAAACATGGAAATATCTACACCGCTATCTGTATGAACATGGAAATATCTACACCGCTATCTGTTTGAACATGGAAATATCTAAACGGCTATCTGCATTAAAATCGAAATATCTACACTGCTATCAGCATATACATGGAAATATCTACACAGCTGTCTCTTTGCGCATGGAAATAACTACACCGCTATCTGTATGATCATGGAAATATCTTCACCGCCATCTGTATGAACATGGATATATCTACACAGCCATGTGGATGAACATGGAAATATCTACACCGCTCTCTGTATAAACATGGAAATATCTACACCGCTATCTGTATAAACATGGAAATATCTACACCGCTACCTGTATAAACATGGAAATATAAGCACCGCTATCTGTATGAACATGGAAATATCTACACCGCTATCTGTACGAACATGGAAATATCTACACCGCTATCTGTATGAACATGGAAATAGATGCACGGCTATCTGTATGAACATGGAAATATCTACACCACTATCTGTATGTACATGGACATATCTACGCAGCCATCTGGATGAACATGGAAATATCTACACCGCTATCTGTATGAACATGGAAATAGCTACACCGCTATCTGTATGAACATGGAAATATCTACAGCACTATCTGTATGAACATGGAAATATCTACACCGCTATCTGTTTGAACATGGAAATATCTACACCGCTATCTGCATGAAAATGGAAATATCTACAGAGCTATCTGCATATACATGGAAATATCTACAAAGCCATCTCTTTACACATGGAAATAACTACACCACTATCTCTATAAACATGGAAATATCTACACCGCCATCTCTATGAACATGGAAATATCTGCACCGCCATCTGTATGAACATATAAATAACTACACCGCCATCTGTATTAAGATGGAGATATCTACACCGCTATCTGTATAAACTTGGAAATATCTACACCGCTATCTGTATAAACATGGAAATATCTACACCGCTATCTGTATAAACATGGAAATATCTACACCGCTACCTGTATAAACATGGAAACATAAGCACCGCTATCTGTATGAACATGGAAATATCTACACCGCTATCTGTACGAACTTGGAAATATCTACACCACTATCTGTATGAACATGGAAATAGCTGCACCGATATCTGTATGAACATGGAAATATCTACACCACTATCTGTAGGAACATGGAAATATCTTCACCGCTAACTGTATGAACATGGAATTATCTTCACTGCCATCTGTATGAACATGGATATGTCTACACAGCCATCTGGATGAACATGGAAATATCTACACCGCTATCTGTATGAACATGGAAATATCTACACCGCTATCTGTATAAACATGGAAATATCTACACCGCTATCTGTATAAACATGGAAATGTCTACACCGCTATCTGTATAAACCTGGAAATACTTACACCGCTACCTGTATAAACATGGAAATATCAGCACCGCTATCTGTATGAACATGGAAATATCTACACCGCTATCTGCATGAAAATGGAAATATCTACAGATATATCTGCATATACATGGAAATATCTACAAAGCTATCTCTTTACACATGGAAATAACTACACCACTATCTGTATAAACATGGAAATATCTACACCGCCATCTCTATGAACATGGAAATATCTGCACCGCCATCTGTATGAACATATAAATATCTACACCGCCATCTGTATTAAGATGGAGATATCTACACCGCTATCTGTATAATCTTGGAAATATCTACACCGCTATCTGTATAAACATGGAAATATCTTCAGCGCTACCTGTATAAACATGGAAATATAAGCACCGCTATCTGTATGAACATGGAAATATCTACACTGCTATCTGTAGGAACTTGGAAATATCTACACCGCTATCTGTATGAACATGGAAATAGCTGCACCGCTATCTGTATGAACATGGAAATATCTACATCACTATCTGTATGAACATGGAAATATCTTCTCCGCTATCTGTATGAACATGGATATATCTACACAGCCATCTGTATGAACATGGATATATCTACACCGCTATCTGTATGAACATGGAAATATCTACACCGCTATCTGTGTAAACATGAATACATCTTCACCGCTATCTGTATAAACATGGATATATCTACACAGCCATATGGATGAACATGGAAATATCTACACCGCTATCTGCATGAACAAGGAAATAGCTACACCGCTATCAGTATGAACATGGAAATAGCTACACCGCCATCTGTATGAACTTGGAAATATCTGCACCGCCATCTGTATGAACATATAAATATCTACACCGCTATCTGTATAAAAATGGAAATATCTACACCGCTATCTGTATAAACATGGAAATATCCACACCGCTACTTGTATAAACATGGAAATATCAGCAGAGCTATCTGTAAGAACATGGAAATATCTACACCGCTATCTGTACGAACATGGAAATATCTACACCGCTATCTGCATGAACATGGAAATAGCTACACCGCTATCTGTATGAACATGGAAATATCTACACCACTATCTGTATGAACATGGAAATAGCTACACAGCTATCTGTGTAAGCATGCATACTTCTTCACCGCTATCTGTATAAACATGGAAATATCTACACCGCTATCTGTATGAACATGGAAATATCTACACCGCTATCTGTATGAACATGGAAATATCTACACCACTATCTGTTTGAACATGGAAATATCTACACCGCTATCTGCATGAAAATGGAAATATCTACACTGCTATCTGCATATACATTTAAAAATCTACACAGCTATCTCTTTACACATGGAAATAACTACACCGCTATCTGTATGAACATGGAAATATCTACACCGCCATCTGTATGAACATGGAAATATCTTCACCGCCTTCTGTATGAACATGGATATATCTACACAGCCATTTGGAAGAACATGGAAATATCTACACCGCTATTTGTATGAACATGGAAATATCTACACCGCTATCTGTATGAACATGGAAATAGCTACACCGCTATCTGTATGAACATGGAAATATCTACACCACTATCTGTATCAACATGGAAATATCTACACCGCTATCTCTTTGAACATGGAAATATCTACACCGCTATCTGCATGAAAATGGAAATATCTACACAGCTATCTGCATATACATGGAAATATCTAAAAAGCTATCTCTTTACACATGGAAATAACTACACCACTATCTCTATAAACATGGAAATATCTACACCGCCATCTGTATGAACATGGAAATATCTGCACCGGCATCTGTATGAACATATAAATATCTACACCGCCATCTGTATTAAGATGGAGATATCTACACCGCTATCTGTATAAACTTGGAAATATCTACACCGCTATCTCTATAAACATGGAAATATCTACACCGCTATCTGTATAAACATGGAAATATCTACACCGCTACCTGTATAAACATGGAAATATAAGCACCGCTGTCTGCATGAAAATGGAAATATCTACACAGCTATCTGCATATACTTGGAAATATCTACACAGCTATCTCTTTACACATGGAAATATCTACACCACTATCTGTATGAACATGGAAATATCTACACCGCCATCTGTATGAACATGGAAATATCTGCACGGCCATCTGTATGAACATATAAATATCTACACCGCCATCTGTATTAAGATGGAGATATCTACACCGCTATCTGTATAAACATGGAAATATCTACACCGCTATCTGTGTAAACATAGAAATATCTACACTGCTACCTGTATAAACATGGAAATATACGCACCGCTATCAGTATGAACATGGAAATATCAGCCCCTCTATCTGTATGAAGATGGTAATATCTACACCACTATCTGTGTGAACATGGATATGTCTACACAGCCAACTGGATGAACATGGAAATATCTACACCACTATCTGTATGAACATGGAAATAGCTACACCACTATCTGTATGAACATGGAAATAACTACACCACTATCTGTATGAACATGGAAATATCTAGACCGCTATATGTATGAACATGGAAATATCTTCACCGCCATCTGTATGAACATGGATATATCTACACAACCATCTGGATGAACATGGAAATATCTACACCGCTATCTGTATAAACATGGAAATATCTACTCCGCTATCTGTATAAACATGGAAATATTTACACCGCTACCTGTATAAACATGGAAATATCAGCACCGCTATCTGTATGAACATGGAAATATCTACACAGCTATCTGTACGAACATGGAAATATCTACACCGCTATCTGTATGAACATGGAAATAGCTACACCGCTATCTGTATGAACATGGAAATATCTACAGCATTATCTGTATGAACATGGAAATATCTACACCGCTATCTGAATGAACATGGATATATCTACACAGCCATCTGGATGTACATGGAAATATCTACACCGCTATCTGTATGAACATGGAAATATCTACACCGCTATCTGTGAAAACATGCATACATCTTCACCGCTATCTGTATAAACATGGAAATAACTACACCACTATCTGTATGAATATGGAAATAACTACACCGCTATCTGTTTGAACAAGGAAATATCTAAACCGCTATCTGCATGAAAATGGAAATATCTCCACAGCTATCTGCATGTACATGGTAATATCTACACAGCTATCCCTTTACACATGGAAATAACTACACCGCTATCTGTATGAACATGGAAATATCTACACCGGCATCTGTATGAACATGGAAATATCTGCACGGCCATCTGTATGAACATATAAATATCTACACCGCCATCTGTATAAAGATGGAGATATCTACACCGCTATCTGTATAAACATGGAAATATCTAAACCGCTATCTGTATAAACATGGAAATATATACACCGCTGTCTTTATAAACATTGAAATATCTACTCCGCTACCTGTATAAACATGGAAATATCAGCACCGCTATCAGTATGAACATGGAAATATCAGCCCCTCTATCTGAATGAATATGGAAATACCTACACCACTATTTGTGGAAACATGGAAATATCTACACTGCTATCTGTTTGAGCATGGAAATATCTTCACCGCCATCTGTATGAACATGGATATTCCTACACAGCCATCTGGATGAACATGGAATTATCTACACCGCCATCTGTATGAACATGGAAATATCTTCACCGCCATCTGTATGAACATGGATATATCTACACAGCCATATGGATGAACATGGAAATATCTACACCGCTATCTGCATGAACATGGAAATAGCTACACCGCTATCTGTATGAACATGGAAATAGCTACACCGCCATCAGTATGAACATGGAAATATCTGCACCGCCATCTGTATGAACATATAAATATCTACACCGCCATCAGTATTAAGATGGAGATATCTACACCGCTATCTGTATAAACTTGGAAATATCTACACCGCTATCTGTATGAACATGGAAACATCTACACCGCTACCTGTATAAACATGGAAATATCAGCACCGCTATCTGTATGAACATGGAAATATCAGCCCCTCTATCTGTATGAACATGGAATTATCTACACCACTATCTGTATGAACATGGAAATATCTACACCGCTATCTGTATGAACATGGAATTATCTTCACCGCCATCTGTATGAACATGGATATGTCTACACAGCCATCTGGATGAACATGGAAATATCTACACCGCTATCTGTATGAACATGGAAATAGCTACACCGCTATCTGTATGAACATGGAAATATCTACACCGCTATCTGTATGAACATGGAAATATCTTCACCGCTATCTGTGTAAACATGCATACATCTTCACCGCTATCTGTATAAACATGAAATAACTACACCGCTATCTGTATGAACATGGAAATATCTACACCGCTATCTGTTTGAACATGGAAATATCGAAACCGCTATCTGCATGAAAATGGAAATATCTACACAGCTATCCGCATATACATGGAAATATCTACACAGCTATCCCTTTACACATGGAAATAACTACACCGCTATCTGTATGAACATGGAAATATCTACACCGGCATCTGTATGAACATGGAAATATCTGGACGGCCATTTGTATGAACATATAAATATCTACACCGCCATCTGTATAAACTTGGAAATATCTACACCG
Source organism: Gorilla gorilla gorilla (assembly GCF_029281585.2). Lineage (NCBI taxonomy): Eukaryota > Metazoa > Chordata > Mammalia > Primates > Hominidae > Gorilla > Gorilla gorilla. The sequence goes on from NC_073224.2 coordinate 3,903,326, forward strand.
CTATCTGTATAAACATGGAAATATCTACACCGCTATCTTTACAAACATGGAAATATCTACACCGCTACCTGTATAAACATGGAAATATCAGCACCGCTATCTGTATGAACATGGAAATATCAGCCCCTCTATCTGTATGAACATGGAAATATCTACACCACTATCTGTATGAACATGGAAATATCTACACTGCTATCTGTATGAGCATGGAAATATCTTCACCGCCATCTGTATGAACATGGATATATCTACACAGCCATCTGGATGAACATGGAAATACCTACACCGCTATCTGTATGAACATGGAAATATCTTCACCGCCATCTGTATGAACATATAAATATCTACACGGCCAGCTGTATTAAAATGGAGATATCTACACCGCTATCTGTATAAACTTGGAAATATCTACACCGCTATCTGTATAAAAATGGAAATATCTACACCACTATCTGTATAAACATGGAAATATCCACACCGCTACCTGTATAAACATGGAAATATCAGCACCGCTATCTGTACGAACATGGAAATATCTACACCACTCTCTGTATGAACATGGAAATAGCTACACCGCTATCTGTATGAACATGGAAATAGCTACACCGCTATCTGTGTAAACATGCATACTTCTTCACCGCTATCTGTATAAACATGGAAATATCTACACCGCTATCTGTATGAACATGGAAATATCTACAAAGCTATCTGTTCGAACATGGAAATATCTAAACCGATATCTGCGTGAAAATGGAAATATCTACACAGCTATCTGCATATACATGGTAATATCTACACCGCTATCTCTTTACACATGGAAATATCTACACCGCTATCTGTATGAACATGGAAATATCTACACCGCCATCTGAATGAACATGGAAATATCTGCACGGCCATCTGTATGAACATATAAATACCTTCAACGCCATCTGTATTAAGATGGAGATATCTACACCGCTCTCTGTATAAACATGGAAATATCTACACCGCTATCTGTATAAACATGGAAATATCTACACCGCTACCTGTATAAACATGGAAATATCAGTACCGCTATCTCTATGAACATGGAAATATCAGCCCCTCTATCAGTATGAACATGGAAATATCTACACCACTATCTGTATGAACATGGAAATATCTACACCGCTATCTGTATGAACATGGAATTATCTTCACCACCATCTGTATGAACATGGATATGTCTACACAGCCATCTGGATGAACATGGAAATATCTACACCGCTATCTGTTTGAATATGGAAATATCTAAACCGCTATCTGCATGAAAATGGAAATATCTACACAGCTATCTGCATATACATGGAAATATCTACACAGCTATCTCTTTACACATGGAAATAACTACACCGATATCTGTATGAACATGGAAATATCTACACCGGCATCTGTATGAACATGGAAATATCTGCACGGCCATTTGTATGAACATATAAATATCTACACCGCCATCTGTATTAAGATGGAGATATCTACACCGCTATCTGTATAAACATGGAAATATCTACACCGCTATCTGTATAAACATGGAAATATCTACACCGCTATCTTTCTAAACATGGAAATATCTACACCGCTACCTGTATAAACATGGAAATATCAGCACCGCTATCTGTATGAACATGGAAATATCAGCCCCTCTATCTGTATGAACATGGAAATATCTTCACCACTATCTGTATGAACATGGAAATATCTACACTGCTATCTGTATGAGCATGGAAATATCTTCACCGCCATCTGTATGAACATGGATATATCTACACAGCCATCTGGATGAACATGGAAATACCTACACCGCTATCTGTATGAACATGGAAATATCTGCACCGCCATCTGTATGAACATATAAATATCTACACGGCCAGCTGTATTAAAATGGAGATGTCTACACCGCTATCTGTATAAACTTGGAAATATCTACACCGCTATCTGTATAAAAATGGAAATATCTACACCGCTATCTGTATAAACATGGAAATATCCACACCGCTACCTGTATGAACATGGAAATATCAGCCCCTCTATCTGTATGAACATGGAAATATCTTCACCACTATCTGTATGAACATGGAAATATCTACACTGCTATCTGTATGAGCATGGAAATATCTTCACCGCCATCTGTATGAACATGGATATATCTACACAGCCATCTGGATGAACATGGAAATACCTACACCGCTATCTGTATGAACATGGAAATATCTGCACCGCCATCTGTATGAACATATAAATATCTACACGGCCAGCTGTATTAAAATGGAGATGTCTACACCGCTATCTGTATAAACTTGGAAATATCTACACCGCTATCTGTATAAAAATGGAAATATCTACACCGCTATCTGTATAAACATGGAAATATCCACACCGCTACCTGTATAAACATGGAAATATCTACTCCGCTACCTGAATAAACATGGAAATATCAGCACCGCTATCAGTATGAACATGGAAATATCAGCCCCTCTATCTGAATGAATATGGAAATATCTACACCACTATTTGTGTAAACATGGAAATATCTACACTGCTATCTGATTGAGCATGGAAATATCTTCACCGCCATCTGTATGAACATGGATATACCTTCACAGCCATCTGGATGAACATGGAATTATCTACACCGACATCTGTATGAACATCGAAATATCTTCACCGCCATCTGTATGAACATGGATATATCTACACAGCCATATGGATGAACATGGAAATATCTACACCGCTATCTGGATGAACATGGAAATAGCTACACCGCTATCTGTATGAACATGAAAATAGCTACACCGCCATCTGTATGAACATGGAAATATCTGCACCGCCATCTGTATGAACATATAAATATCTACACCGCCATCAGTATTAAGATGGAGATATCTACACCGCTATCTGTATAAACTTGGAAATATCTACATCGCTATCTGTATAAAAATGGAAATATCTACACCGCTATCTGTATGAACATGGAAATAGCTACACAGCTATCTGTGTAAACATGCATACTTCTTCACCGCTATCTGTATAAACATGGAAATATCTACACCGCTATCTGTATGAACATGGAAATATCTACACCGCTATCTGTATGAACATGGAAATATCTACACCGCTATCTGTTTGAACATGGAAATATCTACATCGCTATCTGCATGAAAATGGAAATATCTACACTGCTATCTGAATATACATTTAAATATCTACACAGCTATCTCTTTACACATGGAAATAACTACACCGCTATCTGTATGAACATGGAAATATCTACACTGCCATCTGTATGAACATGGAAATATCTGCACGGCCATCTGTATGAACATATAAATATCTACAACGCCATCAGTATTAAGATGGATATATCTACACCGCTACCTGTATAAACATGGAAATATCTACACCGCTATCTGTATGAACATGGAAACATCTACACCGCTACCTGTATAAACATGGAAATATCAGCACCGCTATCTGTATGAACATGGAAATATCAGCCCCTCTATCTGTATGAACATGGAATTATCTACACCACTATCTGTATGAACATGGAAATATCTACACCGCTATCTGTATGAACATGGAATTATCTTCACCGCCATCTGTATGAACATGGATATGTCTACACAGCCATCTGGATGAACATGGAAATATCTACACCGCTATCTGTATGAACATGGAAATAGCTACACCGCTATCTGTATGAACATGGAAATATCTACACCGCTATCTGTATGAACATGGAAATATCTTCACCGCTATCTGTGTAAACATGCATACATCTTCACCGCTATCTGTATAAACATGGAAATAACTACACCGCTATCTGTATCAACATGGAAATATCTACACCGCTATCTGTTTGAACATGGAAATATCTAAACGGCTATGTGCATGAAAATGGAAATATCTACACTGCTCTCTGCATATACATGGAAATATCTACACAGCTATCTCTTTGAGCATTGAAATAACTACACCGCTATCTGTATGAACATGGAAATATCTTCACCGCCATCTGTATGAACATATAAATAACTACACCGCCATCTGTATTAAGATGGAGATATCTACACCGCTATCTGTATAAACTTGGAAATATCTACACCGCTATCTGTATAAACATGGAAATATCTACACCGCTATCTGTATAAACATGGAAATATCTACACCGCTACCTGTATAAACATGGAAACATAAGCACCGCTATCTGTATGAACATGGAAATATCTACACCGCTATCTGTAGGAACTTGGAAATATCTACACCGCCATCTGTATGAACATGGAAATAGCTGCACCGCTATCTGTATGAACATGGAAATATCTTCACCACTATCTGTAGGAACATGGAAATATCTTCACCGCTAACTGTATGAACATGGAATTATGTTCACCGCCATCTGTATGAACATGGATATGTCTACACAGCCATCTGGATGAACATGGAAATATCTACACCGCTATCTGTATGAACATGGAAATATCTACACCGCTATCTCTATAAACATGGAAATGTCTACACCGCTATCTGTATAAACTTGGAAATACCTACACCGCTACCTGTATAAACATGGAAATATCAGCACCTCTATCTGTATGAACATGGAAATATCTACACCACTATCTGTATGAACATGGAAATATCTACACCGCTATCTGTTTGAACATGGAAATATCTTCACCGCTATCTGCATGAAAATGGAAATATCTACAGATATATCTGCATATACATGGAAATATCTACAAAGCTATCTCTTTACACATGGAAATAACTACACCACTATCTCTATAAACATGGAAATATCTACACCGCCATCTCTATGAACATGGAAATATCTGCACCGCCATCTGTATGAACATATAAATATCTACACCGCCATCTGTATTAAGATGGAGATATCTACACCGCTATCTGTATAATCTTGGAAATATCTACACCGCTATCTGTATAAACATGGAAATATCTACAGCGCTACCTGAATAAACATGGAAATATAAGCTCCGCTATCTGTATGAACATGGAAATATCTAAACCGCTATCTGTACGAACTTGGAAATATCTACACCGCTATCTGTATGAACATGGAAATAGCTGCACCGCTATCTGTATGAACATGGAAATATCTACATCACTATCTGTATGAACATGGAAATATCTTCTCCGCTATCTGTATTAACATGGATATATCTAAACAGCCATCTGTATGAACATGGATATATCTACACCGCTATCTGTATGAACATGGAAATATCTACACCGCTATCTGTGTAAACATGCATACATCTTCACCGCTATCTGTTAAAACATGGATATATCTACACAGCCATATGGATGAACATGGAAATATCTCCACCGCTATCTGCATGAACAAGGAAATAGCCACACCGCTATCTGTATGAACATGGAAATAGCTACACCGCCATCTGTATGAACTTGGAAATATCTGCACCGCCATCTGTATGAACATATAAATATCGACACCGCCATCTGTATTAAGATGGAGATATCTACAACGCTATCTGTATAAACATGGAAATATCTACACCGCTATCTGTATAAAAATGGAAATATCTACACCGCTATCTGTATAAACATGGAAATATCCACACCGCTACTTGTATAAACATGGAAATATCAGCAGAGCTATCTGTATGAACATGGAAATATCTACACCGCTATCTGTATGAACATGGAAATATCTACACCGCTATCTGTTTGAACATGGAAATATCTAAACCGATATCTGCATGAAAATGGAAATATCTACACAGCTATCTGCATATATATGGTAATATCTACACCGCTATCTCTTTACACATGGAAATATCTACACCGCTATCTGTATGAACATGGAAATATCTACACCGCCATCTGTATGAACTTGGAAATATCTGCACGGCCATCTGTATGAACATATAAATACCTACACCGCCATCTGTATTAAGATGGAGATATCTACACCGCTATCTGTATAAACATGGAAATATCTACACCGCTATCTGTATAAACATGGAAATATCTACACCGCTACCTGTATAAACATGGAAATATCAGCACCGCTATCTGTAGGAACATGGAAATATCAGCCCCTCTATCTGTATGAACATGGAAATATCTACACCACTATCTGTATGAACATGGAAATATCTACACCGCTATCTGTACTAACATGGAAATATCTTCACCGCCATCTGTATGAACATGGATATATCTACACACCCATCTGGATGAACATGGAAATATCTACACCGCTATCTGTATGAACATGGAAATATCTACACCGCTATCTGCGTAAACATGCAAACATCTTCACCGCTATCTGTATAAACATGGAAATATCTACACCGCTATCTGTATGAACATGGAAATATCTTAACCGCTATCTGCCTGAAAATGGAAATATCTAAACCGCTATCTGCCTGAAAATGGAAACATCTGGACCGCCATCTGTATTAAGATGGAGATATCTACACCGCTATCTGTATAAACTTGGAAATATCTACACCGCTATCTGTATAAACATGGAAATATCTACACCGCTATCTGTATAAACATGGAAATATCCACACCGCTACCTGTATAAACATGGAAATATAAGCACCGCTATCTGTATGAATATGGAAATATCTACAGCGCTATCTGTACGAACATGGATATATCTACACCGCTATCTGTATGAACATGGAAATAGCTGCACCGCTATCTGTATGAACATGGAAATATCTACAGCACTATCTGTATGAACATGGAAATATCTATACCACTATCTGTATGAACATGGATATATCTACACAGCCATCAGGATGAACATGGAAATATCTTCACCGCCATCTGTATGAACATGGATATATCTACACAACCATCTGGATGAACATGGAAATATCTACACCGCTATCTGTATGAACATGGAAATATCTACACCGCTATCTGTGTAAACATGCATACATCTTCACCGCTATCTGTATAAACATGGATATATCTACACCACTATCTGTATAAACATGGAAATATCTACACCGCTATCTGTTTGAACATGGAAATATCTAAACCGCTATCTGCCTGAAAATGGAAATATCTGCACCGCCATCTGTATGAACATATAAATATCTACACCGCCAACTGTATTAAGATGGAGATATCTACACCGCTATCTGTATAAACTTGGAAATATCTACACCGCTCTCTGTATAAACATGGAAATATCTACACCGCTATCTGTATAAACATGGAAATATCTGCACCGCTACCTGTATAAACATGGAAATATCAGCACCGCTATCTGTATGAACGTGGAAATATCTACACGGCTATCTGTACGAACATGGAAATACCTACACCGCTATCTGTAGGAACATGGAAATAGCTACACCGCTATCTGTATGAACATGGAAATATCTACACCACTATCTGTATGAACATGGAAATATCTACACCGCTATCTCTATGAACATGGATATATCTACACAGCCATCTGGATGAACACGGAAATATCTACACCGTTATCTGTGTAAACATGCATACATCTTCACCGCTATCTGTATAAACATGGAAATATCAACACCGCTATCTGTATGAACATGGAAATATCTACACCGCAATCTGTTTGAACATGGAAATATCTAAACGGCTATCTGCATGAAAATGGAAATATCTACACTGCTATCTGCACATACATGGAAATATCTACACAGCTATCTCTTTGCGCATGGAAATAACTACACCGCTATCTGTATGAACATGGAAATATCTACACCGCTATCTGTATGAACATGGAAATATCTTCACCGCCATATGTATGAATATGGATATATCTACACAGCCATGTGGATGAACATGGAAATATCTACACCGCTATCTGTATAAACATGGAAATATCTACACTGCTATCTGTATGAACATGGAAATATCTACAGCGCTACCTGTATAAACATGGAAATATAAGCACCGCTATCTGTATGAACATGGAAATATCTACACCGCTATCTGTACGAACATGGAAATATCTACACCGCTATCTGTATGAACATGGAAATAGCTGCACGGCTGTCTGTATGAACATGGAAATATCTACACCACTATCTGTATGAACATGGAAATATCTGCACGGCCATCTGAATGAACATATAAATATCTACACCGCCATCTGTATTAAGATGGAGATATCTACACCGCTATCTGTATAAACCTGGAAATATCTACACCGCAATCTGTATAAACATGGAAATGTCTACACCGCTATCTGTATAAACTTGGAAATACCTACACCGCTACCTGTATAAACATGGAAATATCAGCACCGCTATCTGTATGAACATGGAAATATCAGCCCATCTATCTGTATGAACATGGAAATATCTACACCACTATCTGTATGAACATGGAAATATCTACACCGCTATCTGTATGAACATGGAAATATCTTCACCGCCATATATATGAATATGGATATATCTACACAGCCATCTGGATGAACATTGAAATATCTACACCGCTATCTGTATGAACATGGAAATAGCTACACCGCTATGTGTATGAACATGGAAATATCTACATCACTATCTGTTTGAACATGGAAATATCTACACCGCTATCTGTTTGAACATGGAAATATCTACACCGCTATCTGCATGAAAATGGAAATATCTACAGAGCTATCTGCATATACATGGAAATATCTACAAAGCTATCTCTTTACACATGGAAATATCTACACCACTATCTCTATAAACATGGAAATATCTACACCGCCATCTCTATGAACATGGAAATATCTGCACCGCCATCTGTATGAACATATAAATAACTACACCGCCATCTGTATTAAGATGGAGATATCTACACAGCTATCTGTATAAACTTGGAAATATCTACACCGCTATCTGTATAAACATGGAAATATCTACACCGCTATCTGTATAAACATGGAAATATCTACACCGCTACCTGTATAAACATGGAAATATAAGCACCGCTATCTGTATGAACATGGAAATATCTACACCGCTATCTGTATGAACATGGATATAGCTGCACCGCTATCTGTATGAACATGGAAATACCTACACCACTATCTGTATGAACATGGAAATATCTTCACCGCTAACTGTATGAACATGGAATTATCTTCACCGCCATCTGTATGAACATGGATATGTCTACACAGCCATCTGGATGAACATGGAAATATCTACACCGCTATCTGTATGAACATGGAAATATCTTCACCGCCATCAGTATGAACATGGATAAATCTACACAGCCATATGGAAGAACATGGAAATATCTACACCGCTATCTGCATGAACATGGAAATAGCTACACCGCTATCTATATGAACATGGAAATAGCTACACCGCCATCTGTATGAACATGGAAATATCTACACCGAAATCTGTATGAACATATAAATATCTACACCGCCTTCTGTATTAAGATGGAGATATCTACACCGCTATCTGTATAAACTTGGAAATATCTACACCGCTATCGTATAAAAATGGAAATATCTACACCGCTATCTGTATAAACATGGAAATATCCACACCGCTACCTGTATAAACATGGAAATATCAGCACCGCTATCTGTATGAACATGGAAATATCTACACCGCTATCTGTACGAACATGGAAATATCTACACCGCTATCTGCATGAACATGGAAATAGCTACACCGCTATCTGTATGAACATGGAAATATCTACACCACTATCTGTATGAACATGGAAATAGCTACACAGCTATCTGTGTAAACATGAATACTTCTTCACCGCTATCTGTATAAACATGGAAATATCTACACCGCTATCTGTATGAACATGGAAATATCTACACCGCTATCTGTATGAACATGGAAATATCTACACCACTATCTGTTTGAACATGGAAATATCTACACCGCTATCTGTATGAAAATGGAAATACCTACACTGCTATCTGCATATACATTTAAAAATCTACACAGCTATCTCTTTACACATGGAAATAACTACACCGCTATCTGTATGAACATGGAAATATCTACACCGCCATCTGTATGAACATGGAAACATCTGCACGGCCATCTGTATGACCATATAAATATCTACACCGCCATCTGTATTAAAATGGAGATATCTACACCGCTACCTGTATAAACATGGAAATATCTACACCTCTATCTGTATGAACATGGAAATATCTACACCGCTACCAGTATAAACATGGAAATATCAGCACCGCTATCTGTATGAACATGGAAATATCAGCCCCTCTATCTATATGAACATGGAAATATCTACACCACTATCTGTATGAACATGGAAATATCTACACTGCTATCTGTATGAGCATGGAAATATCTTCACCGCCATCTGTATGAACATGGATATATCTACACAGCCATCTGGATGAACAAGGAAATATCTACACCGCTATCTGTATGAACATGGAAATATCTTCACCGCCATATATATGAATATGGATATATCTACACAGCCATCTGGATGAACATTGAAATATCTACACCGCTATCTGTATGAACATGGAAATAGCTACACCGCTATGTGTATGAACATGGAAATATCTACATCACTATCTGTTTGAACATGGAAATATCTACACCGCTATCTGTTTGAACATGGAAATATCTACACCGCTATCTGCATGAAAATGGAAATATCTACAGAGCTATCTGCATATACATGGAAATATCTACAAAGCTATCTCTTTACACATGGAAATATCTACACCACTATCTCTATAAACATGGAAATATCTACACCGCCATCTCTATGAACATGGAAATATCTGCACCGCCATCTGTATGAACTTATAAATAACTACACCGCCATCTGTATTAAGATGGAGATATCTACACAGCTATCTGTATAAACTTGGAAATATCTACACCGCTATCTGTATAAACATGGAAATATCTACACCGCTATCTGTATAAACATGGAAATATCTACACCGCTACCTGTATAAACATGGAAATATAAGCACCGCTATCTGTATGAACATGGAAATATCTACACCGCTATCTGTATGAACATGGATATAGCTGCACCGCTATCTGTATGAACATGGAAATACCTACACCACTATCTGTATGAACATGGAAATATCTTCACCGCTAACTGTATGAACATGGAATTATCTTCACCGCCATCTGCATGAACATGGATATGTCTACACAGCCATCTGGATGAACATGGAAATATCTACACCGCTATCTGTATGAACATGGAAATATCTTCACCGCCATCAGTATGAACATGGATAAATCTACACAGCCATATGGAAGAACATGGAAATATCTACACCGCTATCTGCATGAACATGGAAATAGCTACACCGCTATCTATATGAACATGGAAATAGCTACACCGCCATCTGTATGAACATGGAAATATCTACACCGAAATCTGTATGAACATATAAATATCTACACCGCCTTCTGTATTAAGATGGAGATATCTACACCGCTATCTGTATAAACTTGGAAATATCTACACCGCTATCGTATAAAAATGGAAATATCTACACCGCTATCTGTATAAACATGGAAATATCCACACCGCTACCTGTATAAACATGGAAATATCAGCACCGCTATCTGTATGAACATGGAAATATCTACACCGCTATCTGTACGAACATGGAAATATCTACACCGCTATCTGCATGAACATGGAAATAGCTACACCGCTATCTGTATGAACATGGAAATATCTACACCACTATCTGTATGAACATGGAAATAGCTACACAGCTATCTGTGTAAACATGAATACTTCTTCACCGCTATCTGTATAAACATGGAAATATCTACACCGCTATCTGTATGAACATGGAAATATCTACACCGCTATCTGTATGAACATGGAAATATCTACACCACTATCTGTTTGAACATGGAAATATCTACACCGCTATCTGTATGAAAATGGAAATACCTACACTGCTATCTGCATATACATTTAAAAATCTACACAGCTATCTCTTTACACATGGAAATAACTACACCGCTATCTGTATGAACATGGAAATATCTACACCGCCATCTGTATGAACATGGAAATATCTGCACGGCCATCTGTATGACCATATAAATATCTACACCGCCATCTGTATTAAAATGTAGATATCTACACCGCTACCTGTATAAACATGGAAATATCTACACCTCTATCTGTATGAACATGGAAATATCTACACCGCTACCAGTATAAACATGGAAATATCAGCACCGCTATCTGTATGAACATGGAAATATCAGCCCCTCTATCTATATGAACATGGAAATATCTACACCACTATCTGTATGAACATGGAAATATCTACACTGCTATCTGTATGAGCATGGAAATATCTTCACCGCCATCTGTATGAACATGGATATATCTACACAGCCATCTGGATGAACAAGGAAATATCTACACCGCTATCTGTATAAACATGGAAATATCTACAACGCTATCTGTATGAACATGGAAATATCTACAGCACTATCTGTATGAACATGGAAATATCTACACTGCTATTTGTATGAACATGGATATATCTACACAGCCATCTAGATGAACATGGAAATATCTACACCGCTATCTGTATAAACATGGAAATATCTACACCACTATCTGTGTAGACATGCATACATCTTCACCGCTATCTGTATAAACATGGATATATCTACACCGCTATCTGTATGAACTTGGGAATATCTACATCACTATCTATTTGAACATGGAAATATCTAAACCGCTATCTGCATGATAATGGAAATATCTACACAGCTATCTGCATATACATGGAAATAACTACACCGCTATCTGTATGAACATGGAAATATCTGCACGGCCATCTGTATGAACATATAAACATCTACACCGCCATCTGTATTAAGGTGGAGATATCTACACCGCTATCTGTATAAACATGGAAATATCAACAACGCTATCTGTATAAACATGGAAATGTCTACACCGCTATGTGTATAAACTTGGAAATATCTACACCGCTACCTGTATAAACAAGGAAATATCAGCACCGCTATCTGTATGAACATGGAAACATCAGCCCATCTATCTGTATGAAAATGGAAATATCTAAACCACTATCTGTATGAACATGGAAATATCTTCACCGCCTTCTGTATGAACATGGATATATCTACACAGCCATTTGGAAGAACATGGAAATATCTACACCGCTATCTGTATGAACATGGAAATATCTACACCGCTATCTGTATGAACATGGAAATATCTACACCACTATCTGTATGAACATGGAAATAGCTACACCGCTATCTGTGTAAGCATGCATACTCCTTCACCGCTATCTGTATAAACATGGAAATATCTACACCACTATCTGTATGAACATGGAAATATCTACACCGCTATCTTTTTGAACATGGAAATATCTACACCGCCATCTGCATGAAAATGGAAATATCTACACAGCTATCTGCATATACATGGAAATAACTACAAAGCTATCTCTTTACACGTGGAAATATCTACACCACTATCTGTATGAACATGGAAATATCTATACCGCTATCTGTATGAAGATGGAATTATCTTCACCACCATATGTGTGAACATGGATATGTCTACACAGCCATCTGGATGAACATGGAAATATCTACACTGCTATCTGTATGAACATGGAAATAGCTACACCACTATCTGTATGAACATGGAAATATCTACACCACTATCTGTATGAACATGGAAATATCTACATCGCTATCTGTATGAACATGGAAATATCTTCACTGCCATCTGTATGAACGTGGATATATCTACACAACCATCTGGATGAACATGGAAATATCTACACCGCTATCTGTATGAACATGGAAATATCTACACCGCTATCTGTGTAAACATGCATACATCTTCACCGCTATCTGTATAAACATGGAAATATCTACACCGCTATCTGTATAAACATGGAAATATCCACACCGCTACCTGTATAAACATGGAAATATAAGCACCGCTATCTGTATGAACATGGAAATATCTACACCGCTATCTGTACGAACATGGAAATATCAACAGCACTATGTGTATGAACATGGAAATATCTACACCGCTATCTGTATGAACATGGAAATATCTACACCGCTATCTGTATGAACATGGAAATAGCTACACCACTATCTGTATGAACATGGAAACATCTACACCACTATCTGTATGAACATGGAAATATCTACACCGCTATCTGTATGAACATGGAAATATCTTCACAGCCTTCTGTATGAACATGGATATATCTACACAGCCATTTGGAAGAACATGGAAATATCTACACCGCTATCTGTATGAACATGGAAATAGCTACACCGCTATCTGTATGAACATGGAAATATCTACACCACTATCTGTATGAACATGGAAATAGCTACACCGCTATCTGTGTAAACATGCATACTCCTTCACCGCTATCTGTATAAACATGGAAATATCTACACCACTATCTGTATGAACATGGAAATATCTACACCGCTATCTGTTTGAACATGGAAATATCTACACCGCTATCTGCATGAAAATGGAAATATCTACACAGCTATCTGCATATACATGGAAATATCTACAAAGCTATCTCTTTACACATGGAAATATCTACACCACTATCTGTATGAACATGGAAATATCTATACCGCTATCTGTATGAACATGGAATTATCTTCACAACCATCTGTGTGAACATGGATATGTCTACACAGCCATCTGGATGAACATGGAAATATCTACACCGCTATCTGTATGAACATGGAAATAGCTACACCACTATCTGTATGAACATGGAAATATCTACACCACTATCTGTATGAACATGGAAATATCTACACCGCTATCTGTATGAACATGGAAATATCTTCACTGCCATCTGTATGAACGTGGATATATCTACACAACCATCTGGATGAACATGGAAATATCTACACCGCTATCTGTATGAACATGGAAATATCTACACCGCTATCTGTGTAAACATGCATACATCTTCACCGCTATCTGTATAAACATGGAAATATCTACACCGCTATCTGTATAAACATGGAAATATCCACACCGCTACCTGTATAAACATGGAAATATAAGCACCGCTATCTGTATGAACATGGAAATATCTACACCGCTATCTGTACGAACATGGAAATATCAACAGCACTATGTGTAAGAACATGGAAATATCTACACCGCTATCTGTATGAACATGGATATATCTACACAGCCATCAGGATGAACATGGAAATATCTTCACCGCCATCTGTATGAACATGGATATATCTACACAACCATCTGGATGAACATGGAAATATCTACACCGCTATCTGTATGAACATGGAAATATCTACACCGCAATCTGTGTAAACATGCATACATCTTCACCGCTATCTGTATAATCATGGAAATAACTACACCACTATCTGTATGAACATGGAAATATCTGCACCGCTATCTGTATGAACATGGAAATATCTACAGCACTATCTGTATGAACATGGAAATATCTACACCGCTATCTGTATGAACATGGATATATCTACACAGCCATCAGGATGAACATGGAAATATCTACACCGCTATCTGTATGAACATGGAAATATCTACACCGCTATCTGTGTATACAGGCATACATCTTCACCGCTATCTGTATAAACATGGATATATCTACACCACTATCTGTATGAACATGGAAATATCTACACCGCTATCTGTTTGAACATGGAAATATCTAAACCGCTATCTGCCTAAAAATGGAAATATCTGCACCGCCATCTGTATGAACATATAAATGTCTACACCGCCAACTGTATTAAGATGGAGATATCTACACCGCTATCTGTATAAACTTGGAAATATCTACACCGCTATCTGTATAAACATGGAAATATCTACACAGCTATCTGTATAAACAAGGAAATTACTGCACCGCTACCTGTATAAACATGGAAATATCAGCACCGATATCTGTATGAACGTGGAAATATCTACACCGCTATCTGTACGAACATGGAAATATCTACACCGCTATCTGTATGAACATGGAAATAGCTACAGCGCTATCTGTATGAAGATGGAAATATCTACACCACTATCTGTATGAACATGGAAATATCTACACCGCTATCTCTATGAACATGGATATATCTACACAGCCATCTGGATGAACATGGAAATATCTACACAGCTATCTGTATGAACATGGAAATATCTACACCGTTATCTGTGTAAACATGCATACATCTTCACCACTATCAGTATGAACATGGAAATATCTACACCGCTATCTGTAAGAACATGGAAATATCTTCACCGCCATCTGTATGAACATGGATATATCTACACAACCATCTGGATGAACATGGAAATATCTACACCGCTATCTGTATGAAAATGGAAATATCTACACCGCTATCTGTGTAAACATGCATACATCTTCACCACTATCTGTATAAACATGGAAATAAATACACCGCTATCTGTATGAACATGGAAATATCTACACCGCTATCTGTTTGAACATGGAAATATCTAAACCGCTATCCGCATGAAAATGGAAATATCTGCACCGCCATCTGTATGTACATATAAATATCTACACCTCCATCTGTATTAAGATGGAGATATCTACACCGCTATCTGTATAAACTTGGAAATATCTACACCACTATCTGTATAAACATGGATATATCTACACCGCTATCTGTATAAACATGGAAATATCCACACCGCTACCTGTATAAACATGGAAATATAAGCACCGCTATCTGTACGAACATGGAAATATCTACACCGCTATCTGTATGAACATGGAATTATCTTCACCACCATCTGTATGAACATGGATATGTCTACACAGCCATCTGGATGAACATGGAAATATCTACACCGCTATCTGTTTGAATATGGAAATATCTAAACCGCTATCTGCATGAAAATGGAAATATCTACACAGCTATCTGCATATACATGGAAATATCTACACAGCTATCTCTTTACACATGGAAATAACTACACCGCTACCTGTATGAACATGGAAATATCTACACCGGCATCTGTATGAACATGGAAATATCTGCACGGCCATTTGAATGAACATATAAATATCTACACCGCCATCTGTATTAAGATGGTGATATCTACACCGCTATCTGTATAAACATGGAAATATCTACACCGCTATCTGCATGAACATGGAAATAGCTTCACCGCTATCTATACGAACATGGAAATAGCTACACCGCCATCTGTATGAACATGGAAATATCTGCACCGCCATCTGTATGAACATATAAATATCTACACCGCCATCTGTATTAAGATGGAGATATCTACACCGCTATCTGTATAAACTTGGAAATATCTACACCGCTATCGTATAAAAATGGAAATATCTACACCGCTATCTGTATAAACATGGAAATATCCACACCGCTACCTGTATAAACATGGAAATATCAGCACCGCTATCTGTATGAACATGGAAATATCTACACCGCTATCTGTACGAACATGGACATATCTACACCGCTATCTGTATGAACATGGAAATAGCTACACTGCTATCTGTATGAACATGGACATATCTACACTGCTATCTGTATGAACATGGAAATAGTTACACCGCTATCTGTATGAACATGGAAATATCTACACCGCTATCTGTATGAACATGGAAATATCTACACCGCTATCTGTTTGAACATGGAAATATCTAAACCGCTATCTGCATGAAAATGGAAATATCTGCACCGCCATCTGTATGAACATATAAATATCTACACCACCATCTGTATTAAGATGGATATATCTACACCGCTATCTGTATAAACTTGGAAATATCTACACCGCTCTCTGTATAAACATGGATATATCTACACCACTATCTGTATGAACATGGAAATATCTACACCGCTATCTGTATGAACATTTAAATATCTACACCGCTATCTGTACGAACATGGATATAACTACACCGCTATCCGTATGAACATGGAAATAGCTACACCGCTATCTGTATGAACATGGAAATATCTACACCACTATCTGTATGAACATGGAAATATCTACACCGCTATCTCTATGAACATGGATATATCTACACAGCCATCTGGATGAACACGGAAATATCTACACCGTTATCTGTGTAAACATGCATACATCTTCACCGCTATCTGTATAAACATGGAAATATCTACACCGCTATCTGTATGAACATGGAAATATCTACACCGCTATCTGTTTGAACATGGAAATATCTAAACGGCTATCTGCATGAAAATGGAAATATCTACACTGCTATCTGCATATACATGGAAATATCTACACAGCTATCTCTTTGCGCATGGAAATAACTACACCGCTATCTGTATGATCATGGAAATATCTTCACCGCCATCTGTATGAACATGGATATATCTACACAGCCATGTGGATGAACATGGAAATATCTACACCGCTATCTGTATAAACATGGAAATATCTACACCGCTATCTGTATGAACATGGAAATATCTACACCGCTACCTGTATAAACATGGAAATATAAGCACCGCTATCTGTATGAACATGGAAATATCTACACCGCTATCTGTACGAACATGGAAATATCTACACCGCTATCTGTATGAACATGGAAATAGCTGCACGGCTATCTGTATGAACATGGAAATATCTACACCACTATCTGTATGAACATGGAAATATCTGCACGGCCATCTGTAAGAACATATAAATATCGACACCGCCATCTGTATTAAGACGGAGATATCTACACCGCTATCTGTAAACCTGGAAATATCTACACCACTATCTGTATAAACATGGAAATGTCTACACCGCTATCTGTATAAACTTGGAAATACCTACACCGCTACCTGTATAAACATGGAAATATCAGCACCGCTATCTGTATGAACATGGAAATATCAGCCCATCTATCTGTATGAACATGGAAATATCTACACCACTATCTGTATGAACATGGAAATATCTACACCGCTATCTGTATGAACATGGAAATACCTTCACCGCCATCTGTATGTACATGGACATATCTACACAGCCATCTGGATGAACATGGAAATATCTACACCGCTATCTGTATGAACATGGAAATAGCTACACCACTATCTGTATGAACATGGAAATATCTACACCGCTATCTGTTTGAACATGGAAATATCTACACCGCTATCTGCATGAAAATGGAAATATCTACAGAGCTATCTGCATATACATGGAAATATCTACAAAGCCATCTCTTTACACATGGAAATAACTACACCACTATCTCTATAAACATGGAAATATCTACACCGCCATCTCTATGAACATGGAAATATCTGCACCGCCATCTGTATGAACATATAAATAACTACACCGCCATCTGTATTAAGATGGAGATATCTACACCGCTATCTGTATAAACTTGGAAATATCTACACCGCTATCTGTATAAACATGGAAATATCTACACCGATATCTGTATAAACATGGAAATATCTACACCGCTACCTGTATAAACATGGAAACATAAGCACCGCTATCTGTATGAACATGGAAATATCTACACCGCTATCTGTACGAACTTGGAAATATCTACACCGCTATCTGTATGAACATGGAAATATCTGCACCGCTATCTGTATGAACATGGAAATATCTACACAACTATCTGTAGGAACATGGAAATATCTTCACCGCTAACTGTATGAAAATGGAATTATCTTCACCGCCATCTGTATGAACATGGATATGTCTACACAGCCATCTGGATGAACATGGAAATATCTACACCGCTATCTGTATAAACTTGGAAATATCTACACCGCTATCTGTATAAACATGGAAATATCTACACAGCTATCTGTATAAACAAGGAAATATCTGCACCGCTACCTGTATAAACATGGAAATATCAGCACCGATATCTGTATGAACGTGGAAATATCTACACCGCTATCTGTACGAACATGGAAATATCTACACCGCTATCTGTATGAACATGGAAATAGCTACAGCGCTATCTGTATGAAGATGGAAATATCTACACCACTATCTGTATGAACATGGAAATATCTACACCGCTATCTCTATGAACATGTATATATCTACACAGCCATCTGGATGAACATGGAAATATCTACACCGCTATCTGTATGAACATGGAAATATCTACACCGTTATCTGTGTAAACATGCATACATCTTCACCACTATATGTATGAACATGGAAATATCTACACCGCTATCTGTAAGAACATGGAAATATCTTCACCGCCATCTGTATGAACATGGATATATCTACACAACCATCTGGATGAACATGGAAATATCTACACCGCTATCTGTATGAACATGGAAATATCTACACCGCTATCTGTGTAAACATGCATACATCTTCACCACTATCTGTATAAACATGGAAATAACTACACCGCTATCTGTATGAACATGGAAATATCTACACCGCTATCTGTTTGAACATGGAAATATCTAAACCGCTATCCGCATGAAAATGGAAATATCTGCACCGCCATCTGTATGTACATATAAATATCTACACCGCCATCTGTATTAAGAAGGAGATATCTACACCGCTTTCTGTATAAACTTGGAAATATCTACACCACTATCTGTATAAACATGGAAATATCTACACCGCTATCTGTATAAACATGGAAATATCCACACCGCTACCTGTATAAACATGGAAATATAAGCACCGCTATCTGTACGAACATGGAAATATCTACACCGCTATCTGTATGAACATGGAATTATCTTCACCACCATCTGTATGAACATGGATATGACTACACAGCCATCTGGATGAACATGGAAATATCTACACCGCTATCTGTTTGAATATGGAAATATCTAAACAGCTATCTGCATGAAAATGGAAATATCTACACAGCTATCTGCATATACATGGAAATATCTACACAGCTATCTCTTTACACATGGAAATAACTACACCGCTATCTGTATGAACATGGAAATATCTACACCGGCATCTGTATGAACATGGAAATATCTGCACCGCCATCTGTATGAACATATAAATATCTACACCGCCATCTGTATTAAGATGAAGATATCTACACCGCTATCTGTATAAACTTGGAAATATCTACACCGCTATCGTATAAAAATGGAAATATCTACATCGCTATCTGTATAAACATGGAAATATCCACACCGCTACCTGTATAAACATGGAAATATCAGCACCGCTATCTGTACGAACATGGACATATCTACACCGCTATCTGTATTAACATGGAAATAGTTACACCGCTATCTGTATGAACATGGAAATATCTACACCGCTATCTGTATGAACATGGAAATATCTACACCGCTATCTGTTTGAACATGGAAATATCTAAACCGCTATCTGCATGAAAATGGAAATATCTACACCGCCATCTGTATGAACATATAAATATCTACACAGCCATCTGTATTAAGATGGAGATATCTACACCGCTATCTGTATAAACTTGGAAATATCTACACCGCTCTCTGTATAAACATGGATATATCTACACCACTATCTGTATGAACATGGAAATATCTACACCGCTATCTGTATGAACATTTAAATATCTACACCGCTATCTGTACGAACATGGATATATCTACACCGCTATCCGTATGAACATGGAAATAGCTACACCGCTATCTGTATGAACATGGAAATATCTACACCACTATCTGTATGAAAATGGAAATATCTACACTGCTATCTGCATATACATGGAAATATCTACACAGCTATCTCTTTGCGCATGGAAATAACAACACCGCTATCTGTATGAACATGGAAATATCTTCACCGCCATCTGTATGAACATGGATATATCTACACAGCCATGTGGATGAACATGGAAATATCTACACCGCTATCTGTATAAACATGGAAATATCTACACCGCTATCTGTATGAACATGGAAATATCTACACCGCTACCTGTATAAACATGGAAATATAAGCACCGCTATCTGTATGAACATGGAAATAGCTACACCGCTATCTGTATGAACATGGAAATATCTACACCACTATCTGTATGAACATGGAAATAGCTACACCGCTATCTGTGTAAACATGCATACTCCTTCACCGCTATCTGTATAAACATGGAAATATCTACACCACTATCTGTATGAACATGGAAATATCTACACCGCTATCTGTTTGAACATGGAAATATCTACACCGCTATCTGCATGAAAATGGAAATATCTACACAGCTATCTGCATATACATGGAAATATCTACAAAGCTATCTCTTTACACATGGAAATATCTACACCACTATCTGTATGAACATGGAAATATCTATACCGCTATCTGTATGAACATGGAATTATCTTCACAACCATCTGTGTGAACATGGATATGTCTACACAGCCATCTGGATGAACATGGAAATATCTACACCGCTATCTGTATGAACATGGAAATAGCTACACCACTATCTGTATGAACATGGAAATATCTACACCACTATCTGTATGAACATGGAAATATCTACACCGCTATCTGTATGAACATGGAAATATCTTCACTGCCATCTGTATGAACGTGGATATATCTACACAACCATCTGGATGAACATGGAAATATCTACACCGCTATCTGTATGAACATGGAAATATCTACACCGCTATCTGTGTAAACATGCATACATCTTCACCGCTATCTGTATAAACATGGAAATATCTACACCGCTATCTGTATAAACATGGAAATATCCACACCGCTACCTGTATAAACATGGAAATATAAGCACCGCTATCTGTATGAACATGGAAATATCTACACCGCTATCTGTACGAACATGGAAATATCAACAGCACTATGTGTAAGAACATGGAAATATCTACACCGCTATCTGTATGAACATGGATATATCTACACAGCCATCAGGATGAACATGGAAATATCTTCACCGCCATCTGTATGAACATGGATATATCTACACAACCATCTGGATGAACATGGAAATATCTACACCGCTATCTGTATGAACATGGAAATATCTACACCGCAATCTGTGTAAACATGCATACATCTTCACCGCTATCTGTATAATCATGGAAATAACTACACCACTATCTGTATGAACATGGAAATATCTGCACCGCTATCTGTATGAACATGGAAATATCTACAGCACTATCTGTATGAACATGGAAATATCTACACCGCTATCTGTATGAACATGGATATATCTACACAGCCATCAGGATGAACATGGAAATATCTACACCGCTATCTGTATGAACATGGAAATATCTACACCGCTATCTGTGTATACAGGCATACATCTTCACCGCTATCTGTATAAACATGGATATATCTACACCACTATCTGTATGAACATGGAAATATCTACACCGCTATCTGTTTGAACATGGAAATATCTAAACCGCTATCTGCCTAAAAATGGAAATATCTGCACCGCCATCTGTATGAACATATAAATGTCTACACCGCCAACTGTATTAAGATGGAGATATCTACACCGCTATCTGTATAAACTTGGAAATATCTACACCGCTATCTGTATAAACATGGAAATATCTACACAGCTATCTGTATAAACAAGGAAATTACTGCACCGCTACCTGTATAAACATGGAAATATCAGCACCGATATCTGTATGAACGTGGAAATATCTACACCGCTATCTGTACGAACATGGAAATATCTACACCGCTATCTGTATGAACATGGAAATAGCTACAGCGCTATCTGTATGAAGATGGAAATATCTACACCACTATCTGTATGAACATGGAAATATCTACACCGCTATCTCTATGAACATGGATATATCTACACAGCCATCTGGATGAACATGGAAATATCTACACAGCTATCTGTATGAACATGGAAATATCTACACCGTTATCTGTGTAAACATGCATACATCTTCACCACTATCAGTATGAACATGGAAATATCTAAACCGCTATCTGTAAGAACATGGAAATATCTTCACCGCCATCTGTATGAACATGGATATATCTACACAACCATCTGGATGAACATGGAAATATCTACACCGCTATCTGTATGAAAATGGAAATATCTACACCGCTATCTGTGTAAACATGCATACATCTTCACCACTATCTGTATAAACATGGAAATAAATACACCGCTATCTGTATGAACATGGAAATATCTACACCGCTATCTGTTTGAACATGGAAATATCTAAACCGCTATCCGCATGAAAATGGAAATATCTGCACCGCCATCTGTATGTACATATAAATATCTACACCTCCATCTGTATTAAGATGGAGATATCTACACCGCTATCTGTATAAACTTGGAAATATCTACACCACTATCTGTATAAACATGGATATATCTACACCGCTATCTGTATAAACATGGAAATATCCACACCGCTACCTGTATAAACATGGAAATATAAGCACCGCTATCTGTACGAACATGGAAATATCTACACCGCTATCTGTATGAACATGGAATTATCTTCACCACCATCTGTATGAACATGGATATGTCTACACAGCCATCTGGATGAACATGGAAATATCTACACCGCTATCTGTTTGAATATGGAAATATCTAAACCGCTATCTGCATGAAAATGGAAATATCTACACAGCTATCTGCATATACATGGAAATATCTACACAGCTATCTCTTTACACATGGAAATAACTACACCGCTACCTGTATGAACATGGAAATATCTACACCGGCATCTGTATGAACATGGAAATATCTGCACGGCCATTTGAATGAACATATAAATATCTACACCGCCATCTGTATTAAGATGGTGATATCTACACCGCTATCTGTATAAACATGGAAATATCTACACCGCTATCTGCATGAACATGGAAATAGCTTCACCGCTATCTATACGAACATGGAAATAGCTACACCGCCATCTGTATGAACATGGAAATATCTGCACCGCCATCTGTATGAACATATAAATATCTACACCGCCATCTGTATTAAGATGGAGATATCTACACCGCTATCTGTATAAACTTGGAAATATCTACACCGCTATCGTATAAAAATGGAAATATCTACACCGCTATCTGTATAAACATGGAAATATCCACACCGCTACCTGTATAAACATGGAAATATCAGCACCGCTATCTGTATGAACATGGAAATATCTACACCGCTATCTGTACGAACATGGACATATCTACACCGCTATCTGTATGAACATGGAAATAGCTACACTGCTATCTGTATGAACATGGACATATCTACACTGCTATCTGTATGAACATGGAAATAGTTACACCGCTATCTGTATGAACATGGAAATATCTACACCGCTATCTGTATGAACATGGAAATATCTACACCGCTATCTGTTTGAACATGGAAATATCTAAACCGCTATCTGCATGAAAATGGAAATATCTGCACCGCCATCTGTATGAACATATAAATATCTACACCACCATCTGTATTAAGATGGATATATCTACACCGCTATCTGTATAAACTTGGAAATATCTACACCGCTCTCTGTATAAACATGGATATATCTACACCACTATCTGTATGAACATGGAAATATCTACACCGCTATCTGTATGAACATTTAAATATCTACACCGCTATCTGTACGAACATGGATATAACTACACCGCTATCCGTATGAACATGGAAATAGCTACACCGCTATCTGTATGAACATGGAAATATCTACACCACTATCTGTATGAACATGGAAATATCTACACCGCTATCTCTATGAACATGGATATATCTACACAGCCATCTGGATGAACACGGAAATATCTACACCGTTATCTGTGTAAACATGCATACATCTTCACCGCTATCTGTATAAACATGGAAATATCTACACCGCTATCTGTATGAACATGGAAATATCTACACCGCTATCTGTTTGAACATGGAAATATCTAAACGGCTATCTGCATGAAAATGGAAATATCTACACTGCTATCTGCATATACATGGAAATATCTACACAGCTATCTCTTTGCGCATGGAAATAACTACACCGCTATCTGTATGATCATGGAAATATCTTCACCGCCATCTGTATGAACATGGATATATCTACACAGCCATGTGGATGAACATGGAAATATCTACACCGCTATCTGTATAAAGATGGAAATATCTACACCGCTATCTGTATGAACATGGAAATATCTACACCGCTACCTGTATAAACATGGAAATATAAGCACCGCTATCTGTATGAACATGGAAATATCTACACCGCTATCTGTACGAACATGGAAATATCTACACCGCTATCTGTATGAACATGGAAATAGCTGCACGGCTATCTGTATGAACATGGAAATATCTACACCACTATCTGTATGAACATGGAAATATCTGCACGGCCATCTGTAAGAACATATAAATATCGACACCGCCATCTGTATTAAGACGGAGATATCTACACCGCTATCTGTAAACCTGGAAATATCTACACCACTATCTGTATAAACATGGAAATGTCTACACCGCTATCTGTATAAACTTGGAAATACCTACACCGCTACCTGTATAAACATGGAAATATCAGCACCGCTATCTGTATGAACATGGAAATATCAGCCCATCTATCTGTATGAACATGGAAATATCTACACCACTATCTGTATGAACATGGAAATATCTACACCGCTATCTGTATGAACATGGAAATACCTTCACCGCCATCTGTATGTACATGGACATATCTACACAGCCATCTGGATGAACATGGAAATATCTACACCGCTATCTGTATGAACATGGAAATAGCTACACCACTATCTGTATGAACATGGAAATATCTACACCGCTATCTGTTTGAACATGGAAATATCTACACCGCTATCTGCATGAAAATGGAAATATCTACAGAGCTATCTGCATATACATGGAAATATCTACAAAGCCATCTCTTTACACATGGAAATAACTACACCACTATCTCTATAAACATGGAAATATCTACACCGCCATCTCTATGAACATGGAAATATCTGCACCGCCATCTGTATGAACATATAAATAACTACACCGCCATCTGTATTAAGATGGAGATATCTACACCGCTATCTGTATAAACTTGGAAATATCTACACCGCTATCTGTATAAACATGGAAATATCTACACCGATATCTGTATAAACATGGAAATATCTACACCGCTACCTGTATAAACATGGAAACATAAGCACCGCTATCTGTATGAACATGGAAATATCTACACCGCTATCTGTACGAACTTGGAAATATCTACACCGCTATCTGTATGAACATGGAAATATCTGCACCGCTATCTGTATGAACATGGAAATATCTACACAACTATCTGTAGGAACATGGAAATATCTTCACCGCTAACTGTATGAAAATGGAATTATCTTCACCGCCATCTGTATGAACATGGATATGTCTACACAGCCATCTGGATGAACATGGAAATATCTACACCGCTATCTGTATAAACTTGGAAATATCTACACCGCTATCTGTATAAACATGGAAATATCTACACAGCTATCTGTATAAACAAGGAAATATCTGCACCGCTACCTGTATAAACATGGAAATATCAGCACCGATATCTGTATGAACGTGGAAATATCTACACCGCTATCTGTACGAACATGGAAATATCTACACCGCTATCTGTATGAACATGGAAATAGCTACAGCGCTATCTGTATGAAGATGGAAATATCTTCACCACTATCTGTATGAACATGGAAATATCTACACCGCTATCTCTATGAACATGTATATATCTACACAGCCATCTGGATGAACATGGAAATATCTACACCGCTATCTGTATGAACATGGAAATATCTACACCGTTATCTGTGTAAACATGCATACATCTTCACCACTATATGTATGAACATGGAAATATCTACACCGCTATCTGTAAGAACATGGAAATATCTTCACCGCCATCTGTATGAACATGGATATATCTACACAACCATCTGGATGAACATGGAAATATCTACACCGCTATCTGTATGAAC
The DNA here is from genome assembly GCF_029281585.2 of Gorilla gorilla gorilla. Classification (NCBI taxonomy): domain Eukaryota; kingdom Metazoa; phylum Chordata; class Mammalia; order Primates; family Hominidae; genus Gorilla; species Gorilla gorilla. The sequence goes on from NC_073224.2 coordinate 3,931,427, forward strand.
ATGGAAATATCTACACCGCTATCTGTGTAAACATGCATACATCTTCACCACTATCTGTATAAACATGGAAATAACTACACCGCTATCTGTATGAACATGGAAATATCTACACCGCTATCTGTTTGAACATGGAAATATCTAAACCGCTATCCGCATGAAAATGGAAATATCTGCACCGCCATCTGTATGTACATATAAATATCTACACCGCCATCTGTATTAAGAAGGAGATATCTACACCGCTTTCTGTATAAACTTGGAAATATCTACACCACTATCTGTATAAACATGGAAATATCTACACCGCTATCTGTATAAACATGGAAATATCCACACCGCTACCTGTATAAACATGGAAATATAAGCACCGCTATCTGTACGAACATGGAAATATCTACACCGCTATCTGTATGAACATGGAATTATCTTCACCACCATCTGTATGAACATGGATATGACTACACAGCCATCTGGATGAACATGGAAATATCTACACCGCTATCTGTTTGAATATGGAAATATCTAAACAGCTATCTGCATGAAAATGGAAATATCTACACAGCTATCTGCATATACATGGAAATATCTACACAGCTATCTCTTTACACATGGAAATAACTACACCGCTATCTGTATGAACATGGAAATATCTACACCGGCATCTGTATGAACATGGAAATATCTGCACCGCCATCTGTATGAACATATAAATATCTACACCGCCATCTGTATTAAGATGAAGATATCTACACCGCTATCTGTATAAACTTGGAAATATCTACACCGCTATCGTATAAAAATGGAAATATCTACATCGCTATCTGTATAAACATGGAAATATCCACACCGCTACCTGTATAAACATGGAAATATCAGCACCGCTATCTGTACGAACATGGACATATCTACACCGCTATCTGTATTAACATGGAAATAGTTACACCGCTATCTGTATGAACATGGAAATATCTACACCGCTATCTGTATGAACATGGAAATATCTACACCGCTATCTGTTTGAACATGGAAATATCTAAACCGCTATCTGCATGAAAATGGAAATATCTACACCGCCATCTGTATGAACATATAAATATCTACACAGCCATCTGTATTAAGATGGAGATATCTACACCGCTATCTGTATAAACTTGGAAATATCTACACCGCTCTCTGTATAAACATGGATATATCTACACCACTATCTGTATGAACATGGAAATATCTACACCGCTATCTGTATGAACATTTAAATATCTACACCGCTATCTGTACGAACATGGATATATCTACACCGCTATCCGTATGAACATGGAAATAGCTACACCGCTATCTGTATGAACATGGAAATATCTACACCACTATCTGTATGAAAATGGAAATATCTACACTGCTATCTGCATATACATGGAAATATCTACACAGCTATCTCTTTGCGCATGGAAATAACAACACCGCTATCTGTATGAACATGGAAATATCTTCACCGCCATCTGTATGAACATGGATATATCTACACAGCCATGTGGATGAACATGGAAATATCTACACCGCTATCTGTATAAACATGGAAATATCTACACCGCTATCTGTATGAACATGGAAATATCTACACCGCTACCTGTATAAACATGGAAATATAAGCACCGCTATCTGTATGAACATGGAAATATCTACACCGCTATCTGTACAAACATGGAAATATCTACACCGCTATCTGTATGAACATGGAAATAGCTGCACGGCTATCTGTATGAACATGGAAATATCTACACCACTATCTGTATGAACATGGAAATATCTGCACGGCCATCTGTAAGAACATATAAATATCGACACCGCCATCAGTATTAAGACGGAGATATCTACACCGCTATCTGCAAACCTGGAAATATCTACACCACTATCTGTATAAACATGGAAATGTCTACACCGCTATCTGTATAAACTTGGAAATACCTACACCGCTACCTGTATAAACATGGAAATATCAGCACCGCTATCTATATGAACATGGAAATATCAGCCCATCTATCTGTATGAACATGGAAATATCTACACCACTATCTGTATGAACATGGAAATATCTACACCGCTATCTGTATGAACATGGAAATACTTTCACCGCCATCTGTATGTACATGGACATATCTACACAGCCATCTGGATGAACATGGAAATATCTACACCGCTATCTGTATGAACATGGAAATAGCTACACCACTATCTGTATGAACATGGAAATATCTACACCGCTATCTGTTTGAACATGGAAATATCTACACCGCTATCTGCATGAAAATGGAATTATCTACAGAGCTATCTGCATATACATGGAAATATCTACAAAGCCATCTCTTTACACATGGAAATAACTACACCACTATCTCTATAAACATGGAAATATCTACACCGCCATCTCTATGAACATGGAAATATCTGCACCGCCATCGGTATGAACATATAAATAACTACACCGCCATCTGTATTAAGATGGAGATATCTACACCGCTATCTGTATAAACTTGGAAATATCTACACCGCTATCTGTATGAACATGGAAATATCTGCACGGCCATCTGTATGAACATATAAATATCTACACCGCCATCTGTATTAAGGTGGAGAAATCTACACCGCTATCTGTATAAACATGGAAATATCAACACCGCTATCTGTATAAACATGTAAATGTCTACACCGCTATCTGTATAAACTTGGAAATATCTACACCGCTACCTGTATAAACATGGAAATATCAGCACCGCTATCTGTATGAACATGGAAATATCAGCCCTTCTATCTGTATGAAAATGGAAATATCTACACCACTATCTGTATGAACATGGAAATATCTACACCGCTATCTGTATGAACATGGAAATATCTTCACCGCCTTCTGTATGAACATGGATATATCTACACAGCCATTTGGAAGAACATGGAAATATCTACACCGCTATCTGTATGAACATGGAAATATCTACGCCGCTATCTGTATGAACATGGAAATAGCTACACCGCTATCTGTATGAACATGGAAATATCTACACCACTATCTGTATCAACATGGAAATATCTACACCGCTATCTCTTTGAACATGGAAATATCTACACCGCTATCTGCATGAAAATGGAAATATCTACACAGCTATCTGCATATACATGGAAATATCTACAAAGCTATCTCTTTACACATGGAAATAACTACACCACTATCTCTATAAACGTGGAAATATCTACACCGCCATCTGTATGAACATGGAAATATCTGCACCGGCATCTGTATGAACATATAAATATCTACACCGCCATCTGTATTAAGATGGAGATATCTACACCGCTATCTGTATAAACTTGGAAATATCTGCACCGCTATCTGAATAAACATGGAAATATCTACACCGCTATCTGTATAAACATGGAAATATCTACACCGCTACCTGTATAAACATGGAAATATAAGCACCGCTATCTGCATGAAAATGGAAATATCTACACAGCTATCTGCATATACTTGGAAATATCTACACAGCTATCTCTTTACACATGCAAATATCTACACCGCTATCTGTATGAACATGGAAATATCTACACCGCCATCTGTATGAACATGGAAATATCTGCACGGCCATCTGTATGAACATATAAATATCTAAACCGCCATCTGTATTAAGATGGAAATATCTACACCGCTATCTGTATAAACATGGAAATATCTACACCGCTATCTGTGTAAACATGGAAATATCTACACTGCTACCAGTATAAACATGGAAATATACGCACCGCTATCAGTATGAACATGGAAATATCAGCCCCTCTATCTGTATGAAGATGGTAATATCTAAACCACTATCTGTGTGAACATGGATATGTCTACACAGCCAACTGGATGAACATGGAAATATCTACACCGCTATCTGTATGAACATGGAAATAGCTACACCACTATCTGTATGAACATGGAAATATCTACACCACTATCTGTATGAACATGGAAATATCTAGACCGCTATCTGTATGAACATGGAAATATCTTCACCGCCATCTGTATGAACATGGATATATCTACACAACCATCTGGATGAACATGGAAATATCTACACCGCTATCTGTATAAACATGGAAATATCTACTCCGCTATCTGTATAAACATGGAAATATTTACACCGCTACCTGTATAAACATGGAAATATAAGCACCGCTATCTGTATGAACATGGAAATATCTACACCGCTATCTGTACGAACATGGAAATATCTACACCGCTATCTGTATGAACATGGAAATAGCTACACCGCTATCTGTATGAACATGGAAATATCTACAGCACTATCTGTATGAACATGGAAATATCTACACCGCTATCTGAATGAACATGGATATATCTACACAGCCATCTGGATGTACATGGAAATATCTACACCGCCATCTGTATGAACTTGGAAATATCTACACCGCTATCTGTGTAAACATGCATACATCTTCACCGCTATCTGTATAAACATGGGAATAACTACACCACTATCAGTATGAACATGTAAATAACTACACCGCTATCTGTTTGAACATGGAAATATCTAAACCGCTATCTGCATGAAAATGGAAATATCTCCACAGCTATCTGCATGTACATGGTAATATCTACACAGCTATCCCTTTACACATGGAAATAACTACACCGCTATCTGTATGAACATGGAAATATCTACACCGGCATCTGTATGAACATGGAAATATCTGCACGGCCATCTGTATGAACATATAAATATCTACACCGCCATCTGTATCAAGATGGAGATATCTACACCGCTATCTGTATAAACATGGAAATATCTACACCGCTATCTGTATAAACATGGAAATATCTACACCGCTGTCTTTATAAACATGGAAATATCTACTCCGCTACCTGTATACACATGGAAATATCAGCACCGCTATCAGTATGAACATGGAAATATCAGCCCCTCTATCTGAATGAATATGGAAATATCTACACCACTATTTGTGTAAACATGGAAATATCTACACTGCTATCTGTTTGAGCATGGAAATATCTTCACCGCCATCTGTATGAACATGGATATACCTACACAGCCATCTGGATGAACATGGAATTATCTACACCGCCATCTGTATGAACATGGAAATATCTTCACCGCCATCTGTATGAACATGGATATATCTACATAGCCATATGGATGAACATGGAAATATCTACACCGCTATCTGCATGAACATGGAAATAGCTACACCGCTATCTGTATGAACATGGAAATAGCTACACCGCAATCTGTAAGAACATGGAAATATCTGCACCGCCATCTGTATGAACATATAAATATCTACACCGCCATCTGTATTAAGATGGAGATATCTACACCGCTATCTGTATAAACTTGGAAATATCTACATCGCTATCTGTATAAAAATGGAAACATCTACACCGCTATCTGTATGAACATGGAAATAGCTACACAGCTATCTGTGTAAACATGCATACTTCTTCACCGCTATCTGTATAAACATGGAAATACCTACACCGCTATCTGTATGAACATGGAAATATCTACACCGCTATCTGTATGAACATGGAAATATCTACACCGCTATCTGTTTGAACATGGAAATATCTACATCGCTATCTTCATGAAAATGGAAATATCTACACTGCTATCTGCTTATACATTTAAATATCTACACAGCTATCTCTTTACACATGGAAATAACTACACCGCTATCTGTATGAACATGGAAATATCTACACCGCCATCTGTATGAACATGGAAATATCTGCACGGCCATCTGTATGAACATATAAATATCTACAACGCCATCAGTATTAAGATGGAGATATCTACACCGCTACCTGTATAAACATGGAAATATCTACACCGCTTTCTGTATGAACATGGAAACATCTACACCGCTACCTGTATAAACATGGAAATATCAGCACCGCTATCTGTATGAACATGGAAATATCAGCCCCTCTATCTGTATGAACATGGAATTATCTACACCACTATCTGTATGAACATGGAAATATCTACACCGCTATCTGTATGAACATGGAATTATCTTCACCGCCATCTGTATGAACATGGATATGTCTACACAGCCATCTGGATGAACATGGAAATATCTCCACCGCTATCTGTATGAACATGGAAATATCTACACCACTATCTGTATGAACATGGAAATATCTACACCGCTATCTGTATGAACATGGAAATATCTTCACCGCTATCTGTGTAAACATGCTTACATCTTCACCGCTATCTGTATAAACATGGAAATAACTACACCGCTATCTGTATGAACATGGAAATATCTACACCGCTATCTGTTTGAACATGGAAATATCGAAACCGCTATCTGCATGAAAATGGAAATATCTACACAGCTATCTGCATATACATGGAAATATCTACACAGCTATCTCTTTACACATGGAAATAACTACACCGCTATCTGTATGAACATGGAAATATCTACACCGGCATCTGTATGAACATGGAAATATCTGGACGGCCATTTGTATGAACATATAAATATCTACAATGCCATCTGTATAAACATGGAAATATCTACACCGCTATCTGTATAAACATGGAAACATCTACACCGCTATCTTTACAAACATGGAAATATCTAAACCGCTACCTGTATAAACATGGAAATATCAGCACCGCTATCTGTATGAACATGGAAATATCAGCCCCTCTATCTGTATGAACATGGGAATATCTACACCACTATCTGTATGAACATGGAAATATCTACACTGCTATCTGTATGAGCATGGAAATATCTTCACAGCCATCTGTATGAACAAGGATATATCTACACAGCCATCTGGATGAACATGGAAATACCTACACCGCTATCTGTATGAACATGGAAATATCTGCACCGCCATCTGTATGAACATATAAATATCTACACGGCCAGCTGTATTAAAATGGAGATATCTACACCGCTATCTGTATAAACTTGGAAATATCTACACCGCTATCTGTATAAAAATGGAAATATCTACACCGCTATCTGTATAAACATGGAAATATCCACACCGCTACCTGTATAAACATGGAAATATCAGCAACGCTAACTGTATGTACATGGAAATATCTACACCGCTATCTGTACGAACATGGAAATATCTACACCGCTCTCTGTATGAAGATGGAAATAGCTACACCGCTATCTGTATGAACATGGAAATAGCTACACCGCTATCTGTGTAAACATGCATACTTCTTCACCGCTATCTGTATAAACATGGAAATATCTACACCGCTATCTGTAGGAACATGGAAATATCTACAAAGCTATCTGTTTGAACATGGAAATATCTACACCGCTATCTGTATGAACATGGAAATATCTACACCGCCATCTGAATGAACATGGAAATATCTGCACGGCCATCTGTATGAACATATAAATACCTACAACGCCATCTGTATTAAGATGGAGATATCTACACCGCTATCTGTATAAACATGGAAATATCTACACCGCTATCTGTATAAACATGGAAATATCTACACCGCTACCTGTATAAACATGGAAATATCAGTACCGCTATCTGTATGAACATGGAAATATCAGCCCCTCTATCAGTATGAACATGGAAATATCTACACCACTATCTGTATGAACATGGAAATATCTACACCGCTATCTGTATGAACATGGAATTATCTTCACCACCATCTGTATGAACATGGATATGTCTACACAGCCATCTGGATGAACATGGAAATATCTACACCGCTATCTGTTTGAATATGGAAATATCTAAACCGCTATCTGCATGAAAATGGAAATATCTACACAGCTATCTGCATATACATGGAAATATCTACACAGCTATCTCTTTACACATGGAAATAACTACACCGATATCTGTATGAACATGGAAATATCTACACCGGCATCTGTATGAACATGGAAATATCTGCACGGCCATTTGTATGAACATATAAATATCTACACCGCCATCTGTATTAAGATGGAGATATCTACACCGCTATCTGTATAAACATGGAAATATCTACACCGCTATCTGTATAAACATGGAAATATCTACACCGCTATCTTTCTAAACATGGAAATATCTACACCGCTACCTGTATAAACATGGAAATATCAGCACCGCTATCTGTATGAACATGGAAATATCAGCCCCTCTATCTGTATGAACATGGAAATATCTGCACCACTATCTGTATGAACATGGAAATATCTACACTGCTATCTGTATGAGCATGGAATTATCTTCACCGCCATCTGTATGAACATGGATATATCTACACAGCCATCTGGATGAACATGGAAATATCTACACCGCCATCTGTATGAACATGGAAATATCTTCACCGCCATCTGTATGAACATGGATAAATCTACACAGCCATATGGATGAACATGGAAATATCTACACCGCTATCTGTATGAACATGGAAATATCTACACCGCTATCTGTTTGAACATGGAAATATCTAAACCGCTATCTGCCTGAAAATGGAAATATCTGCACCGCCATCTGTATGAACATATAAATGTCTACACCCCCAGCTGTATTAAGATGGAGATATCTACACCGCTATCTGTATAAACTTGGAAATATCTACACCGCTATCTGTATCAACATGGAAATATCCACACCGCTATCTGTATAAACATGGAAATATCTGCACCGCTACCTGTATAAACATGGAAATATCAGCACCGCTATATGTATGAACGTGGAAATACCTACACCGCTATCTGTACGAAGATGGAAATATCTACACCGCTATCTGTATGAACATGGAAATAGCTACAGCGCTATCTGTATGAAGATGGAAATATCTACACCACTATCTGTATGAACATGGAAATATCTACACCGCTATCTCTATGAACATGGATATATCTACACAGCCATCTGGATGAACATGGAAATATCTACACCGCTATCTGTATGAACATGGAAATATCTACACCGTTATCTGTGTAAACATGCATACATCTTCACCGCTATCTGAATAAACATGGAAATATCTACATTGCTACCTGTATAAACATGGAAATATAAGCACCGCTATCTGTATGAACATGGAAATATCTACACCGCTATCTGTTGGAACATGGAAATATCTACACCGCTACCTGTATGAACATGGAAATAGCTACACAGCTATCTGTATGAACATGGAAATATATACAGCACTATCTGTATGAACATGGAAATATCTACAACGCTATCAGTATGAACATGGATATATCTACAGAGCCATCTGGATGAACATGGAAATATCTACACCGCTATCTGTATGAACATGGAAATATCTATACAGCTATCTGTGTAAACATGCATACATCTTCACCGCTATCTGTATAAACATGGAAATATCTACACCGCTATCTGTATGAACATGGAAATATCTACACCGCTATCTGTTTGAACATGGAAATATCTAAACCGCAATCTGCATGAAAATGGAAAAAACTTCACAGCTATCTGCATATACATGGAAATATCTACACAGCTACCTCTTTACACATGGAAATAACTACACCGCTCTCTGTATGAACATGGAAATATGTACACCGCCATCTGTATGAACATGGAAATATCTACACCGCTATCTGAATGAACATGGAAATATCTTCACCGCCATCTGTATGAACATGGATATATCTACTCAGCCATATGGATGAACATGGAAATACCTACACCTCTTTCTGCATGAACATGGAAATAGCTACACCGCTATCTGTATGAACATGGAAATACCTACACCACTATCTGTATGAACATGGAAATATCTACACCGCTATCTGTATGAACATGGAAATATCTTCACCGCCATCTGTATGAACATGGAAATGTCTACTCAGCCATATGGATGAACATGGAAATATCTACACCGCTATCTGCTTGAACATGGATATAGCTACACCGCTATCTGTATGAACATGGAAATAGCTACACCGCCATCTGTATGAACATGGAAATATCTGCATCGCCATCTGTATGAACATATAAATATCTACACCGCCATCTGTATTAAGATGGAGATATCTACACCGCTATCTGTATAAACCTGGAAATATCTACACCGCTATCTGTATAAACATGGAAATATCCACACCGCTGCCTGTATAAACATGGAAATATCAGCACCGCTATCTGTACGAACATGGAAAAATCTACACCGCGATCTGTATGAACATGGAAATAGATACACCGCTATCTGTATGAACATGGAAATATCTACACCGCTATCTGTATGAACATGGATATATCTACACAGCCATCTGGATGAACATGGAAATATCTACACTGCTATCTGTATGAACATGGAAATATCTACACTGCTATCTGTTTGAACAAGGAAATATCTACACCGCTATCTGCATGAAAATGGAAATGTCTACACAGCTATCTGCATATACATGGAAATATCTACAAAGCTATCTCTTTACACATGGAAATAACTACACCACTATCTCTATAAACATGGAAATATCTACACCACCATCTGTATGAACATGGAAATATCTGCACTGGCATCTGTATGAACATATAAATATCCACACCGCCATCTGTATAAAGATGGAGATATCTACACCGCTATCTGTATAAACTTGGAAATATCTACACCGCTATCTGTATAAACATGGAAATATCTACACCGCTATCTGTATAAACATGGAAATATTTACACCGCTACCTGTATAAACATGGAAATATAAGCACCGCTATCTGCATGAAAATGGAAATATCTACACAGCTATCTACATGTACTTGGAAATATCTACACAGCTATCTATTTACACATGCAAATATCTACACCGCTATCTGTATGAACATGGAAATATCTACACCGCCATCTGTATGAACATGGAAATATCTGCACGGACATCTGTATGAACATATAAATATCTACACCGCCATCTGTATTAAGATGGAGATATCTACACCGCTATCTGTATAAACATGTAAATATCTACACCGCTATCTGTGTAAACATGGAAATATCTACACTGCTACATGTATAAACATGGAAATATACGCACCGCTATCTGTATGAACATGGAAATAACTACACCGCTATCTGTATGAACATGGAAATAGCTACACCACTATCTGTATGAACATGGAAATATCTACACCACTATCTGTATGAACATGGATATATCTACACCGCTATCTGTATGAACATGGAAATATCTTCACCGCCATCTGTATGAACATGGATATATCTACACAACCATCTGGATGAACATGGAAATATCTACACCGCTATCTGTATAAACATCGAAATATCCACACCGCTATCTGTATAAACATGGAAATATTTACACCGCTACCTGTATAAACATGGAAATATAAGCACCGCTATCTGTATGAACATGGAAATATCAGCACCGCTATCTGTATGAACATGGAAATATCAGCCCCTCTATCTGTATGAACATGGAAATATCTACACCGCTATCTGTATGAACATGGAATTATCTTCACCGCCATCTGTATGAACATGGATATGTCTACACAGCCATCTGGATGAACATGGAAATATCTACCCCACTATCTGTATGAACATGGAAATAGCTACACCGCTATCTGTATGAACATGGAAATATCTTCACCGCTATCTGTATGAACATGGAAATATCTTCACCGCTATCTGTGTAAAAATGCATACATCTTCACCGCTATCTGTATAAAGATGGAAATAACTACACCGCTATCTGTATGAACATGAAAATATCTACACCGCTATCTGTTTGAACATGGAAATATCTAAACCGCTATCTGCATGAAAATGGAAATATCTACACAGCTATCTGCATATACATGGAAATATCTACACAGCTATCTCTTTACACATGGAAATAACTACGCCGCTATCTGTATGAACATGGAAATATCTGGACGGCCATTTGTATGAACATATAAATATCTACACCGCCATCTGTATAAACATGGAAATATCTACACCGCTATCTGTATAAACATGGAAATATCTACACCGCTATCCTTATAAACATGGAAATATCTACACCACTACCTGTATAAACTTGGAAATATCAGCACCGCTATCTGTATGAACATGGAAATATCAGCCCCTCTATCTGTATGAACATGGGAATATCTACACCACTATCTCTATGAACATGGAAATATCTACACTGCTATCTGTATGAGCATGGAAATATCTTCACCGCCATCTGTATGAACATGGATATATCTACACAGCCATCTGGATGAACATGGAAATACCTACACCGCTATCTGTATGAGCATGGAAATATCTGCACCGCCATCTGTAGAAACATATAAATATCTACACCGCCAACTGTATTAAAATGGAGATATCTACACCGCTATCTGTATAAACTTGGAAATATCTACACCGCTATCTGTATAAAAATGGAAATATCTACACCGCTATCTGTATAAACATGGAAATATCCACACCGCTACCTGTATAAACACGGAAATATCAGCACCGCTATCTGTATGTACATGGAAATATCTACACCGCTATCTGTACGAACATGGAAATATCTACACCGCTCTCTGTATGAACATGGAAATAGCTACACCACTATCTGTATGAACATGGAAATAGCTACACCGCTATCTGTGTAAACATGCATACTTCTTCACCGCTATCTGTATAAACATGGAAGTATCTACACCGCTATCTGTATGAACATGGAAATATCTACAAAACTATCTGTTTGAACATGGAAATATCTAAACCGATATCTGCATGAAAATGGAAATATCTACACAGCTATCTGCATATACATGGTAATATCTACACCGCTATATCTTTACACATGGAAATATATACACCGCTATCTGTATGAACATGGAAATATCTACACCGCCATCTGTATGAACATGGAAATATCTGCACGGCCATCTGTATGAACATATAAATACCTACAACGCCATCTGTATTAAGATGGAGATATCTACACCGCTATCTGTATAAACATGGAAATATCTACACCGCTATCTGTATAAACATGGAAATATCTACACCGCTACCTGTATAAACATGGAAATATCAGCACCGCTACCTGTATGAACATGGAAATATCAGCCCCTCTATCTGTATGAACATGGAAATATGTACACCACTATCTGTATGAACATGGAAATATCTACACCGCTATCTGTATGAACAAGGAATTATCTTCACCACCATCTGTATGAAGATGGATATGTCTACACAGCCATCTGGATGAACATGGAAATATGTACACCGCTATCTGTATAAACATGGAAATATCTACACCGCGATCTGTATAAACATGGAAATATCTACACCGCTACCTGTATAAACATGGAAATATCAGCACCGCTATCAGTATGAACATGAAAATATCTACACCACTATCTGTATGAACATGGAAATATCTACACCGCTATCTGTACGAACATGGAAATATCTTCGCCATCTGTATGAACATGGATATATCTACACAGCCATCTATATAAACATAGAAATATCTACACCGCTATCTGTATGAACATGGAAATATCTTCTCCGCAATCTGTATGAACATGGATATGTCTACACAGCCATCTGGAAGAACATGGAAATAGCTACACCGCTATCTGTATGAGCATGGAAATATCTACACCACTATCTGTATGAACATGGAAATATCTACAAAGCTATCTGTATGAACATGGAAATATCTACACCGCAATCTGTATGAACATGGAAATATCTACACCGCTATCTGTTTGAACATGGAAATATCTACACCGCTATCTGTATGAAAATGGAAATATCTACACCGCTATCTGCATGAAAATGGAAATATCTATACTGCTATCTGCATAAAAATGGAAATATCTACACAGCTGTCTCTTTACACATGGAAATAACTACACCCCTATCTGCATGAACATGGGAATATCTGCACAGCCATCTGTATGAACATATAAATATCTACACCGCCATTTGTATTAAGATGGAGATATCTACACTGCTATCTGTATAAACATGGAAATATCTACACCGCTATCTGTATAAACATGGAAATATCTACACCGCTATCTGTATAAACATGGAAATATCTACACCGCTATCTGTATAAACAGGGAAGTATCTACACCACTACCTGTATAAACATGGAAATATCAGCACCACTATCGGTATGAACATTGAAATATCTATACCGCGATCTGTATGAACATGGAAATATCTACACTGCTATCTGTATGACCATGGAAATATCTCCACCGCTATCTGTATGAACATGCAAATATCTACACCGCTATCAGTTTGAACATGGAAATATCTACACCGCTCTCAGCATGAAAATGTAAATATCTACACAGCTATCTGCATATACATGGAAATATCTACACAGCTATCTCTTTACACATGGAAATAACTACACGGCTATCACTATAAACATGGAAATATCTACAGCGCCATCTGTATGAACATGGAAATATCTGCACCGCCATCTGTATGAACATATAAATATCTACACCGCCATCTGTATTAAGAAGGAGATATCTACACCGTTATCTGTATAAACATGGAAATATCTACACCGCTATCTGTATAAACATGGAAATATCTACACCGCTATCTGTATAAACATGGAATTATCTACACCGCTACCTGTATAAACATGGAAATAACGGCACCGCTATCGGTATGAACATGGAAATATCTACACCGCTATCTGTATGAACATGGAAATATTTTCACCGTCATCTGCATGAACATGGATATATCTACACAGCCATCTGTATGAACATGGAAACATCTACACCGCTACCTGTATGAACATGGAAATATCTACACCGCTATCTGTATGAACATGGAAATATCTTAACCGCCATCTGTATGAACATGGATATGTCTACACAGCCATCTGGATGAAGATGGAAATATCTACACCGCGATCTGTATGAACATGGAAATATCTACACCGCTATCTGTGTAAACATGCATACATCTTCACCGCTATCTGTATAAACATGGAAATATCTGCACCGCTATCTGTATGAACATGGAAATATCTACACCGCTACCTGTATAAACATTTAAATATCAGCACCGCTATCTCTATGAACATGGAAATAGATACACCGCTATCTGTATGAACATGGAAATATCTACACCTCTACCTGTATGAACATGGAAATATCTACACCGCTTTCTGTGTAAACATGCATACATCTTCACCGCTATCTGTATAAACATGGAAATATCTACACCGCTATCGGTATGAACATGGAAATAGCTACACCGCTATCTCTATGAACATGGAAATATCAACACCGCTATCTGTGTGAACTTGGATATATCTACACAGCCGTCTGGATGAACATGGAAATATCAACACTGCTATCTGTGTAAACATGCATACATCTTCACCGCTATCTGTATAAACATGGAAATATCTGCACCGCTATCTGTATGAACATGCAAATATCTACAACGCTATCTGTATGAACATGGAAATATCTACACCGCTATCTGTTTGAACCTGGAAATATCTACACCGCTATCTGAATGAAAATGGAAATATCTACACTGCTATCTGCATATACATGGAAATATCTACACAGCTATCTCTTTACACATGGAAATAACAACAGCGCTATCTGTATGAACATGGAAATATCTACACCGTCATCTGTATGAACATGGAAATATCTGCACCGCCATCTGTAGGAACATATAAATATCTACGCCGCCATCTGTATTAAGATGGAGATATCTACACCGCTATCTGTATAAACATGGAAATATCAACACCGCTATCTGTATAAACATGGAAATATCTACACTGCTATCTGTATGAACATGGAAATATCTACACCGCTATCTGTATGAACATGGACATATCTACACCGCTATCTGTATGAACATGGAAATATCTACACCGCTGTCTGTATGAACATGGATATATCTACACAGCCCTCTGGATGAACATGGAAATATCCACACCGCTATCTGTGTAAACATGCATACATCTTCACCGCTATCTGTATAAACATGTAAATATCTACACCGCTATCTTTATGAACATGGAAATAGCTACAGCGCTATCTGTTTGAAGATGGAAATATATACACCGCTATCTGCATGAAAATGGAAATATCTACACAGCTATCTGCATATACATGGAAATATCTACACAGCTATCTCTTTACACATGGAAATAACTACACCGCTATCTGTATGAACATGGAAATATCTACACCGCCATCTGTATGAACATGGAAATATCGGCAAGGCCATTTGTATGAACATATAAATATCTACACCGCCATCTGTATTAAGATGGAGATATCTACACCGCTATCTGTATAATCATGGAAATATCTACACCGCTATCTGTATAAACATGGAAATATCTACACCGCTAACTTTATAAACATGGAAATATCTACACCACTACCTGTATAAACATAGAAATATCAGCACCACTATCTGTATGAACATGGAAATATCTACACTGCTATCTGTATGAGCATGGAAGTATGTTCACCGCTATCTGCATGAACATGGAAATAGCTACACCGCTATCTATATGAACATGGAAATAGCTACACTGCCATCTGTATGAACATGGAAATATCTGCACCGCCATCTGTATGGACATATAAATATCTACACCGCCATCTGTATTAAGATGGAGATATCTACACCGCTATCTGTATAAACTTGGAAATGTCTACACCGCTATCATATAAAAATGGAAATATCTACACCGCTATCTGTATAAACATGGAAATATCCACACCGCTACCTGTATAAACATGGAAATATCAGCACCGCTATCTGTATGAACATGGAAATATCTACACCGCTATCTGTACGAACATGGACATATCTACACCGCTATCTGTATGAACATGGAAATAGCTACACCGCTATCTGTATGAACATGGAAATATCTACACCACTATCTGTATGAACATGGAAATAGCTACACCGCTATCTGTGTAAACATGCATACTTCTTCACTGCTATCTGTATAAACATGGAAATATCTACACCGCTATCTGTATGAACATGGAAATATCTACACCGCTATCTGTTTGAATATGGAAATATCTAAACCGATATCTGCATGAAAATGGAAATATCTACACAGCTATCTGCATATACATGGTAATATCTACACCGCTATCTCTTTACACATGGAAATGTCTACACCGCTATCTGTATGAACATGGAAATATCTACACCGCCATCTGTATGAACATGGAAATATCTGCACGGCCATCTGTATGAACATATAAATACCTACACCGCCATCTGTATTAAGATGGAGATATCTACACCGCTAACTGTATAAACATGGAAATATCTACACCGCTATCTGTATAAACATGGAAATATCTACACCGCTACCTGTATAAACATGGAAATATCAGCACCGCTATGTGTATGAACATGGAAATATCAGCCCCTCTATCTCTATGAACATGGAAATATCTACACCACTATCTGTATGAACATGGAAATATCTACACCGCTATCTGTACCAACTTGGAAATATCTTCACCGCCATCTGTACGAACATGGATATATCTACACACCCATCTGGATGAACATGGAAATACCTACACCGCTATCTGTATGAACATGGAAATATCTACACCGCTATCTGTGTAAACATGCAAACATCTTCACCGCTATCTGTATAAACATGGAAATATCTACACCGCTATCTGTATGAACATGGAAATATCTACACCGCTATCTGTTTGAACATGGAAATATCTACACCGCTATCTGCATGAAAATGGAAATATCTACACAGCTATCTGCATATACATGGAAATATCTGCAAAGCTATCTCTTTACACATGGAAATATCTACACCACTATCTGTATGAACATGGAAATATCTATACCGCTATCTGTATGAACATGGAATTATCTTCACCACCATCTGTGTGAACATGGATATGTCTACACAGCCATCTGGATGAACATGGAAATATCTACACCGCTATCTGTATGAACATGGAAATAGCTACACCACTATCTGTATGAACATGGAAATATCTACACCACTATCTGTATGAACATGGAAATATTTACACCGCTATCTGTAAGAACATGGAAATATCTTCACCGCCATCTGTATGAACATGGATATATCTACACAACCATCTGGATGAACATGGAAATATCTACACCGCCATCTGTATTAAGATGGAGATATCTACACAGCTATCTGTATAAACTTGGAAATACCTACACCGCTATCTGTATAAACATGGAAATATCTACACCGCTATCTGTATAAACATGGAAATATCCACACCGCTACCTGTATAAACATGGAAATATAAGCACCGCTATTTGTATGAACATGGAAATATCTACACCGCTATCTGTTTGAACATGGAAATATCTAAACCGCTATCCGCATGAAAATGGAAATATCTGCACCGCCATCTGCATGTACATATAAATATCTACACCGCCATCTGTATTAAGATGGAGATATCTACACCGCTATCTGTATAAACTTGGAAATATCTACACCGCTATCTGTATAAACATGGAAATATCTACACCGCTATCTGTATAAACATGGAAATATCCACACCGCTACCTGCATAAACATGGAAATATAAGCACGGCTATCTGTATGAACATGGAAATATCTACACCGCTATCTGCACGAACATGGAAATATCTACACCGCTATCTGTATGAACATGGAATTATCTTCACCACCATCTGTATGAACATGGATATGTCTACACAGCCATCTGGATGAACATGGAAATATCTACACCGCTATCTGTTTGAATATGGAAATATCTAAACCGCTATCTGCATGAAAATGGAAATATCCACACAGCTATCTGCATATACATGGAAATATCTACACAGCTATCTCTTTACACATGGAAATAACTACACCGCTATCTGTATGAACATGGAAATATCTACACCGGCATCTGTATGAACATGGAAATATCTGCACGGCCATTTGTATGAACATATAAATATCTACACCGCCATCTGTATTAAGATGGAGATATCTACACCGCTATCTGTATAAACATGGAAATATGTACACCGCTATCTGTATAAACATGGAAATATCTACACCGCTATCTTTATAAACATGGAAATATCTACACCGCTACCTGTATAAACATGGAAATATCAGCACCGCTATCTGTATGAACATGGAAATATCAGCCCCTCTATCTGTATCAACATGGAAATATTTACACCACTATCTGTATGAACATGGAAATATCTACACCGCTATCTGTATGAGCATGGAAATATGTTCACCGCCATCTGTATGAACATGGATATATCTACACAGCCATCTGGATGAACATGGAAATATCTACACCGCTATCTGTATGAACATGGAAATATCTTCACCGCAATCTGTATGAACATGGATAAATCTACACAGCCATATGGATGAACATGGAAATATCTACACCGCTATCTGCATGAACATGGAAATAGCTACACCGCTATCTATATGAACATGGAAATAGCTACACCGCCATCTGTATGAACATGGAAATATCTGCACCGCCATCTGTATGAACATATAAATATCTACACCGCCATCTGTATTAGATGGAGATATCTACACCGCTATCTGTATAAACTTGGAAATATCTACACCGCAATCGTATAAAAATGGAAATATCTACTCCGCTATCTGTATAAACATGGAAATATCCACACCGCTACCTGTATAAACATGGAAATATCAGCACCGCTATCTGTATGAACATGGAAATATATACACCGCTATCTGTACGAACATGGACATATCTACACCGCTATCTGTATGAACATGGAAATAGCTACACCGCTATCTGTATGAACATGGAAATATCTACACCACTATCTGTATGAACATGGAAATAGCTACACAGCTATCTGTGTAAACATGAATACTTCTTCACCGCTATCTGTATAAACATGGAAATATCTACACCGCTATCTGTATGAACATGGAAATATCTACACCGCTATCTGTTTGAACATGGAAATATCTAAACCGATATCTGCATGAAAATGGAAATATCTACAGAGATATCTGCATATACATGGTAATATCTACACCGCTATCTCTTTACACATGGAAATATCTACACCGCTATCTGTATGAACATGGAAATATCTACACCGCCATCTGTATGAACATGGAAATATCTGCACGGCCATCTGTATGAACATATAAATACCTACACCGCCATCTGTATTAAGATGGAGATATCTACACCGCTATCTGTATAAACATGGAAATATCTACACCGCTATCTGTATAAACATGGAAATATCTACACCGTTACCTGTATAAACATGGAAATATCAGCACCGCTATCTGTATGAACATGGAAATATCAGCCCCTCTATCTCTATGAACATGGAAATATCTACACCACTATCTGTATGAACATGGAAATATCTACACCGCTATCTGTACTAACATGGAAATGTCTTCACCGCCATCTGTATGAACATGGATATATCTACACACCCATCTGGATGAACATGGAAATATCTACACCGCTATCTGTATGAACATGGAAATAGCTACACCACTATCTGTATGAACATGGAAATATCTACACCACTATCTGTATGAACATGGAAATATCTACACCGCTATCTGTATGAACATGGAAATATCTTCACCGCCATCTGTATGAACATGGATATATCTACACAACCATCTGGATGAACATGGAAATATCTACACCGCTATCTGTATGAACATGGAAATCTCTACACCGCTATCTGTATGAACATGGATATATCTACACAGCCATCCGGATGAACACGGAAATATCTACACCGTTATCTGTGTAAACATGCATACATCTTCACCGCTATCTGTATAAACATGGAAATATCTACACCGCTATCTGTATGAACATGGAAATATCTACACCGCTATCTGTTTGAACATGGAAATATCTAAACGGCTATATGCATGAAAATGGAAATATCTACACTGCTATCTGCATATACATGGAAATATCTACACAGCTATCTCTTTGCGCATGGAAATAACTACACCGCTATCTGTATGAACATGGAAATATCTACACCGCTATCTGTATGAACATGGAAATATCTTCACCACCATATGTATGAATATGGATATATCTACACAGCCATTTGGATGAACATGGAAATATCTACACCGCTATCTGTATAAACATGGAAATATCTACACCGCTATCTGTATGAACATGGAAATATCTACAGCGCTACCTGTATAAACATGGAAATATAAGCACCGCTATCTGTATGAACATGGAAATATCTACACCGCTATCTGTACGAACATGGAAATATCTACACCGCTATCTGTATGAACATGGAAATAGCTGCACGGCTGTCTGTATGAACATGGAAATATCTACACAACTATCTGTATGAACATGGAAATATCTGCACGGCCATCTGAATGAACATATAAATATCTACACCGCCATCTGTATTAAGATGGAGATATCTACACCGCTATCTGTATAAACCTGGAAATATCTACACCGCTATCTGTATAAACATGGAAATGTCTACACCGCTATCTGTATAAACTTGGAAATACCTACACCGCTACCTGTATAAACATGGAAATATCAGCACCGCTATCTGTATGAATATGGAAATATCAGCCCATCTATCTGTATGAACATGGAAATATCTACACCACTATCTCTATGAATATGGAAATATCTACACCGCTATCTGTATGAACATGGAAATATCTTCACCGCCATATATATGAATATGGATATATCTACACAGCCATCTGGATGAACATGGAAATATCTACACCGCTATCTGTATGAACATGGAAATAGCTACACCGCTATCTGTATGAACATGGAAATATCTACACCACTATCTGTTTGAACATGGAAATATCTACACCGCTATCTGTTTGAACATGGAAATATCTACACCGCTATCTGCATGAAAATGGAAATATCTACAGAGCTATCTGCATATACATGGAAATATCTACAAAGCTATCTCTTTACACATGGAAATATCTACACCACTATCTCTATAAACATGGAAATATCTACACCGCCATCTCTATGAACATGGAAATATCTGCACCGACATCTGTATGAACATATAAATAACTACACCACCATCTGTATTAAGATGGAGATATCTACACCGCTATCTGTATAAACTTGGAAATATCTACACCGCTATCTGTATAAACATGGAAATATCTACACCGCTATCTGTATAAACATGGAAATATCTACACCGCTACCTGTATAAACATGGAAATATAAGCACCGCTATCTGTATGAACATGGAAATATCTACACCGCTATCTGTACGAACTTGGAAATATCTACACCGCTATCTGTATGAACATGGATATAGCTGCACCGCTATCTGTACGAACATGGAAATACCTACACCACTATCTGTATGAACATGGAAATATCTTCACCACTAACTGTAAGAACATGGAATTATCTTCACCGCCATCTGTATGAACATGGATATGTCTACACAGCCATCTGGATGAACATGGAAATTTCTACACCGCTATCTGTATGAACATGGAAATATCTTCACCGCCATCTATATGAACATGGATAAATCTACACAGCCATATGGAAGAACATGCAAATATCTACACCGCTATCTGCATGAACATGGAAATAGCTACACCGGTATCTATATGAACATGGAAATAGCTACACCGCCATCTGTATGAACATGGATATGTCTACACAGCCATCTGGATGAACATGGAAATATCTACAGCACTACCTGTATAAACATGGAAATATAAGCACCGCTATCTGTATGAACATGGAAATATCTACACCGCTATCTGTATGAACATGGAAATATCTTCACCGCCATCTATATGAACATGGATAAATCTACACAGCCATATGGAAGAACATGGAAATACCTACACCACTATCTGTATGAACATGGAAATATCTTCACCGCTAACTGTAAGAACATGGAATTATCTTCACCGCCATCTGTATGAACATGGATATGTCTACACAGCCATCTGGATGAACATGGAAATATCTACAGCGCTACCTGTATAAACATGGAAATATAAGCACCGCTATCTGTATGAACATGGAAATATCTACACCGCTATCTGTACGAACATGGAAATATCTACACCGCTATCTGAATGAACATGGAAATATCTGCACGGCTGTCTGTATGAACATGGAAATATCTACACCACTATCTGTATGAACATGGAAATATCTGCACGGCCATCTGAATGAACATATAAATATCTACACCGCCATCTGTATTAAGATGGAGATATCTACACCGCTATCTGTATAAACCTGGAAATATCTACACCGCAATCTGTATAAACATGGAAATGTCTACACCGCTATCTGTATAAACTTGGAAATACCTACACCGCTACCTGTATAAACATGGAAATATCAGCACCGCTATCTGTATGAACATGGAAATATCAGCCCATCTATCTGTATGAACATGGAAATATCTACACCACTATCTGTATGAACATGGAAATATCTACACCGCTATCTGTATGAACATGGAAATATCTTCACCGCCATATATATGAATATGGATATATCTACACAGCCATCTGGATGAACATGGAAATATCTACACCGCTATCTGTATGAACATGGAAATAGCTACACCGCTATCTGTATGAACATGGAAATATCTACACCACTATCTGTTTGAAAATGGAAATATCTACACCGCTATCTGTTTGAACATGGAAATATCTACACCGCTATCTGCATGAAAATGGAAATATCTACAGAGCTATCTGCATATACATGGAAATATCTACAAAGCTATCTCTTTACACATGGAAATATCTACACCACTATCTCTATAAACATGGAAATATCTACACCGCCATCTCTATGAACATGGAAATATCTGCACCGACATCTGTATGAACATATAAATAACTACACCGCCATCTGTATTAAGATGGAGATATCTACACCGCTATCTGTATAAACTTGGAAATATCTACACCGCTATCTGTATAAACATGGAAATATCTACACCGCTATCTGTATAAACATGGAAATATCTACACCGCTACCTGTATAAACATGGAAATATAAGCACCGCTATCTGTATGAACATGGAAATATCTACACCGCTATCTGTACGAACTTGGAAATATCTACACCGCTATCTGTATGAACATGGATATAGCTGCACCGCTATCTGTATGAACATGGAAATACCTACACCACTATCTGTATGAACATGGAAATATCTTCACCGCTAACTGTATGAACATGGAATTATCTTCACCGCCATCTGAATGAACATGGATATGTCTACACAGCCATCTGGATGAACATGGAAATATCTACACCGCTATCTGTATGAACATGGAAATATCTTCACCGCCATCTGTATGAACATGGATAAAACTACACAGCCATATGGAAGAACATGGAAATATCTACACCGCTATCTGCATGAACATGGAAATAGCTACACCGCTATCTATATGAACATGGAAATAGCTACACCGCCATCTGTATGAACATGGAAATATCTACACCGAGATCTGTATGAACATATAAATATCTACAACGCCATCTGTATTAAGATGGAGATATCTACACCGCTATCTGTATAAACTTGGAAATATCTACACCGCTATCGTATAAAAATGGAAATATCTACACCGCTATCTGTATAAACATGGAAATATACACACCGCTACCTGTATAAACGTGGAAATAACAGCACCGCTATCTGTATGAACATGGAAATAGCTACACCGCTATCTGTATGAACATGGAAATAGCTACACCACTATCTGTATGAACATGGAAATATCTACACCACTATCTGTATGAACATGGAAACATCTACACCGCTATCTGTATGAACATGGAAATATCTTCACTGCCATCTGTATGAACGTGGATATATCTACACAAACATCTGGATGAAGATGGAAATATCTACACCGCTATCTGTATGAACATGGAAATATCTACACCGCTATGTGTAAACATGCATACATCTTCACCGCTATCTGTATAAACATGGAAATATCTACACCGCTATCTGTATAAACATGGAAATATCCACACCGCTACCTGTAAAAACATGGAAATATAAGCACCGCTATCTGTATGTACATGGAAATATCTACACCGCTATCTGTACGAACATGGAAATATCTACAGCAATATCTGTATGAACATGGAAATATCTACACCGCTATCTGTATGAACATGGATATATCTACACAGCCATCAGGATGAACATGGAAATATCTACACCGCTATCTGTATGAACATAGAAATATCTACACCGCTATCTGTGTAAAGAGGAATACATCTTCACCGCTATCTGTATAAACATGAATATATCTACACCACTATCTGTATGAACATGGAAATATCTACACCGCTATCTGTTTGAACATGGAAATATCTAAACCGCTATCTGAATGAACATGGAAATATCTGCACGGCCATCTGTATGAACATATAAATATCTACACTGCCATCTGTGTTAAGATGGAGATATCTACACCGCTATCTGTATAAACATGGAAATATCTACACTGCTATCTGTATAAACATGGAAATATCTACACCGCTACCTGTATAAACATGGAAATATCAGCACCGCTATCTGTATGAACATGGAAATATCTACACCACTATCTGTTTGAACATGGAAATATCTACACCGCTATCTGTTTGAACATGGAAATATCTACACCGCTATCTGCATGAAAATGGAAATATCTACAGAGCTATCTGCATATACATGGAAATATCTACAAAGCTATCTCTTTACACATGGAAATATCTACACCACTGTCTCTATAGACATGGAAATATCTACACCACCATCTCTCTGAACATGGAAATATCTGCACCGCCATCTGTATGAACATATAAATAACTACACTGCCATCTGTATTAAGATGGAGATATCTACACCGCTATCTGTAAAAACTTGGAAATATCTACACCGCTATCTGTATAAACATGGAAACATCTACACTGCTATCTGTATATTATGGAAATATCTACACCGCTACCTGTATAAACATGGAAATATAAGCACCGCTATCTGTATGAACATGGAAATATCTACACCGCTATCTGTTCGAACTTGGAAATATCTACACCGCTATCTGTATGAACATGGATATAGCTGCACCGCTATCTGTATGAACATGGAAATACCTACACCACTATCTGTATGAACATGGAAATATCTTCACCGCTAACTGTATGAACATGGAATTATCTTCACCGCCATCTGTATGAACATGGATATGTCTACACAGCCATCTGGATGAACTTGGAAATATCTACACCGCTATCTGTATGAACATGGAAATATCTTCACCGCCATCTGTATGAACATCGTTAAATCTACACAGCCATATGGAAGAACATGGAAATATCTACACCGCTATCTATATGAACATGGAAATAGCTACACCGCCATCTGTATGAACATGGAAATATCTACACCGAAATCTGTATGAACATATAAATATCTACACCGCCATCTGTATTAAGATGGAGTTATCTACACCGCTATCTGTATAAACTTGGAAATATCTACACCGCTATCGTATAAAAATGGAAATATCTACACCGCTATCTGTATAAACATGGAAATATACACACCGCTACCTGTATAAACATGGAAATAACAGCACCGCTATCTGTATGAACATGGAAATATCTACACCGCTATCTGTACGAACATGGAAATATCTACACTGCTATATGTATGAACATGGAAATAGCTACACCGCTATCTGTATGAACATGGAAATATCTACAACACTATCTGTATGAACATGGAAATAGCTACACCGCTATCTGTGTAAACATGCATACTTCTTCACCGCTATCTGTATAAACATGGAAATATCTACACCGCTATCTGTATGAACATGGAAATATCTACACCGCTATCTGTTTGAACATGGAAATATCTAAACCGATATCTGCATGAAAATGGAAATATCTACACAGCTATCTGCATATACATGGTAATATCTACACAGCTATGTCTTTACACATGGAAACATCTACACTGCTATCTGTATGAACATGGAAATATCTACACTGCCATCTGTATGAACATGGAAATATCTGCACGGCCATCTGTATGAACATATAAACACCTACACTGCCACCTGTATTAAGATGGAGATATCTACACCGCTATCTTTATAAACATGGAAATATCTACACCGCCATCTGTATAAACATGGAAATATCTACACCGCTACCTGTATAAACTTGGAAATATCAGCACCGCTATCTGTATGAACATGGAAATATCAGCCCCTCTATCTGTATGAACATGGAAATATCTACACCACTAACTGTATGAACATGGAAATATCTACACCGCTATCTGTACCAACATGGAAATATCTTCACCGCCATATATATGAATATGGATATATCTACACACCCATCTGGATGAACATGGAAATATCTACACCGCTATCTGTATGAACATGGAAATATCTACACCGCTATCTGTGTAAACATGCAAACATCTTCACCGCTATCTGTATAAACATGGAAATATCTACACCGCTATCTGTATGAACATGGAAATATCTACACCGCTATCTGTTTGAACATGGAAATATCTACACCGCTATCTGCATGAAAATGGAAATATCTACACAGCTATCTGCATATACATGGAAATATCTACAAAGCTATCTCTTTACACATGGAAATATCTACACCACTATCTGTATGAACATGGAAATATCTATACCGATATCTGTATGAACATGGAATTATCTTCACCACCATCTGTGTGAACATGGATATGTCTACACAGCCAACTGGATGAACATGGAAACATCTACACCGCTATCTGTATGAACATGGAAATAGCTACACCACTATCTGTATGAACATGGAAATATCTACACCACTATCTGTATGAACATGGAAACATCTACACCGCTATCTGTATGAACATGGAAATATCTTCACTGCCATCTGTATGAACGTGGATATATCTACACAACCGTCTGGATGAAGATGGAAATATCTACACCGCTATCTGTATGAACATGGAAATATCTACACCGCTATGTGTAAACATGCATACATCTTCACCGCTATCTGTATAAACATGGAAATATCTACACTGCTATCTGTATAAACATGGAAATATCCACACCGCTACCTGTATAAACATGGAAATATAAGCACCGCTATCTGTATGTACATGGAAATATCTACACCGCTATCTGTACGAACATGGAAATATCTACAGCAATATCTGTATGAACATGGAAATATCTACACGGCTATCTGTATGAACATGGATATATCTACACAGCCATCAGGATGAACATGGAAATATCTACACCGCTGTCTGTATGAACATGGAAATATCTACACCGCTATCTGTGTAAACAGGAATACATCTTCACCGCTATCTGTATAAACATGAATATATCTACACCACTATCTGTATGAACATGGAAATATCTACACCGCTATCTGTTTGAACATGGAAATATCTAAACCGCTATCTGTATGAACATGGAAATATCTGCACGGCCATCTGTATGAACATATAAATATCCACACTGCCATCTGTGTTAAGATGGAGATATCTACACCGCTATCTGTATAAACATGGAAATATCTACACCGCTATCTGTATAAACATGGAAATATCTACACCGCTACCTGTATAAACATGGAAATATCAGCACCGCTATCTGTATGAACATGAAAATATCTACACCACTATCTGTTTGAACATGGAAATATCTACACCGCTATCTGTTTGAACATGGAAATATCTACACCGCTATCTGCATGAAAATGGAAATATCTACACAGCTATCTGCATATACATGGAAATATCTACAAAGCTATCTCTTTACACATGGAAATATCTACACCACTATCTCTATGAACATGGAAATATCTGCACCGCCATTTGTATGAACTTATAAATAACTACACCGCCATCTGTATTAAGATGGAGATATCTACACCGCTATCTGTATAAACTTGGAAATATCTACACCGCTATCTGTATAAACATGGAAATATCTACACCGCTATCTGTATAAACATGGAAATATCTACACCGCTACCTGTATAAACATGGAAATATAAGCACCGCTATCTGTATGAACATGGAAATATCTACACCGCTATCTGTACGAACTTGGAAATATCTACACCGCTATCTGTATGAACATGGATGTAGCTGCACCGCTATCTGTATGAACATGGAAATACCTACACCACTATCTGTATGAACATGGAAATATCTTCAACGCTAACTGTATGAACATGGAATTATCTTCACCGCCATCTGTATGAACATGGATATGCCTACACAGCCATCTGGATGAACATGGAAATATCTACACCGCTATCTGTACCAACATGGAAATATCTTCACCGCCATGTGTATGAACATGGATAAATCTACACAGCCATATGGAAGAACATGGAAATATCTACACTGCTATCTGCATGAACATGGAAATAGCTACACCGCTATCTACATGAACATGGAAATAGCTACACCGCCATCTGTATGAACATGGAAATATCTACACCGAAATCTGTATGAACATATAAATATCTACACCGCCATCTGTATTAAGATGGAGATATCTACACCGCTATCTCTATAAACTTGGAAATATCTACACCGCAATCGTATAAAAATGGAAATGTCTACACCGCTATCTGTATAAACATGGAAATATACACACCGCTACCAGTATAAACATGGAAATAACAGCACCGCTATCCGTATGAACATGGAAATATCTACACCGCTATCTGTACGAACATTGAAATATCTACACCGCTATATGTATGAACATGGAAATAGCTACACCGCTATCTGTATGAACATGGAAATATCTACACCACTATCTGTATGAACATGGAAATATCTACACTGCTATCTGTATGAGCATGGAAATATGTTCACCGACATCTGTATGAACATGGATATATCTACACAGCCATCTGGATGAACATAGAAATATCTACACCGCTATCTGTATGAACATGGAAATATCTACACCGCTATCTGTATGAACATGGATAAATCTACACAGCCATATGGATGAACATGGAAATATCTACACCGCTATCTGCATGAACATGGAAAGAGCTACACCGCTATCTATATGAACATGGAAATAGCTACACCGCCATCTGTATGAACATGGAAATATCTGCACCGCCATCTGTATGAACATATAAATATCTACACCGCCATCTGTATTAAGATGGAGATATCAACACCGCTATCTGTATAAACTTGGAAATATCTACACCGCTATCGTATAAAAATGGAAATATCTACACCGCTATCTGTATAAACATGGAAATATCCACACCGCTACCTGTATAAGCATGGAAATATCAGCACCGCTATCTGTATGAACATGGAAATATCTACACCGCTATCTGTACGAACATGGACATATCTACACCGCTATCTGTATGAACATGGAAATAGCTACACCGCTATCTGTATGAACATGGAAATATCTACACGACTATCTGTATGAACATGGAAATAGCTACACCGCTATCTGTGTAAACATGCATACTTCTTCACCGCTATCTGTATAAACATGGAAATATCTACACCGCTATCTGTATGAACATGGAAATATCTACACCGCTATCTGTTTGAACATGGAAATATCTAAACCGATATCTGCATGAAAATGGAAATATCTACACAGCTATCTGCATATACATGGTAATATCAACACCGATATCTCTTTACACATGGAAATATCTACACCGCTTTGTGCATGAAAATGGAAATATCTACACAGCTATCTGCATATACATGGAAATATCTACAAAGCTATCTCTTTACACACGGAAATATCTACACCACTATCAGTATGAACATGGAAATATCTATACCGCTATCTGTATGAACATGGAATTATCTTCACCACCATCTGTGTGAACATGGATATGTCTACACAGCCATCTGGATGAACATGGAAATATCTACACCGCTATCTGTATGAACATGGAAATAGCTACACCACTATCTGTATGAACATGGAAATATCTACACCACTATCTGTATGAACATGGATATATCTACACCGCTATCTGTATGAACATGGAAATATCTTCACGGCCATCTGTATGAACATGGATATATCTACACAACCATGTGGATGAACATGGAAATATCTACACCGCTATCTGTATGAACATGGAAATATCTACACCGCTATCTGTGTAAACATGCATACATCTTCACCGCTATCTGTATAAATATGGAAATAACTTCACCGCTATCTGTATGAACATGGAAATATCTACACCGCTATCTGTTTGAACATGGAAATATCTAAACCGCTATCTGCATTAAAATGGAAATATCTGCACCGCCATCTGTATGAACATATAAATATCTACACCGCCATCTTTATTAAGATGGAGATATCTACACCGCTATCTGTATAAACTTGGAAATATCTACACCGTTATCTGTATAAACATGGAAATATCTACACGGCTACCTGTATAAACAAGGAAATATAAGCACCGCTATCTGTATGAACATGGAAATATCTACACCACTATCTGTATAAACATGGAAATATCTACACCGCTATCTGTATGAACATGGAAATAGCTGCACCGCTATCTGTATGAACATGGAAATATCTACAGCTCTATCTGTATGAACATGGAAATATCTACACCGCTATCTGTATGAACATGGATATATCTACACAGCCATCAGGATGAACATGGAAATATCTTCACCGCCATCTGTATGAACATGGATATATCTACACAACCATCTGGATGAACATGGAAATATCTACACCGCTATCTGTATGAACATGGAAATATCTACACCGCTATCTGTGTAAACATGCATACATCTTCACCGCTATCTGTATAAACATGGATATATCTACACCACTATCTGTATGAACATGGAAATATCTACACCGCTATCTGCCTGAAAATGGAAATATCTGCACCGCCATCTGTATGAACATATAAATATCTACACCGCCAACTGTATTAAGATGGAGATATCTACACCGCTATCTGTATAAACTTGGAAATATCTACACCGCTATCTGTATAAACATGGAAATATCTACACCGCTATCTGTATAAACATGGAAATATCAGCACCGCTATCTGTATGAAAGTGGAAATATCTATACCGCTATCTGTAGGAACATGGAAATACCTACACCGCTATCTGTATGAACATGGAAATAGCTACACCGCTATCTGTATGAACATGGAAATATCTACACCACTATCTGTATGAACATGGAAATATCTACACCTCTATCTCTATGAACATGGATATATCTACACAGCCATCTGGATGAACATGGAAATATCTACACCGTTATCTGTGTAAATATGCATACATCTTCACCGCTATCTGTATAAACATGGAAATATCTACACCGCTATCTGTATGAACATGGAAATATCTACACCGCTATCTGTTTGAACATGGAAATATCTAAGCGGATATCTGCATGAAAATGGAAATATCTACACTGCTATCTGCATATACATGGAAATATCTACACAGCTATCTCTTTGCGCATGGAAATAACTACACCGCTGTCTGTATGAAGATGGAAATATCTTCACCGCCATCTGTATGAACATGGATATATCTACACAGCCATCTGGATTAACATGGAAATATCTACACCGCTATCTGTATGAACATGGAAATAGCTACACCGCTATCTGTATGAACACGGAAATATCTACACCGCTATCTGTTTGAACATGGAAATATCTACAGCGCTATCTGCATGAATATGGAAATATCTACAGATATATCTGCATATACATGGAAATATCTACAAAGCTATCTCTTTACACATGGAAATAACTACACCACTAACTCTATAAACATGGAAATATCTACACCGCCATCTCTATGAACATGGAAATATCTGCACCGCCATCTGTATGAACATATAAATACCTACAACGCCATCTGTATTAAGATGGAGATATCTACACCGCTATCTGTATAAACATGGAAATATCTACACCGCTATCTGTATAAACATGGAAATATCTACACCGCTACCTGTATAAACATGGAAATATCAGTACCGCTATCTGTATGAACATGGAAATATCAGCCCCTCTATCAGTATGAACATGGAAATATCTACACCACTATCTGTATGAACATGGAAATATCTACACCGCTATCTGTATGAACATGGAATTACCTTCACCACCATCTGTATGAACATGGATATGTCTACACAGCCATCTGGATGAACATGGAAATATCTACACCGCTATCTGTTTGAATATGGAAATATCTAAACAGCTATCTGCATGAAAATGGAAATATCTACACAGCTATCTGCATATACATGGAAATATCTACACAGCTATCTCTTTACACATGGAAATAACTAAACCGATATCTGTATGATCATGGAAATATCTACACCGGCATCTGTATGAACATGGAAATATCTGCACGGCCATTTGTATGAAAATATAAATATCTACACCGCCATCTGTATTAAGATGGAGATATCTACACCGCTATCTGTATAAACATGGAAATATCTACACCGCTATCTGTATAAACATGGAAATATCTACACCGCTATCTTTCTAAACATGGAAATATCTACACCGCTACCTGTATAAACATGGAAATATCAGCACCGCTATCTGTATGAACATGGAAATATCAGCCCCTCTATCTGTATGAACATGGAAATATCTGCACCACTATCTGTATGAACATGGAAATATCTACACCGCTATCTGTATGAACATGGAAATATCTTCACCGCCATCTGTATGAACATGGATATATCTACACAGCCATCTGGATTAACATGGAAATATCTACACCACTATCTGTATGAACATGGAAATAGCTACACCGCTATCTTTATGAACACGGAAATATCTACACCGCTATCTGTTTGAACATGGAAATATCTACAACGCTATCTGCATGAAAATGGAAATATCTACAGATATATCTACATATACATGGGAATATCTACAAAGCTATCTCTTTACACATGGAAATAACTACACCACTATCTCTATAAACATGGAAATATCTACACCGCCATCTCTATGAACATGGAAATATCTGCACCGCCATCTGTATGAACATATATATATCTACAGCGCCATCTGTATTAAGATGGAGATATCTACACCGCTATCTGTATAAACTTGGAAATATCTACACCGCTATCTGTATAAACATGGAAATATCTACACCGCTACCTGTATAAACATGGAAATATAAGCACCGCTATCTGTATGAACATGGAAATATCTACACCGCTATCTGTACGAACTTGGAAATATCTACACCGCTATCTGTATGAACATGGAAATAGCTGCACCGCTATCTGTATGAACATGGAAATATCTACATCACTATCTGTATGAACATGGAAATATCTTCTCCGCTATCTGTATGAACATAGATATATCTACACAGCCATCTGTATGAACATGGATATATCTACACCGCTATCTGTATGAACATGGAAATATCTACACCGCTCTCTTTGTAAACATGCACACATCTTCACCGCTATCTGTATAAACATGGATATATCTACACAGCCATATGGATGAACATGGAAATATCTACACCGCTATCTGCATGAACATGGAAATAGCTACACCGCCATCTGTATGAACTTGGAAATATCTGTACCGCCATCTGTATGAACATATAAATATCTACACCGCCATCTGTATTAAGATGGAGATATCTACACCGCTATCTGTATAAACTTGCAAATATCTACACCGCTATCTGTATAAAAATGGAAATATCTACACCGCTATCTTTATAAACATGGAAATATCTACACCGCTACCTGTATAAACATGGAAATATCAGCACCGCTATCTGTATGAACATGGAAATATCAGCCCCTCTATCTGTATGAACATGGAAATATCTACACCACTATCTGTATGAACATGGAAATATCTACACCGCTATCTGTATGAACATGGAAATAGCTGCACCGCTATCTGTATGAACTTGGAAATATCTAAAGCACTATCTGTATGAACATGGAAATATCTACACCGCTATCTGTATGAACATGGATATATCTACACAGCCATCAGGATGAACATGGAAATATCTTCACCGCCATCTGTATGAACACGTATATATCTACACAACCACCTGGATGAACATGGAAACATCTACACCGCTATCTGTATGAACATGGAAATATCTACACCGCTATCTGTGTAAACATGCATACTTCTTCACCGCTATCTGTATAAACATGGAAATATCTACACCGCTATCTGTATGAACATGGAAATATCTACAAAGCTATCTGTTTGAACATGGAAATATCTAAACCGATATCTGCGTGAAAATGGAAATATCTACACAGCTATCTGCATATACATGGTATTATCTACACCGCTATCTCTTTACACATGGAAATATCTACACCACTATCTGTATGAACATGGAAATATCTACACCGCCATCTGAATGAACATGGAAATATCTGCACGGCCATCTGTATGAACATATAAATACCTACAACGCCATCTGTATAAAGATGGAGATATCTACACCGCTATCTGTATAAACATGGAAATATCTACACCGCTATCTGTATAAACATGGAAATATCTACACCGCTACCTGTATAAACATGGAAATATCAGTACCGCTATCTGTATGAACATGGAAATATCAGCCCCTCTATCAGTATGAACATGGAAATATCTACACCACTATCTGTATGAACATGGAAATATCTACACCGCTATCTGTATGAACATGGAATTATCTTCACCACCATCTGTATGAACATGGATATGTCTACACAGCCATCTGGATGAACATGGAAATATCTACACCGATATCTGTTTGAATATGGAAATATCTAAACCGCTATCTGCATGAAAATGGAAATATCTACACAGCTATCTGCATATAAATGGAAATATCTACACAGCTATATCTTTACACATGGAAATAACTACACCGCTATCTGTATGAACATGGAAATATCTACACCGGCATCTGTATGAACATGGAAATATCTGCACGGCCATTTGTATCAACATATAAATATCTACACCGCCATCTGTATTAAGATGGAGATATCTACACCGCTATCTGTATAAACATGGAAATATCTACACCGCTATCTGTATAAACATGGAAATATCTACACCGCTATCTTTCTAAACATGGAAATATCTACACAGCTACCTGTATAAACATGGAAATATCAGCACCGCTATCTGTATGAACATGGAAATATCAGCCCCTCTATCTGTATGAACATGGAAATATCTGCACCACTATCTGTATGAACATGGAAATATCTACACCGCTATCTGTATGAACATGGAAATATCTTCACCGCCATCTGTATGAACATGGATATATCTACACAGCCATCTGGATTAACATGGAAATATCTACACCGCTATCTGTATGAACATGGAAATAGCTACACCGCTATCTGTATGAAGACGGAAATATCTACACCGCTATCTGTTTGAACATGGAAATATCTACAACGCTATCTGCATGAAAATGGAAATATCTACAGATATATCTGCTTATACATGGAAATATCAACAAAACTATCTCTTTACACATGGAAATAACTACACCACTATCTCTATAAACATGGAAATATCTACACCGCCATCTCTATGAACATGGAAATATCTGCACCGCCATCTGTATGAACATATAAATGTCTACACCGCCATCTGTATTAAGATGGAGATATCTACACCGCTATCTGTATAAACTTGGAAATATCTACACCGCTATCTGTATAAACATGGAAATATCTACACCGCTACCTGTATAAACATGGAAATATAAGCACCGCTATCTGTATGAACATGGAAATATCTACACCGCTATCTGTACGAACTTGGAAATATCTACACCGCTATCTGTATGAACATGGAAATAGCTGCACCGCTATCTGTATGAACATGGAAATATCTACATCACTATCTGTATGAACATGGAAATATCTTCTCCGCTATCTGTATGAACATGGATATATCTACACAGCCATCTGTATGAACATGGATATATCTACACCGCTATCTGTATGAACATGGAAATATCTACACCGCTCTCTTTGTAAACATGCATACATCTTCACCGCTATCTGTATAAACATGGATATATCTACACAGCCATATGGATGAACATGGAAATATCTACACCGCTATCTGCATGAACATGGAAATAGCTACACCGCCATCTGTATGAACATATAAATATCTACACCACCATCTGTATTAAGATGGAGATATCTACACCGCTATCTGTATAAACTTGCAAATATCTACACCGCTATCTGTATAAAAATGGAAATATCTACACCGCTATCTTTATAAACATGGAAATATCTACACCGCTACCTGTATAAACATGGAAATATCAGCACTGCTATCTATATGAACATGGAAATATCAGCCCCTCTGTCTGTATGAACATGGAAATATCTACACCACTATCTGTATGAACATGGAAATATCTACAACGCTATCTGTATGAACATGGAAATAGCTGCACCGCTATCTGTATGAACATGGAAATATCTACAGCACTATCTGTATGAACATGGAAATATCTACACCGCTATCTGTATGAACATGGATATATCTACACAGCCATCAGGATGAACATGGAAATATCTTCACCGCCATCTGTATGAACATGGATATATCTACACAACCATCTGGATGAACATGGAAACATCTACACCGCTATCTGTATGAACATGGAAATATCTTCACCGCCATCTGTATGAACATGGATATATCTACACAGCCATCTGGATGAACATGAAAATATCTACACCGCTATCTCTATGAACATGGAAGTAGCTACACCGCTATCTGTATGAATACGGAAATATCTACACCGCTATCTGTTTGAACATGGAAATATCTACAACGCTATCTGCATGAAAATGGAAACATCTACAGATATATCTGCATATACATGGAAATATCTACAAAGCTATCTCTTTACACATGGAAATAACTACACCACTATCTCTATAAACATGGAAATATCTACACCGCCATCTCTATGAACATGGAAATATCTGCACCGCCATCTGTATGAACATATAAATATCTACACCGCCATCTGTATTAAGATGGAGATATCTACACCGCTATCTGTATAAACTTGGAAATATCTACACCGCTATCTGTATAAACATGGAAATATCTACACCGCTACCTGTATAAACATGGAAATATAAGCACCGCTATCTGTATGAACATGGAAATATCTACACCGCTATCTGTACGAACTTGGAAATATCTACACCGCTATCTGTATGAACATGGTAATAGCTGCACCGCTCTCTGTATGAACATGGAAATATCTACATCACTATCTGTATGAACATGGAAATATCTTCTCCGCTATCTGTATGAACATGGATATATCTACACAGCCATCTGTGTGAACATGGATATATCTACACCGCTATCTGTATGAACATGGAAATATCTACACCGCTCTCTTTGTAAACATGCATACATCTTCACCGCTATCTGTATAAACATGGATATATCTACACAGCCATATGGATGAACATGGAAATATCTACACCGCTATCTGCATGAACATGGAAATAGCTACACCGCCATCTGTATGAACTTGGAAATATCTGTACCGCCATCTGTATGAACATATAAATATCTACACCGACATCTGTATTAAGATGGAGATATCTACACCGCTATCTGTATAAACTTGCAAATATCTACACCGCTATCTGTATAAAAATGGAAATATCTACACCGCTATCTTTATAAACATGGAAATATCTACACCGCTACCTGTATGAACATGGAAATATCAGCACCGCTATCTGTATGAACATGGAAATATCAGCCCCTCTATCTGTATGAACATGGAAATATCTACACCGCTATCTGTATGAACATGGAAATATCTACACTGCTATCTGTATGAACATGGAAATAGCTGCACCGCTATCTGTATGAACATGGAAATATCTACAGCAATATCTGTATGAACATGGAAATATCTACACCGCTATCTGTATGAACATATAAATATCCACACCGCCATCTGTATTAAGATGGAGATATCTACACGGCTATCTGTATAAACTTGGAAATATCTACACCGCTATCGTATAAAAATTTAAATATCTACACCGCTATCTGTATAAACATGGAAATATCCAAACCGCTACCTGTATAAACATGGAAATATCAGCACCGCTATCTGCATGAACATGGAAATATCTACACCGCTATCTGTACGAACATGGAAATATCTACACTACTATCTGTATGAACATGGAAATAGCTACACCGCTATCTGTATGAACATGGAAATATCTACACCACTATCTGTATGAACATGGTAATAGCTACACCGCTATCTGTGTAAACATGCATACTTCTTCACCGCTATCTGTATAAACATGGAAATATCTACACCGCTATCTGTATGAACATGGAAATATCTACAGCGCTATCTGTTTGAACATGGAAATATCTAAACCGATATCTGCAGGAAAATGGAAATATCTACACAGCTATCTGCATATACATGGTAATATCTACACCGCTATGTCTTTACACATGGAAATATATATACCGCTATCTGTATGAACATGGAAATATCTACACCGGCATCTGTATGAACATGGAAATATCTGCACGGCCATTTGTATGAACATATAAATATCTACACCGCCATCTGTATTAAGATGGAGATATATACACCGCTATCTGTATAAACATGGAAATATCTACACCGCTATCTGTATAAACATGGAAATATCTACACCGCTATCTTTCTAAACATGGAAATATCTACACCGCTACCTGTATAAACATGGAAATATCAGCACCGCTATCTGTATGAACATGGAAATATCAGCCCCTCTATCTGTATGAACATGGAAATATCTGCACCACTATCTGTATGAACATGGAAATATCTACACTGCTATCTGTATGAGCATGGAATTATCTTCACCGCCATCTGTATGAACATGGATATATCTACACAGCCATCTGGATGAACATGGAAATATCTACACCGCCATCTGTATGAACATGGAAATATCTTCACCGCCATCTGTATGAACATGGATAAATCTACACAGCCATATGGATGAACATGGAAATATCTACACCGCTATCTGTATGAGCATGGAAATATCTACACCGCTATCTGTTTGAACATGGAAATATCTAAACCGCTATCTGCCTGAAAATGGAAATATCTGCACCGCCATCTGTATGAACATATAAATGTCTACACCCCCAGCTGTATTAAGATGGAGATATCTACACCGCTATCTGTATAAACTTGGAAATATCTACACCGCTATCTGTATCAACATGGAAATATCCACACCGCTATCTGTATAAACATGGAAATATCTGCACCGCTACCTGTATAAACATGGAAATATCAGCACCGCTATATGTATGAACGTGGAAATACCTACACCGCTATCTGTACGAAGATGGAAATATCTACACCGCTATCTGTATGAACATGGAAATAGCTACAGCGCTATCTGTATGAAGATGGAAATATCTACACCACTATCTGTATGAACATGGAAATATCTACACCGCTATCTCTATGAACATGGATATATCTACACAGCCATCTGGATGAACATGGAAATATCTACACCGCTATCTGTATGAACATGGAAATATCTACACCGTTATCTGTGTAAACATGCATACATCTTCACCGCTATCTGAATAAACATGGAAATATCTACATTGCTACCTGTATAAACATGGAAATATAAGCCCCGCTATCTGTATGAACATGGAAATATCTACACCGCTATCTGTTGGAACATGGAAATATCTACACCGCTACCTGTATGAACATGGAAATAGCTACACAGCTATCTGTATGAACATGGAAATATATACAGCACTATCTGTATGAACATGGAAATATCTACAACGCTATCAGTATGAACATGGATATATCTACAGAGCCATCTGGATGAACATGGAAATATCTACACCGCTATCTGTATGAACATGGAAATATCTATACAGCTATCTGTGTAAACATGCATACATCTTCACCGCTATCTGTATAAACATGGAAATATCTACACCGCTATCTGTATGAACATGGAAATATCTACACCGCTATCTGTTTGAACATGGAAATATCTAAACCGCAATCTGCATGAAAATGGAAAAAACTTCACAGCTATCTGCATATACATGGAAATATCTACACAGCTACCTCTTTACACATGGAAATAACTACACCGCTCTCTGTATGAACATGGAAATATGTACACCGCCATCTGTATGAACATGGAAATATCTACACCGCTATCTGAATGAACATGGAAATATCTTCACCGCCATCTGTATGAACATGGATATATCTACTCAGCCATATGGATGAACATGGAAATACCTACACCTCTTTCTGCATGAACATGGAAATAGCTACACCGCTATCTGTATGAACATGGAAATACCTACACCACTATCTGTATGAACATGGAAATATCTACACCGCTATCTGTATGAACATGGAAATATCTTCACCGCCATCTGTATGAACATGGAAATGTCTACTCAGCCATATGGATGAACATGGAAATATCTACACCGCTATCTGCTTGAACATGGATATAGCTACACCGCTATCTGTATGAACATGGAAATAGCTACACCGCCATCTGTATGAACATGGAAATATCTGCATCGCCATCTGTATGAACATATAAATATCTACACCGCCATCTGTATTAAGATGGAGATATCTACACCGCTATCTGTATAAACCTGGAAATATCTACACCGCTATCTGTATAAACATGGAAATATCCACACCGCTGCCTGTATAAACATGGAAATATCAGCACCGCTATCTGTACGAACATGGAAAAATCTACACCGCGATCTGTATGAACATGGAAATAGATACACCGCTATCTGTATGAACATGGAAATATCTACACCGCTATCTGTATGAACATGGATATATCTACACAGCCATCTGGATGAACATGGAAATATCTACACTGCTATCTGTATGAACATGGAAATATCTACACTGCTATCTGTTTGAACAAGGAAATATCTACACCGCTATCTGCATGAAAATGGAAATGTCTACACAGCTATCTGCATATACATGGAAATATCTACAAAGCTATCTCTTTACACATGGAAATAACTACACCACTATCTCTATAAACATGGAAATATCTACACCACCATCTGTATGAACATGGAAATATCTGCACTGGCATCTGTATGAACATATAAATATCCACACCGCCATCTGTATAAAGATGGAGATATCTACACCGCTATCTGTATAAACTTGGAAATATCTACACCGCTATCTGTATAAACATGGAAATATCTACACCGCTATCTGTATAAACATGGAAATATTTACACCGCTACCTGTATAAACATGGAAATATAAGCACCGCTATCTGCATGAAAATGGAAATATCTACACAGCTATCTACATGTACTTGGAAATATCTACACAGCTATCTATTTACACATGCAAATATCTACACCGCTATCTGTATGAACATGGAAATATCTACACCGCCATCTGTATGAACATGGAAATATCTGCACGGACATCTGTATGAACATATAAATATCTACACCGCCATCTGTATTAAGATGGAGATATCTACACCGCTATCTGTATAAACATGTAAATATCTACACCGCTATCTGTGTAAACATGGAAATATCTACACTGCTACATGTATAAACATGGAAATATACGCACCGCTATCTGTATGAACATGGAAATAACTACACCGCTATCTGTATGAACATGGAAATAGCTACACCACTATCTGTATGAACATGGAAATATCTACACCACTATCTGTATGAACATGGATATATCTACACCGCTATCTGTATGAACATGGAAATATCTTCACCGCCATCTGTATGAACATGGATATATCTACACAACCATCTGGATGAACATGGAAATATCTACACCGCTATCTGTATAAACATCGAAATATCCACACCGCTATCTGTATAAACATGGAAATATTTACACCGCTACCTGTATAAACATGGAAATATAAGCACCGCTATCTGTATGAACATGGAAATATCAGCACCGCTATCTGTATGAACATGGAAATATCAGCCCCTCTATCTGTATGAACATGGAAATATCTACACCGCTATCTGTATGAACATGGAATTATCTTCACCGCCATCTGTATGAACATGGATATGTCTACACAGCCATCTGGATGAACATGGAAATATCTACCCCACTATCTGTATGAACATGGAAATAGCTACACCGCTATCTGTATGAACATGGAAATATCTTCACCGCTATCTGTATGAACATGGAAATATCTTCACCGCTATCTGTGTAAAAATGCATACATCTTCACCGCTATCTGTATAAAGATGGAAATAACTACACCGCTATCTGTATGAACATGAAAATATCTACACCGCTATCTGTTTGAACATGGAAATATCTAAACCGCTATCTGCATGAAAATGGAAATATCTACACAGCTATCTGCATATACATGGAAATATCTACACAGCTATCTCTTTACACATGGAAATAACTACGCCGCTATCTGTATGAACATGGAAATATCTGGACGGCCATTTGTATGAACATATAAATATCTACACCGCCATCTGTATAAACATGGAAATATCTACACTGCTATCTGTATAAACATGGAAATATCTACACCGCTATCCTTATAAACATGGAAATATCTACACCACTACCTGTATAAACTTGGAAATATCAGCACCGCTATCTGTATGAACATGGAAATATCAGCCCCTCTATCTGTATGAACATGGGAATATCTACACCACTATCTCTATGAACATGGAAATATCTACACTGCTATCTGTATGAGCATGGAAATATCTTCACCGCCATCTGTATGAACATGGATATATCTACACAGCCATCTGGATGAACATGGAAATACCTACACCGCTATCTGTATGAGCATGGAAATATCTGCACCGCCATCTGTAGAAACATATAAATATCTACACCGCCAACTGTATTAAAATGGAGATATCTACACCGCTATCTGTATAAACTTGGAAATATCTACACCGCTATCTGTATAAAAATGGAAATATCTACACCGCTATCTGTATAAACATGGAAATATCCACACCGCTACCTGTATAAACACGGAAATATCAGCACCGCTATCTGTATGTACATGGAAATATCTACACCGCTATCTGTACGAACATGGAAATATCTACACCGCTCTCTGTATGAACATGGAAATAGCTACACCACTATCTGTATGAACATGGAAATAGCTACACCGCTATCTGTGTAAACATGCATACTTCTTCACCGCTATCTGTATAAACATGGAAGTATCTACACCGCTATC
Organism: Gorilla gorilla gorilla; assembly: GCF_029281585.2. Classification (NCBI taxonomy): domain Eukaryota; kingdom Metazoa; phylum Chordata; class Mammalia; order Primates; family Hominidae; genus Gorilla; species Gorilla gorilla. The sequence continues at coordinate 3,976,007 of NC_073224.2, forward strand.
TGTATGAACATGGAAATATCTACAAAACTATCTGTTTGAACATGGAAATATCTAAACCGATATCTGCATGAAAATGGAAATATCTACACAGCTATCTGCATATACATGGTAATATCTACACCGCTATATCTTTACACATGGAAATATATACACCGCTATCTGTATGAACATGGAAATATCTACACCGCCATCTGTATGAACATGGAAATATCTGCACGGCCATCTGTATGAACATATAAATACCTACAACGCCATCTGTATTAAGATGGAGATATCTACACCGCTATCTGTATAAACATGGAAATATCTACACCGCTATCTGTATAAACATGGAAATATCTACACCGCTACCTGTATAAACATGGAAATATCAGCACCGCTACCTGTATGAACATGGAAATATCAGCCCCTCTATCTGTATGAACATGGAAATATGTACACCACTATCTGTATGAACATGGAAATATCTACACCGCTATCTGTATGAACAAGGAATTATCTTCACCACCATCTGTATGAAGATGGATATGTCTACACAGCCATCTGGATGAACATGGAAATATGTACACCGCTATCTGTATAAACATGGAAATATCTACACCGCGATCTGTATAAACATGGAAATATCTACACCGCTACCTGTATAAACATGGAAATATCAGCACCGCTATCAGTATGAACATGAAAATATCTACACCACTATCTGTATGAACATGGAAATATCTACACCGCTATCTGTACGAACATGGAAATATCTTCGCCATCTGTATGAACATGGATATATCTACACAGCCATCTATATAAACATAGAAATATCTACACCGCTATCTGTATGAACATGGAAATATCTTCTCCGCAATCTGTATGAACATGGATATGTCTACACAGCCATCTGGAAGAACATGGAAATAGCTACACCGCTATCTGTATGAGCATGGAAATATCTACACCACTATCTGTATGAACATGGAAATATCTACAAAGCTATCTGTATGAACATGGAAATATCTACACCGCAATCTGTATGAACATGGAAATATCTACACCGCTATCTGTTTGAACATGGAAATATCTACACCGCTATCTGTATGAAAATGGAAATATCTACACCGCTATCTGCATGAAAATGGAAATATCTATACTGCTATCTGCATAAAAATGGAAATATCTACACAGCTGTCTCTTTACACATGGAAATAACTACACCCCTATCTGCATGAACATGGGAATATCTGCACAGCCATCTGTATGAACATATAAATATCTACACCGCCATTTGTATTAAGATGGAGATATCTACACTGCTATCTGTATAAACATGGAAATATCTACACCGCTATCTGTATAAACATGGAAATATCTACACCGCTATCTGTATAAACATGGAAATATCTACACCGCTATCTGTATAAACAGGGAAGTATCTACACCACTACCTGTATAAACATGGAAATATCAGCACCACTATCGGTATGAACATTGAAATATCTATACCGCGATCTGTATGAACATGGAAATATCTACACTGCTATCTGTATGACCATGGAAATATCTCCACCGCTATCTGTATGAACATGCAAATATCTACACCGCTATCAGTTTGAACATGGAAATATCTACACCGCTCTCAGCATGAAAATGTAAATATCTACACAGCTATCTGCATATACATGGAAATATCTACACAGCTATCTCTTTACACATGGAAATAACTACACGGCTATCACTATAAACATGGAAATATCTACAGCGCCATCTGTATGAACATGGAAATATCTGCACCGCCATCTGTATGAACATATAAATATCTACACCGCCATCTGTATTAAGAAGGAGATATCTACACCGTTATCTGTATAAACATGGAAATATCTACACCGCTATCTGTATAAACATGGAAATATCTACACCGCTATCTGTATAAACATGGAATTATCTACACCGCTACCTGTATAAACATGGAAATAACGGCACCGCTATCGGTATGAACATGGAAATATCTACACCGCTATCTGTATGAACATGGAAATATTTTCACCGTCATCTGCATGAACATGGATATATCTACACAGCCATCTGTATGAACATGGAAACATCTACACCGCTACCTGTATGAACATGGAAATATCTACACCGCTATCTGTATGAACATGGAAATATCTTAACCGCCATCTGTATGAACATGGATATGTCTACACAGCCATCTGGATGAAGATGGAAATATCTACACCGCGATCTGTATGAACATGGAAATATCTACACCGCTATCTGTGTAAACATGCATACATCTTCACCGCTATCTGTATAAACATGGAAATATCTGCACCGCTATCTGTATGAACATGGAAATATCTACACCGCTACCTGTATAAACATTTAAATATCAGCACCGCTATCTCTATGAACATGGAAATAGATACACCGCTATCTGTATGAACATGGAAATATCTACACCTCTACCTGTATGAACATGGAAATATCTACACCGCTTTCTGTGTAAACATGCATACATCTTCACCGCTATCTGTATAAACATGGAAATATCTACACCGCTATCGGTATGAACATGGAAATAGCTACACCGCTATCTCTATGAACATGGAAATATCAACACCGCTATCTGTGTGAACTTGGATATATCTACACAGCCGTCTGGATGAACATGGAAATATCAACACTGCTATCTGTGTAAACATGCATACATCTTCACCGCTATCTGTATAAACATGGAAATATCTGCACCGCTATCTGTATGAACATGCAAATATCTACAACGCTATCTGTATGAACATGGAAATATCTACACCGCTATCTGTTTGAACCTGGAAATATCTACACCGCTATCTGAATGAAAATGGAAATATCTACACTGCTATCTGCATATACATGGAAATATCTACACAGCTATCTCTTTACACATGGAAATAACAACAGCGCTATCTGTATGAACATGGAAATATCTACACCGTCATCTGTATGAACATGGAAATATCTGCACCGCCATCTGTAGGAACATATAAATATCTACGCCGCCATCTGTATTAAGATGGAGATATCTACACCGCTATCTGTATAAACATGGAAATATCAACACCGCTATCTGTATAAACATGGAAATATCTACACTGCTATCTGTATGAACATGGAAATATCTACACCGCTATCTGTATGAACATGGACATATCTACACCGCTATCTGTATGAACATGGAAATATCTACACCGCTGTCTGTATGAACATGGATATATCTACACAGCCCTCTGGATGAACATGGAAATATCCACACCGCTATCTGTGTAAACATGCATACATCTTCACCGCTATCTGTATAAACATGTAAATATCTACACCGCTATCTTTATGAACATGGAAATAGCTACAGCGCTATCTGTTTGAAGATGGAAATATATACACCGCTATCTGCATGAAAATGGAAATATCTACACAGCTATCTGCATATACATGGAAATATCTACACAGCTATCTCTTTACACATGGAAATAACTACACCGCTATCTGTATGAACATGGAAATATCTACACCGCCATCTGTATGAACATGGAAATATCGGCAAGGCCATTTGTATGAACATATAAATATCTACACCGCCATCTGTATTAAGATGGAGATATCTACACCGCTATCTGTATAATCATGGAAATATCTACACCGCTATCTGTATAAACATGGAAATATCTACACCGCTAACTTTATAAACATGGAAATATCTACACCACTACCTGTATAAACATAGAAATATCAGCACCACTATCTGTATGAACATGGAAATATCTACACTGCTATCTGTATGAGCATGGAAGTATGTTCACCGCTATCTGCATGAACATGGAAATAGCTACACCGCTATCTATATGAACATGGAAATAGCTACACTGCCATCTGTATGAACATGGAAATATCTGCACCGCCATCTGTATGGACATATAAATATCTACACCGCCATCTGTATTAAGATGGAGATATCTACACCGCTATCTGTATAAACTTGGAAATGTCTACACCGCTATCATATAAAAATGGAAATATCTACACCGCTATCTGTATAAACATGGAAATATCCACACCGCTACCTGTATAAACATGGAAATATCAGCACCGCTATCTGTATGAACATGGAAATATCTACACCGCTATCTGTACGAACATGGACATATCTACACCGCTATCTGTATGAACATGGAAATAGCTACACCGCTATCTGTATGAACATGGAAATATCTACACCACTATCTGTATGAACATGGAAATAGCTACACCGCTATCTGTGTAAACATGCATACTTCTTCACTGCTATCTGTATAAACATGGAAATATCTACACCGCTATCTGTATGAACATGGAAATATCTACACCGCTATCTGTTTGAATATGGAAATATCTAAACCGATATCTGCATGAAAATGGAAATATCTACACAGCTATCTGCATATACATGGTAATATCTACACCGCTATCTCTTTACACATGGAAATGTCTACACCGCTATCTGTATGAACATGGAAATATCTACACCGCCATCTGTATGAACATGGAAATATCTGCACGGCCATCTGTATGAACATATAAATACCTACACCGCCATCTGTATTAAGATGGAGATATCTACACCGCTAACTGTATAAACATGGAAATATCTACACCGCTATCTGTATAAACATGGAAATATCTACACCGCTACCTGTATAAACATGGAAATATCAGCACCGCTATGTGTATGAACATGGAAATATCAGCCCCTCTATCTCTATGAACATGGAAATATCTACACCACTATCTGTATGAACATGGAAATATCTACACCGCTATCTGTACCAACTTGGAAATATCTTCACCGCCATCTGTACGAACATGGATATATCTACACACCCATCTGGATGAACATGGAAATACCTACACCGCTATCTGTATGAACATGGAAATATCTACACCGCTATCTGTGTAAACATGCAAACATCTTCACCGCTATCTGTATAAACATGGAAATATCTACACCGCTATCTGTATGAACATGGAAATATCTACACCGCTATCTGTTTGAACATGGAAATATCTACACCGCTATCTGCATGAAAATGGAAATATCTACACAGCTATCTGCATATACATGGAAATATCTGCAAAGCTATCTCTTTACACATGGAAATATCTACACCACTATCTGTATGAACATGGAAATATCTATACCGCTATCTGTATGAACATGGAATTATCTTCACCACCATCTGTGTGAACATGGATATGTCTACACAGCCATCTGGATGAACATGGAAATATCTACACCGCTATCTGTATGAACATGGAAATAGCTACACCACTATCTGTATGAACATGGAAATATCTACACCACTATCTGTATGAACATGGAAATATCTACACCGCTATCTGTAAGAACATGGAAATATCTTCACCGCCATCTGTATGAACATGGATATATCTACACAACCATCTGGATGAACATGGAAATATCTACACCGCCATCTGTATTAAGATGGAGATATCTACACAGCTATCTGTATAAACTTGGAAATACCTACACCGCTATCTGTATAAACATGGAAATATCTACACCGCTATCTGTATAAACATGGAAATATCCACACCGCTACCTGTATAAACATGGAAATATAAGCACCGCTATTTGTATGAACATGGAAATATCTACACCGCTATCTGTTTGAACATGGAAATATCTAAACCGCTATCCGCATGAAAATGGAAATATCTGCACCGCCATCTGCATGTACATATAAATATCTACACCGCCATCTGTATTAAGATGGAGATATCTACACCGCTATCTGTATAAACTTGGAAATATCTACACCGCTATCTGTATAAACATGGAAATATCTACACCGCTATCTGTATAAACATGGAAATATCCACACCGCTACCTGCATAAACATGGAAATATAAGCACGGCTATCTGTATGAACATGGAAATATCTACACCGCTATCTGCACGAACATGGAAATATCTACACCGCTATCTGTATGAACATGGAATTATCTTCACCACCATCTGTATGAACATGGATATGTCTACACAGCCATCTGGATGAACATGGAAATATCTACACCGCTATCTGTTTGAATATGGAAATATCTAAACCGCTATCTGCATGAAAATGGAAATATCCACACAGCTATCTGCATATACATGGAAATATCTACACAGCTATCTCTTTACACATGGAAATAACTACACCGCTATCTGTATGAACATGGAAATATCTACACCGGCATCTGTATGAACATGGAAATATCTGCACGGCCATTTGTATGAACATATAAATATCTACACCGCCATCTGTATTAAGATGGAGATATCTACACCGCTATCTGTATAAACATGGAAATATGTACACCGCTATCTGTATAAACATGGAAATATCTACACCGCTATCTTTATAAACATGGAAATATCTACACCGCTACCTGTATAAACATGGAAATATCAGCACCGCTATCTGTATGAACATGGAAATATCAGCCCCTCTATCTGTATCAACATGGAAATATTTACACCACTATCTGTATGAACATGGAAATATCTACACCGCTATCTGTATGAGCATGGAAATATGTTCACCGCCATCTGTATGAACATGGATATATCTACACAGCCATCTGGATGAACATGGAAATATCTACACCGCTATCTGTATGAACATGGAAATATCTTCACCGCAATCTGTATGAACATGGATAAATCTACACAGCCATATGGATGAACATGGAAATATCTACACCGCTATCTGCATGAACATGGAAATAGCTACACCGCTATCTATATGAACATGGAAATAGCTACACCGCCATCTGTATGAACATGGAAATATCTGCACCGCCATCTGTATGAACATATAAATATCTACACCGCCATCTGTATTAGATGGAGATATCTACACCGCTATCTGTATAAACTTGGAAATATCTACACCGCAATCGTATAAAAATGGAAATATCTACTCCGCTATCTGTATAAACATGGAAATATCCACACCGCTACCTGTATAAACATGGAAATATCAGCACCGCTATCTGTATGAACATGGAAATATCTACACCGCTATCTGTACGAACATGGACATATCTACACCGCTATCTGTATGAACATGGAAATAGCTACACCGCTATCTGTATGAACATGGAAATATCTACACCACTATCTGTATGAACATGGAAATAGCTACACAGCTATCTGTGTAAACATGAATACTTCTTCACCGCTATCTGTATAAACATGGAAATATCTACACCGCTATCTGTTTGAACATGGAAATATCTAAACCGATATCTGCATGAAAATGGAAATATCTACAGAGCTATCTGCATATACATGGTAATATCTACACCGCTATCTCTTTACACATGGAAATATCTACACCGCTATCTGTATGAACATGGAAATATCTACACCGCCATCTGTATGAACATGGAAATATCTGCACGGCCATCTGTATGAACATATAAATACCTACACCGCCATCTGTATTAAGATGGAGATATCTACACCGCTATCTGTATAAACATGGAAATATCTACACCGCTATCTGTATAAACATGGAAATATCTACACCGTTACCTGTATAAACATGGAAATATCAGCACCGCTATCTGTATGAACATGGAAATATCAGCCCCTCTATCTCTATGAACATGGAAATATCTACACCACTATCTGTATGAACATGGAAATATCTACACCGCTATCTGTACTAACATGGAAATGTCTTCACCGCCATCTGTATGAACATGGATATATCTACACACCCATCTGGATGAACATGGAAATATCTACACCGCTATCTGTATGAACATGGAAATAGCTACACCACTATCTGTATGAACATGGAAATATCTACACCACTATCTGTATGAACATGGAAATATCTACACCGCTATCTGTATGAACATGGAAATATCTTCACCGCCATCTGTATGAACATGGATATATCTACACAACCATCTGGATGAACATGGAAATATCTACACCGCTATCTGTATGAACATGGAAATCTCTACACCGCTATCTGTATGAACATGGATATATCTACACAGCCATCCGGATGAACACGGAAATATCTACACCGTTATCTGTGTAAACATGCATACATCTTCACCGCTATCTGTATAAACATGGAAATATCTACACCGCTATCTGTATGAACATGGAAATATCTACACCGCTATCTGTTTGAACATGGAAATATCTAAACGGCTATATGCATGAAAATGGAAATATCTACACTGCTATCTGCATATACATGGAAATATCTACACAGCTATCTCTTTGCGCATGGAAATAACTACACCGCTATCTGTATGAACATGGAAATATCTACACCGCTATCTGTATGAACATGGAAATATCTTCACCACCATATGTATGAATATGGATATATCTACACAGCCATTTGGATGAACATGGAAATATCTACACCGCTATCTGTATAAACATGGAAATATCTACACCGCTATCTGTATGAACATGGAAATATCTACAGCGCTACCTGTATAAACATGGAAATATAAGCACCGCTATCTGTATGAACATGGAAATATCTACACCGCTATCTGTACGAACATGGAAATATCTACACCGCTATCTGTATGAACATGGAAATAGCTGCACGGCTGTCTGTATGAACATGGAAATATCTACACAACTATCTGTATGAACATGGAAATATCTGCACGGCCATCTGAATGAACATATAAATATCTACACCGCCATCTGTATTAAGATGGAGATATCTACACCGCTATCTGTATAAACCTGGAAATATCTACACCGCAATCTGTATAAACATGGAAATGTCTACACCGCTATCTGTATAAACTTGGAAATACCTACACCGCTACCTGTATAAACATGGAAATATCAGCACCGCTATCTGTATGAATATGGAAATATCAGCCCATCTATCTGTATGAACATGGAAATATCTACACCACTATCTCTATGAATATGGAAATATCTACACCGCTATCTGTATGAACATGGAAATATCTTCACCGCCATATATATGAATATGGATATATCTACACAGCCATCTGGATGAACATGGAAATATCTACACCGCTATCTGTATGAACATGGAAATAGCTACACCGCTATCTGTATGAACATGGAAATATCTACACCACTATCTGTTTGAACATGGAAATATCTACACCGCTATCTGTTTGAACATGGAAATATCTACACCGCTATCTGCATGAAAATGGAAATATCTACAGAGCTATCTGCATATACATGGAAATATCTACAAAGCTATCTCTTTACACATGGAAATATCTACACCACTATCTCTATAAACATGGAAATATCTACACCGCCATCTCTATGAACATGGAAATATCTGCACCGACATCTGTATGAACATATAAATAACTACACCACCATCTGTATTAAGATGGAGATATCTACACCGCTATCTGTATAAACTTGGAAATATCTACACCGCTATCTGTATAAACATGGAAATATCTACACCGCTATCTGTATAAACATGGAAATATCTACACCGCTACCTGTATAAACATGGAAATATAAGCACCGCTATCTGTATGAACATGGAAATATCTACACCGCTATCTGTACGAACTTGGAAATATCTACACCGCTATCTGTATGAACATGGATATAGCTGCACCGCTATCTGTACGAACATGGAAATACCTACACCACTATCTGTATGAACATGGAAATATCTTCACCACTAACTGTAAGAACATGGAATTATCTTCACCGCCATCTGTATGAACATGGATATGTCTACACAGCCATCTGGATGAACATGGAAATTTCTACACCGCTATCTGTATGAACATGGAAATATCTTCACCGCCATCTATATGAACATGGATAAATCTACACAGCCATATGGAAGAACATGCAAATATCTACACCGCTATCTGCATGAACATGGAAATAGCTACACCGGTATCTATATGAACATGGAAATAGCTACACCGCCATCTGTATGAACATGGATATGTCTACACAGCCATCTGGATGAACATGGAAATATCTACAGCACTACCTGTATAAACATGGAAATATAAGCACCGCTATCTGTATGAACATGGAAATATCTACACCGCTATCTGTATGAACATGGAAATATCTTCACCGCCATCTATATGAACATGGATAAATCTACACAGCCATATGGAAGAACATGGAAATACCTACACCACTATCTGTATGAACATGGAAATATCTTCACCGCTAACTGTAAGAACATGGAATTATCTTCACCGCCATCTGTATGAACATGGATATGTCTACACAGCCATCTGGATGAACATGGAAATATCTACAGCGCTACCTGTATAAACATGGAAATATAAGCACCGCTATCTGTATGAACATGGAAATATCTACACCGCTATCTGTACGAACATGGAAATATCTACACCGCTATCTGAATGAACATGGAAATATCTGCACGGCTGTCTGTATGAACATGGAAATATCTACACCACTATCTGTATGAACATGGAAATATCTGCACGGCCATCTGAATGAACATATAAATATCTACACCGCCATCTGTATTAAGATGGAGATATCTACACCGCTATCTGTATAAACCTGGAAATATCTACACCGCAATCTGTATAAACATGGAAATGTCTACACCGCTATCTGTATAAACTTGGAAATACCTACACCGCTACCTGTATAAACATGGAAATATCAGCACCGCTATCTGTATGAACATGGAAATATCAGCCCATCTATCTGTATGAACATGGAAATATCTACACCACTATCTGTATGAACATGGAAATATCTACACCGCTATCTGTATGAACATGGAAATATCTTCACCGCCATATATATGAATATGGATATATCTACACAGCCATCTGGATGAACATGGAAATATCTACACCGCTATCTGTATGAACATGGAAATAGCTACACCGCTATCTGTATGAACATGGAAATATCTACACCACTATCTGTTTGAAAATGGAAATATCTACACCGCTATCTGTTTGAACATGGAAATATCTACACCGCTATCTGCATGAAAATGGAAATATCTACAGAGCTATCTGCATATACATGGAAATATCTACAAAGCTATCTCTTTACACATGGAAATATCTACACCACTATCTCTATAAACATGGAAATATCTACACCGCCATCTCTATGAACATGGAAATATCTGCACCGACATCTGTATGAACATATAAATAACTACACCGCCATCTGTATTAAGATGGAGATATCTACACCGCTATCTGTATAAACTTGGAAATATCTACACCGCTATCTGTATAAACATGGAAATATCTACACCGCTATCTGTATAAACATGGAAATATCTACACCGCTACCTGTATAAACATGGAAATATAAGCACCGCTATCTGTATGAACATGGAAATATCTACACCGCTATCTGTACGAACTTGGAAATATCTACACCGCTATCTGTATGAACATGGATATAGCTGCACCGCTATCTGTATGAACATGGAAATACCTACACCACTATCTGTATGAACATGGAAATATCTTCACCGCTAACTGTATGAACATGGAATTATCTTCACCGCCATCTGAATGAACATGGATATGTCTACACAGCCATCTGGATGAACATGGAAATATCTACACCGCTATCTGTATGAACATGGAAATATCTTCACCGCCATCTGTATGAACATGGATAAAACTACACAGCCATATGGAAGAACATGGAAATATCTACACCGCTATCTGCATGAACATGGAAATAGCTACACCGCTATCTATATGAACATGGAAATAGCTACACCGCCATCTGTATGAACATGGAAATATCTACACCGAGATCTGTATGAACATATAAATATCTACAACGCCATCTGTATTAAGATGGAGATATCTACACCGCTATCTGTATAAACTTGGAAATATCTACACCGCTATCGTATAAAAATGGAAATATCTACACCGCTATCTGTATAAACATGGAAATATACACACCGCTACCTGTATAAACGTGGAAATAACAGCACCGCTATCTGTATGAACATGGAAATAGCTACACCGCTATCTGTATGAGCATGGAAATATCTTCACCGCCATCTGTATGAACATGGATTTACCTACACAGCCATCTGGATGAACATGGAATTATCTACACCGCTATCTGTATGAACATGGAAATAACTTCACCGCCATCTGTATGAACATGGATATATCTACACAGCCATATGGATGAACATGGAAATATCTACACCGCTATCTGCATTAACATGGAAATAGCTACACCGCTATCTGTATGAACATGGAAATAGCTACACCGCCATCTGTTTGAACATGGAAATATCTGCACCGCCATCTGTATGAAGATATAAATATCTACACCGCCATCTGTATTAAGATGGAGATATCTACACCGCTATCTGTATAAACTTGGAAATATCTACACCGCTATCTGTATAAAAATGGAAATATCTACACCGCTATCTGTATGAACATGGAAATAGCTACACAGCTATCTGTGTAAACATGCATACTTCATCACCGCTATCTGTATAAACATGGAAATATCTACACCGCTATCTCTATGAACATGGAAATATCTACACCGCTATCTGTATGAACATGGAAATATCTACACCGCTATCTGTTTGAACATGGAAATATCTACACCGCTATCTGCATGAAAATGGAAATATCTACACTGCTATCTGCATATACATTTAAATATCTACACAGCTATCTCTTACACATGGAAATAACTACACCGCTATCTGTATGAACATGGAAATATCTACAACGCCATCTGTATGAACATGGAAATATCTGCACTGCCATCTGTATGAACATATAAATATCTACACCGCCATCTGTATTAAGTTGGAGATATCTACACCGCTACCTGTATAAACATGGAAATATCTACACCGCTATCTGTATAAACATGGAAATATCTACACCGCTACCTATATAAACATGGAAATATCAGCACCGCTATCTGTATGAACATGGAAATATAAGCCCCTCTATCTGTATGAACATGGAAATATCTACACCACTATCTGTATGAACATGGAAATATCTACACCGCTATCTGTATGAACATGGAATTATCTTCACCGCCATCTGTATGAACATGGATATGTCTACACAGCCATATGGATGAACATGGAAATATCTACACCGCTATCTGTATGAACATGGAAATAGCTACACCGCTATCTGTATGAACATGGAAATATCTACACCGCTATCTGTATGAACATGGAAATATCTTCACCGCTATCTGTGTAAACATGCATACATCTTCACCGCTATCTGTATAAACATGGAAATAACTACACCGCTATCTGTATGAACATGGAAATATCTAAACCGCTATCTGTTTGAACATGGAAATATCTAAACCGCTCTCTGCATGAAAATGGAAATATCTACACAGCAATCTGCATATACATGGAAATATCTACACAGCTATCTCTTTACACATGGAAATAACTACACCGCTATCTGTATGAACATGGAAGTATCTACACCGCCATCTGTATGAACATGGATAAATCTACACAGCCATCTGGATGAACATGGAAATACCTACACCGCTATCTGTATGAACATGGAAATATCTGCACCGCCATCTGTATGAACATATAAATATCTACACCGCCAACTGTATTAAAATGGAGATATCTACACCGCTATCTGTATAAACTTGGAAATATCTACACCGCTATCTGTATAAAAATGGAAATATCTACACCGCTATCTGTATAAACATGGAAATATCCACACCGCTACCTGTATAAACATGGAAATATCAGCACCGCTATCTGTATGTACATGGAAATATCTACACCGCTATCTGTACGAACATGGAAATATCTACACCGCTCTCTGTATGAACATGGAAATAGCTACACCACTATCTGTATGAACATGGAAATATCAGCCCCTCTATCTGTATGAACATGGAAATATCTACACCACTATCTGTATGAACATGGAAATATCTACACCGCTATCTGTATGAACATGGAATTATCTTCACCACCATCTGTATGAAGATGGATATGTCTACACAGCCATCTGGATGAACATGGAAATAGCTACACCGCTATCTGTGTAAACATGCATACTTCTTCACCGCTATCTATATGAACATGTAAATATCTACAAAGCTATCTGTTTGAACATGGAAATATCTAAACCGATATCTGCATGAAAATGGAAATATCTACACAGCTATCTGCATATACATGGTAATATCTGCACCGCTATCTCTTTACACATGGAAATATCTACACCGCTATCTGTATGAACATGGAAATATCTGCACGGCCATCTGTATGAACGTATAAATACCTACAACGCCATCTGTATAAAGATGGAGACATCTACACCGCTATCTGTATAAACATGGAAATATCTACACCACTATCTGTATAAACATGGAAATATCTACACCGCTACCTGTATAAACATGGAAATATCAGCACCGCTATCTGTATGAACATGGAAATATCAGCCACTCTATCTGTATGAACATGGAAATATCTACACCACTATCTGTATGAACATGGAAATATCTACACCGCTATCTGTATGAACATGGAATTATCTTCACCACCATCTGTATGAAGATGGATATGTCTACACAGCCATCTGGATGAACATGGAAATATCTACACCGCTATCTGTATGAACATGGAAATATCTACACCGCTATCTGTATAAACATGGAAATATCTACACCGCTACCTGTATAAACATGGAAATATCAGCACCGCTATCAGTATGAACATGGAAATATCTACACCGCTATCTGTATGAACATGGAAATATCTACACCGCTATCTGTACGAACATGGAAATATCTTCGCCATCTGTATGAACATGGATATATCTACACAGCCATCTATATAAACATGGAAATATCTACATCGCTATCTGTATGAACATGGAAATATCTTCACCGCAATCTGTATGAACATGGATATGTCTACACAGCCATCTGGATGAACATGGAAATAGCTACACCGCTATCTGTATGAGCATGGAAATATCCACACCACTATCTGTATGAACATGGAAATATCTACAAAGCTATCTGTATGAACATGGAAATATCTACACCGCAATCTGTATGAACATGGAAATATCTACACCGCTATCTGTTTGAACATGGAAATATCTACACCGCTATCTGCATGAAAATGGAAATATCTACACTGCTATCTGCATATACATGGAAATATCTACACAGCTATCTCTTTACACATGGAAATAACTACACCGCTCTCTGCATGAACATGGGAATATCTGCACCGCCATCTGTATGAACATATAAATATCTACACCGCCATCTGTATTAAGATGGAGATATCTACACCGCTATCTGTATAAACATGGAAATATCTACACCGCTATATGTATAAACATGGAAATATCTACACCGCTATCTGTATAAACATGGAAATATCTACACCGCTATCTGTATAAACAAGGAAATATCTACACCGCTACCTGTATAAACATGGAAATATCAGCACCACTATCGGTATGAACATTGAAATATCTACACCGCGATCTGTATGAACATGGAAATATCTACACCGCTATCTGTATGACCATGGAAATATCTACACTGCTATCTGTATGAACATGGAAATATCTACACCGCTATCAGTTTGGATATGGTAATATCTACACCGCTGTCAGCATGAAAATGTAAATATCTACACAGCTATCTGCATATACATGGAAATATCTACATGGCTATCTCTTTACACATGGAAATAACTACACCGCTATCACTATAAACATGGAAATATCTACAGAGCCATCTGTATGAACATGGAAATATCTGCACCACCATCTGTATGAACATATAAATATCTACACCGCCATCTGTATTAAGAAGGAGATATCTACACCGCTTTCTGTATAAACATGGAAATATCTACACCGCTATCTGTATAAACATGGAAATATCTACACCGCTATCTGTATAAACATGGAAATATCTACACCGCTACCTGTATAAACATGGAAATATCGGCACCGCTATCGGTATGAACATGGAAATTTCTACACCGCTATCTGTATGAACATGGAAATATCTACCCCGCTATCTGTATGAACATGGAAATATCTTCACCATCATCTGCATGAACATGGATATATCTACACAGCAATCTGTATGAACATGTAAACATCTACACCGCTATCTGTATGAACATGGAAATATCTACACCGCTATCTGTATGAACATGGAAATATCTTCACCGCCATCTGTATGAACATGGATATGTCCACACAGCCATCTGGATGAAGATGGAAATATCTACACCGCGATCTGTATGAACATGGAAATATCTACACCGCTATCTGTGCAAACATGCATACATCTTCACCGCTATCTGTATAAACATGGAAATATCTACACCGCTATCTGTATGAACATGGAAATATCTACACCGCTACCTGTATAAACATTTAAATATCAGCACCGCTATCTATATGAACATGGAAATATCTACACCGCTATCTGTATGAACACGGAAATATCTACACCGCAATCTGTGTAAACATGCATACATCTTCACCGCTATCTGTATAAGCATGGAAATATCTACACCGATATCTGTATGAACATGGAAATAGCTACACCGCTATCTGTATGAACATGGAAATATCTACACCGCTATGTGTATGAACATGGATATATCTACACAGCCATCTGGATGAACATGGGATTATCTACACCGCTATCTGTGTAAACATGCATGCATCTTCACTGCTATCTGTACGAACATGGAAATATCTACACCGCTACCTGTATAAACATGGAAATATCAGCACCGCTATCAGTATGAACATGGAAATATCTACACCGCTATCTGTATGAACATGGAAATATCTACATCGCTATCTGTATGAACATGGAAATATCTTCGCCATCTCTATGAACATGGATATATCTACACAGCCATCTATATGAACATGGAAATATCTACACCGCTATCTGTATGAACATGGAAATATCTTCACCGTCATCTGTATGAACATGGATATGTCTACACAGCCATCTGGATGAACATGGAAATAGCTACACCGCTATCTGTATGAGCATGGAAATATCTACACCACTATCTGTATGAACATGGAAAAATCTACACAGCTATCTGTATGAACATGGAAATATCTACACCGCTATCTGTATGAACATGGAAATATCTACACCGCTATCTGTTTGAACATGGAAATATCTACACCGCTATCTGCATGAAAATGGAAATACCTACACTGCTATCTGCATATACATGGAAATATCTACACAGCTATCTCTTTACACATGGAAATAACTACACCGCTATCTGTATGAACATAGAAATATCTACACCGCCATCTGTATGGACATGGAAATATCTTCACCGCCATCTGTATGAACATATAAATATTTACATCGCCATCAGTATAAAGATTTAGATATCTACACCGCTATCTGCATGAACATGGGAATATCTGCACCGCCATCTGTATGAACATATAAATATCTACACCGGCATCTGTATTAAGATGGAGATATCTACACCGCTATCTGTATAAACATGGAAATATCTACACCGCTATCTGTATAAACATGGATATATCTACACCGCTATCTGTATAAACATGGAAATATCTACACCGCTGTCTGTATAAACAAGGAAATATCTACACCGCTACCTGTATAAACATGGAAATATCAGCACCACTATCGGTATGAACATTGAAATATCTACACCGCGATCTGTATGAACATGGAAATATCTACACCGCTATCTCTATGACCATGGAAATATCTACACCGCTATCTGTATGAACATGGAAATATCTACACCGCTATCAGTTTGAACATGGAAATATCTACACCGCTCTCAGCATGAAAATGTAAATATCTACACAGCTATCTGCATATACATGGAAATATCTTCACAGCTATCTCTTTACACATGGAAATAACTACACCGCTATCACTATAAACATGGAAATATCTACAGCGCCATCTGTATGAACATGGAAATATCTGCACCGCCATCTGTATGAACATATAAATATCTACACCACCATCTGTATTAAGAAGGAGATATCTACACAGTTTTCTGTATAAACATGGAAATATCTACACCTCTATCTGTATAAACATGGAAATATCTACACCGCTATCAGTATAAACATGGAAATATCTACACCGCTACCTGTATAAACATGGAAATATCGACACCGCTATCGGTATGAACATGGAAATATCTACACCGCTATCTGTATTAACATGGAAATATCTACCCGGCTATCTGCATGAACATGGAAATATCTTCACCGCCATCTGTATGAACATGGATATGTCTACACAGCCATCTGGATGAAGATGGAAATATCTACACCGCGATCTGTATGAACATGGAAATATCTACACCGCTATCTGTGTAAACATGCATACATCTTCACCGCTATCTGTATAAAAATGGAAAAATCTACACAGCTATCTGTGAACATGGAAATATCTACACCGCTACCTGTATAAACATTTAAATATCAGCACCGCTATCTGTATGAACATGGAAATATCTACTCCGCTATCTCTATGAACAAGGAAATTTCTACACCGCTATCGGTAAGAACATGGAAATAGATACACCGCTATCTGTATGAACATGGAAATATCTACACCTCTACCTGTATGAACATGGAAATATCTATACCGCTTTCTGTGTAAACATGCATACATCTTCACCGCTGTCTGTATAAACATGGAAATATCTACACCGCTATCTGTATGAACATGGAAATAGCTACACCGCTATCTGTATAAACATGGAAATATCAACACCGCTATCTGTATCAACATGGATATTTCTACACATCCATCTGGATGAACATGGAAATATCAACACCGCTATCTGAGTAAACATGCATACATCTTCACCGCTATCTGTATAAACATGGAAATATCTACACCGCTATCTGTATGAAGATGGATATATCTACACCGCTATCTGTATGAACATGGAAATATCTACACCGCTATCTGTTTGAACATGGATATATCTACACCTCTATCTGCATGAAAATGGAAATATCTACACTGTTATCTGCATATACATGGAAATATCTACACAGCTATCTCTTTACACATGGAAATAACAACACCGCTATCTGTATGAACATGGAAATATCTACTCCGCCATCTGTATGAACATGGAAATATCTGCACCGCCATCTGTAGGAACATATAAATATCTACGCCACCATCTGTATTAAGATGGAGATATCTACACCGCTATCTGTATAAACATGGAAATATCTACACTGCTATCTGTATAAACATGGAAATATCTACACCGCTATCTTTATAAACATGGAAATATCTACACCGCTACCTGTATAAACATGGAAGTATCAGCACCGCTATCTGTATGAACATGGAAATATCAGCCCCTCTATCTGTATGAACATGGAAATATCTACACCACTATCTGTATGAACATGGAAATATCTACACTGCTATCTGTATGAGCATGGAAATATGTTCACCGCCATCTGTATGAACATGGATATATCTACACAGCCATCTGGATGAACATGGAAATATCTACACCGCTATCTGTATGAACATGGAAATATCTTCACTTCCATCTGTATGAACATGGATAAATCTACACAGCCATATGGATAAAAATGGAAATATCTACACCGCTATCTGCATGAACATGGAAATTGCTACACCGCTATCTATATGAACATGGAAATAGCTGCACCGCCATCTGTATGAACATGGAAATATCTGCACCGCCATCTGTATGAACATATAAATATCTACACCGCCATCTGTATTAAGATGGAGATATCTACACCGCTATCTGTATAAACTTGGAAATATCTACACCGCTATCGTATAAAAATGGAAATATCTACACCGCTATCTGTATAAACATGGAAATATCCACACCGCTACCTGTATAAACATGGAAATATCAGCACCGCTATCTGTATGAACATGGAAATATCTACACCGCTATCTGTACGAACATGGACATATCTACACCGCTATCTGTATGAACATGGAAATAGCTACACCGCTATCTGTATGAACATGGAAATATCTACACCACTATCTGTATGAACATGGAAATATCTACACCGCTATCTGTATGAACATGGATATATCTACACAGCCATCTGGATGAACATGGAAATATCTACACCGCTATCTGCATGAACATGGAAATATCTACACCGCTATCTGTATGAACATGGAAATATCTTCACCGCCATCTGTATGAACATGGATATATCTACACAGCCATCTGGATGAACATGGAAATATCTACACCGCTATCTGTATGAACATGGAAATAGCTACACCGCTATCTGTATGAACATGGAAATATCTACACCGCTATCTGTTTGAACATGGAAATATCTACAACGCTATCTGCATGAAAATGGAAATATCTACAGATATATCTGCATATACATGGAAATATCTACAAAGCTATCTCTTTACACATGGATATAACTACACCACTATCTCTATAAACATGGAAATATCTACCTCGCCATCTCTATGAACATGGAAATATCTGCACCGCCATCTGTATGAACATATAAATATCTACACCGCCATCTGTAGTAAGATGGAGATATCTACACCGCTATCTGTATAAACTTGGAAATATCTACACCGCTATCTGTATAAACATGGAAATATCTACACCGCTACCTGTATAAACATGGAAATATAAGCACCTCTATCTGTATGAACATGGAAATATCTACACCGCTATCTGTACGAACTTGGAAATATCTACACCGCTATCTGTATGAACATGGAAATAGCTGCACCGCTATCTGTATGAACATGGAAATATCTACATCACTATCTGTATGAACATGGAAATATCTTCTCCGCTATCTGTATGAACATGGATATATCTACACAGCCATCTGTATGAACATGGATATATCTACACCGCTATCTGTATGAACATGGAAATATCTACACCGCTCTCTTTGTAAACATGCATGCATCTTCACCGCTATCTGTATAAACATGGATATATCTACACAGCCATATGGATGAACATGGAAATATCTACACCGCTATCTGCATGAACATGGAAATAGCTACACCGCCATCTGTATGAACTTGGAAATATCTGCACCGCCATCTGTATGAACATATAAATATCTACACCGCCTTCTGTATTAAGATGGAGATATCTACACCGCTATCTGTATAAACTTGCAAATATCTACACCGCTATCTGTATAAAAATGGAAATATCTACACCGCTATCTTTATAAACATGGAAATATCTACACCGCTACCTGTATAAACATGGAAATATCAGCACCGCTATCTGTATGAACATGGAAATATCAGCCCCTCTATCTGTATGAACATGGAAATATCTACACCACTATCTGTATGAACATGGAAATATCTACACCGCTATCTGTATGAACATGGAAATATCTGCACCGCTATCTGTATGAACATGGAAATATCTACAGCACTATCTGTATGAACATGGAAATATCTACACCGCTATCTGTATGAACATGGATATATCTACACAGCCATCAGGATGAACAAGGAAATATCTTCACCGCCATCTGAATGAACATGGATATATCTACACAACCATCTGGATGAACATGGAAACATCTACACCGCTATCTGTATGAACATGGAAATATCTTCACCGCCATCTCTATGAACATGGATATAACTACACACCCATCTGGATGAACATGGAAATATCTCCACCGCTATCTGTATGAACATGGAAATATCTACACCGCTATCTGTATGAACATGGAAATATCTACACCGCCATCTGTATGAACTTGGAAATATCTGCACCGCAATCTGTATGAACATATAAATATCTACACCGCCTTCTGTATTAAGATGGAGATATCTACACCGCTAAGTGTATAAACTTGGAAATATCTACACCGCTATCTGTATAAAAATGGAAATATCTACACCGCTATCTGTATAAACATGGAAATATCCACTCCGCTACCTGTATAAACATGGAAATATCAGCACAGCTATCTGTATGAACATTTAAATATCTACACCGCTATCTGTATGAACATGGAAATATCTACAGCGCTATCTGCATGAACATGGAAATAGCTACACCGCTATCTGTATGAACATGGAAATATCTACACCACTCTCTGTATGAACATAGAAACAGCTACACAGCTATTTGTGTAAACATGCATACTTCTTCACCGCTATCTGTATAAACATGGAAATATCTACACCGCTATCTGTATGAACATGGAAATATCTACACCGCTATCTGTATGAACATGGAAATATCTACACCACTATCTGTTTGAACATGGAAATATCTACACCGCTATCTGAATGAAAATGGAATTATCTACACTGCTATCTGCATATACATTTAAAAATCTACACAGCTATCTCTTTACACATGGAAATAACTACACCGCTATCTGTATGAACATGGAAATATCTACACCGCCATCTGTATGAACATGGAAATATCTGCACGGCCATCTTTATGAACATATAAATATCTACACCGCCATCTGTATTAAGATGGAGATATCTACACCGCTACCTGTCTAAACATGGAAATATCTACACCGCTATCTGTATGAACATGGAAATATCTACACCGCTACCTGTATAAACATGGAAATATCAGCACCGCTATCTGTATGAACATGGAAATATCAGCCCCTCTATCTGTATGAACATGGAAATATCTACACCACTATCTGTATGAACATGGAAATAACTACACTGCTATCTGTATGAGCATGGACATATCTTCACCACCATCTCTATGAACATGGATATATCTACACAGCCATCTGGATGAACATGGAAATATCTACACCGCTATCTGTATAAACATGGAAATATCTACACCGCTATCTGTATGAACATGGAAATATCTACAGCACTATCTGTATTAACATGGAAATATCTACACTGCTATCTCTATGAACATGGATATATCTACACATCCATCTGGATGAACATGGAAATATCTACACCGCTATCTGTATGAACATGGAAATATATACACCGCTATCTGTGTAGACATGCATACATCTTCACCGCTATCTGTATAAACATGGATATATCTACACCGCTATCTGTATGAACATGGAAATATCTACACCGCTATCTGTTTGAACATGGAAATATCTAAACCGCTATCTGCATGAAAATGGAAATATCTACACAGCTATCTGCATATACATGGAAATAACTACAACGCTATCTGTATGAACATGGAAATATCTGCACGGCCATCTGTATGAACATATAAATATCTACACCGCCATCTGTATTAAGGTGGAGATATCTACACCGCTATCTGTATAAACATGGAAATATCAACACCGCTATCTGTATAAACATGGAAATGTCTACACCGCTGTCTGTATAGACTTGGAAATATCTACACCGCTACCTGTATAAACATGGAAATATCAGCACCGCTATCTGTATGAACATGGAAATATCAGCCCATCTATCTGTATGAAAATGGAAATATCTACACCACTATCTGTATGAACATGGAAATATCTACACCGCTATCTGTATGAACATGGAAATATCTACACCGCTATCTGTTTGAACATGGAAATATCTAAACCGCTATCTGCATGAAAATGGAAATATCTACACAGCTATCTGCATATACATGGAAATAACTACACCGCTATCTGTATGAACATGGAAATATCTGCACGGCCATCTGTACGAACATATAAATATCTACACCGCCATCTGTATTAAGGTGGAGATATCTACACCGCTATCTGTATAAACATGGAAATATCAACACCGCTATCTGTATAAACATGGAAAAGTCTACACCGCTGTCTGTATAGACTTGGAAATATCTACACCGCTACCTGTATAAACATGGAAATATCAGCACCGCTATCTGTATGAACATGGAAATATCAGCCCATCTATCTGTATGAAAATGGAAATATCTACACCACTATCTGTATGAACATGGAAATATCTACACCGCTATCTGTATGAACATGGAAATATCTTCACCGCCTTCTGTATGAACATGGATATATCTACACAGCCATTTGGAAGAACATGGAAATATCTTCACCGCTATCTGTATGAACATGGAAATAGCTACACCGCTATCTGTATGAACATGGAAATATCTACACCACTATCTGTATGAACATGGAAATATCTACACGGCTATCTGTTTGAACATGGAAATATCTACACCGCTATCTGCATGAAAATGGAAATATCTACAGAGCTATCTACATATACATGGAAATATCTACAAAGCTATCTCTTTACACATGGAAATAACTACACCACTATCTCTATAAACATGGAAATATCTACACCGCCATCTCTATGAACATGGAAATATCTGCACCGCCATCTGTGTGAACATATAAATAACTACAACGCCATCTGTATTAAGATGGAGATATCTACACCGCTATCTGTATAAACATGGAAATATCTACACCACTATCTGTATAAACATGGAAATATCTACACCGCTATCTGTAAAAACATGGAAATATCTACACCGCTACCTGTATAAACTTGGAAATATAAGCACCGCTATCTGTATGAACATGGAAATATCTACACCGCTATGTGTATGAACATGGAAATATCTACAGCACTATCTGTATTAACATGGAAATATCTACACTGCTATCTCTATGAACATGGATATATCTACACATCCATCTGGATGAACATGGAAATATCTACACCGCTATCTGTATGAACATGGAAATATATACACCGCTATCTGTGTAGACATGCATACATCTTCACCGCTATCTGTATAAACATGGATATATCTACACCGCTATCTGTATGAACATGGAAATATCTACACCGCTATCTGTTTGAACATGGAAATATCTAAACCGCTATCTGCATGAAAATGGAAATATCTACACAGCTATCTGCATATACATGGAAATAACTACAACGCTATCTGTATGAACATGGAAATATCTGCACGGCCATCTGTATGAACATATAAATATCTACACCGCCATCTGTATTAAGGTGGAGATATCTACACCGCTATCTGTATAAACATGGAAATATCAACACCGCTATCTGTATAAACATGGAAATGTCTACACCGCTGTCTGTATAGACTTGGAAATATCTACACCGCTACCTGTATAAACATGGAAATATCAGAACCGCTATCTGTATGAACATGGAAATATCAGCCCATCTATCTGTATGAAAATGGAAATATCTACACCACTATCTGTATGAACATGGAAATATCTACACAGCTATCTGTATGAACATGGAAATATCTACACCGCTATCTGTTTGAACATGGAAATATCTAAACCGCTATCTGCATGAAAATGGAAATATCTACACAGCTATCTGCATATACATGGAAATAACTACACCGCTATCTGTATGAACATGGAAATATCTGCACGGCCATCTGTACGAACATATAAATATCTACACCGCCATCTGTATTAAGGTGGAGATATCTACACCGCTATCTGTATAAACATGGAAATATCAACACCGCTATCTGTATAAACATGGAAATGTCTACACCGCTGTCTGTATAGACTTGGAAATATCTACACCGCTACCTGTATAAACATGGAAATATCAGCACCGCTATCTGTATGAACATGGAAATATCAGCCCATCTATCTGTATGAAAATGGAAATATCTACACCACTATCTGTATGAACATGGAAATATCTACACCGCTATCTGTATGAACATGGAAATATCTTCACCGCCTTCTGTATGAACATGGATATATCTACACAGCCATTTGGAAGAACATGGAAATATCTTCACCGCTATCTGTATGAACATGGAAATAGCTACACCGCTATCTGTATGAACATGGAAATATCTACACCACTATCTGTATGAACATGGAAATATCTACACGGCTATCTGTTTGAACATGGAAATATCTACACCGCTATCTGCATGAAAATGGAAATATCTACAGAGCTATCTACATATACATGGAAATATCTACAAAGCTATCTCTTTACACATGGAAATAACTACACCACTATCTCTATAAACATGGAAATATCTACACCGCCATCTCTATGAACATGGAAATATCTGCACCGCCATCTGTGTGAACATATAAATAACTACAACGCCATCTGTATTAAGATGGAGATATCTACACCGCTATCTGTATAAACATGGAAATATCTACACCGCTATCTGTATAAACATGGAAATATCTACACCGCTATCTGTAAAAACAAGGAAATATCTACACCGCTACCTGTATAAACTTGGAAATATAAGCACCGCTATCTGTATGAACATGGAAATATCTACACCGCTATGTGTATGAACATGGAAATATCTACACCGCTCTCTGTGTAAACATGCATACATCTTCACCGCTATCTGTATAAACATGGATATATCTACACAGCCATATGGATGAACATGGAAATATCTACACCGCTATCTGCATGAACATGGAAATAGCTACACCGCTATCTGTATGAACATGGAAATAGCTACACCGCTATCTGTATGAACATGGAAATATCTTCACCGCCTTCTGTATGAACATGGATATATCTACACAGCCATTTGGAAGAACATGGAAATATCTTCACCGCTATCTGTATGAACAGGGAAATAGCTACACCGCTATCTGTATGAACATGGAAATATCTACACCACTATCTGTATGAACATGGAAATATCTACACCGCTATCTGTTTGAACATGGAAATATCTACACCGCTATCTGCATGAAAATGGAAATATCTACAGAGCTATCTGCATATACATGGAAATATCTGCAAAGCTATCTCTTTACACATGGAAATAACTACACCACTATCTCTATAAACATGGAAATATCTACACCGCCATCTCTATGAACATGGAAATATCTGCACCGCCATCTGTATGAACATATAAATAACTACACCGCCATCTGTATTAAGATGGAGATATCTACACCGCTATCTGTGTAAACTTGGAAATATCTACACCACTATCTGTATAAACATGGAAATATCTACACCGCTATCTGTATAAACATGGAAATATCTACACCGCTACCTGTATAAACATGGAAATCTAAGCACCGCTATCTGTATGAACATGGAAATATCTACACCGCTATCTGTACGAACTTGGAAATATCTACACCGCTATCTGTATGAACATGGAAATAGCTGCACCGCTATCTGTATGAACATGGAAATATCTACACCACGATCTGTATGAACATGGAAATATCTGCACGGCCATCTGTATGAACATATAAATATCTACACCGCCATCTGTATTAAGATGGAGATATCTACACTGCTATCTGTATAAACATGGAAATATCTACACCGCTATCTGTATAAACATGGAAATGTCTACACCGCTATCTGTATAAACTTGGAAATACCTACACCGCTACCTGTATAAACATGGAAATATCAGCACCGCTATCTGTATGAACATGGAAATATCAGCCCATCTATCTGTATGAACATGGAAATATCTACACCACTATCTGTATGAACATGGAAATATCTACACCGTTATCTGTATGAACATGGAAATATCTTCACCGCCATCTGTATGAACATGGATATATCTACACAACCATCTGGATGAACATGGAAATATCTACACAGCTATCTGTATGAACATGGATATAGCTACACCGCTATCTGTATGAACATGGAAATATCAACACCACTATCTGTATGAACATGGAAATATCTACACCGCTATCTGTTTGAACATGGAAATATCTACACCGCTATCTGCATGAAAATGGAAATATCTACAGAGCTATCTGCATATACATGGAAATATCTACAAAGCCATCTCTTCACACATGGAAATAACTACACCACTATCTCTATAAACATGGAAATATCTACACCGCCATCTCTATAAACTTGGAAATATTTACACCGCTACCTGTATAAACATGGAAATAAATGCACCGCTATCTGTATGAACATGGAAATATCTACACCGCTATCTGTACGAACATGGAAATATCTACACCGCTATCTGTATGAACATGGAAATAGCTACACCGCTATCTGTATGAACATGGAAATATCTACAGCACTATCTGTATGAACATGGAAATATCTACACCACCATCTGTATGAACATAAAAATATCTACACCGCCATCTGTATAAAGATGGAGATATCTACACCGCTATCTGTATAAACATGGAAATATCTACACCGCTATCTGTATAAACATGGAAATATCTACACCGCTGTCTTTATAAACATGGAAATATCTACTCCGCTACCTGTATAAACATGGAAATATCAGCACCGCTATCAGTATGAACATGGAAATATCAGCCCCTCTATCTGAATGAACATGGAAATATCTACACCACTATTTGTGTAAACATGAAAATATCTACACTGTTATCTGTATGAGCATGGAAATATCTTCACCGCCATCTGTATGAACATGGATTTACCTACACAGCCATCTGGATGAACATGGAATTATCTACACCGCTATCTGTATGAACATGGAAATAACTTCACCGCCATCTGTATGAACATGGATATATCTACACAGCCATATGGATGAACATGGAAATATCTACACCGCTATCTGCATTAACATGGAAATAGCTACACCGCTATCTGTATGAACATGGAAATAGCTACACCGCCATCTGTTTGAACATGGAAATATCTGCACCGCCATCTGTATGAAGATATAAATATCTACACCGCCATCTGTATTAAGATGGAGATATCTACACCGCTATCTGTATAAACTTGGAAATATCTACACCGCTATCTGTATAAAAATGGAAATATCTACACCGCTATCTGTATGAACATGGAAATAGCTACACAGCTATCTGTGTAAACATGCATACTTCATCACCGCTATCTGTATAAACATGGAAATATCTACACCGCTATCTGTATGAACATGGAAATATCTACACCGCTATCTGTATGAACATGGAAATATCTACACCGCTATCTGTTTGAACATGGAAATATCTACACCGCTATCTGCATGAAAATGGAAATATCTACACTGCTATCTGCATATACATTTAAATATCTACACAGCTATCTCTTACACATGGAAATAACTACACCGCTATCTGTATGAACATGGAAATATCTACAACGCCATCTGTATGAACATGGAAATATCTGCACTGCCATCTGTATGAACATATAAATATCTACACCGCCATCTGTATTAAGTTGGAGATATCTACACCGCTACCTGTATAAACATGGAAATATCTACACCGCTATCTGTATAAACATGGAAATATCTACACCGCTACCTATATAAACATGGAAATATCAGCACCGCTATCTGTATGAACATGGAAATATAAGCCCCTCTATCAGTATGAACATGGAAATATCTACACCACTATCTGTATGAACATGGAAATATCTACACCGCTATCTGTATGAACATGGAATTATCTTCACCGCCATCTGTATGAACATGGATATGTCTACACAGCCATCTGGATGAACATGGAAATATCTACACCGCTATCTGTATGAACATGGAAATAGCTACACCGCTATCTGTATGAACATGGAAATATCTACACCGCTATCTGTATGAACATGGAAATATCTTCACCGCTATCTGTGTAAACATGCATACATCTTCACCGCTATCTGTATAAACATTGAAATAACTACACCGCTATCTGTATGAACATGGAAATATCTAAACCGCTATCTGTTTGAACATGGAAATATCTAAACCGCTCTCTGCATGAAAATGGAAATATCTACACAGCAATCTGCATATACATGGAAATATCTACACAGCTATCTCTTTACACATGGAAATAACTACACCGCTATCTGTATGAACATGGAAGTATCTACACCGCCATCTGTATGAACATGGATAAATCTACACAGCCATCTGGATGAACATGGAAATACCTACACCGCTATCTGTATGAACATGGAAATATCTGCACCGCCATCTGTATGAACATATAAATATCTACACCGCCAACTGTATTAAAATGGAGATATCTACACCGCTATCTGTATAAACTTGGAAATATCTACACCGCTATCTGTATAAAAATGGAAATATCTACACCGCTATCTGTATAAACATGGAAATATCCACACCGCTACCTGTATAAACATGGAAATATCAGCACCGCTATCTGTATGTACATGGAAATATCTACACCGCTATCTGTACGAACATGGAAATATCTACACCGCTCTCTGTATGAACATGGAAATAGCTACACCACTATCTGTATGAACATGGAAATATCAGCCCCTCTATCTGTATGAACATGGAAATATCTACACCACTATCTGTATGAACATGGAAATATCTACACCGCTATCTGTATGAACATGGAATTATCTTCACCACCATCTGTATGAAGATGGATATGTCTACACAGCCATCTGGATGAACATGGAAATAGCTACACCGCTATCTGTGTAAACATGCATACTTCTTCACCGCTATCTATATGAACATGTAAATATCTACAAAGCTATCTGTTTGAACATGGAAATATCTAAACCGATATCTGCATGAAAATGGAAATATCTACACAGCTATCTGCATATACATGGTAATATCTGCACCGCTATCTCTTTACACATGGAAATATCTACACCGCTATCTGTATGAACATGGAAATATCTGCACGGCCATCTGTATGAACGTATAAATACCTACAACGCCATCTGTATAAAGATGGAGACATCTACACCGCTATCTGTATAAACATGGAAATATCTACACCACTATCTGTATAAACATGGAAATATCTACACCGCTACCTGTATAAACATGGAAATATCAGCACCGCTATCTGTATGAACATGGAAATATCAGCCACTCTATCTGTATGAACATGGAAATATCTACACCACTATCTGTATGAACATGGAAATATCTACACCGCTATCTGTATGAACATGGAATTATCTTCACCACCATCTGTATGAAGATGGATATGTCTACACAGCCATCTGGATGAACATGGAAATATCTACACCGCTATCTGTATGAACATGGAAATATCTACACCGCTATCTGTATAAACATGGAAATATCTACACCGCTACCTGTATAAACATGGAAATATCAGCACCGCTATCAGTATGAACATGGAAATATCTACACCGCTATCTGTATGAACATGGAAATATCTACACCGCTATCTGTACGAACATGGAAATATCTTCGCCATCTGTATGAACATGGATATATCTACACAGCCATCTATATAAACATGGAAATATCTACATCGCTATCTGTATGAACATGGAAATATCTTCACCGCAATCTGTATGAACATGGATATGTCTACACAGCCATCTGGATGAACATGGAAATAGCTACACCGCTATCTGTATGAGCATGGAAATATCCACACCACTATCTGTATGAACATGGAAATATCTACAAAGCTATCTGTATGAACATGGAAATATCTACACCGCAATCTGTATGAACATGGAAATATCTACACCGCTATCTGTTTGAACATGGAAATATCTACACCGCTATCTGCATGAAAATGGAAATATCTACACTGCTATCTGCATATACATGGAAATATCTACACAGCTATCTCTTTACACATGGAAATAACTACACCGCTCTCTGCATGAACATGGGAATATCTGCACCGCCATCTGTATGAACATATAAATATCTACACCGCCATCTGTATTAAGATGGAGATATCTACACCGCTATCTGTAAAAACATGGAAATATCTACACCGCTATCTGTATAAACATGGAAATATCTACACCGCTATCTGTATAAACATGGAAATATCTACACCGCTATCTGTATAAACAAGGAAATATCTACACCGCTACCTGTATAAACATGGAAATATCAGCACCACTATCGGTATGAACATTGAAATATCTACACCGCGATCTGTATGAACATGGAAATATCTACACCGCTATCTGTATGACCATGGAAATATCTACACTGCTATCTGTATGAACATGGAAATATCTACACCGCTATCAGTTTGGATATGGTAATATCTACACCGCTGTCAGCATGAAAATGTAAATATCTACACAGCTATCTGCATATACATGGAAATACCTACATGGCTATCTCTTTACACATGGAAATAACTACACCGCTATCACTATAAACATGGAAATATCTACAGAGCCATCTGTATGAACATGGAAATATCTGCACCACCATCTGTATGAACATATAAATATCTACACCGCCATCTGTATTAAGAAGGAGATATCTACACCGCTTTCTGTATAAACATGGAAATATCTACACCGCTATCTGTATAAACATGGAAATATCTACACCGCTATCTGTATAAACATGGAAATATCTACACCGCTACCTGTATAAACATGGAAATATCGGCACCGCTATCGGTATGAACATGGAAATTTCTACACCGCTATCTGTATGAACATGGAAATATCTACCCCGCTATCTGTATGAACATGGAAATATCTTCACCATCATCTGCATGAACATGGATATATCTACACAGCAATCTGTATGAACATGTAAACATCTACACCGCTACCTGTATGAACATGGAAATATCTACACCGCTATCTGTATGAACATGGAAATATCTTCACCGCCATCTGTATGAACATGGATATGTCCACACAGCCATCTGGATGAAGATGGAAATATCTACACCGCGATCTGTATGAACATGGAAATATCTACACCGCTATCTGTTTAAACATGCATACATCTTCACCGCTATCTGTATAAACATGGAAATATCTACACCGCTATCTGTATGAACATGGAAATATCTACACCGCTACCTGTATAAACATTTAAATATCAGCACCGCTATCTATATGAACATGGAAATATCTACACCGCTATCTGTATGAACACGGAAATATCTACACCGCAATCTGTGTAAACATGCATACATCTTCACCGCTATCTGTATAAGCATGGAAATATCTACACCGATATCTGTATGAACATGGAAATAGCTACACCGCTATCTGTATGAACATGGAAATATCTACACCGCTATGTGTATGAACATGGATATATCTACACAGCCATCTGGATGAACATGGGATTATCTACACCGCTATCTGTGTAAACATGCATGCATCTTCACTGCTATCTGTACGAACATGGAAATATCTACACCGCTACCTGTATAAACATGGAAATATCAGCACCGCTATCAGTATGAACATGGAAATATCTACACCGCTATCTGTATGAACATGGAAATATCTACACCGCTATCTGTATGAACATGGAAATATCTTCGCCATCTCTATGAACATGGATATACCTACACAGCCATCTATATGAACATGGAAATATCTACACCGCTATCTGTATGAACATGGAAATATCTTCACCGTCATCTGTATGAACATGGATATGTCTACACAGCCATCTGGATGAACATGGAAATAGCTACACCGCTATCTGTATGAGCATGGAAATATCTACACCACTATCTGTATGAACATGGAAAAATCTACACAGCTATCTGTATGAACATGGAAATATCTACACCGCTATCTGTATGAACATGGAAATATCTACACCGCTATCTGTTTGAACATGGAAATATCTACACCGCTATCTGCATGAAAATGGAAATACCTACACTGCTATCTGCATATACATGGAAATATCTACACAGCTATCTCTTTACACATGGAAATAACTACACCGCTATCTGTATGAACATAGAAATATCTACACCGCCATCTGTATGGACATGGAAATATCTTCACCGCCATCTGTATGAACATATAAATATTTACATCGCCATCAGTATAAAGATTTAGATATCTACACCGCTATCTGCATGAACATGGGAATATCTGCACCGCCATCTGTATGAACATATAAATATCTACACCGGCATCTGTATTAAGATGGAGATATCTACACCGCTATCTGTATAAACATGGAAATATCTACACCGCTATCTGTATAAACATGGATATATCTACACCGCTATCTGTATAAACATGGAAATATCTACACCGCTGTCTGTATAAACAAGGAAATATCTACACCGCTACCTGTATAAACATGGAAATATCAGCACCACTATCGGTATGAACATTGAAATATCTACACCGCGATCTGTATGAACATGGAAATATCTACACCGCTATCTCTATGACCATGGAAATATCTACACCGCTATCTGTATGAACATGGAAATATCTACACCGCTATCAGTTTGAACATGGAAATATCTACACCGCTCTCAGCATGAAAATGTAAATATCTACACAGCTATCTGCATATACATGGAAATATCTTCACAGCTATCTCTTTACACATGGAAATAACTACACCGCTATCACTATAAACATGGAAATATCTACAGCGCCATCTGTATGAACATGGAAATATCTGCACCGCCATCTGTATGAACATATAAATATCTACACCACCATCTGTATTAAGAAGGAGATATCTACACAGTTTTCTGTATAAACATGGAAATATCTACACCTCTATCTGTATAAACATGGAAATATCTACACCGCTATCAGTATAAACATGGAAATATCTACACCGCTACCTGTATAAACATGGAAATATCGACACCGCTATCGGTATGAACATGGAAATATCTACACCGCTATCTGTATTAACATGGAAATATCTACCCGGCTATCTGCATGAACATGGAAATATCTTCACCGCCATCTGTATGAACATGGATATGTCTACACAGCCATCTGGATGAAGATGGAAATATCTACACCGCGATCTGTATGAACATGGAAATATCTACACCGCTATCTGTGTAAACATGCATACATCTTCACCGCTATCTGAATAAAAATGGAAAAATCTACACAGCTATCTGTGAACATGGAAATATCTACACCGCTACCTGTATAAACATTTAAATATCAGCACCGCTATCTGTATGAACATGGAAATATCTACTCCGCTATCTCTATGAACAAGGAAATTTCTACACCGCTATCGGTAAGAACATGGAAATAGATACACCGCTATCTGTATGAACATGGAAATATCTACACCTCTACCTGTATGAACATGGAAATATCTATACCGCTTTCTGTGTAAACATGCATACATCTTCACCGCTGTCTGTATAAACATGGAAATATCTACACCGCTATCTGTATGAACATGGAAATAGCTACACCGCTATCTGTATAAACATGGAAATATCAACACCGCTATCTGTATCAACATGGATATTTCTACACATCCATCTGGATGAACATGGAAATATCAACACCGCTATCTGAGTAAACATGCATACATCTTCACCGCTATCTGTATAAACATGGAAATATCTACACCGCTATCTGTATGAAGATGGATATATCTACACCGCTATCTGTATGAACATGGAAATATCTACACCGCTATCTGTTTGAACATGGATATATCTACACCTCTATCTGCATGAAAATGGAAATATCTACACTGTTATCTGCATATACATGGAAATATCTACACAGCTATCTCTTTACACATGGAAATAACAACACCGCTATCTGTATGAACATGGAAATATCTACTCCGCCATCTGTATGAACATGGAAATATCTGCACCGCCATCTGTAGGAACATATAAATATCTACGCCACCATCTGTATTAAGATGGAGATATCTACACCGCTATCTGTATAAACATGGAAATATCTACACTGCTATCTGTATAAACATGGAAATATCTACACCGCTATCTTTATAAACATGGAAATATCTACACCGCTACCTGTATAAACATGGAAGTATCAGCACCGCTATCTGTATGAACATGGAAATATCAGCCCCTCTATCTGTATGAACATGGAAATATCTACACCACTATCTGTATGAACATGGAAATATCTACACTGCTATCTGTATGAGCATGGAAATATGTTCACCGCCATCTGTATGAACATGGATATATCTACACAGCCATCTGGATGAACATGGAAATATCTACACCGCTATCTGTATGAACATGGAAATATCTTCACTTCCATCTGTATGAACATGGATAAATCTACACAGCCATATGGATAAAAATGGAAATATCTACACCGCTATCTGCATGAACATGGAAATTGCTACACCGCTATCTATATGAACATGGAAATAGCTACACCGCCATCTGTATGAACATGGAAATATCTGCACCGCCATCTGTATGAACATATAAATATCTACACCGCCATCTGTATTAAGATGGAGATATCTACACCGCTATCTGTATAAACTTGGAAATATCTACACCGCTATCGTATAAAAATGGAAATATCTACACCGCTATCTGTATAAACATGGAAATATCCACACCGCTACCTGTATAAACATGGAAATATCAGCACCGCTATCTGTATGAACATGGAAATATCTACACCGCTATCTGTACGAACATGGACATATCTACACCGCTATCTGTATGAACATGGAAATAGCTACACCGCTATCTGTATGAACATGGAAATATCTACACCACTATCTGTATGAACATGAAAATAGCTACACCGCTATCTGTGTAAACATGCATACTACTTCACCGCTATCTGTATAAACATGGAAATATCTACACCGCTATCTGTATGAACATGGAAATATCTACACCGCCATCTGTTTGAACATGGAAATATCTGCACCGCCATCTGTATGAACATATAAATACCTACACCGCCATCTGTATTAAGATGGAGATATCTACACCGCTATCTGTATAAACATGGAAATATCTACACCGCTATCTGTATAAACATGGAAATATCTACACCGCTACCTGTATAAACATGGAAATATCAGCACCGCTATCTGTATGAACATGGAAATATCAGCCCCTCTATCTCTATGAACATGGAAATATCTACACCACTATCTGTATGAACATGGAAATATCTACACCGCTATCTGTACCAACATGGAAATATCTTCACTGCCATCTGTATTAACATGGATATATCTACACACCCATCTGGATGAACATGGAAATATCTACACCGCTATCTGTATGAGCATGGAAATATCTGCACCGCTATCTGTGTAAACATGCAAACATCTTCACCGCTATCTGTATAAACATGGAAATATCTACACCGCTATCTGTATGAACATGGAAATATCTACACCGCTATCTGTTTGAACATGGAAATATCTACACCGCTGTCTGCATGAAAGTGGAAATATCTACACAGCTATCTGCATATACATGGAAATATCTGCAAAGCTATCTCTTTACACATGGAAATATCTACACCACTATCTGTATGAACATGGAAATATCTATACCGCTATCTGTATGAACATGGAATTATATTCACCACCATCTGTGTGAACATGGATATGTCTACACAGCCATCTGGATGAACATGGAAATATCTACACCGCTATCTGTATGAACATGGAAATAGCTACACCACTATCTGTATGAACATGGAAATATCTACACCACTATTTGTATGAACATGGAAATATCTACACCGCTATCTGTAAGAACATGGAAATATCTTCACCGCCATCTGTATGAACATGGATATATCTACACAACCATCTGGATGAATATGGAAATATCTACACCGCTATCTGTATGAACATGGAAATATCTACACCGCTATCTGTGTAAACAGGCATACATCTTCACCGCTATCTGTATAAACATGGAAATAACTACACCACTATCTGTATGAACATGGAAATATCTACACCGCTATCTGTTTGAACATGGAAATATCTACACCGGCATCTGTATGAACATGGAAATATCTGCACGGCCATTTGTATGAACATATAAATATCTACCCCGCCATCTGTATTAAGATGGAGATATCTACACCGCTATCTGTATAAACATGGAAATATCTACACCGCTATCTGTATAAACATGGAAATATCTACACCGCTATCTGTATGAACATGGAAATATCTTCACCGCCATCTGTATGAACATGGATATATCTACACAAACATGTGGATGAACATGGAAATATCTACACCGCTATCTGTATGAACATGGAAATATCTACACCGCTATCTGTGTAAACATGCATACATCTTCACCGCTATCTGTATAAACATGGAAATATCTACACCGCTATCTGTATGAACATGGATATATCTACACCGCTATCTGTATGAACATGGAAATATCTACACCGCTATCTCTATGAACAAGGAAATTTCTACACCGCTATCGGTAAGAACATGGAAATAGATACACCGCTATCGGTAAGAACATGGAAATAGATACACCGCTATCTGTATGAACATGGAAATATCTACATCTCTACCTGTATGAACATGGAAATATCTATACCGCTTTCTGTGTAAACATGCATACATCTTCACCGCTATCTGTATAAACATGGAAATATCTACACCGCTATCTGTATGAAGATGGATATATCTACACCGCTATCTGTATGAACATGGAAATATCTACACCGCTATCTGTTTGAACATGGAAATATCTACACCTCTATCTGCATGAAAATGGAAATATCTACACTGCTATCTTCATATACATGGAAATATCTACACAGCTATCTCTTTACACATGGAAATAACAACACCGCTATCTGTATGAACATGGAAATATCTACTCCGCCATCTGTATGAACATGGAAATATCTGCACCGCCATCTGTAGGAACATATAAATATCTACGCCACCATGTGTATTAAGATGGAGATATCTACACCGCTATCTGTATAAACATGGAAATATCTACACTGCTATCTGTATAAACATGGAAATATCTACACCGCTATCTTTATAAACATGGAAATATCTACACCGCTACCTGTATAAACATGGAAATATCAGCACCGCTATCTGTATGAACATGGAAATATCAGCCCCTCTATCTGTATGAACATGGAAATATCTACACCACTATCTGTATGAACATGGAAATATCTACACTGCTATCTGTATGAGCATGGAAATATGTTCACCGCCATCTGTATGAACATGGATATATCCACACAGCCATCTGGATGAACATGGAAATATCTACACCGCTATCTGTATGAACATGGAAATATCTTCACTGCCATCTGTATGAACATGGATAAATCTACACAGCCATATGGATAAACATGGAAATATCTACACCGCTATCTGCATGAACATGGAAATTGCTACACCGCTATCTATATGAACATGGAAATAGCTACACCGCCATCTGTATGAACATGGAAATATCTGCACCGCCATCTGTATGAACATATAAATATCTACACCGCCATCTGTATTAAGATGGAGATATCTACACCGCTATCTGTATAAACTTGGAAATATCTACACCGCTATCGTATAAAAATGGAAATATCTACACCGCTATCTGTATAAACATGGAAATATCCACACCGCTACCTGTATAAACATGGAAATATCAGCACCGCTATATGTATGAACATGGAAATATCTAAACCGCTATCTGTACGAACATGGACATATCTACACCGCTATCTGTATGAACATGGAAATAGCTACACCGCTATCTGTATGAACATGGAAATATCTACACCACTATCTGTATGAACATGGAAATAGCTACACCGCTATCTGTGTAAACATGCATACTACTTCACCGCTATCTGTATAAACATTGAAATATCTACACCGCTATCTGTATGAACATGGAAATATCTACACCGCCATCTGTATGAACATGGAAATATCTGCACCGCCATCTGTATGAACATATAAATACCTACACCGCCATCTGTATTAAGATGGAGATATCTACACCGCTCTCTGTATAAACATGGAAATATCTACACCGCTATCTGTATAAACATGGAAATATCTACACTGCTACCTGTATAAACATGGAAATATCAGCACCGCTATCTGTATGAACATGGAAATATCAGCCCCTCTATCTCTATGAACATGGAAATATCTACACCACTATCTGTATGAACATGGAAATATCTACACCGCTATCTGTACCAACATGGAAATATCTTCACTGCCATCTGTATTAACATGGATATATCTACACACCCATCTGGATGAACATGGAAATATCTACACCGCTATCTGTATGAGCATGGAAATATCTGCACCGCTATCTGTGTAAACATGCAAACATCTTCACCGCTATCTGTATAAACATGGAAATATCTACACCGCTATCTGTATGAACATGGAAATATCTACACCGCTATCTGTTTGAACATGGAAATATCTACACCGCTATCTGCATGAAAATGGAAATATCTACACAGCTATCTGCATATACATGGAAATATCTGCAAAGCTATCTCTTTACACATGGAAATATCTACACCACTATCTGTATGAACATGGAAATATCTATACCGCTATCTGTATGAACATGGAATTATATTCACCACCATCTGTGTGAACATGGATATGTCTACACAGCCATCTGGATGAACATGGAAATATCTACACCGCTATCTGTATGAACATGGAAATAGCTACACCACTATCTGTATGAACATGGAAATATCTACACCACTATTTGTATGAACATGGAAATATCTACACCGCTATCTGTAAGAACATGGAAATATCTTCACCGCCATCTGTATGAACATGGATATATCTACACAACCATCTGGATGAATATGGAAATATCTACACCGCTATCTGTATGAACATGGAAATATCTACACCGCTATCTGTGTAAACAGGCATACATCTTCACCGCTATCTGTATAAACATGGAAATAACTACACCGCTATCTGTATGAACATGGAAATATCTACACCGCTATCTGTTTGAACATGGAAATATCTAAACCGCTATCGGCATGAAAATGGAAATATCTGCACCGCCATCTGTATGTACATATAAATATCTATGCCGCCATCTGTATTAAGATGGAGATATCTACACCACTATCTGTATAAACTTGGACATATCTACACCACTATCTGTATAAACATGGAAATATCTACACCGCTATCTGTATAAACATGGAAATATCCACACCGCTACCTGTATAAACATGGAAATATAAGCACCGCTATCTGTATGAACATGGAAATATCTACACCGCTATCTGTACGAACATGGAAATATCTACACCGCTATCTGTATGAACATGGAATTATCTTCACCACCATCTGTATGAACATGGATATGTCTACACAGCCATCTGGATGAACATGGAAATATCTACACCGCTATCTGTATGAATATGGAAATATCTAAACCGCTATCTTCATGAAAATGGAAATATCTACACAGCTATCTGCATATACATGGAAATATCTACACAGCTATCTCTTTACACATGGAAATAACTACACCGCTATCTGTATGAACATGGAAATATCTACACCGGCATCTGTATGAACATGGAAATATCTGCACGGCCATTTGTATGAACATATAAATATCTACACAGCCATCTGAATTAAAATGGAGATATCTACACCGCTATCTGTATAATCATGGAAATATCTACACCGCTATCTGTATAAACATGGAAATATCTACACCGCTATCTGTATGAACATGGAAATATCTTCACCGCCATCTGTATGAACATGGATATATCTACACAACCATGTGGATGAAAATGGAAATATCTACACCGCTATCTGTATGAACATGGAAATATCTACACCGCTATCTGTGTAAACATGCATACATCTTCACCGCTATCAGTATAAACATGGAAATAACTACACCGCTATCTGTATGATCATGGAAATATCTACACCGCTATCTGTTTGAACATGGAAATATCTAAACCGCTATCTGCATGAAAATGGAAATATCTGCACCGCCATCTGTATGAAAATATAAATATCTACACCGCCATCTGTATTAAGATGGAAATATCTACACCGCTATCTGTATAAACTTGGAAATATCTACACCGTTATCTGTATAAACATGGAAATATCTACACCGCTATCTGTATAAACATGGAAATATCCACACCGCTACCTGTATAAACATGGAAATATAAGCACCGCTATCTGTATGAACATGGAAATATCTACACCGCTATCTGTACGAACATGGAAATATCTACACAGCTATCTGTATGAACATGGAAATAGCTGCACCGCTATCTGTATGAACATGGAAATGTCTACAGCACTAT
Source organism: Gorilla gorilla gorilla (assembly GCF_029281585.2). Taxonomy (NCBI): domain Eukaryota; kingdom Metazoa; phylum Chordata; class Mammalia; order Primates; family Hominidae; genus Gorilla; species Gorilla gorilla. The sequence goes on from NC_073224.2 coordinate 4,018,218, forward strand.
CTGTATGAACATGGAAATATCTACACCGCTATCTGTATGAACATGGATATATCTACACAGCCATCAGGATGAACATGGAAATATCTTCACCGCCATCTGTATGAACATGGATATATCTACACAACCATCTGGATGAACATGGAAATATCTACACCGGTATCTGTATGAACATGGAAATATCTACACCGCTATCTGTGTAAACATGCATACATCTTCACCGCTATTTGTATAAACATGGACATATCTACACCACTATCTGTATGAACATGGAAATATCTACACCGCTATCTGTTTGAACATGGAAATATCTAAACCGCTATCTGCCTGAAAATGGAAATATCTGCACCGCCATCTGTATGATCATATAAATATCTACACCGCCAACTGTATTAAGATGGAGATATATACACCGCTATCTGTATAAACTTGGAAATATCTACACCGCTATCTGTATAAACATGGAAATATCTACACCGCTATCTGTATAAACATGGAAATATCTGCACCGCTACCTGTATAAACATGGAAATATCAGCACCTCTATCTGTATGAATGTGGAAATATCTATACCGCTATCTGTACGAACACGGAAATAACTACACCGCTATCTGTATGAACATGGAAATAGCTACACCGCTATCTGTATGAACATGGAAATATCTACACCATTATCTGTATGAACATGGAAATATCTACACCGCTATCTCTATGAACATGGATATATCTACACAGCCATCTGGATGAACATGGAAATATCTACACCGTTATCTGTGTAAACATGCATACATCTTCACCGCTATCTGTATAAACATGGAAATATCTACACCGCTATCTGTATGAACATGGAAATATCAACACCGCTATCTGTTTGAACATGGAAATATCTAAGCAGCTATCTGCATGAAAATGGAAATATCTACACTGCTATCTGCATATACATGGAAATATCTACACAGCTATCTCTTTGCGCATGGAAATAACTACACCGCTGTCTGTATGAACATGGAAATAACTTCACCGCCATCTGTATGAAAATGGATATATCTACACAGCCATCTGGATGAACATGGAAATATCTACACCGCTATCAGTATAAACATGGAAATATCTACACCGCTATCTGTATGAACATGGAAATATCTACACCGCTACCAATATAAACATGGAAATATAAGCACCGCTATCTGTATGAACATGGAAATATCTACACCGCTATCTGTACGAACATGGAAATATCTACACCGCTATCTGTATGAACATGGAAATATCTGCACGGCCATCTGTATGAACATATAAATATCTACACCGCCATCTGTATTAAGATGGAGATATCTACATCGCTCTCTGTATAAACCTGGAAATATCTACACCGCTATCTGTATAAACATGGAAATGTCTCCACCGCTATCTGTATAAACTTGTAAATACCTACACCGCTACCTGTATAAACATGGAAATATCAGCACCGCTATCTGTATGAACATGGAAATATCAGCCCATCTATCTGTATGAACATGGAAATATCTTCACGACTATCTGTATGAACATGGAAATATCTACACCGCTATCTGTATGAATATGGAAATATCTTCACCGCCATCTGTATGAACATGGATATATCTACACAGCCATCTGGATGAACATGGAAATATCTACACCGCTATCTGTATGAACATGGAAATAGCTACACCGCTATCTGTATGAACATGGAAATATCTACACCACTATCTGTATGAACATGGAAATATCTACACCGCTATCTGTTTGAACAAGGAAATATCTACACCGCTATCTGCATGAAAATGGAAGTATCTACAGAGCTATCTGCATATACATGGAAATATCTACAAAGCTATCTCTTTACACATGGAAATAACTACACCACTATCTCTATAAACATGGAAATATCTACACCGCCATCTCTATGAACATGGAAATATCTGCACCGCCATCTGTATGAACATATAAATAACTACACCGCCATCTGTATTAAGATGGAGATATCTACACCGCTATCTGTATAATCTTGGAAATATCTACACCGCTATCTGTATAAACATGGAAATATCTACACCGCTATCTGTATAAACATGGAAATATCTACACCGCTACCTGTATAAACATGGAAATATAAGCACTGCTATCTGTATGAACATGGAAATATCTACACCGCTATCTGTACGAACTTGGAAATATCTACACCGCTATCTGTATGAACATGGAAATAACTACACCACTATCTGTATGAACATGGAAATATCTACACCACTATCTGTATGAACATGGAAATATCTGCACGGCCATCTGTATGAACATATAAATATCTACACCGCCATCTGTATTAAGATGGAGATATCTACACCGCTATCTGTATAATCATGGAAATATCTACACCGCTATCTGTATAAACATGGAAATATCTACACCGCTATCTGTATGAACATGGAAATATCTTCACCGCCATCTGTATGAACATGGATATATCTACACAACCATGTGGATGAACATGGAAATATCTACACCGCTATCTGTATGAACATGGAAATATCTACACCGCTATCTGTGTAAACATGCATACATCTTCACCGCTATCAGTATAAACATGGAAATAACTACACCGCTATCTGTATGAACATGGAAATATCTACACCGCTATCTGTTTGAACATGGAAATATCTAAACCGCTATCTGCATGTAAATGGAAATATCTGCACCGCCATCTGTATGAAAATATAAATATCTACACCGCCATCTGTATTAAGATGGAAATATCTACACCGCTATCTGTATAAACCTGGAAATATCTACACCGTTATCTGTATAAACATGGAAATATCTACACCGCTATCTGTATAAACATGGAAATATCCACACCGCTACCTGTATAAACATGGAAATATAAGCACCGCTATCTGTATGAACATGGAAATATCTACACCGCTATCTGTACGAACATGGAAATATCTACACAGCTATCTGTATGAACATGGAAATAGCTGCACCGCTATCTGTATGAACATGGAAATGTCTACAGCACTATCTGTATGAACATGGAAATATCTACACCGCTATCTGTATGAACATGGATATATCTACACAGCCATCAGGATGAACATGGAAATATCTTCACCGCCATCTGTATGAACATGGATATATCTACACAACCATCTGGATGAACATGGAAATATCTACACCGGTATCTGTATGAACATGGAAATATCTACACCGCTATCTGTGTAAACATGCATACATCTTCACCGCTATTTGTATAAACATGGACATATCTACACCACTATCTGTATGAACATGGAAATATCTACACCGCGATCTGTTTGAACATGGAAATATCTAAACCGCTATCTGCCTGAAAATGGAAATATCTGCACCGCCATCTGTATGAACATATAAATATCTACACCGCCAACTGTATTAAGATGGAGATATATACACCGCTATCTGTATAAACTTGGAAATATCTACACCGCTATCTGTATAAACATGGAAATATCTACACCGCTATCTGTATAAACATGGAAATATCTGCACCGCTACCTGTATAAACATGGAAATATCAGCACCTCTATCTGTATGAATGTGGAAATATCTATACCGCTATCTGTACGAACACGGAAATACCTACGCCGCTATCTGTATGAACATGGAAATAGCTACACCGCTATCTGTATGAACATGGAAATATCTACACCATTATCTGTATGAACATGGAAATATCTACACCGCTATCTCAATGAACATGGATATATCTACACAGCCATCTGGATGAACATGGAAATATCTACACCGTTATCTGTGTAAACATGCATACATCTTCACCGCTATCTGTATAAACATGGAAATATCTACACCGCTATCTGTATGAACATGGAAATATCAACACCGCTATCTGTTTGAACATGGAAATATCTAAGCAGCTATCTGCATGAAAATGGAAATATCTACACTGCTATCTGCATATACATGGAAATATCTACACAGCTATCTCTTTGCGCATGGAAATAACTACACCGCTGTCTGTATGAACATGGAAATAACTTCACCGCCATCTGTATGAAAATGGATATATCTACACAGCCATCTGGATGAACATGGAAATATCTACACCGCTATCTGTATAAACATGGAAATATCTACACCGCTATCTGTATGAACATGGAAATATCTACACCGCTACCAATATAAACATGGAAATATAAGCACCGCTATCTGTATGAACATGGAAATATCTACACCGCTATCTGTACGAACATATAAATATCTACACCGCCATCTGTATTAAGATGGAGATATCTACATCGCTCTCTGTATAAACCTGGAAATATCTACACCGCTATCTGTATAAACATGGAAATGTCTCCACCGCAATCTGTATAAACTTGTAAATACCTCCACCGCTACCTGTATAAACATGGAAATATCAGCACCGCTATCTGTATGAACATGGAAATATCAGCCCATCTATCTGTATGAACATGGAAATATCTTCACGACTATCTGTATGAACATGGAAATATCTACACCGCTATCTGTATGAACATGGAAATATCTTCACCGCCATCTGTATGAACATGGATATATCTACACAGCCATCTGGATGAACATGGAAATATCTACACCGCTATCTGTATGAACATGGAAATAGCTACACCGCTATCTGTATGAACATGGAAATATCTACACCACTATCTGTATGAACATGGAAATATCTACACCGCTATCTGTTTGAACAAGGAAATATCTACACCGCTATCTGCATGAAAATGGAAGTATCTACAGAGCTATCTGCATATACATGGAAATATCTACAAAGCTATCTCTTTACACATGGAAATAACTACACCACTATCTCTATAAACATGGAAATATCTACACTGCCATCTCTATGAACATGGAAATATCTGCACCGCCATCTGTATGAACATATAAATAACTACACCGCCATCTGTATTAAGATGGAGATATCTACACCGCTATCTGTATAAACTTGGAAATATCTACACCGCTATCTGTATAAACGTGGAAATATCTACACCGCTATCTGTATAAACATGGAAATATCTACACCGCTACCTGTATAAACATGGAAATATAAGCACCGCTATCTGTATGAACATGGAAATATCTACACCGCTATCTGTACGAACTTGGAAATATCTACACCGCTATCTGTATGAACATGGAAATAACTACACCGCTATCTGTATGAACATGGAAATATCTACACCACTATCTGTATGAACATGGAAATATCTGCACGGCCATCTGTATGAACATATAAATATCTACACCGCCATCTGTATTAAGATGGAGATATCTACATCGCTATCTGTATAAACATGGAAATATCTACACCGCTATCTGTATAAACATGGAAATGTCTACACCGCTATCTGTATAAACTTGGAAATACCTACACCGCTACCTGTATAAACATGGAAATATCAGCACCGCTATCTGTATGAACATGGAAATATCAGCCCATCTATCTGTATGAACATGGAAATATCTACACCACTATCTGTATGAACATGGAAATATTTACACCGCTATCTGTATGAACATGGAAATATCTTCACCGCCATCTGTATGAACATGGATATATCTACACAGCCATCTGTATGAACATGGAAATAGCTACACCGCTATCTGTATGAACATGGAAATATCTACAACGCTATCTCTTTGAACATGGAAATATCTACACCGCTATCTGCATGAAAATGGAAATATCTACAGATATATCTGCATGTACATGGAAATATCTACAAAGCCATCTCTTTACACATGGAAATAACTACACCACTATCTCTATAAACATGGAAATATCTACACCGCCATCTCTATGAACATGGAAATATCTGCACCGCCATCTGTATGAACATATAAATATCTACACCGCCATCTGTATTAAGATGGAGATATCTACACCGCTATCTGTATAAACTTGGAAATATCTACACCGCTATCTGTATAAACATGGAAATATCTACACCGCTACCTGTATAAACATGGAAATATAAGCACCGCTATCTGTATGAACATGGAAATATCTACACCGCTATCTGTACGAACTTGGAAATATCTACACCGCTATCTGTATGAACATGGAAATAGCTGCACCGCTACCTGTATAAACATGGAAATATCAGCACCGCTATCTGTATGAACATGGAAATATCTACACCACTATCTGTATGAACATGGAAATATCTACACTGCTATCTGTATGAGCATGGAAATATGTTCACCGCCATCTGTATGAACATGGATATATCTACACAGCCATCTGGATGAACATGGAAATATCTACACCGCTATCTGTATGAACATGGAAATATCTTCACCGCCATCTGTATGAACATGGATAAATCTACACAGCCATATGGATGAACATGGAAATATCTACACCGCTATCTGCATGAACATGGAAAGAGCTACACCGCTATATATATGAACATGGAAATAGCTACACCGCCATCTGTATGAACATGGAAATATCTGCACCGCCATCTGTATGAACATATAAATATCTACACCGCCATCTGTATTAAGATGGAGATATCTACACCGCTATCTGTATAAACTTGGAAATATCTACACCGCTATCGTATAAAAATGGAAATATCTACACCGCTATCTGTATAAACATAGAAATATCCACACCGCTACCAGTATAAACATGGAAATATCAGCACCGCTATCTGTATGAACATGGAAATATCTACACCACTATCTGTATGAACATGGAAATATCTACACCGCTATCTGTTTGAACAAGGAAATATCTACACCGCTATCTGCATGAAAATGGAAGTATCTACAGAGCTATCTGCATATACATGGAAATATCTACAAAGCTATCTCTTTACACATGGAAATAACTACACCACTATCTCTATAAACATGGAAATATCTCCACCGCCATCTCTATGAACATGGAAATATCTGCACCGCCATCTGTATGAACATATAAATAACTACACCGCCATCTGTATTAAGATGGAGATATCTACACCGCTATCTGTATAAACTTGGAAATATCTACACCGCTATCTGTATAAACATGGAAATATCTACACCGCTATCTGTATAAACATGGAAATATCTACACCGCTACCTGTATAAACATGGAAATATAAGCACCGCTATCTGTATGAACATGGAAATATCTACACCGCTATCTGTACGAACTTGGAAATATCTACACCGCTATCTGTATGAACATGGAAATAACTACACCGCTATCTGTATGAACATGGAAATATCTACACCACTATCTGTATGAACATGGAAATATCTGCACGGCCATCTGTATGAACATATAAATATCTACACCGCCATCTGTATTAAGATGGAGATATCTACATCGCTATCTGTATAAACATGGAAATATCTACACCGCTATCTGTATAAACATGGAAATGTCTACACCGCTATCTGTATAAACTTGGAAATACCTACACCGCTACCTGTATAAACATGGAAATATCAGCACCGCTATCTGTATGAACATGGAAATATCAGCCCATCTATCTGTATGAACATGGAAATATCTACACCACTATCTGTATGAACATGGAAATATCTACACCGCTATCTGTATGAACATGGAAATATCTTCACCGCCATCTGTATGAACATGGATATATCTACACAGCCATCTGTATGAACATGGAAATAGCTACACCGCTATCTGTATGAACATGGAAATATCTACAACGCTATCTCTTTGAACATGGAAATATCTACACCGCTATCTGCATGAAAATGGAAATATCTACAGATATATCTGCATATACATGGAAATATCTACAAAGCCATCTCTTTACACATGGAAATAACTACACCACTATCTCTATAAACATGGAAATATCTACACCGCCATCTCTATGAACATGGAAATATCTGCACCGCCATCTGTATGAACATATAAATATCTACACCGCCATCTGTATTAAGATGGAGATATCTACACCGCTATCTGTATAAACTTGGAAATATCTACACCGCTATCTGTATAAACATGGAAATATCTACACCGCTACCTGTATAAACATGGAAATATAAGCACCGCTATCTGTATGAACATGGAAATATCTACACCGCTATCTGTACGAACTTGGAAATATCTACACCGCTATCTGTATGAACATGGAAATAGCTGCACCGCTACCTGTATAAACATGGAAATATCAGCACCGCTATCTGTATGAACATGGAAATATCTACACCACTATCTGTATGAACATGGAAATATCTACACTGCTATCTGTATGAGCATGGAAATATGTTCACCGCCATCTGTATGAACATGGATATATCTACACAGCCATCTGGATGAACATGGAAATATCTACACCGCTATCTGTATGAACATGGAAATATCTTCACCGCCATCTGAATGAACATGGATAAATCTACACAGCCATATGGATGAACATGGAAATATCTACACCGCTATCTGCATGAACATGGAAAGAGCTACACCGCTATATATATGAACATGGAAATAGCTACACCGCCATCTGTATGAACATGGAAATATCTGCACCGCCATCTGTATGAACATATAAATATCTACACCGCCATCTGTATTAAGATGGAGATATCTACACCGCTATCTGTATAAACTTGGAAATATCTACACCGCTATCGTATAAAAATGGAAATAACTACACCGCTATCTGTATAAACATAGAAATATCCACACCGCTACCAGTATAAACATGGAAATATCAGCACCGCTATCTGTATGAACATGGAAATATCTACACCGCTATCTGTACGAACATGGACATATCTACACCGCTATCTGTATGAACATGGAAATAGCTACACCGCTATCTGTTTGAACATGGAAATATCTACACCACTATCTGTATGAACATGGAAATAGCTACACCGCTATGTGTGTAAACATGCATACTTCTTCACCGCTATCTGTATAAACATGGAAATAACTACACCGCTATCTGTATGAACATGGAAATATCTACACCGCTATCTGTTTGAACATGGAAATATCTACACCGCTATCTGCATGAAAATAGATATATCTACACAGCTATCTGCATATACATGGTAATATCTACACCGCTATCTCTTTACACATGGAAATATCTACACCGCTATCTGTATAAACATGGAAATATCTACAAAGCTATCTGTTTGAACATGGAAATATCTACACCGCTATCTGCATGAAAATAGATATATCTACACAGCTATCTGCATATACATGGAAATATCTACAAAGCTATCTCTTTAAACATGGAAATAACTACACCACTATCTCTATAAACATGGAAATATCTACACCGCCATCTCTATGAACATGGAAATATCTGCACCGCCATCTGTATGAACATATAAATATCTACACCGCCATCTGTATTAAGATGGAGATATCTACACCGCTATCTGTATAAACTTGGAAATATCTACACCGCTATCCGTATAAACATGGAAATATCTACACCGCTACCTGTATAAACATGGAAATATAAGCACCGCTATCTGTATGAACATGGAAATATATACACCGCTATCTGTACGAACTTGGAAATATCTACACCGCTATCTGTATGAACATGGAAATAGCTGCACCGCTATCTGTATGAACATGGAAATATCTACATCACTATCTGTATGAACATGGAAATATCTTCTCCGCTATCTGTATGAACATGGATATATCTACACAGCCATCTGTATGAACATGGATATATCTACACCGCTATCTTTAAGAACATGGAAATATCTACACCGCTCTCTGTGTAAACATGCATACATCTTCACCGCTATCTGTATAAAGATGGATATATCTACACAGCCATATGGATGAACATGGAAATATCTACACCGCTATCGGCATGAACATGGAAATATCTACACCGCTATCTGTATGAACATGGAAATATCTACACCACTATCTGTTTGAATATGGAAATATCTACACCGCTATCTGCATGAAAATGGAAATATCTACACTGCTATCTGCATATACATTTAAAAATCTACACAGCTATCTCTTTACACATGGAAATAACTACACCGCTATCTGTATGAACATGGAAATATCTACACCGCCATCTGTATGAACATGGAAATATCTGCACGGCCATCTGTTTGAACATAAAAATATCTACACCGCCATCTGTATTAAGATGGAGATATCTACACCGATACCTGTATAAACATGGAATTATCTACACCGCTATCTATATGAACATGGAAATATCTACACCGCTACCTGTATAAACATGGAAACATCAGCACCGCTATCTGTATGAACATGGAAATATCAGCCCCTCTATCTGTATGAACATGGAAATATCTACACCACTATCTGTATGAACATGGAAATAACTACACTGCTATCTGTATGAGCATGGAAATATCTTCACCGCCATCTCTATGAACATGGATATATCTACACAGCCATCTGGATGAACATGGAAATATCTACACCGCTACCTGTATAAACATGGAAATATCGGCACCGCTATCGGTATGAACATGGAAATATCTACACCGCTATCTGTATGAACATGGAAATATCTACCCGGCTATCTGTATGAACATGGAAATATCTTCACCGTCATCTGTATGAACATGGATATATCTACACAGCCATCTGGATGAACATGGAAATATCTACAACACTATCTGTATGAACATGGAAATAGCTACACCGCTATGTGTGTAAACATGCATACTTCTTCACCGCTATCTGTATAAACATGGAAATATCTACACCGCTATCTGTATGAACATGGAAATATCTACACCGCTATCTGTTTGAACATGGAAATATCTAAACCGATATCTGCATGAAAATGAAAATATCTACACAGGTATCTGCATATACATGGTAATATCTACACCGCTATCTCTTTACACATGGAAATATCTACACCGCTATCTGTATGAACATGGAAATATCTACACCGCCATCTGTATGAATATGGAAATATCTGCACGGCCATCTGTATGAACATATAAATACCTACACCACCATCTGTATTAAGATGGATATATCTACACCGCTATCTGTATAAACATGGAAATATCTACACGGCTATCTGTATAAACATGGAAATATCTACACCGCTACCTGTATAAACATGGAAATATCAGCACCGCTATCTGTATGAACATGGAAATATCAGCCCCTCTATCTGTATGAACATGGAAATATCTTCACCACTAACTGTATGAACATGGAAATATCTACACTGCTATCTGTACCAACATGGAAATATCTTTACCGCCATCTGTATGAAAATGGATATATCTACACACCCATCTGGATGAACATGGAAATATCTACACCGCTATCTGTATGAACATGGAAATATCTACACCGCTATCTGAGTAAACATGCAAACATCTTCACCGCTATCTGTATAAACATGGAAATATCTACACCGCTATCTGTTTGAACATGGAAATATCTACACCGCTATCTGCATGAAAATGGAAATATCTACACAGCTATCTGCATATACATGGAAATATCTACAAAGCTATCTCTATACACATGGAAATGTCTACACCACTATATGTATGAACATGGAAATATCTATACCGCTATCTGTATGAACATGGAATTATCTTCACCACCATCTGTGTGAACATGGATATGTCTACACAGCCATCTGGATGAACATGGAAATATCTACACCGCTATCTGTAGGAACATGGAAATAGCTACTCCACTATCTGTATGAACATGGAAATATCTAAACCACTATCTGTATGAACATGAAAATATCTTCACTGCTATCTGTATGAACATGGAAATATCTTCACTGCCATCTGTATGAACATGGATATATCTACAGAACCATCTGGATGAACATGGAAATAACTACACCGCTATCTGTTTGAACATGGAAATATCTACACCCCTATCTGTATGAACATGGAAATATCTACACCGCTATCTGTGTAAACATGCATACATCTTCACCGCTATCTGTATAAACATGGAAATAACTACACCGCTATCTGTTTGAACATGGAAATATCTACACCGCTATCTGTTTGAACATGGAAATATCTAAACCGCTATCTGTATGAAAATGGAAATATCTGCACCGCCATCTGTATGAACATATTAATATCTACACCGCCATCTGTATTAAGATGGAGATATCTACACCGCTATCTGTATAAACTTGGAAATATCTACACCGTTATCTGTATAAAAATGGAAATATCTACACCGCTATCTGTATAAACATGGAAATATCCACACCGCTACCTGTATAAACATGGAAATATAAGCACCGCTATCTGTATGAACATGGAAATATATACACAGCTATCTGTATGAACATGGAAATATCTACACCGCTATCTGTATGAACATGGAAATAGCTGCACCGCTATCTGTATGAACATGGAAATATCAACAGCACTATCTGTATGAACATGGAAATATCTACACCGCTATCTGTATGAACATGGATATATCTACACAGCCATCAGGATGAACATGGAAATATCTTCACCGCCATCTGTATGAACATGGATATATCTACACAACCATCTGGATGAACATGGAAATATCTACACCGCTATCTGTATGAACATGGAAATATCTACACCGCTATCTGTGTAAACATGCATACATCTTCACCGCTATCTGTATAAACGTGGATATATCTACACCACTATCTGTATGAACATGGAAATATCTACACCGCTATCTGTTTGAACATGGAAATATCTAAACCGCTATCTGCCTGAAAATGGAAATATCTGCACCGCCATCTGTATGAACATATAAATATCTACACCGCCAACTGTATTAAGATGGAGATATCTACACCGCTATCTGTATAAACTTGGAAATATCTACACCGCTATCTGTATAAACATGGATATATCTACACCGCTATCTGTATAAACATGGAAATATCAGCACCGCTATCTGTATGAACGTGGAAATATCTATACCGCTATCTGTACGAACATGGAAATACCTACACCGCTATCTGTATGAACATTGAAATAGCTACACCGCTATCTGTATGAACATGGAAATATCTACACCACTATCTGTATGAACATGGAAATATCTACACCGCTATCTCTATGAACATGGATATATCTACACAGCCATCTGGATGAACACGGAAATATCTACACCGTTATCTGTGTAAACATGCATACATCTTCACCGCTATCTGTATAAACATGGAAATATCTACACCGCTATCTGTCTGAACATGGAAATATCTACACCGCTATCTGTTTGAACATGGAAATATCTAAGCGGCTATCTGCATGAAAATGGAAATATCTACACTGCTCTCTGCATATACATGGAAATATCTACACAGCTATCTCTTTGCGCATGGAAATAACTACACCGCTATCTGTATGAACATGGAAATATCTTCACCGCCATCTGTATGAACATGGATATATCTACACAGCCATCTGGATGAACATGGAAATAGCTGCACGGCTATCTGTATGAACATGGAAATATCTACACCACTATCTGTATGAACATGGAAATATCTGCACGGCCATCTGTATGAACATATAAATATCTACACCGCCATCTGTATTAAGATGGAGATATCTACATCGCTATCTGTATAAACCTGGAAATATCTACACCGCTATCTGTATAAACATGGAAATGTCTACACCGCTATCTGTATAAACTTGGAAATACCTACACCGCTACCTGTATAAACATGGAAATATCAGCACCGCTATCTGTATGAACATGGAAATATCAGCCCTTCTATTTGTATGAACATGGAAATATCTACACCACTATCTGTATGAACATGGAAATATCTACACCGCTATCCGTTTGAACATGGAAATATCTTCACCGCCATCTGTATGAACATGGATATATCTACACAGCCATCTGGATGAACATGGAAATATCTACACCGCTATCCGTATGAACATGGAAATAGCTACACCGCTATCTGTATGAACATGGAAATATCTACACCACTATCTGTATGAACATGGAAATATCTACACCGCTATCTGTTTGAACATGGAAATATCTACACTGCTATCTGCATGAAAATGGAAATATCTTCGGAGCTATCTGCATATACATGGAAATATCTACAAAGCTATCTCTTTACACATGGAAATAACTACACCACTATCTCTATAAACATGGAAATATCTACACCGCCATCTCTATGAACATATAAATAACTACACCGCCATCTGTATTAAGATGGAGATATCTACACCGCTATCTGTATAAACTTGGAAATATATACACCGCTATCTGTATAAACATGGAAATATCTACACAGCTATCTGTATAAACATGGAAATATCTACACCGCTACCTGTATAAACATGGAAATATAAGCACCGCTATCTGTATGAACATGGAAATATCTACACCGCTATCTGTACGAACTTGGAAATATCTACACCGCTATCTGTATGAACATGGAAATAGCTGCACCGCTATCTGTATGAACATGGAAATATCTACACCATTATCTGCATGAACATGGAAATATCTTCACCGCTAACTGTATGAACATGGAATTATCTTCACCGCCATCTGTATGAACATGGATATGTCTACACAGCCATCTGGATGAACATGGAAATATCTACACCGCTATCTGTATGAACATGGAAATATCTACACCGCTATCTGTATGAACATGGAAATATCTACACCACTATCTGTATGAACATGGAAATATCTACACCGCTATCTGTATGAACATGGAAATATCTTCACCGCCATCTGTATGAACATGGATATATCTACACAGCCATCTGGATGAACATGGAAATATCTACACCGCTATCTGTATAAACATGGAAATATCTACACCGCTATCTGTATGAACATGGAAAAATCTACACCGCTACCTGTATAAACATGGAAATATAAGCACCGCTATCTGTATGAACATGGAAATATCTACACAGCTATCTGTATGAACATGGAAATATCTACACCGCTATCAGCATGAAAATGGAAATATCTACAGATATATCTGCATATACATGGAAATATCTACAAATCTATCTCTTTACACATGGAAATAACTACACCACTATCTCTATAAACATGGAAATATCTACACCGCCATCTCTATGAACATGGAAATATCTACACCGCCATCTGTATTAAGATGGAGATATCTACACCGCTATCTGTATAAACTTGGAAATATCTACACCGCTATCTGTATAAACATGGAAATATCTACACCGCTACCTGTATAAACATGGAAATATAAGCACCGCTATCTGTATGAACATGGAAATATCTACACCGCTATCTGTACGAACTTGGAAATATCTACACCGCTATCTGTATGAACATGGAAATAGCTGCACCGCTATCTGTATGAACATGGAAATATCTACATCACTATCTGTATGAACATGGAAATATCTTCTCCGCTATCTGTATGAACATGGATATATCTACACAGCCATCTGTATGAACATGGATATATCTACACCGCTATCTTTAAGAACATGGAAATATCTACACCGCTCTCTGTGTAAACATGCATACATCTTCACCGCTATCTGTATAAAGATGGATATATCTACACAGCCATATGGATGAACATGGAAATATCTACACCGCTATCGGCATGAACGTGGAAATAGCTACACCACTATCTGTATGAACATGGAAATAGCTACACTGCCATCTGTATGAACTTGGAAATATCTGCACCGCCATCTGTATGAACATATAAATATCTATACCGCCATCTGTATTAAGATGGAGATATCTACACCGCTATGTGTATAAACTTGGAAATATCTACACCGCTATCTGTATAAAAATGGAAATATCTACACCGCTATCTGTATAAACATGGAAATATCTACACCGCTATCTGTATAAGCATGGAAATATCTACACCACTATCTGTATGAACATGGAAATATCTACACAGCTATCTGTATGAACATGGATATATCTACACAGCCATCTGGATGAACATGGAAATATCTACACCGCTATATGTATGAACCTGGAAATATCTACACCGCAATCTGTGTAAACATGCATACATCTTCACCGCTATCTGTATAAACATGGAAATATCTACACCGCTATCTGTATGAACATGGAAATAGCTACACCGCTATCTGTATAAACATGGAAATATCCACACCGCTACCTGTATAAAGATGGAAATATCAGCACAGCTATCTGTATGAACATGGAAATATCTACACAGCTATCTGTACGAACATGGAAATATCTACAGCGCTATCTGCATGAACATGGAAATAGCTACACCGCTATCTGTACGAACATGGAAATATCTACACCACTATCTGTATGAACATGGAAATAGCTACACAGCTATCTGTGCAAACATCCATACTTCTTCACCGCTATCTGTATAAACATGGAAATATCTACACCGCTATCTGTATGAACATGGAAATATCTACACCGCTATCTGTATGAACATGGAAATATCTACACCACTATCTGTTTGAACATGGAAATATCTACACCGCTATCTGCATGAAAATGGAAATATCTACACTGCTATCTGCATATACATTTAAAAATCTACACAGCTATCTCTTTACACATGGAAATAACTACACCGCTATCTGTATGAACATGGAAATATCTACACCGCCATCTGTATGAACATGGAAATATCTGCACGGCCATCTGTATGAACATAAAAATATCTACACCGCCATCTGTATTAAGATGGAGATATCTACACCGCTACCTGTATAAACATGGAAATATCTACACCGCAATCTATATGAACATGGAAATATCTACACCGCTACCTGTATAAACATGGAAATATCAGCACCGCTATCTGTATGAACATGGAAATATCAGCCCCTCTATCTGTATGAACATGGAAATATCTACACCACTATCTGTATGAACATGGAAATAACTACACTGCTATCTGTATGAGCATGGAAATATCTTCAACGCCATCTCTATGAACATGGATATATCTACACAGCCATCTGGATGAACATGGAAATATCTACACCGCTATCTGTATGAACATGGAAATATCTACACCGCTATCTGTATGAACATGGAAATATCTACACCGCTATCTGTTTGAACATGGAAATATCTACACCGCTATCTGCATGAAAATGGAAATATCTACACTGCTATCTGCAAATACATTTAAAAATCTACACAGCTATCTCTTTACACATGCAAATAACTACACCGCTACCTGTATGAACATGGAAATATCTACACCGCCATCTGTATGAACATGGAAATATCTGCACGGCCATCTGTATGAACATATCAATATCTACACCGCCATCTGTATTAAGATGGAGATATCTACACCGCTACCTGTATAAACATGGAAATATCTACACCGCTATCTGTATGAACATGGAAATATCTACACCGCTACCTGTATAAACATGGAAATATCAGCGCCGCTATCTGTATGAACATGGAAATATCTACACCACTATCTGTGTAAACATGCATACATCTTCACCGCTATCTGTATAAACATGGAAATATCTACACCGCTACCTGTATAAACATTTAAATATCAGCACTGCCATCTGTATGAACATGGAAATATCTACTCCGCTATCTCTATGAACAAGGAAATTTCTACACCGCTATCGGTAAGAACATGGAAATAGATACACCGCTATCTGTATGAACATGGAAATATCTACACCTCTACCTGTATGAACATGGAAATATCTACACCGCTTTCTGTGTAAACATGCATACATCTTCACCGCTATCTGTATAAACATGGAAATATCTACAACGCTATCTCTATGAACATGGATATATCTACACAGCCATCTGGATGAACATGGAAATATCTACACCGCTATATGTATGAACCTGGAAATATCTACACCGCTATCTGTGTAAACATGCATACTTCTTCACCGCTATCTGTATAAACATGGAAATATCTACACCGCTATCTGTATGAACATGGAAATAGCTACACCGCTATCTGTATGAGCATGGAAATATCTACACCACTATCTCTATGAACATGGAAATATCTACACCGCTATCAGTATGAACGTGGAAATATCTACACCGCTATCTGTATGAACATGGATATATCTACACCGCTATCTGTTTGAACATGGAAATATCTACACCGCTATCTGCATGAAAATGGAAATATCTACACTGCTATCTGCATATACATGGAAATATCTACTCAGATATCTCTTTACACATGGAAATAACTACACCGCTATCAGTATGAACATGGAAATATCTACACCGCCATCTGTATGAACATATAAATATTTACACCGCCATCTGTATTAAGAAGGAGATATCTACACCGCCATCTGTATAAACATGGAAATATATACATCGCTATCTGTATAAACATGGAAATATCTACACCGCTATCTGTATAAACATGGAAATATCTACACCGCTACCTGTATAAACATGGAAATATCAGCACCGCTATCAGTATGAACATGGAAATATCTACACCGCTATCTGTATGAACATGGAAATATCTACACCGCTATCTGTATGAGCATGGAAATATCTTCGCCATCTTTATGAACATGGATATATCTACACAGCCTTCTATATAAACATGGAAATATCTACACCGCTATCTGTATGAACATGGAAATATCTACACCGCCATCTGTATGAACATGGAAATATCTGCACGGCCATCTGTATGAACATATAAATACCTACACCGCCATCTGTATTAAGATGGAGATATCTACACCGCTATCTGTATAAACATGGAAATATCTACACCGCTATCTGTATAAACATGGAAATATCTACACCGCTACCTGTATAAACATGGAAATATCAGCACCGCTATCTGTATGAACATGGAAATATCAGCCCCTCTATCTGTATGAACATGGAAATATCTACACCACTATCTGTATGAACATGGAAATATCTACACCGCTATCTGTACTAAGATGGAAATATCTTCACCGCCATCTGTATGAACATGGATATATCTACACACCCATCTGGATGAACATGGAAATATCTACACCGCTATCTGTATGAACATGGAAATATCTACACCGCTATCTGCGTAAACATGCAAACATCTTCACCGCTATCTGTATAAACATGGAAATATCTACACCTCTATCTGTATGTACATGGAAATATCTACACCGCTATCTGTTTGAACATGGAAATATCTACACCGCTATCTGCATGAAAATGGAAATATCTACACAGCTATCTGCATATACATGGAAATATCTACAAAGCTATCTCTTTACACATGGAAATATCTACACCACTATCTGTATGAACATGGAAATATCTATACCGCTATCTGTATGAACATGGAATTATCTTCACCACCATCTGTGTGAACATGGATATGTCTACACAGCCATCTGGATGAACATGGAAATATCTACACCGCTATCTGTATGAACATGAAAATAGCTACACCACTATCTGTATGAACATGGAAATATCTACACCACTATCCGTATGAACATGGAAATATCTACACCGCTATCTGTATGAACATGGAAATATCTTCACCGCCATCTGTATGAACATGGATATATCTACACAACCATCTGTATGAACATGGAAATATCTACACCGCTATCTGTATGAACATGGAAATAAATACACCGCTATCTGTGTAAACATGCATACATCTTCACCGCTATCTGTATAAACATGGAAATAACTACACTGCTATCTGTATGAACATGGAAATGTCTACACCGCTATCTGTTTGAACATGGAAATATCTAAACCGCTATCTGCATGAAAATGGAAATATATGCAGCGCCATCTGTATGAACATATAAATATCTACACCGCCATCTATATTAAGATGGAGATATCTACACCGCTATCTGTATAAACCTGGAAATATCTACACCGCAATCTGTATAAACATGGAAATGTCTACACCGCTATCTGTATAAACTTGGAAATACCTATACCGCTACCTGTATAAACATGGAAATATCAGCACCGCTATCTGTATGAACATGGAAATATCAGCCCATCTATCTGTATGAACATGGAAATATCTACACCACTATCTGTATGAACATGGATATATCTACACCTCTATCTGTACGAACATGGAAATATCTTCACCGCCATATGTATGAATATGGATATATCTACACAGCCATCTGGATGAACATGGAAATATCTACACCACTATCTGCATGAACATGGAAACATCTACACCGCTATCTGTATGAACATGGAAATATCTTCACTGCCATCTGTATGAACGTGGATATATCTACACAACCATCTGGATGAAGATGGAAATATCTACACCGCTATCTGTATGAACATGGAAATATCTACACCGCTATGTGTAAACATGCATACATCTTCACCGCTATCTGTATAAACATGGAAATATCTACACCGCTATCTGTATAAACATGGAAATATCCACACCGCTACCTGTATAAACATGGAAATATAAGCACCGCTATCTGTGTGAACATGGAAATATCTACACCGCTATCTGTACGAACATGGAAATATCTACAGCACTATCTGTATGAACATGGAAATATCTACACCGCTATCTGTATGAACATGGATATATCTACACAGCCATCAAGATGAACATGGAAATATCTACACCGCTATCTGTATGAACATGGAAATATCTACACAGCTATCTGTGTAAACAGGCATACATCTTCACCGCTATCTGTATAAACATGAATATATCTACACCACTATCTGTATGAACATGGAAATATCTACACCGCTATCTGTTTGAACATGGAAATATCTAAACCGCTATCTGTATGAACATGGAAATATCTGCACGGCCATCTGTATGAACATATAAATATCTACACCGCCATCAGTATAAAGATTTAGATATCTACACCGCTATCTGTATAAACATGGAAATATCTACACCGCTACCTGTATAAACATGGAAATATCAGCACCGCTATCTGTATGAACATGGAAATATCTACACCGCTATCTGTATGAACATGGAAATATCTACAACGCTATCTGTATGAACATGGAAATATCTACACCGCTATCTGTATGAACATGGAAATATCTACACCGCTATCTGTTTGAACATGGGAATATCTACACTGCTGTCTGCATGAAAATGGAAATATCTATACAGCTATCTGCATATATATGGAAATATCTACACAGCTATCACTTTACACATGGAAATAACTACACCACTTTCTCTATAAACATGGAAATATCTACACCGCCATCTGTATGAACATGGAAATATCTGCACCGCCAACTGTATGAACATATAAATATCTACACCGCCATCTGTATTAAGAAGGAGATATCTACACCACTATCTGTATAAACATGGAAATATCTCCACCGCTATCTGTATAAACATGGAAATATCTACACCGCTATCTGTATAAACATGGAAATATCTACACCGCTACCTGTATAAACATGGAAATATCAGCACCGCTATCAGTATGAACATGGAAATATCTACACCGCTATCTGTATGAACATGGAAATATCTACAACGCTATCTGTATGAACATGGAAATATCTTCACCGCCATCTGTATGAATATGGATATGCCTACACAGCCATCTGGATGAACATGGAAATATCTACACCGCGATCTGTATGAACATGGAAATATCTACACCGCTATCTGTGTAAACATGCATACATTTCACCGATATCTGTATAAACATGGAAATTTCTACACTGCTATCTGTATGAACATGGAAATATCTACACCGCTATCTGTTTGAACATGGAAATATCTACACCGCTATCTGTATGAACATGGAAATATCTACACCGCTATCTGTATGAACATGGAAATAGCTACACCGCTATCTGTATGAGCATGGAAATATCTACACTACTATCTGTATGAACATGGAAATATCTACACAGCTATCTGTATGAAAATGGATATATCTACACAGCCATCTGGATGAACATGGAAATATCTACACCGCTATATGTATGAACCTGGAAATATCTACACCGCTATCTGTGTAAACATGCATACTTCTTCACCGCTATCTGTATAAACATGGAAATATCTACACCGCTATCTGTATGAACATGGAAATAGCTACACCGCTATCTGTATGAGCATGGAAATATCTACACCACTATCTCTATGAACATGGAAATATCTACACAGCTATCTGTATGAACATGGAAATATCTACACCGCTATCAGTATGAACGTGGAAATATCTACACCGCTATCAGTATGAACGTGGAAATATCTACACCGCTATCTGTATGAACATGGATATATCTACACCGCTATCTGTTTGAACATGGAAATATCTACACCGCTATCTGCATGAAAATGGAAATATCTACACTGCTATCTGCATATACATGGAAATATCTACTCAGATATCTCTTTACACATGGAAATAACTACACCGCTATCAGTATGAACATGGAAATATCTACACCGCCATCTGTATGAACATATAAATATTTACACCGCCATCTGTATTAAGAAGGAGATATCTACACCGCCATCTGTATAAACATGGAAATATATACATCGCTATCTGTATAAACATGGAAATATCTACACCGCTATCTGTATAAACATGGAAATATCTACACCGCTACCTGTATAAACATGGAAATATCAGCACCGCTATCAGTATGAACATGGAAATATCTACACCGCTATCTGTATGAACATGGAAATATCTACACCGCTATCTGTATGAGCATGGAAATATCTTCGCCATCTTTATGAACATGGATATATCTACACAGCCTTCTATATAAACATGGAAATATCTACACCGCTATCTGTATGAACATGGAAATATCTACACCGCCATCTGTATGAACATGGAAATATCTGCACGGCCATCTGTATGAACATATAAATACCTACACCGCCATCTGTATTAAGATGGAGATATCTACACCGCTATCTGTATAAACATGGAAATATCTACACCGCTATCTGTATAAACATGGAAATATCTACACCGCTACCTGTATAAACATGGAAATATCAGCACCGCTATCTGTATGAACATGGAAATATCAGCCCCTCTATCTGTATGAACATGGAAATATCTACACCACTATCTGTATGAACATGGAAATATCTACACCGCTATCTGTACTAAGATGGAAATATCTTCACCGCCATCTGTATGAACATGGATATATCTACACACCCATCTGGATGAACATGGAAATATCTACACCGCTATCTGTATGAACATGGAAATATCTACACCGCTATCTGCGTAAACATGCAAACATCTTCACCGCTATCTGTATAAACATGGAAATATCTACACCTCTATCTGTATGTACATGGAAATATCTACACCGCTATCTGTTTGAACATGGAAATATCTACACCGCTATCTGCATGAAAATGGAAATATCTACACAGCTATCTGCATATACATGGAAATATCTACAAAGCTATCTCTTTACACATGGAAATATCTACACCACTATCTGTATGAACATGGAAATATCTATACCGCTATCTGTATGAACATGGAATTATCTTCACCACCATCTGTGTGAACATGGATATGTCTACACAGCCATCTGGATGAACATGGAAATATCTACACCGCTATCTGTATGAACATGGAAATAGCTACACCACTATCTGTATGAACATGGAAATATCTACACCACTATCCGTATGAACATGGAAATATCTACACCGCTATCTGTATGAACATGGAAATATCTTCACCGCCATCTGTATGAACATGGATATATCTACACAACCACCTGTATGAACATGGAAATATCTACACCGCTATCTGTATGAACATGGAAATAAATACACCGCTATCTGTGTAAACATGCATACATCTTCACCGCTATCTGTATAAACATGGAAATAACTACACTGCTATCTGTATGAACATGGAAATGTCTACACCGCTATCTGTTTGAACATGGAAATATCTAAACCGCTATCTGCATGAAAATGGAAATATATGCAGCGCCATCTGTATGAACATATAAATATCTACACCGCCATCTATATTAAGATGGAGATATCTACACCGCTATCTGTATAAACCTGGAAATATCTACACCGCAATCTGTATAAACATGGAAATGTCTACACCGCTATCTGTATAAACTTGGAAATACCTATACCGCTACCTGTATAAACATGGAAATATCAGCACCGCTATCTGTATGAACATGGAAATATCAGCCCATCTATCTGTATGAACATGGAAATATCTACACCACTATCTGTATGAACATGGAAATATCTACACCTCTATCTGTACGAACATGGAAATATCTTCACCGCCATATGTATGAATATGGATATATCTACACAGCCATCTGGATGAACATGGAAATATCTACACCACTATCTGCATGAACATGGAAACATCTACACCGCTATCTGTATGAACATGGAAATATCTTCACTGCCATCTGTATGAACGTGGATATATCTACACAACCATCTGGATGAAGATGGAAATATCTACACCGCTATCTGTATGAACATGGAAATATCTACACCGCTATGTGTAAACATGCATACATCTTCACCGCTATCTGTATAAACATGGAAATATCTACACCGCTATCTGTATAAACATGGAAATATCCACACCGCTACCTGTATAAACATGGAAATATAAGCACCGCTATCTGTGTGAACATGGAAATATCTACACCGCTATCTGTACGAACATGGAAATATCTACAGCACTATCTGTATGAACATGGAAATATCTACACCGCTATCTGTATGAACATGGATATATCTACACAGCCATCAAGATGAACATGGAAATATCTACACCGCTATCTGTATGAACATGGAAATATCTACACAGCTATCTGTGTAAACAGGCATACATCTTCACCGCTATCTGTATAAACATGAATATATCTACACCACTATCTGTATGAACATGGAAATATCTACACCGCTATCTGTTTGAACATGGAAATATCTAAACCGCTATCTGTATGAACATGGAAATATCTGCACGGCCATCTGTATGAACATATAAATATCTACACCGCCATCAGTATAAAGATTTAGATATCTACACCGCTATCTGTATAAACATGGAAATATCTACACCGCTACCTGTATAAACATGGAAATATCAGCACCGCTATCTGTATGAACATGGAAATATCTACACCGCTATCTGTATGAACATGGAAATATCTACAACGCTATCTGTATGAACATGGAAATATCTACACCGCTATCTGTATGAACATGGAAATATCTACACCGCTATCTGTTTGAACATGGGAATATCTACACTGCTGTCTGCATGAAAATGGAAATATCTATACAGCTATCTGCATATATATGGAAATATCTACACAGCTATCACTTTACACATGGAAATAACTACACCACTTTCTCTATAAACATGGAAATATCTACACCGCCATCTGTATGAACATGGAAATATCTGCACCGCCAACTGTATGAACATATAAATATCTACACCGCGATCTGTATTAAGAAGGAGATATCTACACCACTATCTGTATAAACATGGAAATATCTCCACCGCTATCTGTATAAACATGGAAATATCTACACCGCTATCTGTATAAACATGGAAATATCTACACCGCTACCTGTATAAACATGGAAATATCAGCACCGCTATCAGTATGAACATGGAAATATCTACACCGCTATCTGTATGAACATGGAAATATCTACAACGCTATCTGTATGAACATGGAAATATCTTCACCGCCATCTGTATGAATATGGATATGCCTACACAGCCATCTGGATGAACATGGAAATATCTACACCGCGATCTGTATGAACATGGAAATATCTACACCGCTATCTGTGTAAACATGCATACATTTCACCGATATCTGTATAAACATGGAAATTTCTACACTGCTATCTGTATGAACATGGAAATATCTACACCGCTATCTGTTTGAACATGGAAATATCTACACCGCTATCTGTATGAACATGGAAATATCTACACCGCTATCTGTATGAACATGGAAATAGCTACACCGCTATCTGTATGAGCATGGAAATATCTACACTACTATCTGTATGAACATGGAAATATCTACACAGCTATCTGTATGAAAATGGATATATCTACACAGCCATCTGGATGAACATGGAAATATCTACACCGCTATATGTATGAACCTGGAAATATCTACACCGCTATCTGTGTAAACATGCATACTTCTTCACCGCTATCTGTATAAACATGGAAATATCTACACCGCTATCTGTATGAACATGGAAATAGCTACACCGCTATCTGTATGAGCATGGAAATATCTACACCACTATCTCTATGAACATGGAAATATCTACACAGCTATCTGTACGAACATGGAAATATCTACACCGCTATCAGTATGAACGTGGAAATATCTACACCGCTATCTGTATGAACATGGATATATCTACACCACTATCTGTTTGAACATGGAAATATCTACACCGCTATCTGCATGAAAATGGAAATATCTACACTGCTATCTGCATATACATGGAAATATCTACTCAGATATCAATTTACACATGGAAATAACTACACCGCTATCTGTATGAACATGGAAATATCTACACCGCCATCTGTATGAACATATAAATATTTACACCGCCATCTGTATTAAGAAGGAGATATCTACACCGCCATCTGTATAAACATGGAAATATATACATCGCTATCTGTATAAACATGGAAATATCTACACCGCTATCTGTATAAACATGGAAATATCTACACCGCTACCTGTATAAACATGGAAATATCAGCACCGCTATCAGTATGAACATGGAAATATCTACACCGCTATCTGTATGAGCATGGAAATATCTTCGCCATCTTTATGAACAAGGATATATCTACACAGCCTTCTATATAAACATGGAAATATCTATACCGCTATCTGTATGAACATGGAAATATCTTCACCGCAATCTGTATGAACATGGATATGTCTACACAGCCATCTGGATGAACATGGAAATAGCTACACCGCTATCTGTATGAGCATGGAAATATCTACACCACTATCTCTATGAACATGGAAATATCTACACAGCTATCTGTATGAACATGGAAATATCTACACCGCAATCTGTATGAACATGGAAATATCTACACCGCTATCTGTTTGAACATGGAAATATCTACACCGCTATCTGCATGAAAATGGAAATATCTACACTGCTATCTGCATATACATGGAAATATCTACACAGCTATCTCTTTACACATGGAAATAACTACACCGCTATCTGCATGAACATGGGAATATCTGCACCGCCATCTGCATGAACATATAAATATCTACACCGCTATCTGTATTAAGATGGAGATATCTACACCGCTATCTGTATAAACATGGAAATATCTACACCGTTATCTGTATAAACATGGAAATATCTACACCGCTATCTGTATAAACATGGAAATATCTACACCGCTATCTGTATAAACAAGGAAATATCTACACCGCTACCTGTATAAACATGGAAATATCAGCACCACTATCGGTATGAACATTGAAATATCTACACCGCAATCTGTATGAACATGGAAATATCTACACCGCTATCTCTATGACCATGGAAATATCTACACCGCTATCTGTATGAACATGGAAATATCTACACCGCTATCAGTTTGAACATGGAAATATCTACACCGCTCTCAGCATGAAAATGTAAATATCTACACAGCTATCTGCATATACATGGAAATATCTACACAGCTATCTCTTTACACATGGAAATAACTACACCGCTATCACTATAAACATGGAAATATCTGCAGCGCCATCTGTATGAACATGGAAATATCTGCACCGTCATCTGTATGAACATGGATATATCTACACAGCCATCTGTATGAACATGGAAATATCTACACCGCTATCTGTATGAACATGGAAATATCAACACCGCTATCTGTATGAACATGGAAATATCTTCACCGCCATCTGTATGAACATGGATATGTCTACACAGCCATATGGATGAAGATGGAAACATCTACACCGCTATCTGTATGAACATGGAAATATCTTCACTGCCATCTGTAT
This sequence comes from Gorilla gorilla gorilla, assembly GCF_029281585.2. Lineage (NCBI taxonomy): Eukaryota > Metazoa > Chordata > Mammalia > Primates > Hominidae > Gorilla > Gorilla gorilla. The sequence goes on from NC_073224.2 coordinate 4,046,335, forward strand.
GAACGTGGATATATCTACACAACCATCTGGATGAAGATGGAAATATCTACACCGCTATCTGTATGAACATGGAAATATCTACACCGCTATGTGTAAACATGCATACATCTTCACCGCTATCTGTATAAACATGGAAATATCTACACCGCTATCTGTATAAACATGGAAATATCCACACCGCTACCTGTATAAACATGGAAATATAAGCACCGCTATCTGTGTGAACATGGAAATATCTACACCGCTATCTGTACGAACATGGAAATATCTACAGCACTATCTGTATGAACATGGAAATATCTACACCGCTATCTGTATGAACATGGATATATCTACACAGCCATCAGGATGAACATGGAAATATCTACACCGCTATCTGTATGAACATGGAAATATCTACACAGCTATCTGTGTAAACAGGCATACATCTTCACCGCTATCTGTATAAACATGAATATATCTACACCACTATCTGTATGAACATGGAAATATCTACACCGCTATCTGTTTGAACATGGAAATATCTAAACCGCTATCTGTATGAACATGGAAATATCTGCACGGCCATCTGTATGAACATATAAATATCTACACTGCAATCTGTGTTAAGATGGAGATATCTACACCGCTATCTGTATAAACATGGAAATATCTACACTGCTATCTGTATAAACATGGAAATATCTACACCGCTACCTGTATAAACATGGAAATATCAGCACCGCTATCTGTATGAACATGGAAATATCAGCCCCTCTATCTGTATGAACATGGAAATATCTACACCATAATCTGTATGAACATGGAAATATCTACACCGCTATCTGTATGAACATGGAAATAGCTGCACCGCATTCTGTATGAACATGGAAATATCTACAGCACTATCTGTATGAACACGGAAATATCTACACCGCTATCTCTTTACACATGGAAATAACTACACCGCTATCTGTATGAAAATGGATATCTCTACACAGCCATCTGGATGAACATGAAAATATCTACTCCGCTATCTCCATGAACATGGAAATAGCTATACCGCCATCTGTATGAACATGCAAATATCCACACCGCCATCTGTATGAACATGGAAATATCTGCACCGCCATCTGTATGAACATATAAATAACTACACCGCCATCTGTATTAAGATGGAGATATCTACACCGCTATCTGTATAAACCTGGAAATATCAACACCTCTATCTGTATGAACATGGAAATATCTACACCGCTATCTGTATAAACATGGAAATATCTGCAACGCTATCTGTATAAACATGGAAATATCAGCACCGCTACCTGTATGAACATGGAAATATCTACACCGCTATCTGTACGAACATGGAAATATCTACACCGCTATCTGCATGAACATGGAAATAGCTACACCGCTATCTGTATGAACATGGAAATATCTACACCACTATCTGTATGAACATGGAAATGTCTACACCGCTATCTGTATGAACATGGATATATCTACACAGCCATCTGGATGAACATGGAAATATCTACACCGCTATCCGTGGGAACATGGAAATATCTACACCGCTATCTGTGTAAACATGCATACATCTTCACCGCTATCTGTATAAACATGGAAATATGTACACCACTATCTGTATGAACAAGGAAATATCTACACCGCTATCTGTTTGAACATGGAAATATCTAAACCGCTATCTGCATGAAAATGGAAATATCTACAGAGCTATCTGCATATACATGGAAATATCTACAAAGCTATCTCTTTACACATGGAAATAACTACACCACTATCTCTATAAACATGGAAATATCTACACCGCCATCTCTATGAACATGGAAATATCTGCACCGCCATCTGTATGAACATATAAATAACTACACCCCCATCTGTATTAAGATGGAGATATCTACACCGCTATCTGTATAAACTTGGAAATATCTACACCGCTACCTGTATAAACATGGCAATATAAGCACCGCTATCTGTATGAACATGGAAATATCTACACCGCTATCTGTACGAACTTGGAAATATCTACACCGCTATCTGTATGAACATGGATATAGCTGCACCGCTATCTCTATGAACATGGAAATACCTACACCACTATCTGTATGAACATGGAAATATCTTCACCGCTAACTGTATGAACATGGAATTATCTTCACCGCCATCTGTATGAACATGGATATGTCTACACAGCCATCTGGATGAACATGGAAATATCTACACCGCTATCTGTATGAACATGGAAATATCTTCACCGCCATCTGTATGAACATGGATAAATCTACACAGCCATATGGATGAACATGGAAATATCTACACCGCTATCTGCATGAACATGGAAATAGCTACACCGCTATCTATATGAACATGGAAATAGCTACACCGCCATCTGTATGAACATGGAAATATCTACACCGAAATCTGTATGAACATATAAATATCTACACCGCCATCTGTATTAAAATGGAGATATCTACACCGCTATCTGTATAAACTTGGAAATATCTACACCGCTATCGTATAAAAATGGAAATATCTACACCGCTATCTGTATAAACATGGAAATATCCACACCGCTACCTGTATAAACATGGAAATAACAGCACCGCTATCTGTATGAACATGGAAATATCTACACCGCTATCTGTAACGAACTTGGAAATATCTACACCGCTATCTGTATGAACATGGAAATATCTACACCGCTATCTGTTTGAACATAGAAATATCTAAAACGATATCTGCATGAAAATGGAAATATCTACACAGCTATCTGCATATACATGGTAATATCTACACCGCTATGTCTTTACACATGGAAACATCTACACTGCTATCTGTATGAACATGGAAATATCTACACCGCCATCTGTATGAACATGGAAATATCTGCACGGCCATCTGTATGAACATATAAATACCTACACCGCCACCTGTATTAAGATGGGGATATCTACACCGCTATCTGTATAAACATGGAAATATCTACACCGCTATCTGTATAAACATGGAAATATCTACACCGCTACCTGTATAAACATGGAAATATCAGCACCGCTATCTGTATGAACATGGAAATATCAGCCCCTCTATCTGTATGAACATGGAAATATCTACACCACTATCTGTATGAACATGGAAATATCTACACCGCTATCTGTACCAACATGGAAATACCTTCACCGCCATCTGTATGAACATGGATATATCTACACACCCATCTGGATGAACATGGAAATATCTACACCGATATCTGTATGAACATGGAAATATCTACACCGCTATCTGTGTAAACATGCAAACATCTTCACCGCTATCTGTATAAACATGGAAATATCTACACCGCTATCTGTATAAACATGGAAATATCTACACCGCTACCTGTATAAACATGGAAATATCAGCACCGCTATCTGTATGAACATGGAAATATCAGCCCCTCTATCTGTATGAACATGGAAATATCTACACCACTATCTGTATGAACATGGAAATATCTACACCGCTATCTGTACCAACATGGAAATACCTTCACCGCCATCTGTATGAACATGGATATATCTACACACCCATCTGGATGAACATGGAAATATCTACACCGATATCTGTATGAACATGGAAATATCTACACCGCTATCTGTGTAAACATGCAAACATCTTCACCGCTATCTGTATAAACATGGAAATATCTACTCCGCTATCTGTATGAACATGGAAATATCTACACCGCTATCTGTTTGAACATGGAAATATCTACACCACTATCTGCATGAAAATGGAAATATCTACACAGCTATCTGCATATACATGGAAATATCTACAAAGCTATCTCTTTACACATGGAAATATCTACACCACTATCTGTATGAACATGGAAATATCTATACCGCTATCTGTATGAACATGGAATTATCTTCACCACCATCTGTGTGAACATGGATATGTCTACACAGCCAACTGGATGAACATGGAAACATCTACACCGCTATCTGTATGAACATGGAAATAGCTACACCACTATCTGTATGAACATGGAAATATCTACACCACTATCTGTATGAACATGGAAACATCTACACCGCTATCTGTATGAACATGGAAATATCTTCACTGCCATCCGTATGAACGTGGATATATCTACACAACCATCTGGATGAAGATGGAAATATCTACACCGCTATCTGTATGAACATGGAAATATCTACACCGCTATGTGTAAACATGCATACATCTTCAACGCTATCTGTATAAACATGGAAATATCTACACCGCTATCTGTATAAACATGGAAATATCCACACCGTTACCTGTATAAACATGGAAATATAAGCACCGCTATCTGCGTGAACATGGAAATATCTACACCGCTATCTGTACGAACATGGAAATATCTACAGCACTATCTGTATGAACATGGAAATATCTACACCGCTATCTGTATGAACATGGATATATCTACACAGCCATCAGGATGAACATGGAAATATCTACACCGCTATCTGTATGAACATGGAAATATCTACACAGCTATCTGTGTAAACAGGCATACATCTTCACCGCTATCTGTATAAACATGAATATATCTACACCACTATCTGTATGAACATGGAAATATCTACACCGCTATCTCTTTGAACATGGAAATATCTAAACCGCTATCTGTATGAACATGGAAATATCTGCACGGCCATCTGTATGAACATATAAATATCTACACTGCCATCTGTGTTAAGATGGAGATATCTACACCGCTATCTGTATAAACATGGAAATATCTACACCGCTATCTGTATAAATATGGAAATATCTACACCGCTACCTGTATAAACATGGAAATATCAGCACCGCTATCTGTATGAACATGGAAATATCAGCCCCTCTATCTGTATGAACATGGAAATATCTACACCACTATCTGTATGAACATGGAAATATCTACACCGCTATCTGTATGAACATGGAAATAGCTGCACCGCATTCTGTATGAACATGGAAATATCTACAGCACTATCTGTATGAACACGGAAATATCTACACCGCTATCTCTTTACACATGGAAATATCTACACCGCTATCTGTTTGAACATGGAACAATCTAAACCGCTATCTGCATGAAAATGGAAATATCTACACAGCTATCTGCATATACATGGAAATATCTACACAGCTATCTCTTTGCACATGGAAATAACTACACCGCTATCTGTATGAACATGGAAATATCTACACCGCCATCTGTATGAACATGGAAATATCTGCACGGCAATCTGTAGGAACATATAAATATCTACGCTGCCTTCTGTATTAAGATGGAGATATCTACACCGCTATCTGAATAAACATGGAAATATCTACACCGCTATATGTATAAACATGGAAATATCTACACCGCTACCTGTATAGATATGGAAATATCAGCACCGCTATCTGTATGAACATGGAAATTTCAGCCCCTCTATCTGTATGAACATGGAAATATCCACACCACTATCTGTATGAACATGGAAATATCTACAACGCTATCTGTATGAACATGGAAGTATCTTCACCGCCATCTGTATGAACATGGATATGTCTACACAGCCATCTGGATGAACATGGAAATATCTACACAGACATCTGTATTAAGATGGAGTTATCTGCACCGCTATCTGTATAAAATTGGAAATATCTACAACGCTATCAGTATAAAAATGGAAATATCTACACCGCTATCTGTATAAACATGGAAATATCCACACCGACACCTGTATAAACATGGAAATATCAGCACCGCTATCTGTATGAACATGGAAATATCTACACCGCTATCTGTTTGAACATGGAAATATCTAAACCGCTATCTGGGTAAACATGCATACATCTTCAAAGCTATCTGTATAAGCATGGAAATATCTACACCGCTATCTGTATGAACATGGAAATATCTACACCGCTACCTGTATAAACATGGAAATATCAGCACCACTATCTGTATGAACATGGAAATATCAGCCCCTCTATCTGTATGAACTTGGAAATATCTACACCACTATCTGTATGAACATGGAAATATCTACACCGCTATCTGTATGAACATGGAATTATCTCCACCGCCATCTGTATGAACATGGATATGTCTACACAGCCATCTGGATGAACATGGAAATATGTACACCGCTATCTGTATGAACATGGAGATAGCTACACCGCTATCTGTATGAACATGGAAGTATCTTCACCGCCATTTGTATGAACATGGGTATATCTACACAGCCATCTGGATGAACATGGAAATATCTACACCGCTATCTGCATGAACATGGAAATATCTACACAGCTATCTGTATGAACATTTAAATATCTACACCAATATCTGTATGAACATGGAAATATCTACACCGCTATCTGTACAAACATGGAAATACCTTCACCGCCATCTGGATGAACATGGATATATCTACACAGCCATCAGGATGAACATGGAAATATCTACACCGCTATCTGTACGAACATGGAAATATCTACACCGCTATCTGTGTAAACATGCAAACATCTTCACCGCTATCTGTAAAAACGTGGAAATATCTACACCACTATCTGCGTGAACATGGAAATATCTACACCGCTATCTGTTTGAACATGGAAATATCTACACCACTATCTGCATGAAAATGGATATATCTACACAGCTATCTGCATATACATGGAAATATCTACAAAGCAATCTCTTTACACATGGAAATAACTACACCACTATCTCTATAAACATGGAAATATCTACACCGCCATCTGTATGAACATGGAAATATCTGCACCGCCATCTGTATGAACATATAAATATCTACACCGCCATCTGTATTAAGATGGAGATATCTACACTGCTATCTGTATAAACTTGGAAATATCTACACCGCTATCTGTATAAACATGGAAATATCGACACCGCTATCTGTATAAACATGGAAATATCTACACCGCTACCTTTATAAACATGGAAATATAAGCACCGCTATCTGTATGAACATGGAAATATCTACACCGCTATCTTTACGAACATGGAAATATCTACACCGCTATCTGTATGAACATGGAAATAGCTGCACTGCTATCTGTATGAACATAGAAATACCTACAGCACTATCTGTATGAACATGGAAATATCTACACCGCTATCTGTATGAACATGGATATATCTACACAGCCATCAGGATGAACATGGAAATATCTTCACCGCCATCTGTATGAACATGGATATATCTACACAACCATCTGGATGAACATGGAAATATCTACACCGGTATCTGTATGAACATGGAAATATCTACACCGCTATCTGTGTAAACATGCATACATCTTCACCGCTATTTGTATAAACATGGACATATCTACACCACTATCTGTATGAACATGGAAATATCTACACCGCTATCTGTTTGAACATGGAAATATCTAAACCGCTATATGCCTGAAAATGGAAATATCTGCACCGCCATCTGTATGAACATATAAATATCTACACCGCCAACTGTATTAAGATGGAGATATCTACACCGCTATCTGTATAAACTTGGAAATATCTACACCGCTATCTGTATAAACATGGAAATATCTACACCGCTATCTGTATAAACATGGAAATATCTGCACCGCTACCTGTATAAACATGGAAATATCAGCACCTCTATCTGTATGAATGTGGAAATATCTATACCGCTATCTGTACGAACACGGAAATACCTACACCGCTATCTGTATCAACATGGAAATAGCTACACCGCTATCTGTATGAACATGGAAATATCTACACCATTATCTGTATGAACATGGAAATATCTACACCGCTATCTCTATGAACATGGATATATCTACACAGCCATCTGGATGAACATGGAAATATCTACACCGTTATCTGTGTAAACATGCATACATCTTCACCGCTATCTGTATAAACATGGAAATATCTACACCGCTATCTGTATGAACATGGAAATATCAACACCGCTATCTGTTTGAACATGGAAATATCTAAGCAGCTATCTGCATGAAAATGGAAATATCTACACTGCTATCTGCATATACATGGAAATATCTACACAGCTATCTCTTTGCGCATGGAAATAACTACACCGCTGTCTGTATGAACATGGAAATATCTTCACCGCCATCTGTATGAAAATGGATATATCTACACAGCCATCTGGATGAACATGGAAATATCTACACCGCTATCTGTATAAACATGGAAATATCTACACCGCTATCTGTATGAACATGGAAATATCTACACCGCTACCAATATAAACATGGAAATATAAGCACCGCTATCTGTATGAACATGGAAATATCTACACCGCTATCTGTACGAACATGGAAATACCTACACCGCTATCTGTATGAACATGGAAATATCTGCACGGCCATCTGTATGAACATATAAATATCTACACCGCCATCTGTATTAAGATGGAGATATCTACATCGCTCTCTGTATAAACCTGGAAATATCTACAACGCTATCTGTATAAACATGGAAATGTCTCCACCGCTATCTGTATAAACTTGTAAATACCTACACCGCTACATGTATAAACATGGAAATATCAGCACCGCTATCTGTATGAACATGGAAATATCAGCCCATCTATCTGTATGAACATGGAAATATCTTCACGACTATCTGTATGAACATGGAAATATCTACACCGCTATCTGTATGAACATGGAAATATCTTCACCGCCATCTGTATGAACATGGATATATCTACACAGCCATCTGGATGAACATGGAAATATCTACACCGCTATCTGTATGAACATGGAAATAGCTACACCGCTATCTGTATGAACATGGAAATATCTACACCACTATCTGTATGAACATGGAAATATCTACACCGCTATCTGTTTGAACAAGGAAATATCTACACCGCTATCTGCATGAAAATGGAAGTATCTACAGAGCTATCTGCATATACATGGAAATATCTACAAAGCTATCTCTTTACACATGGAAATAACTACACCACTATCTCTATAAACATGGAAATATCTACACCGCCATCTCTATGAACATGGAAATATCTGCACCGCCATCTGTATGAACATATAAATAACTACACCGCCATCTGTATTAAGATGGAGATATCTACACCGCTATCTGTATAAACTTGGAAATATCTACACCGCTATCTGTATAAACATGGAAATATCTACACCGCTATCTGTATAAACATGGAAATATCTACACCGCTACCTGTATAAACATGGAAATATAAGCACCGCTATCTGTATGAACATGGAAATATCTACACCGCTATCTGTACGAACTTGGAAATATCTACACCGCTATCTGTATGAACATGGAAATAACTACACCGCTATCTGTATGAACATGGAAATATCTACACCACTATCTGTATGAACATGGAAATATCTGCACGGCCATCTGTATGAACATATAAATATCTACACCGCCATCTGTATTAAGATGGAGATATCTACACCGCTATCTGTATAATCATGGAAATATCTACACCGCTATCTGTATAAACATGGAAATATCTACACCGCTATCTGTATGAACATGGAAATATCTTCACCGCCATCTGTATGAACATGGATATATCTACACAACCATGTGGATGAACATGGAAATATCTACACCGCTATCTGTATGAACATGGAAATATCTACACCGCTATCTGTGTAAACATGCATACATCTTCACCGCTATCAGTATAAACATGGAAATAACTACACCGCTATCTGTATGAACATGGAAATATCTACACCGCTATCTGTTTGAACATGGAAATATCTAAACCGCTATCTGCATGAAAATGGAAATATCTGCACCGCCATCTGTATGAAAATATAAATATCTACACCGCCATCTGTATTAAGATGGAAATATCTACACCGCTATCTGTATAAACTTGGAAATATCTACACCGTTATCTGTATAAACATGGAAATATCTACACCGCTATCTGTATAAACATGGAAATATCCACACCGCTACCTGTATAAACATGGAAATATAAGCACCGCTATCTGTATGAACATGGAAATATCTACACCGCTATCTGTACGAACATGGAAATATCTACACAGCTATCTGTATGAACATGGAAATAGCTGCACCGCTATCTGTATGAACATGGAAATGTCTACAGCACTATCTGTATGAACATGGAAATATCTACACCGCTATCTGTATGAACATGGATATATCTACACAGCCATCAGGATGAACATGGAAATATCTTCACCGCCATCTGTATGAACATGGATATATCTACACAACCATCTGGATGAACATGGAAATATCTACACCGGTATCTGTATGAACATGGAAATATCTACACCGCTATCTGTGTAAACATGCATACATCTTCACCGCTATTTGTATAAACATGGACATATCTACACCACTATCTGTATGAACATGGAAATATCTACACCGCTATCTGTTTGAACATGGAAATATCTAAACCGCTATCTGCCTGAAAATGGAAATATCTGCACCGCCATCTGTATGAACATATAAATATCTACACCGCCAACTGTATTAAGATGGAGATATCTACACCGCTATCTGTATAAACTTGGAAATATCTACACCGCTATCTGTATAAACATGGAAATATCTACACCGCTATCAGTATAAACATGGAAATATCTGCACCGCTACCTGTATAAACATGGAAATATCAGCACCGCTATCTGTATGAATGTGGAAATATCTATACCGCTATCTGTACGAACACGGAAATACCTACACCGCTATCTGTATGAACATGGAAATAGCTACACCGCTATCTGTATGAACATGGAAATATCTACACCATTATCTGTATGAACATGGAAATATCTACACCGCTATCTCTATGAACATGGATATATCTACACAGCCATCTGGATGAACATGGAAATATCTACACCGTTATCTGTGTAAACATGCATACATCTTCACCGCTATCTGTATAAACATGGAAATATCTACACCGCTATCTGTATGAACATGGAAATATCAACACCGCTATCTGTTTGAACATGGAAATATCTAAGCAGCTATCTGCATGAAAATGGAAATATCTACACTGCTATCTGCATATACATGGAAATATCTACACAGCTATCTCTTTGCGCATGGAAATAACTACACCGCTGTCTGTATGAACATGGAAATATCTTCACCGCCATCTGTATGAAAATGGATATATCTACACAGCCATCTGGATGAACATGGAAATATCTACACCGCTATCTGTATAAACATGGAAATATCTACACCGCTATCTGTATGATCATGGAAATATCTACACCGCTACCAATATAAACATGGAAATATAAGCACCGCTATCTGTATGAACATGGAAATATCTACACCGCTATCTGTACGAACATGGAAATATCTACACCACTATCTGTATGAACATGGAAATATCTGCACGGCCATCTGTATGAACATATAAATATCTACACCGCCATCTGTATTAAGATGGAGATATCTACATCGCTCTCTGTATAAACCTGGAAATATCTACACCGCTATCTGTATAAACATGGAAATGTCTCCACCGCTATCTGTATAAACTTGTAAATACCTACACCGCTACCTGTATAAACATGGAAATATCAGCACCGCTATCTGTATGAACATGGAAATATCAGCCCATCTATCTGTATGAACATGGAAATATCTTCACGACTATCTGTATGAACATGGAAATATCTACACCGCTATCTGTATGAACATGGAAATATCTTCACCGCCATCTGTATGAACATGGATATATCTACACAGCCATCTGGATGAACATGGAAATATCTACACCGCTATCTGTATGAACATGGAAATAGCTACACCGCTATCTGTATGAACATGGAAATATCTACACCACTATCTGTATGAACATGGAAATATCTACACCGCTATCTGTTTGAACAAGGAAATATCTACACCGCTATCTGCATGAAAATGGAAGTATCTACAGAGCTATCTGCATATACATGGAAATATCTACAAAGCTATCTCTTTACACATGGAAATAACTACACCACTATCTCTATAAACATGGAAATATCTCCACCGCCATCTCTATGAACATGGAAATATCTGCACCGCCATCTGTATGAACATATAAATAACTACACCGCCATCTGTATTAAGATGGAGATATCTACACCGCTATCTGTATAAACTTGGAAATATCTACACCGCTATCTGTATAAACATGGAAATATCTACACCGCTATCTGTATAAACATGGAAATATCTACACCGCTACCTGTATAAACATGGAAATATAAGCACCGCTATCTGTATGAACATGGAAATATCTACACCGCTATCTGTACGAACTTGGAAATATCTACACCGCTATCTGTATGAACATGGAAATAACTACACCGCTATCTGTATGAACATGGAAATATCTACACCACTATCTGTATGAACATGGAAATATCTGCACGGCCATCTGTATGAACATATAAATATCTACACCGCCATCTGTATTAAGATGGAGATATCTACATCGCTATCTGTATAAACATGGAAATATCTACACCGCTATCTGTATAAACATGGAAATGTCTACACCGCTATCTGTATAAACTTGGAAATACCTACACCGCTACCTGTATAAACATGGAAATATCAGCACCGCTATCTGTATGAACATGGAAATATCAGCCCATCTATCTGTATGAACATGGAAATATCTACACCACTATCTGTATGAACATGGAAATATCTACACCGCTATCTGTATGAACATGGAAATATCTTCACCGCCATCTGTATGAACATGGATATATCTACACAGCCATCTGTATGAACATGGAAATAGCTACACCGCTATCTGTATGAACATGGAAATATCTACAACGCTATCTCTTTGAACATGGAAATATCTACACCGCTATCTGCATGAAAATGGAAATATCTACAGATATATCTGCATATACATGGAAATATCTACAAAGCCATCTCTTTACACATGGAAATAACTACACCACTATCTCTATAAACATGGAAATATCTACACCGCCATCTCTATGAACATGGAAATATCTGCACCGCCATCTGTATGAACATATAAATATCTACACCGCCATCTGTATTAAGATGGAGATATCTACACCGCTATCTGTATAAACTTGGAAATATCTACACCGCTATCTGTATAAACATGGAAATATCTACACCGCTACCTGTATAAACATGGAAATATAAGCACCGCTATCTGTATGAACATGGAAATATCTACACCGCTATCTGTACGAACTTGGAAATATCTACACCGCTATCTGTATGAACATGGAAATAGCTGCACCGCTACCTGTATAAACATGGAAATATCAGCACCGCTATCTGTATGAACATGGAAATATCTACACCACTATCTGTATGAACATGGAAATATCTACACTGCTATCTGTATGAGCATGGAAATATGTTCACCGCCATCTGTATGAACATGGATATATCTACACAGCCATCTGGATGAACATGGAAATATCTACACCGCTATCTGTATGAACATGGAAATATCTTCACCGCCATCTGTATGAACATGGATAAATCTACACAGCCATATGGATGAACATGGAAATATCTACACCGCTATCTGCATGAACATGGAAAGAGCTACACCGCTATATATATGAACATGGAAATAGCTACACCGCCATCTGTATGAACATGGAAATATCTGCACCGCCATCTGTATGAACATATAAATATCTACACCGCCATCTGTATTAAGATGGAGATATCTACACCGCTATCTGTATAAACTTGGAAATATCTACACCGCTATCGTATAAAAATGGAAATATCTACACCGCTATCTGTATAAACATAGAAATATCCACACCGCTACCAGTATAAACATGGAAATATCAGCACCGCTATCTGTATGAACATGGAAATATCTACACCGCTATCTGTACAAACATGGACATATCTACACCGCTATCTGTATGAACATGGAAATAGCTACACCGCTATCTGTTTGAACATGGAAATATCTACACCACTATCTGTATGAACATGGAAATAGCTACACCGCTATGTGTGTAAACATGCATACTTCTTCACCGCTATCTGTATAAACTTGGAAATAAATACACCGCTATCTGTATGAACTTGGAAATATCTACACCGCTATCTGTTTGAACATGGAAATATCTACACCGCTATCTGCATGAAAATAGATATATCTACACAGCTATCTGCATATACATGGTAATATCTACACCGCTATCTCTTTACACATGGAAATATCTACACCGCTATCTGTATAGACATGGAAATATCTACAAAGCTATCTGTTTGAACATGGAAATATCTACACCGCTATCTGCATGAAAATAGATATATCTACACAGCTATCTGCATATACATGGAAATATCTACAAAGCTATCTCTTTACACATGGAAATAACTACACCACTATCTCTATAAACATGGAAATATCTACACCGCCATCTCTATGAACATGGAAATATCTGCACCGCCATCTGTATGAACATATAAATATCTACACCGCCATCTGTATTAAGATGGAGATATCTACACCACTATCTGTATAAACTTGGAAATATCTACACCGCTATCTGTATAAACATGGAAATATCTACACCGCTACCTGTATAAACATGGAAATATAAGCACCGCTATCTGTATGAACATGGAAATATATACACCGCTATCTGTACGAACTTGGAAATATCTACACCGCTATCTGTATGAACATGGAAATAGCTGCACCGCTATCTGTATGAACATGGAAATATCTACATCACTATCTGTATGAACATTGAAATATCTTCTCCGCTATCTGTATGAACATGGATATATCTACACAGCCATCTGTATGAACATGGATATATCTACACCGCTATCTTTAAGAACATGGAAATATCTACACCGCTCTCTGTGTAAACATGCATACATCTTCACCGCTATCTGTATAAAGATGGATATATCTACACAGCCATATGGATGAACATGGAAATATCTACACCGCTATCGGCA
Source organism: Gorilla gorilla gorilla (assembly GCF_029281585.2). Lineage (NCBI taxonomy): Eukaryota > Metazoa > Chordata > Mammalia > Primates > Hominidae > Gorilla > Gorilla gorilla. The sequence goes on from NC_073224.2 coordinate 4,061,369, forward strand.
TGAACATGGAAATATCTACACCGCTATCTGTATGAACATGGAAATATCTACACCACTATCTGTTTGAACATGGAAATATCTACACCGCTATCTGCATGAAAATGGAAATATCTACACTGCTATCTGCATATACATTTAAAAATCTACACAGCTATCTCTTTACACATGGAAATAACTACACCGCTATCTGTATGAACATGGAAATATCTGCACGGCCATCTGTATGAACATAAAAATATCTACACCGCCATCTGTATTAAGATGGAGATATCTACACCGCTACCTGTATAAACATGGAATTATCTACACCGCTATCTATATGAACATGGAAATATCTACACCGCTACCTGTATAAACATGGAAATATCAGCACCGCTATCTGTATGAACATGGAAATATCAGCCCCTCTATCTGTATGAACATGGAAATATCTACACCACTATCTGTATGAACATGGAAATAACTACACTGCTATCTGTATGAGCATGGAAATATCTTCACCGCCATCTCTATGAACATGGATATATCTACACAGCCATCTGGATGAACATGGAAATATCTACACCGCTACCTGTATAAACATGGAAATATCGGCACCGCTATCGGTATGAACATGGAAATATCTACACCGCTATCTGTATGAACATGGAAATATCTACCCGGCTATCTGTATGAACATGGAAATATCTTCACCGTCATCTGTATGAACATGTATATATCTACACAGCCATCTGTATGAACATGGAAACATCTACACCGCTATCTGTATGAACATGGAAATATCTACACCGCTATCTGTATGAACACGGAAATATCTTCACCGCCATCTGTATGAACATGGAAATATCTACAACACTATCTGTATGAACATGGAAATAGCTACACCGCTATGTGTGTAAACATGCATACTTCTTCACCGCTATCTGTATAAACATGGAAATATCTACACCGCTATCTGTATGAACATGGAAATATCTACACCGCTATCTGTTTGAACATGGAAATATCTAAACCGATATCTGCATGAAAATGAAAATATCTACACAGGTATCTGCATATACATGGTAATATCTACACCGCTATCTCTTTACACATGGAAATATCTACACCGCTATCTGTATGAACATGGAAATATCTACACCGCCATCTGTATGAATATGGAAATATCTGCACGGCCATCTGTATGAACATATAAATACCTACACCACCATCTGTATTAAGATGGATATATCTACACCGCTATCTGTATAAACATGGAAATATCTACACGGCTATCTGTATAAACATGGAAATATCTACACCGCTACCTGTATAAACATGGAAATATCAGCACCGCTATCTGTATGAACATGGAAATATCAGCCCCTCTATCTGTATGAACATGGAAATATCTTCACCACTATCTGTATGAACATGGAAATATCTACACTGCTATCTGTACCAACATGGAAATATCTTTACCGCCATCTGTATGAAAATGGATATATCTACACACCCATCTGGATGAACATGGAAATATCTACACCGCTATCTGTATGAACATGGAAATATCTACACCGCTATCTGAGTAAACATGCAAACATCTTCACCGCTATCTGTATAAACATGGAAATATCTACACCGCTATCTGTATGAACATGGAAATATCTACACCGCTATCTGTTTGAACATGGAAATATCTACACCGCTATCTGCATGAAAATGGAAATATCTACACAGCTATCTGCATATACATGGAAATATCTACAAAGCTATCTCTATACACATGGAAATGTCTACACCACTATATGTATGAACATGGAAATATCTATACCGCTATCTGTATGAACATGGAATTATCTTCACCACCATCTGTGTGAACATGGATATGTCTACACAGCCATCTGGATGAACATGGAAATATCTACACCGCTATCTGTAGGAACATGGAAATAGCTACACCACTATCTGTATGAACATGGAAATATCTAAACCACTATCTGTATGAACATGAAAATATCTTCACTGCTATCTGTATGAACATGGAAATATCTTCACTGCCATCTGTATGAACATGGATATATCTACACAACAATCTGGATGAACATGGAAATAACTACACCGCTATCTGTTTGAACATGGAAATATCTACACCCCTATCTGTATGAACATGGAAATATCTACACCGCTATCTGTGTAAACATGCATACATCTTCACCGCTATCTGTATAAACATGGAAATAACTACACCGCTATCTGTTTGAACATGGAAATATCTACACCGCTATCTGTTTGAACATGGAAATATCTAAACCGCTATCTGTATGAAAATGGAAATATCTGCACCGCCATCTGTATGAACATATAAATATCTACACCGCCATCTGTATTAAGATGGAGATATCTACACCGCTATCTGTATAAACTTGGAAATATCTACACCGTTATCTGTATAAACATGGAAATATCTACACCGCTATCTGTATAAACATGGAAATATCCACACCGCTACCTGTATAAACATGGAAATATAAGCACCGCTATCTGTATGAACATGGAAATATATACACAGCTATCTGTATGAACATGGAAATATCTACACCGCTATCTGTATGAACATGGAAATAGCTGCACCGCTATCTGTATGAACATGGAAATATCTACAGCACTATCTGTATGAACATGGAAATATCTACACCGCTATCTGTATGAACATGGATATATCTACACAGCCATCAGGATGAACATGGAAATATCTTCACCGCCATCTGTATGAACATGGGTATATCTACACAACCATCTGGATGAACATGGAAATATCTACACCGCTATCTGTATGAACATGGAAATATCTACACCGCTATCTGTGTAAACATGCATACATCTTCACCGCTATCTGTATAAACGTGGATATATCTACACCACTATCTGTATGAACATGGAAATATCTACACCGCTATCTGTTTGAACATGGAAATATCTAAACCGCTATCTGCCTGAAAATGGAAATACCTGCACCGCCATCTGTATGAACATATAAATATCTACACCGCCAACTGTATTAAGATGGAGATATCTACACCGCTATCTGTATAAACTTGGAAATATCTACACCGCTATCTGTATAAACATGGATATATCTACACCGCTATCTGTATAAACATGGAAATATCAGCACCGCTATCTGTATGAACGTGGAAATATCTATACCGCTATCTGTACGAACATGGAAATACCTACACCGCTATCTGTATGAACATTGAAATAGCTACACCGCTATCTGTATGAACATGGAAATATCTACACCGCTATCTGTTTGAACATGGAAATATCTAAGCGGCTATCTGCATGAAAATGGAAATATCTACACTGCTCTCTGCATATACATGGAAATATCTACACAGCTATCTCTTTGCACATGGAAATAACTACACCGCTATCTGTATGAACATGGAAATATCTTCACCGCCATCTGTATGAACATGGATATATCTACACAGCCATCTGGATGAACATGGAAATAGCTGCACGGCTATCTGTATGAACATGGAAATATCTACACCACTATCTGTATGAACATGGAAATATCTGCACGGCCATCTGTATGAACATATAAATATCTACACCGCCATCTGTATTAAGATGGAGATATCTACATCGCTATCTGTATAAACCTGGAAATATCTACACCGCTATCTGTATAAACATGGAAATGTCTACACCGCTATCTGTATAAACTTGGAAATACCTACACCGCTACCTGTATAAACATGGAAATATCAGCACCGCTATCTGTATGAACATGGAAATATCAGCCCTTCTATTTGTATGAACATGGAAATATCTACACCACTATCTGTATGAACATGGAAATATCTACACCGCTATCCGTTTGAACATGGAAATATCTTCACCGCCATCTGTATGAACATGGATATATCTACACAGCCATCTGGATGAACATGGAAATATCTACACCGCTATCCGTATGAACATGGAAATAGCTACACCGCTATCTGTATGAACATGGAAATATCTACACCACTATCTGTATGAACATGGAAATATCTACACCGCTATCTGTTTGAACATGGAAATATCTACACTGCTATCTGCATGAAAATGGAAATATCTTCGGAGCTATCTGCATATACATGGAAATATCTACAAAGCTATCTCTTTACACATGGAAATAACTACACCACTATCTCTATAAACATGGAAATATCTACACCGCCATCTGTATGAACATATAAATAACTACAAAGCCATCTGTATTAAGATGGAGATATCTACACCGCTATCTGTATAAACTTGGAAATATATACACCGCTATCTGTATAAACATGGAAATATCTACACCGCTATCTGTATAAACATGGAAATATCTACACCGCTACCTGTATAAACATGGAAATATAAGCACCGCTATCTGTATGAACATGGAAATATCTACACCGCTATCTGTACGAACTTGGAAATATCTACACCGCTATCTGTATGAACATGGAAATAGCTGCACCGCTATCTGTATGAACATGGAAATATCTACACCATTATCTGCATGAACATGGAAATATCTTCACCGCTAACTGTATGAACATGGAATTATCTTCACCGCCATCTGTATGAACATGGATATGTCTACACAGCCATCTGGATGAACATGGAAATATCTACACCGCTATCTGTATGAACATGGAAATATCTACACCGCTATCTGTATGAACATGGAAATATCTACACCACTATCTGTATGAACATGGAAATATCTACACCGCTATCTGTATGAACATGGAAATATCTTCACCGCCATCTGTATGAACATGGATATATCTACACAGCCATCTGGATGAACATGGAAATATCTACACCGCTATCTGTATAAACATGGAAATATCTACACCGCTATCTGTATGAACATGGAAATATCTACACCGCTACCTGTATAAACATGGAAATATAAGCACCGCTATCTGTATGAACATGGAAATATCTACACAGCTATCTGTATGAACATGGAAATATCTACACCGCTATCAGCATGAAAATGGAAATATCTACAGATATATCTGCATATACATGGAAATATCTACAAATCTATCTCTTTACACATGGAAATAACTACACCACTATCTCTATAAACATGGAAATATCTACACCGCCATCTCTATGAACATGGAAATATCTACACCGCCATCTGTATTAAGATGGAGATATCTACACCGCTATCTGTATAAACTTGGAAATATCTACACCGCTATCTGTATAAACATGGAAATATCTACACCGCTACCTGTATAAACATGGAAATATAAGCACCGCTATCTGTATGAACATGGAAATATCTACACCGCTATCTGTACGAACTTGGAAATATCTACACCGCTATCTGTATGAACATGGAAATAGCTGCACCGCTATCTGTATGAACATGGAAATATCTACATCACTATCTGTATGAACATGGAAATATCTTCTCCGCTATCTGTATGAACATGGATATATCTACACAGCCATCTGTATGAACATGGATATATCTACACCGCTATCTTTAAGAACATGGAAATATCTACACCGCTCTCTGTGTAAACATGCATACATCTTCACCGCTATCTGTATAAAGATTGATATATCTACACAGCCATATGGATGAACATGGAAATATCTACACCGCTATCGGCATGAACATGGAAATAGCTACACCACTATCTGTATGAACATGGAAATAGCTACACCGCCATCTGTATGAACTTGGAAATATCTGCACCGCCATCTGTATGAACATATAAATATCTATACCGCCATCTGTATTAAGATGGAGATATCTACACCGCTATGTGTATAAACTTGGAAATATCTACACCGCTATCTGTATAAAAATGGAAATATCTACACCGCTATCTGTATAAACATGGAAATATCCACACCGCTACCTGTATAAACATGGAAATATCAGCACAGCTATCTGTATGAACATGGAAATATCTACACAGCTATCTGTACGAACATGGAAATATCTACAGCGCTATCTGCATGAACATGGAAATAGCTACACCGCTATCTGTATGAACATGGAAATATCTACACCACTATCTGTATGAATATGGAAATAGCTACACAGCTATCTGTGCAAACATCCATACTTCTTCACCGCTATCTGTATGAACATGGAAATATCTACACCACTATCTGTTTGAACATGGAAATATCTACACCGCTATCTGCATGAAAATGGAAATATCTACACTGCTATCTGCATATACATTTAAAAATCTACACAGCTATCTCTTTACACATGGAAATAACTACACCGCTATCTGTATGAACATGGAAATATCTACACCGCCATCTGTATGAACATGGAAATATCTGCACGGCCATCTGTATGAACATAAAAATATCTACACCGCCATCTGTATTAAGATGGAGATATCTACACCGCTACCTGTATAAACATGGAAATATCTACACCGCAATCTATATGAACATGGAAATATCTACACCGCTACCTGTATAAACATGGAAATATCAGCACCGCTATCTGTATGAACATGGAAATATCAGCCCCTCTATCTGTATGAACATGGAAATATCTACACCACTATCTGTATGAACATGGAAATAACTACACTGCTATCTGTATGAGCATGGAAATATCTTCAACGCCATCTCTATGAACATGGATATATCTACACAGCCATCTGGATGAACATGGAAATATCTACACCGCTACCTGTATAAACATGGAAATATCGGCACCGCTATCGGTATGAACATGGAAATATCTACACCGCTATCTGTATGAACATGGAAATATCTACACCGCTCTCTGTGTAAACATGCATACATCTTCACCGCTATCTGTATAAAGATGGATATATCTACACAGCCATATGGATGAACATGGAAATATCTACACCGCTATCTGTATAAACATGGAAATAGCTACACCGCCATCTGTATGAACTTGGAAATATCTGCACCGCCATCTGTATGAACATATAAATATCTACACCGCCATCTGTATTAAGATGGAGATATCTACACCGCTATGTGTATAAACTTGGAAATATCTACACCGCTATCTGTATAAAAATGGAAATATCTACACCGCTATCTGTATAAACATGGAAATATCCACACCGCTACCTGTATAAACATGGAAATATCAGCACAGCTATCTGTATGAACATGGAAATATCTACACAGCTATCTGTACGAACATGGAAATCTCTACAGCGCTATCTGCATGAACATGGAAATAGCTACACCGCTATCTGTATGAACATGGAAATATCTACACCACTATCTGTATGAACATGGAAATAGGTACACAGCTATCTGTGCAAACATCCATACTTCTTAACCGCTATCTGTATAAACATGGAAATATCTACACCGCTATCTGTATGAACATGGAAATATCTACACCGCTATCTGTATGAACATGGAAATATCTACACCACTATCTGTTTGAACATGGAAATATCTACACCGCTATCTGCATGAAAATGGAAATATCTACACTGCTATCTGCATATACATTTAAAAATCTACACAGCTATCTCTTTACACATGCAAATAACTACACCGCTACCTGTATGAACATGGAAATATCTACACCGCCATCTGTATGAACATGGAAATATCTGCACGGCCATCTGTATGAACATATCAATATCTACACCGCCATCTGTATTAAGATGGAGATATCTACACCGCTACCTGTATAAACATGGAAATATCTACACCGCTATCTGTATGAACATGGAAATATCTACACCGCTACCTGTATAAACATGGAAATATCAGCACCGCTATCTGTATGAACATGGAAATATCAGCCCCTCTATCTGTATGAACATGGAAATATCTACACCACTATCTGTATGAACATGGAAATAACTACACTGCTATCTGTATGAGCATGGAAATATCTTCACCGCAATCTCTATGAACATGGATATATCTACACAGCCATCTGGATGAACATGGAAATATCTGCACCGCTACCTGTATAAACATCGAAATATCGGCACCGCTATCGGATGAACATGGAAATATCTACACCGCTATCTGTATGAACATGGAAATATCTACCCGGCTATCTGTATGAACATGGAAATATCTTCACCGTCATCTGTATGAACATGGATATATCTACACAGCCATCTGTATGAACATGGAAACATCTACACCGCTATCTGTAATAACATGGAAATATCTACACCGCTATCTGTATGAACATGGAAATATCTTCACCGCCATCTGTATGAACATGGATATGCCTACACAGCCATCTGGATGAAGATGGAAATATCTACACCGCGATCTGTATGAACATGGAAATATCTACACCACTATCTGTGTAAACATGCATACATCTTCACCGCTATCTGTATAAACATGGAAATATCTACACCGCTACCTGTATAAACATTTAAATATCAGCACCGCCATCTGTATGAACATGGAAATATCTACTCCGCTATCTCTATGAACAAGGAAATTTCTGCACCGCTATCGGTAAGAACATGGAAATAGATACACCGCTATCTGTATGAACATGGAAATATCTACACCTCTACCTGTATGAACATGGAAATATCTACACCGCTTTCTGTGTAAACATGCATACATCTTCACCGCTATCTGTATAAACATGGAAATATCTACAACGCTATCTGTATGAACATGGAAATAGCTACACCGCTACCTGTATGAACATGGAAATATCAACACCGCTATCTGTATCAACATGGATATATCTACACAGCCATCTGGATGAACATGGAAATATCAACACCGGTATCTGTGTAAACATGCATACATCTTCACCGCTATCTGTATAAACATGGAAATATCTACACCGCTATCTGTATAAACATGGAAATATCTACACCGCTATCTGTATGAAGATGGAAATATCTACACCGCTATCTGTTTGAACATGGAAATATCTACACCGCTATCTGCATGAAAATTGAAATATCTACACTGCTATCCGCATATACATGGAAATATCTACACAGCTATCTCTTTACACATGGAAATAACAACACCGCTATCTGTATGAACATGGAAATATCTACTCCGCCATCTGTATGAACATGGAAATATCTGCACCGCCATCTGTAGGAACATATAAATGTCTACGCCGCCATCTGTATTAAGATGGAGATATCTACACCGCTATCTGTATAAATATGGAAATATCTACACCGCTATCTGTATAAACATGGAAATATCTACACCGCTATCTGTATGAACATGGAAATATCTACACCGCTATCTGTATGAACATGGATATATCTACACAGCCCTCTGGATCAACATGGAAATATCCACACCGCTATCTGTGTAAACATGCATACATCTTCACCGCTATCTGTATAAACATGTAAATATCTACACCGCTATCTTTATGAACATGGAAATATCTACACTGCTATCTGTTTGAAGATGGAAATATATACACCGCTATCTGCATGAAAATGGAAATATCTACACAGCTATCTGCATATACGTGGAAATATCTACACAGCTATCTCTTTACACATGGAAATAACTACACCGCTATCTGTATGAACATGGAAATATCTACACCGGCATCTGTATCAACATGGAAATATCTGCACGGCCATTTGTATGAACATATATATATATACACCGCCATCTGTATTAAGATGGAGATATCTACACCGCTATCTGTATAAACATGGAAATATCTACACCGCTATCTGTATAAACATGGAAATATCTACACTGCTATCTTTATAAACATGGAAACATCTACACCGCTACCTGTATAAACATGGAAATATCAGCACCGCTATCTGTATGAACATGGAAATATCAGCCCCTCTATCTGTATGAACATGGAAATATCTACAACACTATCTGTATGAACATGAAAATATCTACACTGCTATCTGTATGAGCATGGAAATATGTTCACCGCCATCTGTATGAACATGGATATATCTACACCACTATCTGTATGAACATGGAAATATCTACACCGCTATCTGAACATGGAAATATCTAAACCGCTATCTGCCTGAAAATGGAAATACCTGCACCGCCATCTGTATGAACATATAAATATCTACACCGCCAACTGTATTAAGATGGAGATATCTACACCGCTATCTGTATAAACTTGGAAATATCTACACCGCTATCTGTATAAACATGGATATATCTACACCGCTATCTGTATAAACATGGAAATATCAGCACCGCTATCTGTATGAACGTGGAAATATCTATACCGCTATCTGTACGAACATGGAAATACCTACACCGCTATCTGTATGAACATTGAAATAGCTACACCGCTATCTGTATGAACATGGAAATATCTACACCACTATCTGTATGAACATGGAAATATCTACACCGCTATCTCTATGAACATGGATATATCTACACAGCCATCTGGATGAACACGGAAATATCTACACCGTTATCTGTGTAAACATGCATACATCTTCACCGCTATCTGTATAAACATGGAAATATCTACACCGCTATCTGTCTGAACATGGAAATATCTACACCGCTATCTGTTTGAACATGGAAATATCTAAGCGGCTATCTACATGAAAATGGAAATATCTACACTGCTCTCTGCATATACATGGAAATATCTACACAGCTATCTCTTTGCGCATGGAAATAACTACACCGCTATCTGTATGAACATGGAAATATCTTCACCGCCATCTGTATGAACATGGATATATCTACACAGCCATCTGGATGAACATGGAAATAGCTGCACGGCTATCTGTATGAACATGGAAATATCTACACCACTATCTGTATGAACATGGAAATATCTGCACGGCCATCTGTATGAACATATAAATATCTACACCGCCATCTGTATTAAGATGGAGATATCTACATCGCTATCTGTATAAACCTGGAAATATCTACACCGCTATCTGTATAAACATGGAAATGTCTACACCGCTATCTGTATAAACTTGGAAGTACCTACACCTCTACCTGTATAAACATGGAAATATCAGCACCGCTATCTGTATGAACATGGAAATATCAGCCCTTCTATTTGTATGAACATGGAAATATCTACACCACTATCTGTATGAACATGGAAATATCTACACCGCTATCCGTTTGAACATGGAAATATCTTCACCGCCATCTGTATGAACATGGATATATCTACACAGCCATCTGGATGAACATGGAAATATCTACACCGCTATCCGTATGAACATGGAAATAGCTACACCGCTATCTGTATGAACATGGAAATATCTACACCACTATCTGTATGAACATGGAAATATCTACACCGCTATCTGTTTGAACATGGAAATATCTACACTGCTATCTGCATGAAAATGGAAATATCTTCGGAGCTATCTGCATATACATGGAAATATCTACAAAGCTATCTCTTTACACATGGAAATAACTACACCACTATCTCTATAAACATGGAAATATCTACACCGCCATCTGTATGAACATATAAATAACTACAAAGCCATCTGTATTAAGATGGAGATATCTACACCGCTATCTGTATAAACTTGGAAATATATACACCGCTATCTGTATAAACATGGAAATATCTACACCGCTATCTGTATAAACATGGAAATATCTACACCGCTACCTGTATAAACATGGAAATATAAGCACCGCTATCTGTATGAACATGGAAATATCTACACCGCTATCTGTACGAACTTGGAAATATCTACACCGCTATCTGTATGAACATGGAAATAGCTGCACCGCTATCTGTATGAACATGGAAATATCTACACCATTATCTGCATGAACATGGAAATATCTTCACCGCTAACTGTATGAACATGGAATTATCTTCACCGCCATCTGTATGAACATGGATATGTCTACACAGCCATCTGGATGAACATGGAAATATCTACACCGCTATCTGTATGAACATGGAAATATCTTCACCGCTATCTGTATGAACATGGAAATATCTACACCACTATCTGTATGAACATGGAAATATCTACACCGCTATCTGTATGAACATGGAAATATCTTCACCGCCATCTGTATGAACATGGATATATCTACACAGCCATCTGGATGAACATGGAAATATCTACACCGCTATCTGTATAAACATGGAAATATCTACACCGCTATCTGTATGAACATGGAAATATCTACACCGCTACCTGTATAAACATGGAAATATAAGCACCGCTATCTGTATGAACATGGAAATATCTACACAGCTATCTGTATGAACATGGAAATATCTACACCGCTATCAGCATGAAAATGGAAATATCTACAGATATATCTGCATATACATGGAAATATCTACAAATCTATCTCTTTACACATGGAAATAACTACACCACTATCTCTATAAACATGGAAATATCTACACCGCCATCTCTATGAACATGGAAATATCTACAACGCCATCTGTATTAAGATGGAGATATCTACACCGCTATCTGTATAAACTTGGAAATATCTACACCGCTATCTGTATAAACATGGAAATATCTACACCGCTACCTGTATAAACATGGAAATATAAGCACCGCTATCTGTATGAACATGGAAATATCTACACCGCTATCTGTACGAACTTGGAAATATCTACACCGCTATCTGTATGAACATGGAAATAGCTGCACCGCTATCTGTATGAACATGGAAATATCTACATCACTATCTGTATGAACATGGAAATATCTTCTCCGCTATCTGTATGAACATGGATATATCTACACAGCCATCTGTATGAACATGGATATATCTACACCGCTATCTTTTAGAACATGGAAATATCTACACCGCTCTCTGTGTAAACATGCATACATCTTCACCGCTATCTGTATAAAGATGGATATATCTACACAGCCATATGGATGAACATGGAAATATCTACACCGCTATCGGCATGAACATGGAAATAGCTACACCGCTATCTGTATGAACATGGAAATAGCTACACCGCCATCTGTATGAACTTGGAAATATCTGCACCGCCATCTGTATGAACATATAAATATCTATACCGCCATCTGTATTAAGATGGAGATATCTACACCGCTATGTGTATAAACTTGGAAATATCTACACCGCTATCTGTATAAAAATGGAAATATCTACACCGCTATCTGTATAAACATGGAAATATCCACACCGCCACCTGTATAAACATGGAAATATCAGCACAGCTATCTGTATGAACATGGAAATATCTACACAGCTATCTGTACGAACATGGAAATATCTACAGCGCTATCTGCATGAACATGGAAATAGCTACACCGCTATCTGTATGAACATGGAAATATCTACACCACTATCTGTATGAATATGGAAATAGCTACACAGCTATCTGTGCAAACATCCATACTTCTTCACCGCTATCTGTATAAACATGGAAATATCTACACCGCTATCTGTATGAACATGGAAATATCTACACCGCTATCTGTATGAACATGGAAATATCTACACCACTATCTGTTTGAACATGGAAATATCTACACCGCTATCTGCATGAAAATGGAAATATCTACACTGCTATCTGCATATACATTTAAAAATCTACACAGCTATCTCTTTACACATGGAAATAACTACACCGCTATCTGTATGAACATGGAAATATCTACACCGCCATCTGTATGAACATGGAAATATCTGCACGGCCATCTGTATGAACATAAAAATATCTACACCGCCATCTGTATTAAGATGGAGATATCTACACCGCTACCTGTATAAACATGGAAATATCTACACCGCAATCTATATGAACATGGAAATATCTACACCGCTACCTGTATAAACATGGAAATATCAGCACCGCTATCTGTATGAACATGGAAATATCAGCCCCTCTATCTGTATGAACATGGAAATATCTACACCACTATCTGTATGAACATGGAAATAACTACACTGCTATCTGTATGAGCATGGAAATATCTTCAACGCCATCTCTATGAACATGGATATATCTACACAGCCATCTGGATGAACATGGAAATATCTACACCGCTACCTGTATAAACATGGAAATATCGGCACCGCTATCGGTATGAACATGGAAATATCTACACCGCTATCTGTATGAACATGGAAATATCTACACCGCTCTCTGTGTAAACATGCATACATCTTCACCGCTATCTGTATAAAGATGGATATATCTACACAGCCATATGGATGAACATGGAAATATCTACACCGCTATCTGCATGAACATGGAAATACCTACACCGCTATCTGTATAAACATGGAAATAGCTACACCGCCATCTGTATGAACTTGGAAATATCTGCACCGCCATCTGTATGAACATATAAATATCTACACCGCCATCTGTATTAAGATGGAGATATCTACACCGCTATGTGTATAAACTTGGAAATATCTACACCGCTATCTGTATAAAAATGGAAATATCTACACCGCTATCTGTATAAACATGGAAATATCCACACCGCTACCTGTATAAACATGGAAATATCAGCACAGCTATCTGTATGAACATGGAAATATCTACACAGCTATCTGTACGAACATGGAAATATCTACAGCGCTATCTGCATGAACATGGAAATAGCTACACCGCTATCTGTATGAACATGGAAATATCTACACCACTATCTGTATGAACATGGAAATAGGTACACAGCTATCTGTGCAAACATCCATACTTCTTAACCGCTATCTGTATAAACATGGAAATATCTACACCGCTATCTGTATGAACATGGAAATATCTACACCGCTATCTGTATGAACATGGAAATATCTACACCACTATCTGTTTGAACATGGAAATATCTACACCGCTATCTGCATGAAAATGGAAATATCTACACTGCTATCTGCATATACATTTAAAAATCTACACAGCTATCTCTTTACACATGCAAATAACTACACCGCTACCTGTATGAACATGGAAATATCTACACCGCCATCTGTATGAACATGGAAATATCTGCACGGCCATCTGTATGAACATATCAATATCTACACCGCCATCTGTATTAAGATGGAGATATCTACACCGCTACCTGTATAAACATGGAAATATCTACACCGCTATCTGTATGAACATGGAAATATCTACACCGCTACCTGTATAAACATGGAAATATCAGCACCGCTATCTGTATGAACATGGAAATATCAGCCCCTCTATCTGTATGAACATGGAAATATCTACACCACTATCTGTATGAACATGGAAATAACTACACTGCTATCTGTATGAGCATGGAAATATCTTCACCGCCATCTCTATGAACATGGATATATCTACACAGCCATCTGGATGAACATGGAAATATCTGCACCGCTACCTGTATAAACATCGAAATATCGGCACCGCTATCGGATGAACATGGAAATATCTACACCGCTATCTGTATGAACATGGAAATATCTACCCGGCTATCTGTATGAACATGGAAATATCTTCACCGTCATCTGTATGAACATGGATATATCTACACAGCCATCTGTATGAACATGGAAACATCTACACCGCTATCTGTAATAACATGGAAATATCTACACCGCTATCTGTATGAACATGGAAATATCTTCACCGCCATCTGTATGAACATGGATATGTCTACACAGCCATCTGGATGAAGATGGAAATATCTACACCGCGATCTGTATGAACATGGAAATATCTACACCACTATCTGTGTAAACATGCATACATCTTCACCGCTATCTGTATAAACATGGAAATATCTACACCGCTACCTGTATAAACATTTAAATATCAGCACCGCCATCTGTATGAACATGGAAATATCTACTCCGCTATCTCTATGAACAAGGAAATTTCTGCACCGCTATCGGTAAGAACATGGAAATAGATACACCGCTATCTGTATGAACATGGAAATATCTACACCTCTACCTGTATGAACATGGAAATATCTACACCGCTTTCTGTGTAAACATGCATACATCTTCACCGCTATCTGTATAAACATGGAAATATCTACAACGCTATCTGTATGAACATGGAAATAGCTACACCGCTACCTGTATGAACATGGAAATATCAACACCGCTATCTGTATCAACATGGATATATCTACACAGCCATCTGGATGAACATGGAAATATCAACACCGGTATCTGTGTAAACATGCATACATCTTCACCGCTATCTGTATAAACATGGAAATATCTACACCGCTATCTGTATAAACATGGAAATATCTACACCGCTATCTGTATGAACATGGAAATATCTACACCGCTATCTGTTTGAACATGGAAATATCTACACCGCTATCTGCATGAAAATTGAAATATCTACACTGCTATCCGCATATACATGGAAATATCTACACAGCTATCTCTTTACACATGGAAATAACAACACCGCTATCTGTATGAACATGGAAATATCTACTCCGCCATCTGTATGAACATGGAAATATCTGCACCGCCATCTGTAGGAACATATAAATATCTACGCCGCCATCTGTATTAAGATGGAGATATCTACACCGCTATCTGTATAAACATGGAAATATCTACACCGCTATCTGTATAAACATGGAAATATCTACACCGCTATCTGTATGAACATGGAAATATCTACACCGCTATCTGTATGAACATGGATATATCTACACAGCCCTCTGGATCAACATGGAAATATCCACACCGCTATCTGTGTAAACATGCATACATCTTCACCGCTATCTGTATAAACATGTAAATATCTACACCGCTATCTTTATGAACATGGAAATATCTACACTGCTATCTGTTTGAAGATGGAAATATATACACCGCTATCTGCATGAAAATGGAAATATCTACACAGCTATCTGCATATACGTGGAAATATCTACACAGCTATCTCTTTACACATGGAAATAACTACACCGCTATCTGTATGAACATGGAAATATCTACACCGGCATCTGTATCAACATGGAAATATCTGCACGGCCATTTGTATGAACATATATATATCTACACCGCCATCTGTATTAAGATGGAGATATCTACACCGCTATCTGTATAAACATGGAAATATCTACACCGCTATCTGTATAAACATGGAAATATCTACACTGCTATCTTTATAAACATGGAAATATCTACACCGCTACCTGTATAAACATGGAAATATCAGCACCGCTATCAGTATGAACATGGAAATATCAGCCCCTCTATCTGTATGAACATGGAAATATCTACACCACTATCTGTATGAACATGAAAATATCTACACTGCTATCTGTATGAGCATGGAAATATGTTCACCGCCATCTGTATGAACATGGATATATCTACACAGCCATCTGGATGAACATGGAAATATCTACACCGCTATCTGTATGAACATGGAAATATCTTCTCTGCCATCTGTATGAACATGGACAAATCTACACAGCCATATGGATAAACATGGAAATATCTACACCGCTATCTGCATGAACATGGAAATAGCTACACCGCTATCTATATGAACATGGAAATAGCTACACCGCCATCTGTATGAACATGGAAATATCTGCACCGCCATCTGTATGAACATAAAAATATCTACACCGCCATCTGTATTAAGATGGAGATATCTACACCGCTATCTGTATAAACTTGGAAATATCTACACCGCTATCATATAAAAATGGAAATATCTACACCGCTATCTGTATAAACATGGAAATATACACACCACTACCTGTATAAACATGGAAATATCAGCACCGCTATCTGTATGAACATGGAAATATCTACACCGCTATCTCTATGAACATTGAAATAGCTACACCGCTATCTGTATGAACATGGAAATATCTTCACCGCCATCTGTATTAACATGGATATATCTACACAGCCATCTGGATGAACATGGAAATATCTACACCGCGATCTGTATGAACATGGAAATATCTACACCGCTATCTGTGTAAACATGCATACATCTTCACTGCTATCTGTATAAACATGGAAATATCTACACCGCTATCTGTATGAACATGGAAATATCTACACCGCTATCTGTTTGAACATGGAAATATCTAAACCGCTCTCTGCATGAAAATAGATATATCTACACAGCTATCTGCATATACATGGAAATATCTACAAAGCTATCTCTATACACTTGGAAATAACTACACCGCTATCTCTATAAACATGGAAATATCTACACCGCCATCTGTATGAACATGGAAATAACTGCACCGCCATCTGTATGAACATATAAATATCTACACCGCCATCTGTATTAAGACGGAGATATCTTCACCGCTATCTGTATAAACTTGGAAATATCAGCACCGCTATCTGTATGAACATGGAAATATCTAAACCACTATCTCCATGAACATGGAAATATCTACACCGCTATCTGTATGAACATGGAAATAGCTACACCGCTATCTGTATAAGCATGGAAATATCTACACCACTATCTGTATGAACATGGAAATATCTACACAGCTATCTGTATGAACATGGATATATCTACACAGCCATCTGGATGAACATGGAAATATCTACACCGCTATATGTATGAACCTGGAAATATCTACACCGCAATCTGTGTAAACATGCATACATCTTCACCGCTATCTGTATAAACATGGAAATATCTACACCGCTATCTGTATGAACATGGAAATAGCTACACCGCTATCTGTATAAACATGGAAATATCCACACCGCTACCTGTATAAAGATGGAAATATCAGCACAGCTATCTGTATGAACATGGAAATATCTACACAGCTATCTGTACGAACATGGAAATATCTACAGCGCTATCTGCATGAACATGGAAATAGCTACACCGCTATCTGTATGAACATGGAAATATCTACACCACTATCTGAATGAACATGGAAATAGCTACACAGCTATCTGTGCAAACATCCATACTTCTTCACCGCTATCTGTATAAACATGGAAATATCTACACCGCTATCTGTATGAACATGGAAATATCTACACCGCTATCTGTATGAACATGGAAATATCTACACCACTATCTGTTTGAACATGGAAATATCTACACCGCTATCTGCATGAAAATGGAAATATCTACACTGCTATCTGCATATACATTTAAAAATCTACACAGCTATCTCTTTACACATGGAAATAACTACACCGCTATCTGTATGAACATGGAAATATCTACACCGCCATCTGTATGAACATGGAAATATCTGCACGGCCATCTGTATGAACATAAAAATATCTACACCGCCATCTGTATTAAGATGGAGATATCTACACCGCTACCTGTATAAACATGGAAATATCTACACCGCAATCTATATGAACATGGAAATATCTACACCGCTACCTGTATAAACATGGAAATATCAGCACCGCTATCTGTATGAACATGGAAATATCAGCCCCTCTATCTGTATGAACATGGAAATATCTACACCACTATCTGTATGAACATGGAAATAACTACACTGCTATCTGTATGAGCATGGAAATATCTTCAACGCCATCTCTATGAACATGGATATATCTACACAGCCATCTGGATGAACATGGAAATATCTACACCGCTACCTGTATAAACATGGAAATATCGGCACCGCTATCGGTATGAACATGGAAATATCTACACCGCTATCTGTATGAACATGGAAATATCTACACCGCTCTCTGTGTAAACATGCATACATCTTCACCGCTATCTGTATAAAGATGGATATATCTACACAGCCATATGGATGAACATGGAAATATCTACACCGCTATCTGCATGAACATGGAAATACCTACACCGCTATCTGTATGAACATGGTAATAGCTACACCGCCATCTGTATGAACTTGGAAATATCTGCACCGCCATCTGTATGAACATATAAATATCTACACCGCCATCTGTATTAAGATGGAGATATCTACACCGCTATGTGTATAAACTTGGAAATATCTACACCGCTATCTGTATAAAAATGGAAATATCTACACCGCTATCTGTATAAACATGGAAATATCCACACCGCTACCTGTATAAACATGGAAATATCAGCACAGCTATCTGTATGAACATGGGAATATCTACACAGCTATCTGTACGAACATGGAAATATCTACAGCGCTATCTGCATGAACATGGAAATAGCTACACCGCTATCTGTATGAACATGGAAATATCTACACCACTATCTGTATGAACATGGAAATAGGTACACAGCTATCTGTGCAAACATCCATACTTCTTAACCGCTATCTGTATAAACATGGAAATATCTACACCGCTATCTGTATGAACATGGAAATATCTACACCGCTATCTGTATGAACATGGAAATATCTACACTGCTATCTGTTTGAACATGGAAATATCTACACCGCTATCTGCATGAAAATGGAAATATCTACACTGCAATCTGCAAATACATTTAAAAATCTACACAGCTATCTCTTTACACATGCAAATAACTACACCGCTACCTGTATGAACATGGAAATATCTACACCGCCATCTGTATGAACATGGAAATATCTCCACGGCCATCTGTATGAACATATCAATATCTACACCGCCATCTGTATTATGCTGGAGATATCTACACCGCTACCTGTATAAACATGGAAATATCTACACCGCTATCTGTATGAACATGGAAATATCTACACCGCTACCTGTATAAACATGGAAATATCAGCACCGCTATCTGTATGAACATGGAAATATCAGCCCCTCTATCTGTATGAACATGGAAATATCTACACCACTATCTGTATGAACATGGAAATAACTACACTGCTATCTGTATGAGCATGGAAATATCTTCACCGCCATCTCTATGAACATGGATATATCTACACAGCCATCTGGATGAACATGGAAATATCTGCACCGCTACCTGTATAAACATCGAA
This sequence comes from Gorilla gorilla gorilla, assembly GCF_029281585.2. NCBI lineage: Eukaryota > Metazoa > Chordata > Mammalia > Primates > Hominidae > Gorilla > Gorilla gorilla. The sequence goes on from NC_073224.2 coordinate 4,082,269, forward strand.
ATATCGGCACCGCTATCGGATGAACATGGAAATATCTACACCGCTATCTGTATGAACATGGAAATATCTACCCGGCTATCTGTATGAACATGGAAATATCTTCACCGTCATCTGTATGAACATGGATATATCTACACAGCCATCTGTATGAACATGGAAACATCTACACCGCTATCTGTATGAACATGGAAATATCTACACCGCTATCTGTATGAACATGGAATATCTTCACCGCCATCTGTATGAACATGGATATGTCTACACAGCCATCTGGATGAAGATGGAAATATCTACACCGCGATCTGTATGAACATGGAAATATCTACACCACTATCTGTGTAAACATGCATACATCTTCACCGCTATCTGTATAAACATGGAAATATCTACACCGCTACCTGTATAAACATTTAAATATCAGCACCGCCATCTGTATGAACATGGAAATATCTACTCCGCTATCTCTATGAACAAGGAAATTTCTACACCGCTATCGGTAAGAACATGGAAATAGATACACCGCTATCTGTATGAACATGGAAATATCTACACCTCTACCTGTATGAACATGGAAATATCTACACCGCTTTCTGTGTAAACATGCATACATCTTCACCGCTATCTGTATAAACATGGAAATATCTACAACGCTATCTGTATGAACATGGAAATAGCTACACCGCTACCTTTATGAACATGGAAATATCAACACCGCTATCTGTATCAACATGGATATATCTACACAGCCATCTGGATGAACATGGAAATATCAACACCGGTATCTGTATAAACATGCATACATCTTCACCGCTATCTGTATAAACATGGAAATATCTAAACCGCTATCTGTATGAACATGGAAATATCTACACCGCTATCTGTATGAACATGGAAATATCTACACCGCTATCTGTTTGAACATGGAAATATCTACACCGCTATCTGCATGAAAATTGAAATATCTACACTGCTATCTGCATATACATGGAAATATCTACACAGCTATCTCTTTACACATGGAAATAACAACACCGCTATCTGTATGAACATGGAAATATCTACTCCGCCATCTGTATGAACATGGAAATATCTGCACCGCCATCTGTAGGAACATATAAATATCTACGCCGCCATCTGTATTAAGATGGAGATATCTACACCGCTATCTGTATAAACATGGCAATATCTACACCGCTATCTGTATAAACATGGAAATATCTACACCGCTATCTGTATGAACATGGAAATATCTACACCGCTATCTGTATGAACATGGATATATCTACACAGCCCTCTGGATCAACATGGAAATATCCACACCGCTATCTGTGTAAACATGCATACATCTTCACCGCTATCTGTATAAACATGTAAATATCTACACCGCTATCTTTATGAACATGGAAATATCTACACTGCTATCTGTTTGAAGATGGAAATATATACACCGCTATCTGCATGAAAATGGAAATATCTACACAGCTATCTGCATATACGTGGAAATATCTACACAGCTATCTCTTTACCCATGGAAATAACTACACCGCTATCTGTATGAACATGGAAATATCTACACCGGCATCTGTATGAACATGGAAATATCTGCACGGCCATTTGTATGAACATATATATATCTACACCGCCATCTGTATTAAGATGGAGATATCTACACCGCTATCTGTATAAACATGGAAATATCTACACCGCTATCTGTATAAACATGGAAATATCTACACCGCTATCTTTATAAACATGGAAATATCTACACCGCTACCTGTATAAACATGGAAATATCAGCACCGCTATCTGTATGAACATGGAAATATCAGCCCCTCTATCTGTATGAACATGGAAATATCTACACCACTATCTGTATGAACATGGAAATATCTACACTGCTATCTGTATGAGCATGGAAATATGTTCACCGCCATCTGTATGAACATGGATATATCTACACAGCCATCTGGATGAACATGGAAATATCTACACCGCTATCTGTATGAACATGGAAATATCTTCACTGCCATCTGTATGAACATGGACAAATCTACACAGCCATATGGATAAACATGGAAATATCTACACCGCTATCTGCATGAACACGGAAATAGCTACACCGCTATCTATATGAACATGGAAATAGCTACACCGCCATCTGTATGAACATGGAAATATCTGCACCGCCATCTCTATGAACATAAAAATATCTACACCGCCATCTGTATTAAGATGGAGATATCTACACCGCTATCTGTATAAACTTGGAAATATATACACCGCTATCATATAAAAATGGAAATATCTACACCGCTATCTGTATAAACATGGAAATATACACACCACTACCTGTATAAACATGGAAATATCAGCACCGCTATCTGTATGAACATGGAAATATCTACACCGCTATCTCTATGAATATGGAAATAGCTACACCGCTATCTGTATGAACATGGAAATATCTTCACCGCCATCTGTATTAACATGGATATGTCTACACAGCCATCTGGATGAACATGGAAATATCTACACCGCGATCTGTATGAACATGGAAATATCTACACCGCTATCTGTGTAAACATGCATACATCTTCACTGCTATCTGTATAAACATGGAAATATCTACACCGCTATCTGTATGAACATGGAAATATCTACACCGCTATCTGTTTGAACATGGAAATATCTAAACCGCTATCTGCATGAAAATAGATATATCTACACAGCTATCTGCATATACATGGAAATATCTACAAAGCTATCTCTATACACTTGGAAATAACTACACCGCTATCTCTATAAACATGGAAATATCTACACCGCCAACTGTATGAACATATAAATATCTACTCCGCCATCTGTATTAAGAAGGAGATATCTACACCACTATCTGTATAAACATGGAAATATCTCCACCGCTATCTGTATAAACATGGAAATATCTACACCGCTATCTGTATAAACATGGAAATATCTACACCGCTACCTGTATAAACATGGAAATATCAGCACCGCTATCAGTATGAACATGGAAATATCTACACCGCTATCTGTACGAACATGGAAATATCTACAACGCTATCTGTATGAACATGGAAATATCTTCACCGCCATCTGTATGAATATGGATATGCCTACACAGCCATCTGTATGAATATGGAAATATCTACACCGCTATCTGTGTAAACATGCATATATTTCACCGATATCAGTATAAACATGGAAATATCTACACCGCTATCTGTATGAACATAGAAATAGCTACACCGCTATCTGTATGAGCATGGAAATATCTACACCACTATCTCTATGAACATGGATATATCTACACAGCCATCTGGATGAACATGGAAATATCTACACCGCTATATGTATGAACCTGGAAATATCTACACCGCTATCTGTGTAAACATGCATACTTCTTCACCGCTATCTGTATAAACATGGAAATATCTACACCGCTATCTGTATGAACATGGAAATAGCTACACCGCTATCTGTATGAGCATGGAAATATCTACACCACTATCTCTATGAACATGGAAATATCTACACCGCTATCAGTATGAACGTGGAAATATCTACACCGCTATCTGTATGAACATGGATATATCTACACCGCTATCTGTTTGAACATGGAAATATCTACACCGCTATCTGCATGAAAATGGAAATATCTACACTGCTATCTGCATATACATGGAAATATCTACTCAGATATCTCTTTACACATGGAAATAACTACACCGCTATCAGTATGAACATGGAAATATCTACACCGCCATCTGTATGAACATATAAATATTTACACCGCCATCTGTATTAAGAAGGAGATATCTACACCGCCATCTGTATAAACATGGAAATATATACATCGCTATCTGTATAAACATGGAAATATCTACACCGCTATCTGTATAAACATGGAAATATCTACACCGCTACCTGTATAAACATGGAAATATCAGCACCGCTATCAGTATGAACATGGAAATATCTACACCGCTATCTGTATGAACATGGAAATATCTACACCGCTATCTGTATGAGCATGGAAATATCTTCGCCATCTTTATGAACATGGATATATCTACACAGCCTTCTATATAAACATGGAAATATCTACACCGCTATCTGTATGAACATGGAAATATCTACACCGCCATCTGTATGAACATGGAAATATCTGCACGGCCATCTGTATGAACATATAAATACCTACACCGCCATCTGTATTAAGATGGAGATATCTACACCGCTATCTGTATAAACATGGAAATATCTACACCGCTATCTGTATAAACATGGAAATATCTACACCGCTACCTGTATAAACATGGAAATATCAGCACCGCTATCTGTATGAACATGGAAATATCAGCCCCTCTATCTGTATGAACATGGAAATATCTACACCACTATCTGTATGAACATGGAAATATCTACACCGCTATCTGTACTAAGATGGAAATATCTTCACCGCCATCTGTATGAACATGGATATATCTACACACCCATCTGGATGAACATGGAAATATCTACACCGCTATCTGTATGAACATGGAAATATCTACACCGCTATCTGCGTAAACATGCAAACATCTTCACCGCTATCTGGATGAACATGGAAATATCTACACCTCTATCTGTATGAACATGGAAATATCTACACCGCTATCTGTTTGAACATGGAAATATCTACACCGCTATCTGCATGAAAATGGAAATATCTACACAGCTATCTGCATATACATGGAAATATCTACAAAGCTATCTCTTTACACATGGAAATATCTACACCACTATCTGTATGAACATGGAAATAACTATACCGCTATCTGTATGAACATGGAATTATATTCACCACCATCTGTGTGAACATGGATATGTCTACACAGCCATCTGGATGAACATGGAAATATCTACACCGCTATCTGTATGAACATGGAAATAGCTACACCACTATCTGTATGAACATGGAAATATCTACACCACTATCTGTATGAACATGGAAATATCTACACCGCTATCTGTATGAACATGGAAATATCTTCACCGCCATCTGTATGAACATGGATATATCTACACAACCATCTGTATGAACATGGAAATATCTACACCGCTATCTGTATGAACATGGAAATAACTACACCGCTATCTGTGTAAACATGCATACATCTTCACCGCTATCTGTATAAACATGGAAATAACTACACTGCTATCTGTATGAACATGGAAATGTCTACACCGCTATCTGTTTGAACATGGAAATATCTAAACCGCTATCTGCATGAAAATGGAAATATATGCAGCGCCATCTGTATGAACATATAAATATCTACACCGCCATCTATATTAAGATGGAGATATCTACACCGCTATCTGTATAAACCTGGAAATATCTACACCGCAATCTGTATAAACATGGAAATGTCTACACCGCTATCTGTATAAACTTGGAAATACCAACACCGCTACCTGTATAAACATGGAAATATCAGCACCGCTATCTGTATGAACATGGAAATATCAGCCCATCTATCTGTATGAACATGGAAATATCTACACCACTATCTGTATGAACATGGAAATATCTACACCGCTATCTGTACGAACATGGAAATATCTTCACCGCCATATGTATGAATATGGATATACCTACACAGCCATCTGGATGAACATGGAAATATCTACACCACTATCTGCATGAACATGGAAACATCTACACCGCTATCTGTATGAACATGGAAATATCTTCACTGCCATCTGTATGAACGTGGATATATCTACACAACCATCTGGATGAAGATGGAAATATCTACACCGCTATCTGTATGAACATGGAAATATCTACACCGCTATGTGTAAACATGCATACATCTTCACCGCTATCTGTATAAACATGGAAATATCTACACCGCTATCTGTATAAACATGGAAATATCCACACCGCTACCTGTATAAACATGGAAATATAAGCACCGCTATCTGTGTGAACATGGAAATATCTACACCGCTATCTGTACGAACATGGAAATATCTACAGCACTATCTGTATGAACATGGAAATATCTACACCGCTATCTGTATGAACATGGATATATCTACACAGCCATCAAGATGAACATGGAAATATCTAAACCGCTATCTGTATGAACATGGAAATATCTGCACGGCCATCTGTATGAACATATAAATATCTACACCGCCATCAGTATAAAGATTTAGATATCTACACCGCTATCTGTATAAACATGGAAATATCTACACCGCTACCTGTATAAACATGGAAATATCAGCACCGCTATCTGTATGAACATGGAAATATCTACACCGCTATCTGTATGAACATGGAAATATCTACAACGCTATCTGTATGAACATGGAAATATCTACACCGCTATCTGTATGAACATGGAAATATCTACACCGCTATCTGTTTGAACATGGGAATATCTACACTGCTGTCTGCATGAAAATGGAAATATCTATACAGCTATCTGCATATATATGGAAATATCTACACAGCTATCACTTTACACATGGAAATAACTACACCACTTTCTCTATAAACATGGAAATATCTACACCGCCATCTGTATGAACATGGAAATATCTGCACCGCCAACTGTATGAACATATAAATATCTACACCGCCATCTGTATTAAGAAGGAGATATCTACACCACTATCTGTATAAACATGGAAATATCTCCACCGCTATCTGTATAAACATGGAAATATCTACACCGCTATCTGTATAAACATGGAAATATCTACACCGCTACCTGTATAAACATGGAAATATCAGCACCGCTATCAGTATGAACATGGAAATATCTACACCGCTATCTGTATGAACATGGAAATATCTACAACGCTATCTGTATGAACATGGAAATATCTTCACCGCCATCTGTATGAATATGGATATGCCTACACAGCCATCTGGATGAACATGGAAATATCTACACCGCGATCTGTATGAACATGGAAATATCTACACCGCTATCTGTGTAAACATGCATACATTTCACCGATATCTGTATAAACATGGAAATTTCTACACTGCTATCTGTATGAACATGGAAATATCTACACCGCTATCTGTTTGAACATGGAAATATCTACACCGCTATCTGTATGAACATGGAAATATCTACACCGCTATCTGTATGAACATGTTAATAGCTACACCGCTATCTGTATGAGCATGGAAATATCTACACTACTATCTGTATGAACATGGAAATATCTACACAGCTATCTGTATGAAAATGGATATATCTACACAGCCATCTGGATGAACATGGAAATATCTACACCGCTATATGTATGAACCTGGAAATATCTACACCGCTATCTGTGTAAACATGCATACTTCTTCACCGCTATCTGTATAAACATGGAAATATCTACACCGCTATCTGTATGAACATGGAAATAGCTACACCGCTATCTGTATGAGCATGGAAATATCTACACCACTATCTCTATGAACATGGAAATATCTACACAGCTATCTGTATGAACATGGAAATATCTACACCGCTATCAGTATGAACGTGGAAATATCTACACCGCTATCTGTATGAACATGGATATATCTACACCACTATCTGTTTGAACATGGAAATATCTACACCGCTATCTGCATGAAAATGGAAATATCTACACTGCTATCTGCATATACATGGAAATATCTACTCAGATATCAATTTACACATGGAAATAACTACACCGCTATCTGTATGAACATGGAAATATCTACACCGCCATCTGTATGAACATATAAATATTTACACCGCCATCTGTATTAAGAAGGAGATATCTACACCGCCATCTGTATAAACATGGAAATATATACATCGCTATCTGTATAAACATGGAAATATCTACACCGCTATCTGTATAAACATGGAAATATCTACACCGCTACCTGTATAAACATGGAAATATCAGCACCGCTATCAGTATGAACATGGAAATATCTACACCGCTATCTGTATGAGCATGGAAATATCTTCGCCATCTTTATGAACAAGGATATATCTACACAGCCTTCTATATAAACATGGAAATATCTATACCGCTATCTGTATGAACATGGAAATATCTTCACCGCAATCTGTATGAACATGGATATGTCTACACAGCCATCTGGATGAACATGGAAATAGCTACACCGCTATCTGTATGAGCATGGAAATATCTACACCACTATCTCTATGAACATGGAAATATCTACACAGCTATCTGTATGAACATGGAAATATCTACACCGCAATCTGTATGAACATGGAAATATCTACACCGCTATCTGTTTGAACATGGAAATATCTACACCGCTATCTGCATGAAAATGGAAATATCTACACTGCTATCTGCATATACATGGAAATATCTACACAGCTATCTCTTTACACATGGAAATAACTACACCGCTATCTGCATGAACATGGGAATATCTGCACCGCCATCTGTATGAACATATAAATATCTACACCGCTATCTGAATTAAGATGGAGATATCTACACCGCTATCTGTATAAACATGGAAATATCTACACCGTTATCTGTATAAACATGGAAATATCTACACCGCTATCTGTACAAACATGGAAATATCTACACCGCTATCTGTATAAACAAGGAAATATCTACACCGCTACCTGTATAAACATGGAAATATCAGCACCACTATCGGTATGAACATTGAAATATCTACACCGCAATCTGTATGAACATGGAAATATCTACACCGCTATCTCTATGACCATGGAAATATCTACACCGCTATCTGTATGAACATGGAAATATCTACACCGCTATCAGTTTGAACATGGAAATATCTACACCGCTCTCAGCATGAAAATGTAAATATCTACACAGCTATCTGCATATACATGGAAATATCTACACAGCTATCTCTTTACACATGGAAATAACTACACCGCTATCACTATAAACATGGAAATATCTACAGCGCCATCTGTATGAACATGGAAATATCTGCACCGCCATCTGTATGAACATATAAATATCTACACCGCCATCTGTATTAAGAAGGAGATATCTACACCGTTATCTGTATAAACATGGAAATATCTACACCGCTATCTGTATAAACATGGAAATATCTACACCGCTATCTGTATAAACATAGAAATATCTACACCGCTACCTGTATAAACATGGAATTATCGGCACCGCTATCGGTATGAACATGGAAATATCTACACCGCTATCTGTATGAACATGGAAATATCTACCCGGCTATCTGTATGAACATGGAAATATCTTCACCGTCATCTGTATGAACATGGATATATCTACACAGCCATCTGTATGAACATGGAAATATCTACACCGCTATCTGTATGAACATGGAAATATCAACACCGCTATCTGTATGAACATGGAAATATCTTCACCACCATCTGTATGAACACGGATATGTCTACACAGCCATATGGATGAAGATGGAAACATCTACACCGCTATCTGTATGAACATGGAAATATCTTCACTGCCATCTGTATGAACGTGGATATATCTACACAACCATCTGGATGAAGATGGAAATATCTACACCGCTATCTGTATGAACATGGAAATATCTACACCGCTATGTGTAAACATGCATACATCTTCACCGCTATCTGTATAAACATGGAAATATCTACACCGCTATCTGTATAAACATGGAAATATCCACACCGCTACCTGTATAAACATGGAAATATAAGCACCGCTATCTGTGTGAACATGGAAATATCTACACCGCTATCTGTACGAACATGGAAATATCTACAGCACTATCTGTATGAACATGGAAATATCTACACCGCTATCTGTATGAACATGGATATATCTACACAGCCATCAGGATGAACATGGAAATATCTACACCGCTATCTGTATGAACATGGAAATATCTACACAGCTATCTGTGTAAACAGGCATACATCTTCACCGCTATCTGTATAAACATGAATATATCTACACCACTATCTGTAAAACATGGAAATATCTACACCGCTATCTGTTTGAACATGGAAATATCTAAACCGCTATCTGTATGAACATGGAAATATCTGCACGGCCATCTGTATGAACATATAAATATCTACACTGCAATCTGTGTTAAGATGGAGATATCTACACCGCTATCTGTATAAACATGGAAATATCTACACTGCTATCTGTATAAACATGGAAATATCTACACCGCTACCTGTATAAACATGGAAATATCAGCACCGCTATCTGTATGAACATGGAAATATCAGCCCCTCTTTCTGTATGAACATGGAAATATCTACACCATAATCTGTATGAACATGGAAATATCTACACCGCTATCTGTAGGAACATGGAAATAGCTGCACCGCATTCTGTATGAACATGGAAATATCTACAGCACTATCTGTATGAACACGGAAATATCTACATCGCTATCTCTTTACACATGGAAATAACTACACCGCTATCTGTATGAAAATGGATATCTCTACACAGCCATCTGGATGAACATGAAAATATCTACTCCGCTATCTCCATGAACATGGAAATAGCTATACCGCCATCTGTATGAACATGCAAATATCCACACCGCCGTCTGTATGAACATGGAAATATCTGCACCGCCATCTGTATGAACATATAAATAACTACACCGCCATCTGTATTAAGATGGAGATATCTACACCGCTATCTGTATAAACCTGGAAATATCAACACCTCTATCTGTATGAACATGGAAATATCTACACCGCTATCTGTATAAACATGGAAATATCTGCAACGCTATCTGTATAAACATGGAAATATCAGCACCGCTACCTGTATGAACATGGAAATATCTACACCGCTATCTGTACGAACATGGAAATATCTACACCGCTATCTGCATGAACATGGAAATAGCTACACCGCTATCTGTATGAACATGGAAATATCTACACCACTATCTGTATGAACATGGAAATGTCTACACCGCTATCTGTATGAACATGGATATATCTACACAGCCATCTGGATGAACATGGAAATATCTACACCGCTATCTGTGGGAACATGGAAATATCTACACCGCTATCTGTGTAAACATGCATACATCTTCACCGCTATCTGTATAAACATGGAAATATCTACACCACTATCTGTATGAACAAGGAAATATCTACACCGCTATCTGTTTGAACATGGAAATATCTAAACCGCTATCTGCATGAAAATGGAAATATCTACAGAGCTATCTGCATATAAATGGAAATATCTAAAAAGCTATCTCTTTACACATGGAAATATCTACACCACTATCTCTATAAACATGGAAATATCTACACCGCCATCTCTATGAACATGGAAATATCTGCACCGCCATCTGTATGAACATATAAATAACTACACCCCCATCTGATTTAAGATGGAGATATCTACACCGCTATCTGTATAAACTTGGAAATATCTACACCGCTACCTGTATAAACATGGCAATATAAGCACCGCTATCTGTATGAACATGGAAATATCTACACCGCTATCTGTACGAACTTGGAAATATCTACACCGCTATCTGTATGAACATGGATATAGCTGCACCGCTATCTGTATGAACATGGAAATACCTACGCCACTATCTGTATGAACATGGAAATATCTTCACCGCTAACTGTATGAACATGGAATTATCTTCACCGCCATCTGTATGAACATGGATATGTCTACACAGCCATCTGGATGAACATGGAAATATCTACACCGCTATCTGTATGAACATGGAAATATCTTCACCGCCATCTGTATGAACATGGATAAATCTACACAGCCATATGGATGAACATGGAAATATCTACACCGCTATCTGCATGAACATGGAAATAGCTACACCGCTATCTATATGAACATGGAAATAGCTACACCGCCATCTGTATGAACATGGAAATATCTACACCGAAATCTGTATGAACATATAAATATCTACACCGCCATCTGTATTAAAATGGAGATATCTACACCGCTATCTGTATAAACTTGGAAATATCTACACCGCTATCGTATAAAAATGGAAATATCTACACCGCTATCTGTATAAACATGGAAATATCCACACCGCTACCTGTATAAACATGGAAATAACAGCACCGCTATCTGTATGAACATGGAAATATCTACACCGCTATCTGTACGAACATGGAAATATCTACACCGCTATCTGTATGAACATGGAAATATCTACACCGCTATCTGTTTGAACATAGAAATATCTAAAACGATATCTGCATGAAAATGGAAATATCTACACAGCTATCTGCATATACATGGTAATATCTACACCGCTATGTCTTTACACATGGAAACATCTACACTGATATCTGTATGAACATGGAAATATCTACACCGCCATCTGTATGAACATGGAAATATCTGCACGGCCATCTGTATGAACATATAAATACCTACACCGCCACCTGTATTAAGATGGGGATATCTACACCGCTATCTGTATAAACATGGAAATATCTACACCTCTATCTGTATAAACATGGAAATATCTACACCGCTACCTGTATAAACATGGAAATATCAGCACCGCTATCTGTATGAACATGGAAATATCAGCCCCTCTATCTGTATGAACATGGAAATATCTACACCACTATCTGTATGAACATGGAAATATCTACACCGCTATCTGTACCAACATGGAAATACCTTCACCGCCATCTGTATGAACATGGATATATCTACACACCCATCTGGATGAACATGGAAATATCTACACCGATATCTGTATGAACATGGAAATATCTACACCGCTATCTGTGTAAACATGCAAACATCTTCACCGCTATCTGTATAAACATGGAAATATCTAAACCGCTATCTGTATGAACATGGAAATATCTACACCGCTATCTGTTTGAACATGGAAATATCTACACCACTATCTGCATGAAAATGGAAATATCTACACAGCTATCTGCATATACATGGAAATATCTACAAAGCTATCTCTTTACACATGGAAATATCTACACCACTATCAGTATGAACATGGAAATATCTATACCGCTATCTGTATGAACATGGAATTATCTTCACCACCATCTGTGTGAACATGGATATGTCTACACAGCCAACTGGATGAACATGGAAACATCTACACCGCTATCTATATGAACATGGAAATAGCTACACCACTATCTGTATGAACATGGAAATATCTACACCACTATCTGTATGAACATGGAAACATCTACACCGCTATCTGTATGAACGTGGAAATATCTTCACTGCCATCCGTATGAACGTGGATATATCTACACAACCATCTGGATGAAGATGGAAATATCTACACCGCTATCTGTATGAACATGGAAATATCTACACCGCTATGTGTAAACATGCATACATCTTCAACGCTATCTGTATAAACATGGAAATATCTACACCGCTATCTGTATAAACATGGAAATATCCACACCGCTACCTGTATAAACATGGAAATAGAAGCACCGCTATCTGTGTGAACATGGAAATATCTACACCGCTATCTGTACGAACATGGAAATATCTACAGCACTATCTGTATGAACATGGAAATATCTACACCGCTATCTGTATGAACATGGATATATCTACACAGCCATCAGGATGAACATGGAAATATCTACACCGCTATCTGTATGAACATGGAAATATCTACACAGCTATCTGTGTAAACAGGCATACATCTTCACCGCTATCTGTATAAACATGAATATATCTACACCACTATCTGTATGAACATGGAAATATCTACACCGCTATCTGTTTGAACATGGAAATATCTAAACCGCTATCTGTATGAACATGGAAATATCTGCACGGCCATCTGTATGAACATATAAATATCTACACTGCCATCTGTGTTAAGATGGAGATATCTACACCGCTATCTGTATAAACATGGAAATATCTACACCGCTATCTGTATAAACATGGAAATATCTACACCGCTACCTGTATAAACATGGAAATATCAGCACCGCTATCTGTATGAACATGGAAATATCAGCCCCTCTATCTGTATGAACATGGAAATATCTACACCACTATCTGTATGAACATGGAAATATCTACACCGCTATCTGTATGAACATGGAAATAGCTGCACCGCATTCTGTATGAACATGGAAATATCTACAGCACTATCTGTATGAACACGGAAATATCTACAACGCTATCTCTTTACACATGGAAATATCTACACCGCTATCTGTTTGAACATGGAACTATCTAAACCGCTATCTCCATGAAAATGGAAATATCTACACAGCTATCTGCATATACATGGAAATATCTACACAGCTATCTCTTTGCACATGGAAATAACTACACCGCTATCTGTATGAACATGGAAATATCTACACCGCCATCTGTATTAACATGGAAATATCTGCACGGCAATCTGTAGGAACATATAAATATCTACGCTGCCATCTGTATTAAGATGGAGATATCTACACCGCTATCTGAATAAACATGGAAATATCTACACCGCTATATGTATAAACATGGAAATATCTACACCGCTACCTGTATAGATATGGAAATATCAGCACCGCTATCTGTATGAACATGGAAATTTCAGCCCCTCTATCTGTATGAACATGGAAATATCCACACCACTATCTGTATGAACATGGAAATATCTACAACGCTATCTGTATGAACATGGAAGTATCTTCACCGCCATCTGTATGAACATGGATATGTCTACACAGCCATCTGGATGAACATGGAAATATCTACACCGACATCTGTATTAAGATGGAGTTATCTGCACCGCTATCTGTATAAAATTGGAAATATCTACAACGCTATCAGTATAAAAATGGAAATATCTACACCGCTATCTGTATAAACATGGAAATATCCACACCGACACCTGTATAAACATGGAAATATCAGCACCGCTATCTGTATGAACATGGAAATATCTACACCGCTATCTGTTTGAACATGGAAATATCTAAACCGCTATCTGTGTAAACATGCATACATCTTCAAAGCTATCTGTATAAGCATGGAAATATCTACACCGCTATCTGTATGAACATGGAAATATCTACACCGCTACCTGTATAAACATGGAAATATCAGCACCACTATCTGTATGAACATGGAAATATTAGCCCCTCTATCTGTATGAACTTGGAAATATCTACACCACTATCTGTATGAACATGGAAATATCTACACCGCTATCTGTATGAACATGGAATTATCTCCACCGCCATCTGTATGAACATGGATATGTCTACACAGCCATCTGGATGAACATGGAAATATGTACACCGCTATCTGTATGAACATGGAGATAGCTACACCGCTATCTGTATGAACATGGAAGTATCTTCACCGCCATTTGTATGAACATGGGTATATCTACACAGCCATCTGGATGAACATGGAAATATCTACACCGCTATCTGCATGAACATGGAAATATCTACACAGCTATCTGTATGAACATTTAAATATCTACACCAATATCTGTATGAACATGGAAATATCTACACCGCTATCTGTACAAACATGGAAATACCTTCACCGCCATCTGAATGAACATGGATATATCTACACAGCCATCTGGATGAACATGGAAATATCTACACCGCTATCTGTACGAACATGGAAATATCTACACCGCTATCTGTGTAAACATGCAAACATCTTCACCGCTATCTGTAAAAACGTGGAAATATCTACACCACTATCTGCGTGAACATGGAAATATCTACACCGCTATCTGTTTGAACATGGAAATATCTACACCACTATCTGCATGAAAATGGATATATCTACACAGCTATCTGCATATACATGGAAATATCTACAAAGCTATCTCTTTACACATGGAAATAACTACACCACTATCTCTATAAACATGGAAATATCTACACCGCCATCTGTATGAACATGGAAATATCTGCACCGCCATCTGTATGAACATATAAATATCTACACCGCCATCTGTATTAAGATGGAGATATCTACACTGCTATCTGTATAAACTTGGAAATATCTACACCGCTATCTGTATAAACATGGAAATATCGACACAGCTATCTGTATAAACATGGAAATATCTACACCGCTACCTTTATAAACATGGAAATATAAGCACCGCTATCTGTATGAACATGGAAATATCTACACCGCTATCTTTACGAACATGGAAATATCTACACCGCTATCTGTATGAACATGGAAATAGCTGCACTGCTATCTGTATGAACATAGAAATACCTACAGCACTATCTGTATGAACATGGAAATATCTACACCCCTATCTGTATGAACATGGATATATCTACACAGCCATCTGGATGAACATGGAAATATCTACACCGCTATCTGTATGAACATGGAAATATCTACACCGCTATCTGTGTAAACATGCATACATCTTCACCGCTATCTGTATAAACATGGATATATCTACACCGCTATCTGTATGAACATGGAAATATCTAAACCAATATCTGCATGAAAATGGAAATATCTACACAGCTATCTGCATATACATGGAAATATCTACACTGCTATCTCTTTACACATGGAAATAACTAAACCGCTATCGGTATGAACATGGAAATATCTACACCGCCATCTGTATGAACATGGAAATATCTGCACGGCCTTCTGTATGAACATATAAATATCTACACCGCCATCTGTATTAAGATGGAGATATCTACACCGCTATCTGTATAAACATGGAAATATCTACACCGCTATCTGTATCAACATGGAAATGTCTACACCGCTATCTGTATAAACTTGGAAATATCTACACCGCTACCTGTATAAACATGGAAATATCAGCACAGCTATCTGTATGAACATGGAAATATCACCCCCTCTATCTGTATGAACATGGAAATATCTACACCACTATCTGTATGAACATGGAAATATCTACACCGCTATCTGTATGAACATGGAAATATCTTCACCGCCATCTGTATTATGATGGAGATATCTACACCACTATCTGTATAAACATGGAAATATCTACATGGCTATCTGTATAAACATGGAAAAGTCTACACCGCTATCTGTATAAACCTGGAAATATCTACACCGCTACCTGTATAAACATGGAAATATCAGCACCGCTATCTGTATGAACATGGAAATATCTACACCGCTATCTGTATGAACATGGAAATATCTACACCGCCATCTGTATGAACATGGAAATATCTGCACGGCCATCTGTATGAACATATAAATACCTACACCGCCATCTGTATTAAGATGGAGATATCTACACCGCTATCTGTATAAACATGGAAATATCTACACCGCTATCTGTATAAACATGGAAATATCTACACAGCTACCTGTATAAACATGGAAATATCAGCACCGCTATCTGTATGAACATGGAAATATCAGCCCCTCTATCTCTATGAACATGGAAATATCTACACCACTATCTGTATGAACATGGAAATATCTACATTGCTATCTGTACCAACATGGAAATATCTTCACCGCCATCTGTATGAAACTGGATATATCTACACACCCATCTGGATGAACATGGAAATATCTACACCGCAATCTGTATGAACATGGAAATATCTACACCGCTATCTGTGTAAACATGCAAACATCTTCACAGCTATCTGTATAAACATGGAAATATCTACACCGCTATCTGTATGAACATGGAAATAACTACACCGCTATCTGTTTGAACATGGAAATATCTACACCGCTATCTGCATGAAAATGGAAATATCTACACAGCTATCTGCATATACATGGAAATATCTGCAAAGCTATCTCTTTACACATGGAAATACCTACACCACTATCTGTATGAACATGGAAATATCTATACCGCTATCTGTATGAACATGGAATTATATTCACCACCATCTGTGTGAACATGGATATGTCTACACAGCCATCTGGATGAACATGGAAATATCTACACCGCTATCTGTATGAACATGGAAATAGCAACACCACTATCTGTATGAACATGGAAATATCTACACCACTATCTGTATGAACATGGAAATATCTACACTGCTATCTGTAAGAACATGGAAATATCTTCACCGCCATCTGTATGAACATGGATATATCTACACAACCATCTGGATGAACATGGAAATATCTACACCGCTATCTGTATGAACATGGAAATATGTACACCGCTATCTGTGTAAAGATGCATACATCTTCACCGCTATCTGTATAAACATGGAAATAACTACACCGCTATCTGTATGAACATGGAAATATCTACACCGCTATCTGTTTGAACATGGAAATATCTAAACCGCTATCCGCATGAAAATGGAAATATCTGCACCGCCATCTGTATGTACCTATAAATATCTATGCCGCCATCTGTATTAAGATGGAGATATCTACACCGCTATCTGTATAAACTTGGAAATATCTACACCACTATCTGTATATACATGGAAATATCTACACCGCTATCTGTATAAACATGGAAATATCCACACCGCTACCTGTATAAACATGGAAATATAAGCACCGCTATCTGTATGAACATGGAAATATCTACACCGCTATCTGTACGAACATGGAAATATCTACACCGCTATCTGTATGAACATGGAATTATCTTCACCACCATCTGTATGAACATGGACATGTCTAAAAAGCCATCTGGATGAACACGGAAATATCTACACCGCTATCTGTTTGGATATGGAAATATCTAAATCGCTATCTGCATGAAAATGGAAATATCTACACAGCTATCTGCATATACATGGAAATATCTACACAGCTATCTCTTTACACATGGAAATAACTACACCGCTGTCTGTATGAACATGGAAATATCTACACCGGCATCTGTATGAACATGGAAATATCTGCACGGCCATTTGTATGAACATATAAATATCTACACCGCCATCTGTATTAAGATGGAGATATCTACACCGCTATCTGTATAAACATGGAAATATCTACACCGCTATCTGTATAAACATGGAAATATCTACACCGCTATCTTTATAAACATGGAAATATCTACACCGCTGCCTGTATAAACATGGAAATATCAGCACCGCTATCTGTATGAACATGGAAATATCAGCCCCTCTATCTGTATGAACATGGAAATATCTACACCACTATCTGTATGAACATGGAAATATCTACACTGCTATCTGTATGAGCATGGAAATATGTTCACCGACATCTGTATGAACATGGATATATCTATACAGCCATCTGGATGAACATGGAAATATCTACACCGCTATGTATGAACATGGAAATATCTTCACCGCCATCTGTATGAACATGGATAAATCTACACAGCCATATGGATGAACATGGAAATATCTACACCGCTATCTGCATGAACATGGAAAGAGCTACACCGCTATCTATATGAACATGGAAATAGCTACACCGCCATCTGTATGAACATGGAAATATCTGCACCGCCTTCTGTATGAACATAAAAATATCTACACCGCCATCTGTATTAAGATGGAGATATCTACACCGCTATCTGTATAAACTTGGAAATATCTACACCGCTATCGTATAAAAATGGAAATATCTACAACGCTATCTGTATAAACATGGAAATATCCACACCGCTACCTGTATAAACATGGAAATATCAGCACCGTTATCTGTATGAACATGGAAATATCTACACCGCTATCTGTACGAACATGGACATATCTACACCGCTATCTGTATGAACATGGAAATATCTACACCGCTATCTGTTTGAACATGGAACTATCTACACCGCTATCTGTATGAACATGGAAATATCTACACCGCTATCTGTATGAACATGGATATATCTACACCGCCATCAGGATGAACATGGAAATATCTTCACCGCCATCTGTATGAACATGGATACATCTACACAACCATCTGGATGAACATGGAAATATCTACACCGCTATCTGTATGAACATGGAAATATCTACACCGCTATCTGTGTAAACATGCATACATCTGCACCGCTACCTGTATAAACATGGAAATATCAGCACCGCTATCTGTATGAACGTGGAAATATCTATACCGCTATCTGTAGGAACATGGAAATACCTACACCGCTATCTGTATGAACATGGAAATAGCTACACCGCTATCTGTATGAACATGGAAATATCTACACCACTATCTGTATGAACATGGAAATATCTACACCGCTATCTCTATGAACATGGATATATCTACATAGCCATCTGGATGAACATGGAAATATCTACACCGTTATCTGTGTAAACATGCATACATCTTCACCGCTATCTGTATAAACATGGAAATATCTACACCGCTATCTGTATGAACATGGAAATATCTACACCGCTATCTGTTTGAACATGGAAATATCTAAGCGGCTATCTGCATGAAAATGGAAATATCTACACTGCTATCTGCATATACATGGAAATATCTACACAGCTATCTCTTTGCGCATGGAAATAACTACACCGCTGTCTGTATGAACATGGAAATATCTTCACCGCCATCTGTATGAACATGGATATATCTACACAGCCATCTGGATGAACATGGAAATATCTACACCGCTATCTGTATAAACATGGAAATATCTACACCGCTATCTGTATGAACATGGAAATATCTACACCGCTACCTATATAAACATGGAAATATAAGCACCGCTATCTGTATGAACATGGAAATATCTACACCGCTATCTGTACGAACATGGAAATATCTACACCACTATCTGTATGAACATGGAAATATCTGCACGGCCATCTGTATGAACATATAAATATCTACACCGCCATCTGTATTAAGATGGAGATATCTACATCGCTATCTGTATAAACCTGGAAATATCTACACCGCTATCTGTATAAACATGAAAATGTCTACACCGCTATCTGTATAAACTTGGAAATACCTACACCGCTACCTGTATAAACATGGAAATATCAGCACCGCTATCTGTATGAACATGGAAATATCAGCCCATCTATCTGTATGAACATGGAAATATCTACACGACTATCTGTATGAACATGGAAATATCTAAACCGCTATCTGTATGAACATGGAAATATCTTCACCGCCATCTGTATGAACATGGATATATCTGCACAGCTATCTGGATGAACATGGAAATATCTACACCGCTATCTGTATGAACATGGAAATAGCTACACCGCTATCTGTATGAACATGGAAATATCTACACCACTATCTGTATGAACATGGAAATACCTACACCGCTATCTGTTTGAACATGGAAATATCTACACCGCTATCTGCATGAAAATGGAAATATCTACAGAGCTATCTGCATATACATGGAAATATCTACAAAGCAATCTCTTTACACATGGAAATAACTACACCACTATCTCTATAAACATGGAAATATCTACACCGCCATCTCTATGAACATGGAAATATCTGCACCGCCATCTGTATGAACATATAAATAACTACACCGCCATCTGTATTAAGATGGAGATATCTACACCGCTATCTGTATAAACTTGGAAATATCTGCACCGCTATCTGTATAAACATGGAAAAATCTACACCGCTATCTGTATAAACATGGAAATATCTACACCACTACCTGTATAAACATGGAAATATAAGCACCGCTATCTGTATGAACATGGAAATATCTACACCGCTATCTGTACGAACTTGGAAATATCTACACCGCTATCTGTATGAACATGGAAAAAGCTGAACCGCTATCTGTATGAACATGGAAATATCTACACCACTATCTGTATGAACATGGAAATATCTGCACGGCCATCTGTATGAACATATAAATATCTACACCGCCATCTGTATTAAGATGGAGATATCTACACCGCTATCTGTATAAACATGGAAATATCTACACCGCTATCTGTATAAACATGGAAATGTCTACACCGCTATCTGTATAAACTTGGAAATACCTACACCTCTACCTGTAGAAACATGGAAATATCAGCACCGCTATCTGTATGAACATGGAAATATTATCCCATCTATCTGTATGAACATGGAAATATCTACACCACTATCTGTATGAACATGGAAATATCTACACCGCTATCTGTATGAACATGGAAATATCTTCACCGCCATCTGTATGAACATGGATATATCTACACAGCCATCTGGATGAACATGGAAATATCTACACCGCTATCTGGATGAACATGGAAATAGCTACACCGCTATCTGTATGAACATGGAAATATCTACACCGCTATCTGTTTGAACATGGAAATATCTACAACGCTATCTGCATGAAAATGGAAATATCTACAGATATATCTGCATATACATGGAAAAATCTACAAAGCTATCTCTTTACACATGGAAATAACTACACCACTATCTCTATAAACATGGAAATATCTACACCGCCATCTCTATGAACATGGAAATATCTGCACCGCCATCTGTATAAACATATAAATATCTACACCGCCATCTGTATTAAGATGGAGATATCTACACCGCTATCTGTATAAACTTGGAAATATCTACACCGTTATCTGTATAAACATGGAAATATCTACACCGCTACCTGTATAAACATGGAAATATCAGCACCGCTATCTGTATGAACATGGAAATATCTAAACCGCTATCTGTGTAAACATGCATACATCTTCAAAGCTATCTGTATAAACATGGAAATATCTACACCGCTATCTGTATCAACATGGAAATATCTACACCTCTACCTGTATAAACATGGAAATATCAGCACCGCTATCTGTATGAACATGGAAATATCAGCCCCTCTATCTGTATGAACATGGAAATATCTACACCACTATCTGTATGAACATGGAAATATCTACACCGCTATCTGTACCAACATGGAAATATCTTCAGCGCCATCTGTATGAACATGGATATATCTACACACCCATCTGGATGAACATGGAAATATCTACACCGCTATCTGTATGAACATGGAAATATCTACACTGCTATCTGTATAAACATGGAAATATCTACACCGCTATCTGTATAAACATGGAAATATCTACACCGCTATCTGTATAAACAAGGAAATATCTACACCGCTACCTGTATAAACATGGAAATATCAGCACCACTATCGGTATGAACATTGAAATATCTACACCGCGATCTGTATGAACATGGAAATATCTACACCGCTATCTCTATGACCATGGAAATATCTACACCGCTATCTGTATGAACATGGAAATATCCACACCGCTATCAGTTTGAACATGGAAATATCTACACCGCTCTCAGCATGAAAATGTAAATATCTACACAGCTATCTGCATATACATGGAAATATCTACACAGCTATCTCTTTACACATGGAAATAACTACACCGCTATCACTATAAACATGGAAATATCTACAGCGCCATCTGTATGAACATGGAAATATCTGCACCGCCATCTGTATGAACATATAAATATCTACACCGCCATCTGTATTAAGAAGGGGATATCTACACCGTTATCTGAATAAACATGGAAATATCTACACCGCTATCTGTATAAACATGGAAATATATACACCGCTATCTGTATAAACATGGAAATATCTACACCGCTACCTGTATAAACATGGAAATATCGGCACCGCTATCGGTATGAACATGGAAATATCTACACCTTTATCTGTATGAACATGGAAATATCTACCCGGCTATCTGTATGAACATGGAAATATCTTCACCGTCATCAGTATGAACATGGATATATCTACACAGCCATCTGTATGAACATGGAAACATCTACACCGCTATCTGTATGAACATGGAAATATCTACACCGCTATCTGTATGAACATGGAAATATCTTCACCGCCATCTGTATGAACATATAAATATCTACACCGCCATCTGTATTAAGATGGAGATATCTACACCGCTATCTGTATAAACATGGAAATATCTACACCGCTATCTGTATAAACATGGAAATGTCTACACCGCTATCTGTATAAACTTGGAAATACCTACACCTCTACCTGTAGAAACATGGAAATATCAGCACCGCTATCTGTTTGAACATGGAAATATTATCCCATCTATCTGTATGAACATGGAAATATCTACACCACTATCTGTATGAACATGGAAATATCTACACCGCTATCTGTATGAACATGGAAATATCTTCACCGCCATCTGTATGAACATGGATATATCTACACAGCCATCTGGATGAACATGGAAATATCTACACCGCTATCTGGATGAACATGGAAATAGCTACACCGCTATCTGTATGAACATGGAAATATCTACACCGCTATCTGTTTGAACATGGAAATATCTACAACGCTATCTGCATGAAAATGGAAATATCTACAGATATATCTGCATATACATGGAAAAATCTACAAAGCTATCTCTTTACACATGGAAATAACTACACCACTATCTCTATAAACATGGAAATATCTACACCGCCATCTCTATGAACATGGAAATATCTGCACCGCCATCTGTATGAACATATAAATATCTACACCGCCATCTGTATTAAGATGGAGATATCTACACCGCTATCTGTATAAACTTGGAAATATCTACACCGCTATCTGTATAAACATGGAAATATCTACACCGCTACCTGTATAAACATGGAAATATCAGCACCGCTATCTGTATGAACATGGAAATATCTAAACCGCTATCTGTGTAAACATGCATACATCTTCAAAGCTATCTGTATAAACATGGAAATATCTACACCGCTATCTGTATCAACATGGAAATATCTACACCTCTACCTGTATAAACATGGAAATATCAGCACCGCTATCTGTATGAACATGGAAATATCAGCCCCTCTATCTGTATGAACATGGAAATATCTACACCACTATCTGTATGAACATGGAAATATCTACACCGCTATCTGTACCAACATGGAAATATCTTCAGCGCCATCTGTATGAACATGGATATATCTACACACCCATCTGGATGAACATGGAAATATCTACACCGCTATCTGTATGAACATGGAAATATCTACACTGCTATCTGTATAAACATGGAAATATCTACACCGCTATCTGTATAAACATGGAAATATCTACACCGCTATCTGTATAAACAAGGAAATATCTACACCGCTACCTGTATAAACATGGAAATATCAGCACCACTATCGGTATGAACATTGAAATATCTACACCGCGATCTGTATGAACATGGAAATATCTACACCGCTATCTCTATGACCATGGAAATATCTACACCGCTATCTGTATGAACATGGAAATATCCACACCGCTATCAGTTTGAACATGGAAATATCTACACCGCTCTCAGCATGAAAATGTAAATATCTACACAGCTATCTGCATATACATGGAAATATCTACACAGCTATCTCTTTACACATGGAAATAACTACACCGCTATCACTATAAACATGGAAATATCTACAGCGCCATCTGTATGAACATGGAAATATCTGCACCGCCATCTGTATGAACATATAAATATCTACACCGCCATCTGTATTAAGAAGGAGATATCTACACCGTTATCTGAATAAACATGGAAATATCTACACCGCTATCTGTATAAACATGGAAATATATACACCGCTATCTGTATAAACATGGAAATATCTACACCGCTACCTGTATAAACATGGAAATATCGGCACCGCTATCGGTATGAACATGGAAATATCTACACCGTTATCTGTATGAACATGGAAATATCTACCCGGCTATCTGTATGAACATGGAAATATCTTCACCGTCATCAGTATGAACATGGATATATCTACACAGCCATCTGTATGAACATGGAAACATCTACACCGCTATCTGTATGAACATGGAAATATCTACACCGCTATCTGTATGAACATGGAAATATCTTCACCGCCATCTGTATGAACATGGATATGTCTACACAGCCATCTGGATGAAGATGGAAATATCTACACCGCAATCTGTATGAACATGGAAATATCTACACCGCTATCTGTATAACCATGGAAATATCTAAACCACTATCTGTATGAACATGGAAATAGCTACACCGCTATCTGTGTAAACATGCATACTTCTTCACCGCTATCTGTATAAACATGGAAATATCTACACCGCTATCTGTATGAACATGGAAATATCTACACCGCTATCTCTTTACACATGGAAATATCTACACCGCTATCAGTATGAACATGGAAATAACTACACCGCCATCTGTATGAACATGGAAATAGCTGCACGGCCATCTGTACGAACATATAAATACCTACACCGCCATCTGTATTAAGATGGAGATATCTACACCGCTATCTGTATAAACATGGAAATATCTACACCGCTATCTGTATAAACATGGAAATATCTACACCGCTACCTGTATAAACATGGAAATATCAGCACCGCTATCTGTATGAACATGGAAATATCAGCCCCTCTATCTCTATGAACATGGAAATATCTACACCACTATCTGTATGAACATGGAAATATCTACACCGCTATCTGTACTAACATGGAAATATCTTCACCGCCATCTGTATGAACATGGATATATCTACACACCTATCTGGATGAACATGGAAATATCTTCACCGCTATCTGTATGAACATGGAAATATCTACACCGCTATCTGCGTAAACATGCAAACATCTTCACCGCTATCTGTATAAACATGGAAATATCTACACCGCTATCTGTATGAACATGGAAATATCTACACCGCTATCTGTTTGAACATGGAAATATCTACACCGCTATCTGCATGAAAATGGAAATATCTACACAGCTATCTGTATATACATGGAAATATCTTCAAAGCTATCTCTTTACACATGGAAATATCTACACCACTATCTGTATGAACATGGAAATATCTATACCGCTATCTGTATGAACATGGAATTATCTTCACCACCATCTGTGTGAACATGGATATGTCTACACAGCCATCTGGATGAACATGGAAATATCTACACCGCTATCTGTATGAACATGGAAATAGATACACCACTATCTGTATGAACATGGAAATATCTACACCACTATCTGTATGAACATGGAAATATCTACACCGCTATCTGTATGAACATGGAAATATCTTCACCGCCAACTGTATGAACATGGATATATCTACACAACCATGTGTATGTACATGGAAATATCTACACCGCTATCTGTATGAACATGGAAATATCTACACAACTATCTGTGTAAACATGCATACATCTTCACCGCTATCTGTATAAACATGGAAATAACTACACCGCTATCTGTATGAACATGGAAATGTCTACACCGCTATCTGTTTGAACATGGAAATATCTAAACCGCTATCTGCATGAAAATGGAAATATCTGCAGCGCCATCTGTATGAACATATAAATATCTACACCGCCATCTGTATTAAGATGGAGATATCTACACCGCTATCTGTATAAACTTATAAATATCTTCACCGCTATCTGTATAAACATGGAAATATCTACACCGCTATCTGTATAAACATGGAAATATCCACACCGCTACCTGTATAAACATGGAAATATAAGCACCGCTATCTGTATGAATATGGAAATATCTACACCGCTATCTGTACGAATATGGATATATCTACACCGCTATCTGTATGAACATGGAAATAGCTGCACCGCTATCTGTATGAACATGGAAATATCTACAGCACTATCTGTATGAACATG
This sequence comes from Gorilla gorilla gorilla, assembly GCF_029281585.2. Taxonomy (NCBI): domain Eukaryota; kingdom Metazoa; phylum Chordata; class Mammalia; order Primates; family Hominidae; genus Gorilla; species Gorilla gorilla. The sequence continues at coordinate 4,110,020 of NC_073224.2, forward strand.
GAAATATCTACACCGCTATCTGTATGAACATGGATATATCTACACAGCCATCAGGATGAACATGGAAATATCTTCACCGACATCTGTATGAACATGGATATATCTACACAACCATCTGGATGAACATGGAAATATCTACACCGCTATCTGTATGAAGATGGAAATATCTACACCGCTATCTGTGTAAACATGCATACATCTTCACCGCTATCTGTATAAACATGGAAATATCTACACCGCTATCTGTTTGAACATGGAAATATCTAAACCGCTATCTGCCTGAAAATGGAAATATCTGCACCGCCATCTGTATGAACATATAAATAACTACACCGCCAACTGTATTAAGATGGAGATATCTACACCGCTATCTGTATAAACTTGGAAATATCTACACCGCTATCTGTATAGACATGGAAATATCTACACCGCTATCTGTATAAACATGGAAATATCTGCACCGCTACCTGTATAAACATGGAAATATCAGCACCGCTATCTGTATGAACGTGGAAATGTCTACACGGCTATCTGTACGAACATGGAAATACCTACACCGCTATCTGTATGAACATGGAAATAGCTACAACGCTATCTGTATGAACATGGAAATATCTACACCACTATCTGTATGAACATGGAAATATCTGTACGGCCATCTGTATGAACATATAAATATCTACACCGCCATCTGTATTAAGATGGAGATATCTACACCGCTATCTGTATAAACCTGGAAATATCTCCACCGCAATCTGTATAAACATGGAAATGTCTACACCGCTATCTGTATAAACTTGGAAATACCTACACCGCTACCTGTATAAACATGGAAATATCAGCACCGCTATCTGTATGAACATGGAAATATCAGCCCATCTATCTGTATGAACATGGAAATATCTACACCACTATCTGTATGAACATGGAAATATCTACACCGCTATCTGTACGAACATGGAAATATCTTCACCGCAATATGTATGAATATGGATATATCTACACAGCCATCTGGATGAACATGGAAATATCTACACCACTATCTGTATGAACATGGAAACATCTACACCGCTATCTGTATGAACATGGAAATATCTTCACTGCCATCTGTATGAACGTGGATATATCTACACAACCATCTGGATGAAGATGGAAATATCTACACCGCTATCTGTATGAACATGGAAATATCTACACCGCTATGTGTAAACATGCATACATCTTCACCGCTATCTGTATAAACATGGAAATATCTACACCGCTATCTGTATAAACATGGAAATATCCACACCGCTACCTGTATAAACATGGAAATATAAGCACCGCTATCTGTGTGAACATGGAAATATCTACACCGCTATCTGTACGAACATGGAAATATCTACAGCACTATCTGTATGAACATGGAAATATCTACACCGCTATCTGTATGAACATGGATATATCTACACAGCCATCAGGATGAACATGGAAATATCTACACCGCTATCTGTATGAACATGGAAATATCTACACAGCTATCTGTGTAAACAGGCATACATCTTCACCGCTATCTGTATGAACATGAATATATCTACACCACTATCTGTATGAACATGGAAATATCTACACCGCTATCTGTTTGAACATGGAAATATCTAAACCGCTATCTGTATGAACATGGAAATATCTGCACGGCCATCTGTATGAACATATAAATATCTACACTGCCATCTGTGTTAAGATGGAGATATCTACACCGCTATCTGTATAAACATGGAAATATCTACACCGCTATCTGTATAAACATGGAAATATCTACACCGCTACCTGTATAAACATGGAAATATCAGCACCGCTATCTGTATGAACATGGAAATATCAGCCCCTCTATCTGTATGAACATGGAAATATCTACACCACTATCTGTATGAACATGGAAATATCTACACCGCTATCTGTATGAACATGGAAATAGCTGCACCGCATTCTGTATGAACATGGAAATATCTACACCACTATCTGTATGAACATGGAAATATCTACACCGCTATCTGTTTGAACATGGAACTATCTAAACCGCTATCTGCATGAAAATGAAAATATCTACACAGCTATCTGCATATACATGGAAATATCTACACAGCTATCTCTTTGCACATGGAAATAACTACACCGCTATCTGTATGAACATGGAAATATCTACACCGCCATCTGTATGAACATGGAAATATCTGCACGGCAATCTGTAGGAACATATAAATATCTACTCTGCCATCTGTATTAAGATGGAGATATCTACACCGCTATCTGAATAAACATGGAAATATCTACACCGCTATACGTATAAACATGGAAATATCTACACCGCTACCTGTATAGACATGGAAATATCAGCACCGCTATCTGTATGAACATGGAAATTTCAGCCCCTCTATCTGTATGAACATGGAAATATCCACACCACTATCTGTATGAACATGGAAATATCTACACCGATATCTGTATGAACGTGGATATCTCTACACAGCCATCTGGATGAACATGGAAATATGTACACCGACATCTGTATTAAGATGGAGTTATCTACACCACTATCTGTATAATATTGGAAATATCTACACCGCTATCTGTATAAAAATGGAAATATCTACACCGCTATCTGTATAAACATGGAAATATCCACACCGCTACCTGTATAAATATGGAAATATCAGCACCGCTATCTGTATGAACATGGAAATATCTACACCGCTATCTGTTTGAACATGGAAATATCTAAACCGCTATCTGTGTAAACATGCATACATCTTCAAAGCTATCTGTATAAACATGGAAATATCTACACCGCTATCGGTATGAACATGGAAATATCTACACCGCTACCTGTATAAACATGGAAATATCAGCACCACTATCTGTATGAACATGGAAATATCAGCCCCTCTATCTGTATGAACATGGAAATATCTACACCACTATCTGTATGAACATGGAAATATCTACACCGCTATCTGTATGAACATGGAAATATCTCCACCGCCATCTGTATGAACATGGATATGTCTACACAGCCATCTGGATGAACATGGAAATATGTACACCGCTATCTGTATGAACATGGAAATAGCTACACCGCTATCTGTATGAACATGGAAGTATCTTCACCGCCATCTGTATGAACATGGGTATATCTACACAGCCATCTGGATGAACATGGAAATATCTACACCGCTATCTGCATGAACATGGAAATATCTACACCGCTATCTGTATGAACATGGAAATATCTACACCAATATCTGTATGAACATGGAAATATCTACACCGCTATCTGTACGAACATGGAAATACCTTCACGGCCATCTGGATGAACATGGATATATCTACACAGCCATCTGGATGAACATGGAAATATCTACACCGCTATCTGTATGAACATGGAAATATCTACACCGCTATCTGTGTAAACATGCAAATATCTTCACCGCTATCTGTAAAAACGTGGAAATATCTTCACCACTATTTGCATGAACATGGAAATATCTACACGGCTATCTGTTTGAACATGGAAATATCTACACCACTATCTGCATGAAAATGGATATATCTACACAGCTATCTGCATATACATGGAAATATCTACAAAGCTATCTCTTTACACATGGAAATAACTACACCACTATCTCTATAAACATGGAAATATCTACACCGCCATCTGTATCAACATGGAAATATCTGCACCGCCATCTGTATGAACATATAAATATCTACACCGCCATCTGTATTAAGATGGAGATATCTACACTGCTATCTGAATAAACTTGGAAATATCTACACCGCTATCTGTATAAACATGGAAATATCTACACCGCTATCTGTATAAACATGGAAATATCTACACCGCTACCTTTATAAACATGGAAATATAAGCACCGCTATCTGAATGAACATGGAAATATCTACACCGCTATCTTTACGAACATGGAAATATCTACACCGCTATCTGTATGAACATGGAAATAGCTGCACTGCTATCTGTATGAACATATTAATACCTACAGCACTATCTGTATGAACATGGAAATATCTACACCCTATCTGTATGAACATGGATATATCTACACAGCCATCTGGATGAACATGGAAATATCTACACCGCTATCTGTATGAACATGGAAATATCTACACCGCTATCTGTGTAAACATGCATACATCTTCACCGCTATCTGTATTAACATGGATATATCTACACCGCTATCTGTATGAACATGGAAATATCTAAACCGATATCTGCATGAAAATGGAAATATCTACACAGCTGTCTGCATATACATGGAAATATCTACACTGCTATCTCTTTACACATGGAAAAAACTAAACCGCTATCAGTATGAACATGGAAATATCTACACCGCCATCTGTATGAACATGGAAATATCTGCACGGCCTTCTGTATGAACATATAAATATCTACACCGCCATCTGTATTAAGATGGAGATATCTACACCGCTATCTGTATAAACATGGAAATATCTACACCGCTATCTGTATCAACATGGAAATGTCTACACCGCTATCTGTATAAACTTGGAAATATCTACACCGCTACCTGTATAAACATGGAAATATCAGCACCGCTATCTGTATGAACATGGAAATATCACCCCCTCTATCTGTATGAACATGGAAATATCTACACCACTATCTGTATGAACATGGAAATATCTACACCGCTATCTGTATGAACATGGAAATATCTTCACCGCCATCTGTATTAAGATGGAGATATCTACACCACTATCTGTATAAACATGGAAATATCTACATGGCTATCTGTATAAACATGGAAAGGTCTACACAGCTATCTGTATAAACCTGGAAATATCTACACCGCTACCTGTATAAACATGGAAATATCAGCACCGCTATCTGTATGAACATGGAAATATCTACACCGCTATCTGTATGAACATGGAAATATCTACACCGCCATCTGTATGAACATGGAAATATCTGCACGGCCATCTGTATGAACATATAAATACCTACACCGCCATCTGTATTAAGATGGAGATATCTACACCGCTATCTGTATAAACATGGAAATATCTACCCCGCTATCTGTATAAACATGGAAATATCTACACAGCTACCTGTATAAACATGGAAATATCAGCACCGCTATCTGTATGAACATGGAAATATCAGCCCCTCTATCTCTATGAACATGAAAATATCTACACCACTATCTGTATGAACATGGAAATATCTACACTGCTATCTGTACCAACATGGAAATATCTTCACCGCTATCTGTATAAACATGGAAATATCTACACCGCTATCTGTATGAACATGGAAATATCTACACCGCTATCTGTTTGAACATGGAAATATCTACACCGCCATCTGTATTAAGATGGAGATATCTACACCACTATCTGTATAAACATGGAAATATCTACATGGCTATCTGTATAAACATGGAAAGGTCTACACAGCTATCTGTATAAACCTGGAAATATCTACACCGCTACCTGTATAAACATGGAAATATCAGCACCGCTATCTGTATGAACATGGAAATATCTACACCGCTATCTGTATGAACATGGAAATATCTACACCGCCATCTGTATGAACATGGAAATATCTGCACGGCCATCTGTATGAACATATAAATACCTACACCGCCATCTGTATTAAGATGGAGATATCTACACCGCTATCTGTATAAACATGGAAATATCTACCCCGCTATCTGTATAAACATGGAAATATCTACACAGCTACCTGTATAAACATGGAAATATCAGCACCGCTATCTGTATGAACATGGAAATATCAGCCCCTCTATCTCTATGAACTTGAAAATATCTACACCACTATCTGTATGAACATGGAAATATCTACACTGCTATCTGTACCAACATGGAAATATCTTCACCGCTATCTGTATAAACATGGAAATATCTACACCGCTATCTGTATGAACATGGAAATATCTACACCGCTATCTGTTTGAACATGGAAATATCTACACCGCTATCTGCATGAAAATGGAAATATCTACACAGCTATCTGCAAATTCATGGAAATATCTGCAAAGCTATCTCTTTACACATGGAAATATCTACACCACTATCTGTATGAACATGGAAATATCTATACCGCTATCTGTATGAACATGGAATTATCTTCACCACCATCTGTGTGAACATGGATATGTCTACACAGCCATCTGGATGAACATGGAAATATCTACACCGCTATCTGTACGAACATGGAAATATCTACAGCGCTATCTGCATGAACATGGAAATAGCTACACCGCTATCTGTATGAACATGGAAATATCTACACCACTATCTGTATGAACATAGAAATAGCTAAACAGCTATCTGTGTAAACATGCATACTTCTTCACCGCTATCTGTATAAACATGGAAATATCTACACCGCTATCTGTATGAACATGGAAATATCTACACCGCTATCTGTATGAACATGGAAATATCTACACCACTATCTGTTTGAACATGGAAATATCTACACAGCTATCTGCATGAAAATGGAAATATCTACACAGCTATCTGCATATACATGGAAATATCTACAAAGCTATCTCTTTACACATGGAAATATCTACACCACTATCTGTATGAACATGGAAATATCTATACCGCTATCTGTATGAACATGGAATTATCTTCACCACCATCTGTGTGAACATGGATATGTCTACACAGCCATCTGGATGAACATGGAAATATCTACACCGCTATCTGTATGAACATGGAAATAGCTACACCACTATCTGTATGAACATGGAAATATCTACACCACTATCTGTATGAACATGGAAATATCTACACCGCTATCTGTATGAACATGGAAATATCTTCACCGCCATCTGTATGAACATGGATATATCTACACAACCATGTGGATGAACATGGAAACATCTACACCGCTATCTGTATGAACATGGAAATATCTACACCGCTATCTGTATGAACATGGAAATATCTACACCGCTATCTGTTTGAACATGGAAATATCTAAACCGCTATCTGCATGAAAATGGAAATATCTGCACCGCCATCTGTATGAACATATAAATATCTACACCGCCATCTGTATTAAGATGGAGATATCTACACCGCTATCTGTATAAACTTGGAAATATCTACACCGTTATCTGTATAAACATGGAAATATCTACACCGCTACCTGTATAAACATGGAAATATAAGCACTGCTATATGTATGAACATGGAAATATCTACACCGCTATCTGTACGAACATGGAAATATCTACACCGCTATCTGTATGAACATGGAAATAGCTGCACCGCTATCTGTATGAACATGGAAATATCTACAGCACTATCTGTATGAACATGGAAATATCTACACCGCTATCTGTATGAACATGGATATATCTACACAGCCATCAGGATGAACATGGAAATATCTTCACCGCCATCTGTATGAACATGGATATATCTACACAACCATCTCGATGAACATGGAAATATCTACACCGCTATCTGTATGAACATGGAAATATCTACACCGCTATCTGTGTAAACATGCATACATCTTCACCGCTATCTGTATAAACATGGATATATCTACACCACTATCTGTATGAACATGGAAATATCTACACCGCTATCTGTTTGAGCATGGAAATATCTAAACCGCTATCTGCCTGAAAATGGAAATATCTGCACCGCCATCTGTATGAACATATAAATATCTACACCGCCAACTGTATTAAGATGGAGATATCTACACCGCTATCTGTATAAACTTGGAAATATGTACACCGCTATCTGTATAAACATGGAAATATCTACACCGCTATCTGTATAAACATGGAAATATCTGCACCGCTACCTGTATAAACATGGAAATATCAGCACCGCTATCTGTATGAACGTGGAAATATCTATACCGCTATCTGTAGGAACATGGAAATACCTACACCGCTATCTGTATGAACATGGAAATAGCTACACCGCTATCTGTATGAACATGGAAATATCTAAACCACTATCTGTATGAACATGGAAATATCTACACCGCTATCTCTATGAACATGGATATATCTACACAGCCATCTGGATGAACATGGAAATATCTACACCGTTATCTGTGTAAACATGCATACATCTTCACCGCTATCTGTATAAACATGGAAATATCTACACCGCTATCTGTATGAACATGGAAATATCTACACCGCTATCTGTTTGAACATGGAAATATCTAAGCGGCTATCTGCATGAAAATGGAAATATCTACACTGCTATCTGCATATACAAGGAAATATCTACACAGCTATCTCTTTGCGCATGGAAATAACTACACCGCTGTCTGTATGAACATGGAAATATCTTCACCACCATCTGTATGAACATGGATATATCTACACAGCCATCTGGATGAACATGGAAATATCAACACCGCTATCTGTATGAACATGGAAATATCTTCACCGCCATCTGTATGAACATGGATATATCTACACAGCTATCTGGATGAACATGGAAATATCTACACCGCTATCTGTATGAACATGGAAATAGCTACACCGCTATCTGTATGAACATGGAAATATCTACACCACTATCTGTATGAACATGGAAATACCTACACCGCTATCTGTTTGAACATGGAAATATCTACACCGCTATCTGCATGAAAATGTAAATATCTACAGAGCTATCTGCATATACATGGAAATATCTACAAAGCAATCTCTTTACACATGGAAATAACTACACCACTATCTCTATAAACATGGAAATATCTACACCGCCATCTCTATGAACATGGAAATATCTGCACCGCCATCTGTATGAACATATAAATAACTACACCGCCATCTGTATTAAGATGGAGATATCTACACCGCTATCTGTATAAACTTGGAAATATCTACACCACTATCTGTATAAACATGGAAATATCTACACCGCTATCTGTATAAACATGGAAATATCTACACCGCTACCTGTATAAACATGGAAATATAAGCACCGCTATCTGTATGAACATGGAAATATCTACACCGCTATGTGTATGAACATGGAAATATCTACACCGCTCTCTGTGTAAACATGCATACATCTTCACCGCTATCTGTATAAACATGGATATGTCTACACAGCCATATGGATGAACATGGAAATATCTACACCGCTATCTGCATGAACATGTAAACAGCTACCCCGCTATCTGTATGAACATGGAAATAGCTACACCGCCATCTGTATGAACTTGGAAATATCTGCACCGCCATCTGTATGAACATGGATATATCTACACAACCATGTGGATGAACATGGAAACATCTACACCGCTATCTGTATGAACATGGAAATATCTACACCGCTATCTGTATGAACATGGAAATATCTACACCGCTATCTGTTTGAACATGGAAATATCTAAACCGCTATCTGCATGAAAATGGAAATATCTGCACCGCCATCTGTATGAACATATAAATATCTACACCGCCATCTGTATTAAGATGGAGATATCTACACCGCTATGTGTATAAACTTGGAAATATCTACACCGCTATCTGTATAAAAATGGAAATATCTACACCTCTATCTGTATAAACATGGAAATATCCACACCGCTACCTGTATAAACATGGAAATATCAGCACAGCTATCTGTATGAACATGGAAATATCTACACCGCTATCTGTACGAACATGGAAATATCTACAGCGCTATCTGCATGAACATGGAAATAGCTACACCGCTATCTGTATGAACATGGAAATATCTACACCACTATCTGTATGAACATAGAAATAGCTAAACAGCTATCTGTGTAAACATGCATACTTCTTCACCGCTATCTGTATAAACATGGAAATATCTACACCGCTATCTGTATGAACATGGAAATATCTACACCGCTATCTGTATGAACATGGAAATATCTACACCACTATCTGTTTGAACATGGAAATATCTACACAGCTATCTGCATGAAAATGGAAATATCTACACTGCTATCTGCATATACATTTAAAAATCCACACAGCTATCTCTTTACACATGGAAATAACTACACCGCTATCTGTATGAACATGGAAATATCTACACCGCCATCTGTATGAACATGGAAATATCTGCACGGCCATCTGTATGAACATATAAATATCTACACCGCCATCTGTATTAAGATGGAGATATCTACACCGCTACCTGTATAAACATGGAAATATCTACACCGCTATCTGTATGAACATGGAAATATCTACACCGCTACCTGTATAAACATGGAAATATCAGCACCGCTCTCTGTATGAACATGGAAATATCAGCCCCTCTATCTGTATGAACATGGAAATATCTACACCACTATCTGTATGAACATGGAAATAACTACACTGCTATCTCTATGAACATGGATATATCTACACAGCCATCTGGATGAACATGGAAATATCTACACCGCTATCTGTATAAACATGGAAATATCTACACCGCTATCTGTATGAACATGGAAATATCTACCGCACTATCTGTATGAACATGGAAATATCTACACTGCTATCTCTATGAACATGGATATATCTACACAGCCATCTGGATGAACATGGAAATATCTACACCGCTATCTGTATGAACATGGAAATATATACACCGCTATCTGTGTAGACATGCATATATCTTCACCGCTATCTGTATAAACATGGATATATCTACACCGCTATCTGTATGAACATGGAAATATCTACACCGCTATCTGTTTGAACATGGAAATATCTACACCGCTATCTGCATGAACATGGAAATAGCTACACCGCTATCTGTATGAACATGGAAATAGCTACACCGCCATCTGTATGAACTTGGAAATATCTGCACCGCCATCTGTATGAACATATAAATATCTACACCGCCATCTGTATTAAGATGGAGATATCTACACTGCTATGTGTATAAACTTGGAAATATCTACACCGCTATCTGTATAAAAATGGAAATATCTACACCGCTATCTGTATAAACATGGAAATATCCACACCGCTACCTGTATAAACATGGAAATAACAGCACAGCTATCTGTATGAACATGGAGATATCTACACCGCTATCTGTACGAACATGGAAATATCTACAGCGCTATCTGCATGAACATGGAAATAGCTACACCGCTATCTGTATGAACATGGAAATATCTACACCACTATCTGTATGAACATAGAAATAGCTAAACAGCTATCTGTGTAAACATGCATACTACTTCACCGCTATCTGTATAAACATGGAAATATCTACACCGCTATCTGTATGAACATGGAAATATCTACACCGCTATCTGTATGAACATGGAAATATCTACACCACTATCTGTTTGAACATGGAAATATCTACACCGCTATCTGCATGAAAATGGGAATATCTACACTGCTATCTGCATATACATTTAAAAATCTACACAGCTATCTCTTTACACATGGAAATAACTACACCGCTATCTGTATGAACATGGAAATATCTACACCGCCATCTGTATGAACATGGAAATATCTGCACGGCCATCTGTATGAACATATACATATCTACACCGCCATCTGTATTAAGATGGAGATATCTACACCGCTACCTGTATAAACATGGAAATATCTACACCGCTATCTGTATGAACATGGAAATATCTACACCGCTACCTGTATAAACATGGAAATATCAGCACCGCTATCTGTATGAACATGGAAATATCAGCCCCTCTATCTGTATGAACATGGAAATATCTACACCTCTATCTGTATGAACATGGAAATAACTACACTGCTATCTGTATGAGCATGGAAATATCTTCACCGCTATCTCTATGAACATGGATATATCTACACAGCCATCTGGATGAACATGGAAATATCTACAACGCTATCTGTATAATCATGGAAATATCTACACCGCTATCTGTATGAACATGGAAATATCTACAGCACTATCTGTATGAACATGGAAATATCTACACTGCTATCTCTATGAACATGGATATATCTACACAGCCATCTGGATGAACATGGAAATATCTACACCGCTATCTGTATGAACATGGAAATATATACACCGCTATCTGTGTAGACATGCATACATCTTCACCGCTATCTGTATAAACATGGATATATCTACACCGCTATCTGTATGAACATGGAAATATCTACACCGCTATCTGTTTGAACATGGAAATATCTAAACCGCTATCTGCATGAAAATGGAAATATCTACACAGCTATCTGCATATACATGGAAATAACTACACCGCTATCTGTATGAACATGGAAATATCTGCACGGCCATCTGTATGAACATATAAGTATCTACACCGCCATCTGTATTAAGGTGGAGATATCTACACCGCTATCTGTATAAACATGGAAATATCAACACCGCTATCTGTATAAACAAGGAAATGTCTACACCGCTATCTGTATAGACTTGGAAATATCTACACCGCTACCTGTATAAACATGGAAATATCAGCACCGCTATCTGTATGAACATGGAAATATCAGCCCATCTATCTGTATGAAAATGGAAATATCTACACCACTATCTCTATGAACATGGAAATATCTACATCGCTATCTGTATGAACATGGAAATATCTTCACCGACTTCTGTATGAACATGGATATATCTACACAGCCATTTGGAAGAACATGGAAATATCTTCACCGCTACCTGTATGAACATGGAAATAGCTACACCGCTATCTGTATGATCATGGAAATATATACACCACTATCTGTATGAACATGGAAATATCTACACCGCTATCTGTTTGAACATGGAAATATCTACACCGCTATCTGCATGAAAATGGAAATATCTACAGAGGTATCTGCATATACATGGAAATATCTACAAAGCTATCTCTTTACACATGGAAATAACTACACCACTATCTCTATAAACATGGAAATATCTACACCGCCATCTCTATGAACATGGAAATATCTGCACCGCCATCTGTATGAACATGTAAATAACTACACCGCCATCTGTATTAAGATGGAGATATCTACACCGCTATCTGTATAAACTTGGAAATATCTACACCACTATCTGTATAAACATGGAAATATCTACACCGCTATCTGTATAAACATGGAAATATCTACACCGCTACCTGTATAAACATGGAAATATAAGCACCGCTATCTGTATGAACATGGAAATATCTACACCGCTATGTGTATGAACATGGAAATATCTACACCGCTCTCTGTGTAAACATGCATACATCTTCACCGCTATCTGTATAAACATGGAAATATCTACACAGCCATATGGATGAACATGGAAATATCTACACCGCTATCTGCATGAACATGGAAATAGCTACACCGCTATCTGTATGAACATGGAAATAGCTACACCGCCATCTGTATGAACATATAAATATCTACACCGCCATCTGTATTAAGATGGAGATATCTACACCGCTATCTGTATAAACTTGGAAATATCTACACCGTTATCTGTATAAACATGGAAATATCTACACCGCTACCTGTATAAACATGGAAATATAAGAACTGCTATATGTATGAACATGGAAATATCTACACCGCTATCTGTACGAACATGGAAATATCTACACCGCTATCTGTATGAACATGATAATAGCTGCACCGCTATCTGTATGAACATGGAAATATCTACAGCACTATCTGTATGAACATGGAAATATCTACACCGCTATCTGTATGAACATGGATATATCTACAAAGCCATCAGGATGAACATGGAAATATCTTCACCGCCATCTGTATGAACATGGATATATCTACACAACCATCTGGATGAACATGGAAATATCTACACCGCTATCTGTATGAACATGGAAATATCTACACCGCTATCTGTGTAAACATGCATACATCTTCACCGCTATCTGTATAAACATGGATATATCTACACCACTATCTGTATGAACATGGAAATATCTACACCGCTATCTGTTTGAGCATGGAAATATCTAAACCGCTATCTGCCTGAAAATGGAAATATCTGCACCGCCATCTGTATGAACATATAAATATCTACACCGCCAACTGTATTAAGATGGAGATATCTACACCGCTATCTGTATAAACTTGGAAATATCTACACCGCTATCTGTATAAACATGGAAATATCTACACCGCTATCTGTATAAACATGGAAATATCTGCACCGCTACCTGTATAAACATGGAAATATCTACACCGCTATCTGTATGAACGTGGAAATATCTATACCGCTATCTGTAGGAACATGGAAATACCTACACCGCTATCTGTATGAACATGGAAATAGCTACACCGCTATCTGTATGAACATGGAAATATCTAAACCACTATCTGTATGAACATGGAAATATCTACACCTCTATCTCTATGAACATGGATATATCTACACAGCCATCTGGATGAACATGGAAATATCTACACCGTTATCTGTGTAAACATGCATACATCTTCACCGCTATCTGTATAAACATGGAAATATCTACACCGCTATCTGTATGAACATGGAAATATCTACACCGCTATCTGTTTGAACATGGAAATATCTAAGCGGCTATCTGCATGAAAATGGAAATATCTACACAGCTATCTGCATATACATGGAAATATCTACACAGCTATCTCTTTGCGCATGGAAATAACTACACCGCTGTCTGTATGAACATGGAAATATCTTCACCGCCATCTGTATGAACATGGATATATCTACACAGCCATCTGGATGAACATGGAAATATCTACACCGCTATCTGTATGAACATGGAAATATCTTCACCGCCATCTGTATGAACATTGATATATCTACACAGCTATCTGGATGAACATGGAAATATCTACACCGCTATCTGTATGAACATGGAAATAGCTACACCGCTATCTGTATGAACATGGAAATATCTACACCACTATCTGTATGAACATGGAAATACCTACACCGCTATCTGTTTGAACATGGAAATATCTACACCGCTATCTGCATGAAAATGGAAATATCTACAGAGCTATCTGCATATACATGGAAATATCTACAAAGCAATCTCTTTACACATGGAAATAACTACACCACTATCTCTATAAACATGGAAATATCTACACCGCCATCTCTATGAACATGGAAATATCTGCACCGCCATCTGTATGAACATATAAATAACTACACCGCCATCTGTATTAAGATGGAGATATCTACACCGCTATCTGTATAAACTTGGAAATATCTACACCACTATCTGTATAAACATGGAAATATCTACACCGCTATCTGTATAAACATGGAAATATCTACACCGCTACCTGTATAAACATGGAAATATAAGCACCGCTATCTGTATGTACATGGAAATATCTACACCGCTATGTGTATGAACATGGAAATATCTACACCGCTCTCTGTGTAAACATGCCTACATCTTCACCGCTATCTGTATAAACATGGACATGTCTACACAGCCATATGGAAGAACATGGAAATATCTACACCGCTATCTGCATGAACATGGAAATAGCTACACCGCTATCTGTATGAACATGGAAATAGCTACACCGCCATCTGTATGAACTTGGAAATATCTGCACCGCCATCTGTATGAACATATAAATATCTACAACGCCATCTGTATTAAGATGGAGATATCTACACCGCTATGTGTATAAACTTGGAAATATCTACACCGCTATCTGTATAAAAATGGAAATATCTACACCGCTATCTGTATAAACATGGAAATATCCACACCGCTACCTGTATAAACATGGAAATATCAGCACAGCTATCTGTATGAACATGGAAATATCTACACAGCTATCTGTACGAACATGGAAATATCTACAGCGCTATCTGCATGAACATGGAAATAGCTACACCGCTATCTGTATGAACATGGAAATATCTACACCACTATCTGTATGAACATAGAAATAGCTAAACAGCTATCTGTGTAAACATGCATACTTCTTCACCGCTATCTGTATAAACATGGAAATATCTACACCGCTATCTGTATGAACATGGAAATATCTACACCGCTATCTGTATGAACATGGAAATATCTACACCACTATCTGTTTGAACATGGAAATATCTACACAGCTATCTGCATGAAAATGGAAATATCTACACTGCTATCTGCATATACATTTAAAAATCTACACAGCTAACTCTTTACACATGGAAATAACTACACCGCTATCTGTATGAACATGGAAATATCTACACCGCCATCTGTATGAACATGGAAATATCTGCACGGCCATCTGTATGAACATATAAATATCTACACCGCCATCTGTATTAAGATGGAGATATCTACACCGCTACCTGTATAAACATGGAAATATCTACACCGCTATCTGTATGAACATGGAAATATCTACACCGCTACCTGTATAAACATGGAAATATCAGCACCGCTATCTGTATGAACATGGAAATATCAGCCCCTCTATCTGTATGAACATGGAAATATCTACACCACTATCTGTATGAACATGGAAATAACTACACTGCTATCTGTATGAGCATGGAAATATCTTCACCGCCATCTCTATGAACATGGATATATCTACACAGCCATCTGGATGAACATGGAAATATCTACACCACTATCTGTATAAACATGGAAATATCTACACCGCTATCTGTATGAACATGGAAATATCTACAGCACTATCTGTATGAACATGGAAATATCTACACTGCTATCTCTATGAACATGGATATATCTACACAGCCATCTGGATGAACATGGAAATATCTACACCGCTATCTGTATGAACATGGAAATATATACACCGCTATCTGTGTAGACATGCATACATCTTCACCGCTATCTGTATAAACATGGATATATCTACACCGCTATCTGTATGAACATGGAAATATCTACACCGCTATCTGTTTGAACATGGAAATATCTACACCGCTATCTGCATGAACATGGAAATAGCTACACCGCTATCTGTATGAACATGGAAATAGCTACACCGCCATCTGTATGAACTTGGAAATATCTGCACCGCCATCTGTATGAACATATAAATATCTACACCGCCATCTGTATTAAGATGGAGATATCTACACTGCTATGTGTATAAACTTGGAAATATCTACACCGCTATCTGTATAAAAATGGAAATATCTACACCGCTATCTGTATGAACATGGAAATATCTACAGCACTATCTGTATGAACATGGAAATATCTACACTGCTATCTCTATGAACATGGATATATCTACACAGCCATCTGGATGAACATGGAAATATCTACACCGCTATCTGTATGAACATGGAAATATATACACCGCTATCTGTGTAGACATGCATACATCTTCACCGCTATCTGTATAAACATGGATATATCTACACCGCTATCTGTATGAACATGGAAATATCTACACCGCTACCTGTATAAACATGGAAATATAAGCACCGCTATCTGTATGAACATGGAAATATCTACACCGCTATGTGTAAGAACATGGAAATATCTACACCGCTCTCTGTGTAAACATGCATACATCTTCACCGCTATCTGTATAAACATGGATATGTCTACACAGCCATATGGATGAACATGGAAATATCTACACCGCTATCTGCACGAACATGGAAATAGCTACACCGCTATCTGTATGAACATGGAAATAGCTACACCGCCATCTGTATGAACTTGGAAATATCTGCACCGCCATCTGTATGAACATATAAATATCTACACCGCCATCTGTATTTAGATGGAGATATCTACACCGCTATGTGTATAAACTTGGAAATATCTACACCGCTATCTGTATAAAAATGGAAATATCTACACCGCTATCTGTATAAACATGGAAATATCCACACCGCTACCTGTATAAACATGGAAATGTCAGCACAGCTATCTGTATGAACATGGAAATATCTACACCGCTATCTGTACGAACATGGAAATATCTACAGCGCTATCTGCATGAACATGGAAATAGCTACACCGCTATCTGTATGAACATGGAAATATCTACACCACTATCTGTATGAACATAGAAATAGCTAAACAGCTATCTGTGTAAACATGCATACTTCTTCACCGCTATCTGTATAAACATGGAAATATCTACACCGCTATCTGTATGAACATGGAAATATCTACACCGCTATCTGTATGAACATGGAAATATCTACACCACTATCTGTTTGAACATGGAAATATCTACACAGCTATCTGCATGAAAATGGAAATATCTACACTGCTATCTGCATATACATTTAAAAATCTACACAGCTATCTCTTTACACATGGAAATAACTACACCGCTATCTGTATGAACATGGAAATATCTACACCGCCATCTGTATGAACATGGAAATATCTGCACGGCCATCTGTATGAACATATAAATATCTACACCGCCATCTGTATTAAGATGGAGATATCTACACCGCTACCTGTATAAACATGGAAATATCTACACCGCTATCTGTATGAACATGGAAATATCTACACCGCTACCTGTATAAACATGGAAATATCAGCACCGCTTTCTGTATGAACATGGAAATATCAGCCCCTCTATCTGTATGAACATGGAAATATCTACACCACTATCTGTATGAACATGGAAATAACTACACTGCTATCTGTATGAGCATGGAAATATCTTCACCGCCATCTGTATGAACATGGATATATCTACACAGCCATCTGGATGAACATGGAAATATCTACACCGCTATCTGTATAAACATGGAAATATCTACACCGCTATCTGTATGAACATGGAAATATCTACAGCACTATCTGTATGAACATGGAAATATCTACACTGCTATCTCTATGAACATGGATATATCTACACAGCCATCTGGATGAACATGGAAATATCTACACCGCTATCTGTATGAACATGGAAATATATACACCGCTATCTGTGTAGACATGCATACATCTTCACCGCTATCTGTATAAACATGGATATATCTACACCGCTATCTGTATGAACATGGAAATATCTACACTGCTATCTGTTTGAACATGGAAATATCTAAACCGCTATCTGCATGAAAATGGAAATATCTACACAGCTATCTGCATATACATGGAAATAACTACACCGCTGTCTGTATGAACATGGAAATATCTGCACGGCCATCTGTATGAAAATATAAGTATCTACACCGCCATCTGTATTAAGGTGGAGATATCTACACCGCTATCTGTATAAACATGGAAATATCAACACCGCTATCTGTATAAACAAGGAAATGTCTACACCGCTATCTGTATAGACTTGGAAATATCTACACCGCTACCTGTATAAACATGGAAATATCAGCACCGCTATCTGTATGAACATGGAAATATCAGCCCATCTATCTGTATGAAAATGGAAATATCTACACCACTATCTGTATGAACATGGAAATATCTACACCGCTATCTGTATGAACATGGAAATATCTTCACCGCCTTCTGTATGAACATGGATATATCTACACAGCCAATTGGAAGAACATGGAAATATCTTCACCGCTACCTGTATGAACATGGAAATAGCTACACCGCTATCTGTATGAACATGGAAATATATACACCACTATCTGTATGAACATGGAAATATCTACACCGCTATCTGTTTGAACATGGAAATATCTACACCGCTATCTGCATGAAAATGGAAATATCTACAGAGGTATCTGCATATACATGGAAATATCTACAAAGCTATCTCTTTACACATGGAAATAACTACACCACTATCTCTATAAACATGGAAATATCTACACCGCCATCTCTATGAACATGGAAATATCTGCACCGCCATCTGTATGAACATGTAAATAACTACACCGCCATCTGTATTGAGATGGAGATATCTACACCGCTATCTGTATAAACTTGGAAATATCTACACCACTATCTGTATAAACATGGAAATATCTACACCGCTATCTGTATAAACATGGAAATATCTACACCGCTCCTGTATAAACATGGAAATATAAGCACCGCTATCTGTATGAACATGGAAATATCTACACCGCTATGTGTATGAACATGGAAATATCTACACCGCTGTCTGTGTAAACATGCATACATTTTCACCGCTATCTGTATAAACATGGAAATATCTACACAGCCATATGGATGAACATGGAAATATCTACACCGCTATCTGCATGAACATGGAAATAGCTACACCGCTATCTGTATGAACATGGAAATAGCTACACCGCCATCTGTATGAACTTGGAAATATCTGCAACGCCATCTGTATGAACATATAAATATCTACACCGCCATCTGTATTAAGATGGAGATATCTACACCGCTATGTGTATAAACTTGGAAATATCTACACCGCTATCTGTATAAAAATGAAAATATCTACACCGCTATCTGTATAAACATGGAAATATCCACACCGCTACCTGTATAAACATGGAAATATCAGCACAGCTATCTGTATGAACATGGAAATATCTACACCGCTATCTGTACGAACATGGAAATATCTACAGCGCTATCTGCATGAACATGGAAATAGCTACACCGCTATCTGTATGAACATGGAAATATCTACACCACTATCTGTATGAACATAGAAATAGCTACACAGCTATCTGTGTAAACATGCATACTTCTTCACCGCTATCTGTATAAACATGGAAATATCTACACCGCTATCTGTATGAACATGGAAATATCTGCACTGCTATCTGTATGAACATGGAAATATCTACACCACTAACTGTTTGAACATGGAAATATCTACACAGCTATCTGCATGAAAATGGAAATATCTACACTGCTATCTGCATATACATTTAAAAATCTACACAGCTAACTCTTTACACATGGAAATAACTACACCGCTATCTGTATGAACATGGAAATATCTACACCGCCATCTGTATGAACATGGAAATATCTGCACGGCCATCTCTATGAACATATAAATATCTACACCGCCATCTGTATTAAGATGGAGATATCTACACCGCTACCTGTATAAACATGGAAATATCTACACCGCTATCTGTATGAACATGGAAATATCTACACCGCTACCTGTATAAACATGGAAATATCAGCACCGCTATCTGTATGAACATGGAAATATCAGCCCCTCTATCTGTATGAACATGGAAATATCTACACCACTATCTGTATGAACATGGAAATAACTACACTGCTATCTGTATGAGCATGGAAATATCTTCACCGCCATCTCTATGAACATGGATATATCTACACAGCCATCTGGATGAACATGGAAATATCTACACCACTATCTGTATAAACATGGAAATATCTACACCGCTATCTGTATGAACATGGAAATATCTACAGCACTATCTGTATGAACATGGAAATATCTACACTGCTATCTCTATGAACATGGATATATCTACACAGCCATCTGGATGAACATGGAAATATCTACACCGCTATCTGTATGAACATGGAAATATATACACCGCTATCTGTGTAGACATGCATACATCTTCACCGCTATCTGTATAAACATGGATATATCTACACCGCTATCTGTATGAACATGGAAATATCTACACCGCTATCTGTTTGAACATGGAAATATCTACACCGCTATCTGCATGAACATGGAAATAGCTACACCGCTATCTGTATGAACATGGAAATAGCTACACCGCCATCTGTATGAACTTGGAAATATCTGCACCGCCATCTGTATGAACTTATAAATATCTACACCGCCTTCTGTATTAAGATGGAGATATCTACACCGCTATGTGTATAAACTTGGAAATATCTACACCGCTATCTGTATAAAAATGGAAATATCTACACCGCTATCTGTATAAACATGGAAATATCCACACCGCTACCTGTATAAACATGGAAATATCAGCACAGCTATCTGTATGAACATGGAGATATCTACACCGCTATCTGTACGAACATGGAAATATCTACAGCGCTATCTGCATGAACATGGAAATAGCTACACCGCTATCTGTATGAACATGGAAATATCTACACCACTATCTGTATGAACATAGAAATAGCTAAACAGCTATCTGTGTAAACATGCATACTTCTTCACCGCTATCTGTATAAACATGGAAATATCTACACCGCTATCTGTATGAACATGGAAATATCTACACCGCTATCTGTATGAACATGGAAATATCTACACCACTATCTGTTTGAACATGGAAATATCTACACCGCTATCTGCATGAAAATGGAAATATCTACACTGCTATCTGCATATACATTTAAAAATCTACACAGCTATCTCTTTACACATGGAAATAACTACACCGCTATCTGTATGAACATGGAAATATCTACACCGCCATCTGTATGAACATGGAAATATCTGCACGGCCATCTGTATGAACATATAAATATCTACACCGCCATCTGTATTAAGATGGAGATATCTACACCGCTACCTGTATAAACATGGAAATATCTACACCGCTATCTGTATGAACATGGAAATATCTACACCGCTACCTGTATAAACATGGAAATATCAGCACCGCTATCTGTATGAACATGGAAATATCAGCCCCTCTATCTGTATGAACATGGAAATATCTACACCACTATCTGTATGAACATGGAAATAACTACACTGCTATCTGTATGAGCATGGAAATATCTTCACCGCCATCTGTATGAACATGGATATATCTACACAGCCATCTGGATGAACATGGAAATATCTACACCGCTATCTGTATAAACATGGAAATATCTACACCGCTATCTGTATGAACATGGAAATATCTACAGCACTATCTGTATGAACATGGAAATATCTACACCACTATCTGTATGAAAATGGAAATAACTACACTGCTATCTGTATGAGCATGGAAATATCTTCACCGCCATCTCTATGAACATGGATATATCTACACAGCCATCTGGATGAACATGGAAATATCTACACCACTATCTGTATAAACATGGAAATATCTACACCGCTATCTGTATGAACATGGAAATATCTACAGCACTATCTGTATGAACATGGAAATATCTACACTGCTATCTCTATGAACATGGATATATCTACACAGCCATCTGGATGAACATGGAAATATCTACACCGCTATCTGTATGAACATGGAAATATATACACCGCTATCTGTGTAGACATGCATACATCTTCACCGCTATCTGTATAAACATGGATATATCTACACCGCTATCTGTATGAACATGGAAATATCTACACCGCTATCTGTTTGAACATGGAAATATCTACACCGCTATCTGCATGAACATGGAAATAGCTACACCGCTATCTGTATGAACATGGAAATAGCTACACCGCCATCTGTATGAACTTGGAAATATCTGCACCGCCATCTGTATGAACATATAAATATCTACACCGCCATCTGTATTAAGATGGAGATATCTACACCGCTATGTGTATAAACTTGGAAATATCTACACCGCTATCTGTATAAAAATGGAAATATCTACACCGCTATCTGTATAAACATGGAAATACCCACACCGCTACCTGTATAAACATGGAAATATCAGCACAGCTATCTGTATGAACATGGAGATATCTACACCGCTATCTGTACGAACATGGAAATATCTACAGCGCTATCTGCATTAACATGGAAATAGCTACACCGCTATCTGTATGAACATGGAAATATTTACACCACTATCTGTATGAACATAGAAATAGCTAAACAGCTATCTGTGTAAACATGCATACTTCTTCACCGCTATCTGTATAAACATGGAAATATCTACACCGCTATCTGTATGAACATGGAAATATCTACACCGCTATCTGTATGAACATGGAAATATCTACACCACTATCTGTTTGAACATGGAAATATCTACACCGCTATCTGCATGAAAATGGAAATATCTACACTGCTATCTGCATATACATTTAAAAATCTACACAGCTATCTCTTTACACATGGAAATAACTACACCGCTATCTGTATGAACATGGAAATATCTACACCGCCATCTGTATGAACATGGAAATATCTGCACGGCCATCTGTATGAACATATAAATATCTACACCGCCATCTGTATTAAGATGGAGATATCTACACCGCTACCTGTATAAACATGGAAATATCTACACCGCTATCTGTATGAACATGGAAATATCTACACCGCTACCTGTATAAACATGGAAATATCAGCACCGCTATCTGTATGAACATGGAAATATCAACACCGCTATCTGTATAAACAAGGAAATGTCTACACCGCTATCTGTATAGACTTGGAAATATCTACACCGCTACCTGTATAAACATGGAAATATCAGCACCGCTATCTGTATGAACATGGAAATATCAGCCCATCTATCTGTATGAAAATGGAAATATCTACACCACTATCTGTATGAACATGGAAATATCTACACCGCTATCTGTATGAACATGGAAATATCTTCACCGCCTTCTGTATGAACATGGATATATCTACACAGCCAATTGGAAGAACATGGAAATATCTTCACCGCTACCTGTATGAACATGGAAATAGCTACACCGCTATCTGTATGAACATGGAAATATATACACCACTATCTGTATGAACATGGAAATATCTACACCGCTATCTGTTTGAACATGGAAATATCTACACCGCTATCTGCATGAAAATGGAAATATCTACAGAGGTATCTGCATATACATGGAAATATCTACAAAGCTATCTCTTTACACATGGAAATAACTACACCACTATCTCTATAAACATGGAAATATCTACACCGCCATCTCTATGAACATGGAAATATCTGCACCGCCATCTGTATGAACATGTAAATAAGTACACCGCCATCTGTATTAAGATGGAGATATCTACACCGCTATCTGTATATACTTGGAATTATCAACACCACTATCTGTATAAACATGGAAATATCTACACCGCTATCTGTATAAACATGGAAATATCTACACCGCTACCTGTATAAACATGGAAATATAAGCACCGCTATCTGTATGAACATGGAAATATCTACACCGCTATGTGTATGAACATGGAAATATATACACCGCTGTCTGTGTAAACATGCATACATTTTCACCGCTATCTGTATAAACATGGAAATATCTACACAGCCATATGGATGAACATGGAAATATCTACACCGCTATCTGCATGAACATGGAAATAGCTACACCGCTATCTGTATGAACATGGAAATAGCTACACCGCCATCTGTATGAACTTGGAAATATCTGCAACGCCATCTGTATGAACATATAAATATCTACACCGCCATCTGTATTAAGATGGAGATATCTACACCGCTATGTGTATAAACTTGGAAATATCTACACCGCTATCTGTATAAAAATGAAAATATCTACACCGCTATCTGTATAAACATGGAAATATCCACACCGCTACCTGTATAAAAATGGAAATATCAGCACAGCTATCTGTATGAACATGGAAATATCTACACCGCTATCTGTACGAACATGGAAATATCTACAGCGCTATCTGCATGAACATGGAAATAGCTACACCGCTATCTGTATGAACATGGAAATATCTACACCACTATCTGTATGAACATAGAAATAGCTACACAGCTATCTGTGTAAACATGCATACTTCTTCACCGCTATCTGTATAAACATGGAAATATCTACACCGCTATCTGTATGAACATGGAAATATCTGCACTGCTATCTGTATGAACATGGAAATATCTACACCACTAACTGTTTGAACATGGAAATATCTACACCGCTATCTGCATGAAAATGGAAATATCTACACTGCTATCTGCATATACATTTAAAAATCTACAAAGCTATCTCTTTACCCATGGAAATAACTACACCGCTATCTGTATGAACATGGAAATATCTACACCGCCATCTGTATAAACATGGAAATATCTGCACGGCCATCTGTATGAACATATAAATATCTACACCGCCATCTGTATTAAGATGGAGATATCTACACCGCTACCTGTATAAACATGGAAATATCTATACCGCTATCTGTATGAACATGGAAATATCTACACCGCTACCTGTATAAACATGGAAATATCAGCACCGCTATCTGTATGAACATGGAAATATCAGCCCCTCTATCTGTATGAACATGGAAATATCTACACCACTATCTGTATGAACATGGAAATAACTACACTGCTATCTGTATGAGCATGGAAATATCTTCACCGCCATCTATATGAACATGGATATATCTACACAGCCATCTGGATGAACATGGAAATATCTACACCGCTATCTGTATAAACATGGAAATATCTACACCGCTATCTGTATGAACATGGAAATATCTACAGCAATATCTGTATGAACATGGAAATATCTACACTGCTATCTCTATGAACATGGATATATCTACACAGCCATCTGGATGAACATGGAACTATCTACACCGCTATCTGTATGAAGATGGAAATATATACACCACTATCTGTGTAGACATGCATACATCTTCACCGCTATCTGTATAAACATGGATATATCTACACCGCAATCTGTATGAACTTGGAAATATCTACACCGCTATCTGTTTGAACATGGAAATATCTAAGTCGCTATCTGCATGAAAATGGAAATATCTACACAGCTATCTGCATATACATGGAAATAACTACACCGCTATCTGTATGAACATGGAAATATCTGCACGGCCATCTGTATGAACATATAAATATCTACACCGCCATCTGTATTAAGGTGGAGATATCTACACCGCTATCTGTATAAACATGGAAATATCAACACCGCTATCGGTATAAACATGGAAATGTCTACACCGCTATCTGTATAGACTTGGAAATATCTACACCGCTACCTGTATAAACATTGAAATATCAGCACCGCTATCTGTATGAACATGGAAATATCAGCCCATCTATCTGTATGAAAATGGAAATATCTACACCACTATCTGTATGAACATGGAAATATCTACACCGCTATCTGTATGAACATGGAAATATCTTCACTGCCTTCTGTATGAACATGGATATATCTACACAGCCATTTGGAAGAACATGGAAATATCTTCACCGCTATCTGTATGAACATGGAAATAGCTACACCGCTATCTGTATGAACATGGAAATATTTACACCACTATCTGTATGAACATGGAAATATCTACACCGCTATCTGTTTGAACTTGGAAATATCTACACCGCTATCTGCATGAAAATGGAAATATCTACAGAGCTATCTGCATATACATGGAAATATCTACAAAGCTATCTCTTTACACATGGAAATAACTACACCACTATCTCTATAAACATGGAAATATCTACACCGCCATCTCTATGAACATGGAAATATCTGCACCGCCATCTGTATGAACATATAAATAACTACACCGCCATCTGTATTAAGATAGAGATATCTACACCGCTATCTGTATAAACTTGGAAATATCTACACTACTATCTGTATAATCATGGAAATATCTACACCGCTATCTGTATAAACATGGAAATATCTACACCGCTACCTGTATAAGCATGGAAATATAAGCACCGCTATCTGTATGAACATGGAAATATCTACACCGCTATCTGTACGAACTTGGAAATATCTACACCGCTATCTGTATGAACATGGAAATAGCTGCACCGCTATCTGTATGAACATGGAAATACCTACACCACTATCTGTATGAACATGGAAATATCTTCACCGCTAACTGTATGAACGTGGAATTATCTTCACCGCCATCTGTATGAACATGGATATGTCTACACAGCCATCTGGATGAACATGGAATTATCTACACCGCTATCTGTATTAACATGGAAATATCTACACCGGTATCTGTATGAACATGGAAATATCTACACCCCTATCTGTATTAACATGGAAATATCTACACCGCTATCTGTATGAACATGGAAATATCTTCACCGCCATCTGTATGAACATGGATATATCTACACAGCTATCTGGATGAACATGGAAATATCTACACCGCTATCTGTATAAACTTGGAAATATCTACACCGCTATCTGTATGAACATGGAAATATCTACACCGCTACCTGTATAAACATGGAAATATAAGCACCGCTATCTGTATGAACATGGAAATATCTACACCGCTATCTGTATGAACATGGAAAAAGCTGCACCGCTATCTGTATGAACATGGAAATATCTACACCACGATCTGTATGAACATGGAAATATCTGCAAGGCCATCTGTATGAACATATAAATATCTACACCGCCATCTGTATTAAGATGGAGATATCTACACGGCTATCTGTATAAACATGGAAATATCTACACCGCTATCTGTATAAACATGGAAATGTCTACACCGCTATCTGTATAAACTTGGAAATACCTACACCGCTACCTGTATAAACATGGAAATATCAGCACCGCTATCTCTATGAACATGGAAATATCAGCCCATCTATCTGTATGAACATGGAAATATCTACACCACTATCTGTGTGAACATGGAAATATCTACACCGCTATTTGTATGAACATGGAAATATCTTCACCGCCATCTGTATGAACATGGATATATCTACACAGACATCTGGATGAACATGGAAATATCTACACCGCTATCTGTATGAACATGGAAATAGCTACAACGCTATCTGTATGAACATGGAAATATCTACACCGCTATCTGTTTCAACATGGAAATATCTACACCGCTATCTGCATGAAAATGGAAATGTCTACAGATATATCTGCATATGCATGGAAATATCTACAAAGCTATCTCTTTACACATGGAAATAACTACACCACTATCTCTATAAACATGGAAATATCTACACCGCCATCTCTATGAACATGGAAATATCTGCACCGACATCTGTATGAACATATAAATATCTACACGGCCATCTGTATTAAGATTGAGATATCTACACCGCTATCTGTATAAACTTGGAAATATCTACACCGCTATCTGTATAAACATGGAAATATCTACACCGCTACCTTTATAAACATGGAAATATAAGCACCGCTATCTGTATGAACATGGAAATATCTACAGCGCTATCTGTACGAACTTGGAAATATCTACACCGCTATCTGTATGAACATGGAAATAGCTGCACCGCTATCTGTATGAACATGGAAATATCTACATCACTATCTGTATGAACATGGAAATATCTTCTCCGCTATCTGTATGAACATGGATATATCTACACAGCCATCTGTATGAACATGGATATATCTACACCGCTATCTGTATGAACATGGAAATATCTACACCGCTCTCTGTGTAAACATGCATACATCTTCACCGCTATCTGTATAATCATGGATATACCTACACAGCTATATGGATGAACATGGAAATATCTACACCGCTATCTGTATGAACATGGAAATATATACACCGCTATCTGTGTAGACATGCATACATCTTCACCGCCATGTGTATAAACATGGATATATCTACACCTCTATCTGTATGAGCATGGAAATATCTACACCGCTATCTGTTTGAACATGGAAATATCTAAACCGCTATCTGCATGAAAATGGAAATATCTACACAGCTATCTGCATATACATGGAAATAACTACACCGCTATCTGTATGAACATGGAAATATCTGCACGGCCATCTGTATGAACATATAAATATCTACACCGCCATCTGTATTAAGGTGGAGATATCTACACCGCTATCTGTATAAACATGGAAATATCAACACCGCTATCTGTATAAACATGGAAATGTCTACACCGCTATCTGTATAGACTTGAAAATATCTACACCGCTACCTGTATAAACATGGAAATATCTTCACCGCTACCTGTATGAACATGGAAATAGCTACACCGTTATCTGTATGAAAATGGAAATATCTACACCACTATCTGTATGAACATGGGAATATCTACACCGCTATCTGTTTGAACATGGAAATATCTACACCGCTATCTGCATGAAAATGGAAATATCTACAGAGGTATCTGCATATACATGGAAATATCTACAAAGCTATCACTTTACACATGGAAATAACTACACCACTATCTCTATAAACATGGAAATATCTACACCGCCATCTCTATGAACATGGAAATATCTGCACCGCCATCTGTATGAACATGTAAATAACTACACCGCCATCTGTATTAAGATGGAGATATCTACACCGCTATCTGTATAAACTTGGAAATATCTACACCACTATCTGTATAAACATGGAAATATCTACACCGCTATCAGTATAAACATGGAAATATCTACACCGCTACCTGTATAAACATGGAAATATAAGCACCGCTATCTGTATGAACATGGAAATATCTACACCGCTATGTGTATGAACATGGAAATATCTACACCGCTCTCTGTGTAAACATGCATACAACTTCACCGCTATCTGTATAAACATGGAAATATCTACACAGCCATATGGATAAACATGGAAATATCTACACCGCTATCTGCATGAACATGGAAATAGCTACACCGCTATCTGTATGAACATGGAAATAGCTACACCGCCATCTGTATGAACTTGGAAATATCTGCAACGCCATCTGTATGAACATATAAATATCTACACCGCCATCTGTATTAAGATGGAGATATCTACACCGCTATGTGTATAAACTTGGAAATATCTACACCGCTATCTGTATAAAAATGGAAATATCTTCACCGCTATCTGTATAAACATGGAAATATCCACACCGCTACCTGTATAAACATGGAAATATCAGCACAGCTATCTGTATGAACATGGAAATACCTACACCGCTATCTGAACGAACATGGAAATATCTACAGCGCTATCTGCATGAACATGGAAATAGCTACACCGCTATCTGTATGAACATGGAAATATCTACACCACTATCTGTATGAACATAGAAATAGCTACACAGCTATCTGTGTAAACATGCATACTTCTTCACCGCTATCTGTATAAACATGGAAATATCTACACCGCTATCTGTATGAACATGGAAATATCTACACCACTATCTGTTTGAACATGGAAATATCTACACCGCTATCTGCATGAAAATGGAAATATCTACACTGCTATCTGCATATACATTTAAAAATCTACAAAGCTATCTCTTTACCCATGGAAATAACTACACCGCTATCTGTATGAACATGGAAATATCTACACCTCCATCTGTATGAACATGGAAATATCTGCACGGCCATCTGTATGAACATATAAATATCTACACTGCCATCTGTATTAAGATGGAGATATCTACACCGCTACCTGTATAAACATGGAAATATCTACACCGCTATCTGTATGAACATGGAAATATCTACACCGCTACCTGTATAAACATGGAAATATCAGCACTGCTATCTGTATGAACATGGAAATATCAGCCCCTCTATCTGTATGAACATGGAAATATCTACACCACTATCTGTATGAACATGGAAATAACTACACTGCTATCTGTATGAGCATGGAAATATCTTCACCGCCATCTCTATGAACATGGATATATCTACACAGCCATCTGGATGAACATGGAAATATCTACACCGCTATCTGTATAAACATGGAAATATCTACACCGCTATCTGTATGAACATGGAAATATCTACAGCAATATCTGTATGAACATGGAAATATCAACACTGCTATCTCTATGAACATGGATATATCTACACAGCCATCTGGATGAACATGGAAATATCTACACCGCTATCTGTATGAACATGGAAATATATACACCACTATCTGTGTAGACATGCATACATCTTCACCGCTATCTGTATAAACATGGATATATCTACACCGCTATCTGTATGAACTTGGAAATATCTACACCGCTATCTGTTTGAACATGGAAATATCTAAGTCGCTATCTGCATGAAAATGGAAATATCTACACAGCTATCTGCATATACATGGAAATAACTACACCGCTATCTGTATGAACATGGAAATATCTGCACGGCCATCTGTATGAACATATAAATATCTACACCGCCATCTGTATTAAGGTGGAGATATCTACACCGCTATCTGTATAAACATGGAAATATCAAGACCGCTATCTGTATAAACATGGAAATGTCTACACCGCTATCTGTATAGACTTGGAAATATCTACACCGCTAACTGTATAAACATTGAAATATCAGCACCGCTATCTGTATGAACATGGAAATATCAGCCCATCTATCTGTATGAAAATGGAAATATCTACACCACTATCTGTATGAACATGGAAATATCTACACCGCTATCTGTATGAACATGGAAATATCTTCACTGCCTTCTGTATGAACATGGATATATCTACACAGCCATTTGGAAGAACATGGAAATATCTTCACCGCTATCTGTATGAACATGGAAACAGCTACACCGCTATCTGTATGAACATGGAAATATCTACACCACTATCTGTATGAACATGGAAATATCTACACCGCTATCTGTTTGAACATGGAAATATCTACACCGCTATCTGCATGAAAATGGAAATATCTACAGAGCTATCTGCATAGACATGGAAATATCTACAAAGCTATCTCTTTACACATGGAAATAACTACACCACTATCTCTATAAACATGGAAATATCTACACCGCCATCTCTATGAACATGGAAATATCTGCACCGCCGTCTGTATGAACATATAAATAACTACACCGCCATCTGTATTAAGATAGAGATATCTACACCGCTATCTGTATAAACTTGGAAATATCTACACCACTATCTGTATAATCATGGAAATATCTACACCGCTATCTGTATAAACATGGAAATATCTACACCGCTACCTGTATAAACATGGAAATATAAGCACCGCTATCTGTATGAACATGGAAATATCTACACCGCTATCTGTACGAACTTGGAAATATCTACACCGCTATCTGTATGAACATGGAAATAGCTGCACCGCTATCTGTATGAACATGGAAATATCTACACCACTATCTGTAGGAACATGGAAATATCTACACCGCTATCTGTATGAACATGGAAATACCTTCACCGCCATCTGTATGAACATGGATATATCTACACAACCATCTGGATGAACATGGAAATATCTACACCGCTATGTGTATAAACATGGAAATATCTACACCGCTATCTGTATAAATATGGAAATATTTACACCGCTACCTGTATAAACATGGAAATAAAAGCACCGCTATCTGTATGAACATGGAAATATCTACACCGCTATCTGTATGAACATGGAAATATCTACACCGCTATCTGTATGAACATGGAAATAGCTACACCGCTATCTGTATGAACATGGAAATATCTACAGCATTATCTGTATGAACATGGAAATATCTACACCACCATCTGTATGAACATATAAATATCTACACCGCCATCTGTATAAAGATGGAGATATCTACACCGCTATCTGTATAAACATGGAAATATCTACTCCGCTACCTGTATAAACATGGAAATATCAGCACCGCTATCAGTATGAACATGGAAATATCAGCCCCTCTATCTGAATGAACATGGAAATATCTACACCACTATTTGTGTAAACATGGAAATATCTACACTGCTATCTGTATGAGCATGGAAATATCTTCATCGCCATCTGTATGAACATGGATATACCTACACAGCCATCTGGATGAACATGGAATTATCTACACCGCTATCTGTATGAACATGGAAATATCTTCACCACCATTTGTATGAACATGGATATATCTACACAGCCATATGGATGAACATGGAAATAGCTACACCGCTATCTGTATGAACATGGAAATAGCTACACCGCCATCTGTTTGAACATGGAAATATCTGCACCGGCATCTGTATGAACATATAAATATCTACACCGCCATCTGTATTAAGATGGAGATATCTACACCGCTATCTGTATAAACTTGGAAATATCTACACCGCTATCTGTATAAACATGGAAATATCTACACCGCTATCTGTATGAACATGGAAATATCTTCACCACCATCTGTATGAACATGGATATATCTACACAGCCATATGGATGAACATGGAAATAGCTACACCGCTATCTGTATGAACATGGAAATAGCTACACCGCCGTCTGTTTGAACATGGAAATATCTGCACCGCCATCTGTATGAACATATAAATATCTCCACCGCCATCTGTATTAAGATGGAGATATCTACACCGCTATCTGTATAAACTTGGAAATATCTACACCGCTATCTGTATAAAAATGGAAATATCTACACCGCTATCTGTATGAACATGGAAATAGCTACACAGCTATATGTGTAAACATGCATACTTCATCACCGCTATCTGTATAAACATGGAAATATCTACACCGCTATCTGTATGAACATGGAAATATCTACACCGCTATCTGTATGAACATGGAAATATCTACACCGCTATGTGTTTGAACATGGAAATATATACACCGCTATCTGCATGAAAATGGAAATATCTACACTGCTATCTGCATATACATTTAAATATCTACACAGCTATCTCTTTACACATGGAAAAAACTAAACCGCTATCTGTATGAACATGGAAATATCTACACCGCCATCTGTATGAACATGGAAATATCTGCACGGCCATCTGTATGAACATATAAATATCTACACCGCCATCAGTATTAAGATGGAGATATCTACACAGCTACCTGTATAAACATGGAAATATCTACACCTCTATCTGTATAAACATGGAAATATCTACACCGCTACCTGTATAAACATGGAAATATCAGCACCGCTATCTGTATGAACATGGAAATATAAGCCCCTCTATCTGTATGAACATGGAATTGTCTACACCACTATCTGTATGAACATGGAAATATCTACACCGCTATCTCTATGAACATGGAATTATCTTCACTGCCATCTGTATGAACATGGATATGTCCAACAGCCATCTGGATGAACATGGAAATATCTACACCGCTATCTGTATGAACATGGAAATAGCTACACCGCTATCTGTATGAACATGGAAATATCTACACCGCTATCTGTATGAACATGGAAATATCTTCACCGCTATCTGTGTAAACATGCATACATCTTCACCGCTATCTGTATAAACATGGAAATAACTACACCGCTATCTGTATGAACATGGAAATATCTTAACCGCTATCGGTTTGAACATGGAAATATCTAAACCGCTCTCTGCATGAAAATGGAAATATCTACACAGCAATCTGCATATACATGGAAATATCTACACAGTTATCTCTTTACACATGGAAATAACTACACCTCTATCTGTATGAACATGGAAATATCTACACCGCCATCTGTATGAACATGGATATATCTGCACAGCCATCTGGATGAACATGGAAATACCTACACCGCTATCTGTATGAACATGGAAATATCTGCACCGACATCTGTATGAACATATAAATATCTACACCGCCAACTGTATTAAAATGGAGATATCTACACCGCTATCTGTATAAACTTGGAAATATCTACACCGCTATCTGTATAAAAATGGAAATATCTACACCGCTATCTGTATAAACATGGAAATATCCACACCGCTACCTGTATAAACATGGAAATATCAGCACCGCTATCTGTATGTACATGGAAATATCTACACCGCTATCTGTACGAACATGGAAATATCTACACCGCTCTCTGTATGAACATGGAAATAGCTACACCACTATCTGTATGAACGTGGAAATATCAGCCCCTCTATCTGTATGAACATGGAAATATCTACACCACTTTCTGTATGAACATGGAAATATCTACACCGCTCTCTGTATGAACATGGAATTATCTTCACCACCATCTGTATGAAGATGGATAGGTCTACACAGCCATCTGGATGAACATGGAAATAGCTACACCGCTATCTGTGTAAACATGCATACTTCTTCACCGCTATCTCTATGAACATGTAAATATCTACAAAGCTATCTGAACATGGAAATATCTAAACCGATATCTGCATGAAAATGGAAATATCTACACAGCTATCTGCATATACTTGGTAATATCTACACCGCTATCTCTTTACACATGGAAATATCTACACCGCTATCTGTATGAACATGGAAATATCTTCACCGCCATCTGTATGAACATGGATATGTCTACACAGTCATCTGGATGAAGATGGAAATATCTACTCCGCGATCTGTATGAACATGGAAATATCTACACCGCTATCTCTGTAAACATGCATACATCTTCACCGCTATCTGTATAAACATGGAAATATCTACACCGCTATCTGTATGAACATGGAAATATCTACACCGCTACCTGTATAAACATTTAAATATCAGCACCGCTATCTGTATGAACATGGAAATATCTACTCCGCTATCTCTATGAACAAGGAAATTTCTACACCGCTATCGGTAAGAACATGGAAATAGATACACCACTATCTGTATGAACATGGAAATATATACACCTCTACCTGTATGAACATGGAAATATCTACACCGCTTTCCGTGTAAACATGCATACATCTTCACCGCTATCTGTATAAACATGGAAATATCTACACCGCTATCTGTATGAACATGGAAATAGCTACACCGCTATCTGTACGAACACGGAAATATCAACACCGCTATCTGTATCAACATGGATATATCTACACAGCCATCTGGATGAACATGGAAATGTCAACACCGCTATCTGTGTAAACATGCATACATCTTCACCGCTATCTGTATAAACATGGAAATATCTACACCGCTATCTGTATGAACATGGAAATATCTACACCGCTATCTGTATGAACATGGAAATATCTACACCGCTATCTGTTTGAACATGGAAATATCTACACCGCTATCTGCATGAAAATGGAAATATCTACACTGCTATCTGCATATACATGGAAATATCTACACAGCTATCTCTTCACACATGGTAATAACAACACCGCTATCTGTATGAACATGGAAATATCTACTCCGCCATCTGTATGAACATGGAAATATCTGCACCGCCAACTGAAGGAACGTATAAATATCTACGCCACTATCTGTATTAAGATGGGGATATCTACACCACTATCTGTATAAACATGGAAATATCTACACCGCTATCTGTATAAACATGGAAATATCTACACCGCTATCTTTATAAACATGGAAATATCTACACCGCTACCTGTATAAACATGGAAATATCAGCACCGCTATCTGTATGAACATGGAAATATCAGCCCCTCTATCTGTATGAACATGGAAATATCTGCACCACTATCTGTATGAACATGGAAATATCTACACTGCTATCTGTATGAGCATGGAAATATGTTCACCGACATCTGTATGAACATGGATATATCTACACAGCCATCTGGATGAACATGGAAATATCTACACCGCTATCTGTATGAACACGGAAATATCTTCACTGCCATCTGTATGAACATGGATAAATCTACACAGCCATATGGATAAACATGGAAATATCTACACCGCTATCTGCATGAACATGGAAATAGCTACACCGCTATCTATATGAACATGGAAATAGCTACACCGCCATCTGTATGAACATGGAAATATCTGCACCGCCATCTGTAGGAACATATAAATATCTACACCGCCATCTGTATTAAGATGGAGATATCTACACCGCTATCTGTATAAACTTGGAAATATCTACACCGCAATCATATAAAAATGGAAATATCTACACCGCTATCTGTATAAACATGGAAATATCCACACCACTACCTGTATAAACATGGAAATATCAGCACCGCTATCTGTATGAACATGGAAATATCTACACCGCTATCTGTACGAACATGGACATATCTACACCGCTATCTGTATGAACATGGAAATAGCTACACCGCTATCTGTATGAACATGGATATATCTACACAGCCCTCTGGATGAACATGGAAATATCCACACTGCTATCTGTGTAAACATGCATACATCTTCACCGCTATCTGTATAAACATGGAAATATCTACACCGCTATCTTTATGAACATGGAAATATCTACACTGCTATCTGTTTGAAGATGGAAATATATACACCGCTATCTGCATGAAAATGGAAATATCTACACAGCTATCTGCATATACATGGAAATATCTACACAGCTATCTCTTTACACATGGAAATAACTACACCGCTATCTGTATGAACATGGAAATATCTACACCGGCATCTGTATGAACATGGAAATATCTGCACGGCCATTTGTATGAACATATATATATCTACACAGCCATCTGTATTAAGATGGAGATATCAACACCGCTATCTGTATAAACATGGAAATATCTACACCGCTATCTGTATAAACATGGAAATATCTACACCGCTATCTTTATAAACATGGAAATATCTACACCGCTACCTGTATAAACATGGAAATATCAGCACCGCTATCTGTATGAACATGGAAATATCAGCCCCTCTATCTGTATGAACATGGAAATATCTACACCACTATCTGTATGAACATGGAAATATCTACACTGCTATCTGTATGAGCATGGAAATATGTTCACCGACATCTGTATGAACATGGATATATCTACACAGCCATCTGGATGAACATGGAAATATCTACACCGCTATCTGTATGAACACGGAAATATCTTCACTGCCATCTGTATGAACATGGATAAATCTACACAGCCATATGGATAAACATGGAAATATCTACACCGCTATCTGCATGAACATGGAAATAGCTACACCGCTATCTATATGAACATGGAAATAGCTACACCGCCATCTGTATGAACATGGAAATATCTGCACCGCCATCTGTAGGAACATATAAATATCTACACCGCCATCTGTATTAAGATGGAGATATCTACACCGCTATCTGTATAAACTTGGAAATATCTACACCGCAATCATATAAAAATGGAAATATCTACACCGCTATCTGTATAAACATGGAAATATCCACACCACTACCTGTATAAACATGGAAATATCAGCACCGCTATCTGTATGAACATGGAAATATCTACACCGCTATCTGTACGAACATGGACATATCTACACCGCTATCTGTATGAACATGGAAATAGCTACACCGCTATCTGTATGAACATGGAAATATCTACACTACTATCTGTATGAACATGGAAATAGCTGCACCGTTATCTGTGTAAACATGCATACTTCTTCACTGCTATCTGTATAAACATGGAAATACCTACACCGCTATCTGTATGAACATGGAAATATCTACACCGCTATCTGTTTGAACATGGAAATATCTACACCGATATCTGCATGAAAATGGAAATATCTACACTGCTATCTGCATGTACATGGTAATATCTACACCGCTGTCTCTTTACACATGGAAATATCTACACCGCTATCTGTATGAACATGGAAATATCTACACCGCCATCTGTATGAACATGGAAATATCTGCACGGCCATCTGTATGAACATATAAATACCTACACCGCCATCTGTATTAAGATGGAAATATCTACACCGCTATCTGTATAAACATGGAAATATCTACACCGCTATCTTTATAAACATGGAAATATATACACCGCTACCTGTATAAACATGGAAATATCAGCACCACTATCTGTATGAACATGGAAATATCAGCCCCTCTATCTGTATGAACATGGAAATATCTACACCACTATCTGTATGAACATGGAAATATCTACACTGCTATCTGTATGAGCATGGAAATATGTTCACCGCCATCTGTATGAACATAGATATATCTACACAGCCATCTGGATGAACATGGAAATATCTACACCGCTATCTGTATGAACATGCAAATATCTTCACTGCCATCTGTATGAACATGGATAAATCTACACAGCCATATGGATAAACATGGAAATATCTACACCGCTATCTGCATGAACATGGAAATTGCTACACCGCAATCTATATGAACATGGAAATAGCTACACTGCCATCTGTATGAACATGGAAATATCTGCACCGCCATCTGTATGAACATATAAATATCTATACCGCCATCTGTATTAAGATTGAGATATCTACACCGCTATCTGTATAAACTTGGAAATATCTACACCGCTATCGTATAAAAATGGAAATATCTACACAGCTATCTGCATATACATGGAAATAACTACACCGCTATCTCTATAAACATGGAAATATCTACACCGCCATCTGTATGAACATGGAAATAACTGCACCGCCATCTGTATGAACATATAAATATCTACACCGCCATCTGTATTAAGATGGAGATATCTTCACCGCTATCTGTATAAACTTGGAAATATCAGCACCGCTATCTGTATGAACATGGAAATATCTATACCGCTATCTTCATGAACATGGAAATATCTACACCGCTATCTGTATGAACATGGAAATAGCTACACCTCTATCTGTATGAGCATGGAAATATCTACACCACTATCTGTATGAACATGGAAATATCTACACAGCTATCTGTTTGAACATGGAAATATCTACACCGCTATCTGCATGAAAATGGAAATACCTACACTGCTATCTGCATATACATGGAAATATCTACACAGCTATCTCTTTACACATGGAAATAACTACACCGCTATCTGTATGAACATAGAAATATCTACACCGCCATCTGTATGAACATGGAAATATCTGCACCGCCATCTGTATGAACATATAAATATCTACACCGCCATCAGTATAAAGATTTAGATATCTACACCGCTATCTGTATAAACATGGAAATATCTACAACGCTACCTGTATAAACATGGAAATATCAGCACCACTATCTGTATGAACATGGAAATATCTACACCGCTATCTGTATGAACATGGAAATATCTACACCGCTATCTGTATGAACATGGAAATATCTACACCGCTATCTGTATGAACATGGAAATATCTACACCGCTATCTGTTTGAACATGGAAATATCTACACCGCTGTCTGCATGAAAATGGAAATATCTATAGAGCTATCTGCATATATATGGAAATATCTACACAGCTATCACTTTACACATTGAAATAACTTCACAGCTATCTCTATAAACATTGAAATATCTACACCGCCATCTGTATGAACATGGAAATATCTGCACCGCCAACT
The DNA here is from genome assembly GCF_029281585.2 of Gorilla gorilla gorilla. Taxonomy (NCBI): domain Eukaryota; kingdom Metazoa; phylum Chordata; class Mammalia; order Primates; family Hominidae; genus Gorilla; species Gorilla gorilla. The sequence goes on from NC_073224.2 coordinate 4,151,149, forward strand.
GTATGAACATATAAATATCTACACCGCCATCTGTATTAAGAAGGAGATATCTACACCGCTATCTGTATAAACATGGAAATATCTCCACCGCTATCTGTATAAACATGGAAATGTCTACACCGCTACCTGTATAAACATGGAAATATCAGCACCGCTATCAGTATGAACATGGAAATATCTACACCGCTATCTGTATGAACATGGAAATATCTACAACGCTATCTGTATGAACATGGAAATATCTTCACCGCCATCTGTATGAACATGGATATGCCTACACAGCCATCTGGATGAACATGGAAATATCTACACCGCGATCTGTATGAACATGGAAATATCTACACCGCTATCTGTGTAAACATGCATACATTTCACCGCTATCTGTATAAACATGGAAATATCTACACCGCTGTCTGTATGAACATGGAAATATCTACAGAGCTATCTGTTTGAACATGGAAATATCTACACCACTATCTGTATGAACATGGAAATATCTACACCGCTATCTGTATGAACATGGAAATAGCTACACCGCTATCTGTATGAGCATGGAAATATCTACACTACTATCTGTATGAACATGGAAATATCTACACAGCTATCTGTATGAACATGGATATATCTACACAGCCATCTGGATGAACATGGAAATATCTACACCGCTATATGTATGAACCTGGAAATATCTACACCGCTATCTGTGTAAACATGCATACTTCTTCACCGCTATCTGTATAAACATGGAAATATTTACACCGCTATCTGTGTGAACATGGAAATAGCTACACCGCTATCTGTATGAACACGGAAATATCTTCACCGCTATCTGTATGAACATGGATATATCTACACAGCCATCTGGATGAACATGGAAATATCTACACCGCTATCTGTGTAAACATGCATACATCTTCACTGCTATCTGTACGAACATGGAAATATCTACACCGCTATCAGTATGAACGTGGAAATATCTACACCGCTATCTGTATGAACATGGATATATCTACACCGCTATCTGTTTGAACATGGAAATATCTACACCGCTATCTGCATGAAAATGGAAATAACTACACTGCTATCTGCATATACATGGAAATATCTACTCAGCTATCTCTTTACACATGGAAATAACTACACTGCTATCTGTATGAACATGGAAATATCTACACCGCCATCTGTATTAACATGGAAATATCTTCACCGCCATCTGTATGAACATATAAATATTTACACCGCCATCTGTATTAAGAAGGAGATATCTACACTGCCATTTGTATAAACATGGAAATATATACACCGCTATCTGTATAAACATGGAAATATCTACACCGCTATCTGTATAAACATGGAAATATCTACACCGCTACCTGTATAAACATGGAAATATCAGCACCGCTATCAGTATGAACATGGAAATATCTACACCGCTATCTGTATGAAAATGGAAATATCTACACCGCTATCCGTATGAGCATGGAAATATCTTCGCCATCTGTATGAACATGGATATATCTACACAGCCTTCTATATAAACATGGAAATAGCTACACCGCTACCTGTATGAGCATGGAAATATCTACACCTCTATCTCTATGAACATGGAAATATCTACACAGCTATCTGTATGAACATGGAAATATCTACACCGCAATCTGTATGAACATGGAAATATCTACACCGCTATCTGTTTGAACATGGAAATATCTACACCGCTATCTGCATGAAAATGGAAATATCTACACTGCTATCTGCATATACATGGAAATATCTACACAGCTATGTCTTTACACATGGAAATAACTACACCGCTATCTGCATGAACATGGGAATATCTGCACCGCCATCTGTATGAACATATAAATATCTACACCGCCATCTGTATTAAGATGGAGATATCTACACCGCTATCTGTATAAACATGGAAATATCTACACCGCTATCTGTATAAACATGGAAATATCTACACCGCTATCTGTATAAACATGGAAATATCTACACCGCTACCTGTATAAACATGGAAATATCAGCACCACTATCGGTATGAACATTGAAATATCTACACCGTGATCTGTATGAACATGGAAATATCTACACCGCTATCTCTATGACCATGGAAATATCTACACCGCTATCTGTATGAACATGGAAATATCTACACCGCTATCAGTTTGAACATGGAAATATCTACACCGCTCTCAGCATGAAAATGTAAATATCTACACAGCTATCTGCATATACATGGAAATATCTACACAGCTATCTCTTTACACATGGAAATAACTACACCGCTATCACTATAAACATGGAAATATCTACAGCGCCATCTGAATAAACATGGAAATATCTACACCGCTATCTGTATAAACATGGAAATATCTACACCGCTATCTGTATAAACATGGAAATATCTACACCGCTACCTGTATAAACATTGAAATATCGGCACGGCTATCTGTATGAACATGGAAATATCTACACCGCTATCAGTATGAACATGGAAATATCTACCTGGCTATCTGTATGAACATGGAAATATCTTCACCGTCATATGTATGAACATGGATATAGCTACACAGCCATCTGTATGAACATGGAAACATCTACACCGCTATCTGTATGAACATGGAAATATCTTCACCGCCATCTGTATGAACATGGATATGTCTACACAACCATCTGGATGAACATGGAAATATCTACACCGCTATCTGTATGAACATGGAAATATCTACACCGCTATCTGTATGAACATGGAAATATCTTCACCGCCATCTGTATGAACATGGATATATCTACACACCCATCTGGATGAACATGGAAATATCTACACCGCTATCTGTATGAACATGGAAATATCTACACCGCTATCTGTGTAAACATGCATACATCTTCACCGATATCTGTATAAACATGGAAATAACTACACCGCTATCTGTATGAACATGGAAATATCTACACTGCTATCTGTTTGAACATTGAAATATCTAAACCGCTATCTGCATGAAAATGGAAATATCTGCACCGCCATCTGTATGAACATATAAATATCTACACCGCCATCTGTATTAAGATGGAGATATCTACACCGCTATCTGTATAGACTTGGAAATATCTACACCGTTATCTGTATAAACATGGAAATATCTACACCGCTATCTGTATAAACATGGAAATAGCTGCACCGCTATCTGTATGAACATGGAAATATCTACAGCACTATCTGTATGAACATGGAAATATCTACATCGCTATCTGTATGAACATGGATATATCTACACAACCATCAGGATGAACATGGAAATATCTTCACCGCCATCTGTATGAACATGGATATATCTACACAACCATCTGGATGAACATGGAAATATCTACACCGCTATCTGTTTGAACATGGAAATATCTACACCGCTATCTGTGTAAACATGCATACATCTTCACCGCTATCTGTATAAACATGGATATATCTACACCACTATCTGTATGAACATGGAAATATCTACACCGCTATCTGTTTGAACATGGAAATATCTAAACCGCTATCTGCCTGAAAATGGAAATATCTGCACAGCCATCTGTATGAACATATAAATATCTACACTGCCAACTGTATTAAGATGGAGATATCTACACCGCTATCTGTATAAACTTGGAAACATCTACACCGCTATCTGTATAAACATGGAAATATCTACACCCCTATCTGTATAAACATGGAAATATCTGCACCGCTACCTGTATAAGCATGGAAATATCAGCACCGCTATCTGTATGAACGTGGAAATATCTATACCGCTATCTGTATGAACATGGAAATACCTACACCGCTATCTGTATGAACATGGAGATAGCTACACCGCTATCTGTGAACATGGAAATATCTACACCACTATCTGTATGAACATGGAAATATCTACACCGCTATCTCTATGAACATGGATATATCTACACAGCCATCTGGATGAACATGGAAATATCTACACCGTTATCTGTTTAAACATGCATACATCTTCACCGCTATCTGTATAAACATGGAAATATCTACACCGCTATCTGTATGAACATGGAAATATCTACACCGCTATCTGTTTGAACATGGAAATATCTAAGCGGCTATCTTCATGAAAATGGAAATATCTACACTGCTATCTGCATATACATGGAAATATCTACACAGCTATCTCTTTGCGCATGGAAATAACTACACCGCTGTCTGTATGAACATGGAAATATCTTCACCGACATCTGTATGAACATGGATATATCTACACAGCCATCTGGATGAACATGGAAATATCTACACCGCTATCTGTATAAACATGGAAATATCTACACCGCTATCTGTATGAACATGGAAATATCTACACCGCTACCTATATAAACATGGAAATATAAGCACCGCTATCTGTATGAACATGGAAATATCTACACCGCTATCTGTACGAACATGGAAATATCTACACCGCTATCTGTATGAACATGGAAATAGCTGCACGGCTATCTGTATGAACATGGAAATATCTACACCACTATCTGTATGAACATGGAAATATCTGCACGGCCATCTGTATGAACATATAAATATCTACACCGCCATCTGTATTAAGATGGAGATATCTACACCGCTATCTGTATAAACATGGAAATATCTACACCGCTATCTGTATAAACATGGAAATGTCTACACCGCTATCTGTATAAACTTGGAAATACCTACACCGCTACCTGTATAAACATGGAAATATCAGCACCGCTATCTGTATGAACATGGAAATATCAGCCCATCTATATGTATGAACATAGAAATATCTACACCACTATCTGTATGAACATGGAAATATCTACACCGTTATCTGTATGAACATGGAAATATCTTCACCGCCATCTGTATGAACATGGATATATCTACAGAGCCATCTGGATGAACATGGAAATATCTACACCGCTATCTGTATGAACATCGAAATAGCTACACCGCTATCTGTATGAACATGGAAATATCTACACCGCTATCTGTTTGAACATGGAAATATCTACACCGCTATCTGCATGAAAATGGAATTATCTACAGATATATCTGCATATACATGGAAATATCTACAAAGCTATCTCTTTACACATGGAAATAACTACACCACTATCTCTATAAACATGGAAATATCTACACCGCCACCTCTATGAACATGGAAATATCTGCACCGCCATCTGTATGAACATATAAATATCTACACCGCCATCTGTATTAAGATGGAGATATCTACACCGCTATCTGTATAAACTTGGAAATATCTACACCGCTATCTGTATAAACATGGAAATATCTACACAGCTACCTGTATAAACATGGAAATATAAGCACCGCTATCTGTATGAACATGGAAATATCTACACCGCTTTCTGTACGAACTTGGAAATATCTACACTGCTATCTGTTTAAACATGCATACATCTTCACCGCTATCTGTATAAACATGGATATATCTACACAGCCATATGGATGAACATGGAAATATCTACACCGCTATCTGCATGAACATGGAAATATCTACACCGCTATCTGTACAAACATGGAAATATCTACTCCGCACTCTGTATGAACATGGAAATAGCTACACCACTATCTGTATGAACATGGAAATATCAGCCCCTCTATCTGTATGAACATGGAAATATCTAAACCACTATCTGTATGAACATGGAAATATCTACACCGCTATCTGTATGAACATGGAATTATCTTCATCACCATCTGTATGAAGATGGATATGTCTACACAGCCATCTGGATGAACATGGAAATAGCTACACCGCTATCTGTGTAAACATGCATACTTCTTCACCGCTATCTGTATGAACATGGAAATATCTACAAAGCTATCTGTTTGAACATGGAAATATCTAAACCGATATCTGCATGAAAATGGAAATATCTACACAGCTATCTGCATATACATGGTAATATCTACACCGATATCTCTTTACACATGGAAATATCTACACCGCTATCTGTATGAACATGGAAATATCTACACCGTCATCTGTATGAACATGGAAATATCTTCACGGCCATCTGTATGAACATATAAATACCTACAACGCCATCTGTATTAAGATGGAGATATCTACACCGCTATCTGTATAAACATGGAAATATCTACACCGCTACCTGTATAAACATGGAAATATCAGCACCGCTATCTGTATGAACATGGATATGTCTACACAGCCATCTGGATGAACATGGAAATAGCTACACCGCTATCTGTATGAGCTTGGAAATATCTACACCACTATCTGTATGAACATGGAAATATCTACAAAGCTATCTGTATGAACATGGAAATATCTACACCGCAATCTGTATGAACATGGAAATATCTACACCGCTATCTGTTTGAACATGGAAATATCTACACCGCTATCTGCATGAAAATGGAAATATCTACACTGCTATCTGCATATACATGGATATATCTACACAGCTATCTCTTTACACATGGAAATAACTACACCGCTATCTGCATGAACATGGGAATATCTGCACCGCCATCTGTATGAACATATAAATATTTACACCGCCATCTGTATTAAGATGGAGATATCTACACCGCTATCTGTATAAACATGGAAATATCTACACCGCTATCTGTATAAACATGGAAATATCTACACCGCTATCTGTATAAACATGGAAATATCTACACCGCTATCTGTATAAACAAGGAAATATCTACAACGCTACCTGTATAAACATGGAAATATCAGCACCACTATCGGTATGAACATTGAAATATCTACACCGCGATCTGTATGAACATGGAAATATCTACACCGCTACCTGTATGACCATGGAAATATCTACACCGCTATCTGTACGAACATGGAAATATCTACACCGCTATATGTATGAACATGGATATAGCTCCACCGCTATCTGTATGAACATGGAAAAACCTACACCGCTATCTGTATGAACATGGAAATATCTTCACCGCTAACTGTATGAACATGGAATTATCTTCACCGCCATCTGTATGAACATGGATATGTCTACACAGCCATCTGGATGAACATGGAAATATCTACACCGCTATCTGTATGAACATGGAAATATCTACACCGCTATCTGTATAAACATGGAAATATATACACCGCTATCTGTATAAACATGGAAATGTCTACACCGCTATCTGTATAAACTTGGAAATACCTACACCGCTACCTGTATAAACATGGAAATATCAGCACCGCTATCTGTATGAACATGGAAATATCTACACCACTATCTGTATGAACATGGAAATATCTACACCGCTATCTGTTTAAACATGCATACATCTTCACCGCTATCTGTATAAACATGGAAATATCTACACCGCTATCTGTATGAACATGGAAATAGCTACACTGCTATCTGAATGAACATGGAAATATCTACACCGCTATCTGTATGAACATGGAAATAGCTACACCGCCATCTGTATGAACTTGGAAATATCTGCACCACCATCTGTATGAACATATAAATATCTACACCGCCATCTGTATTAAGATGGAGATATCTACACCGCTATCTGTATAAACTTGGAAATATCTACACCGCTATCTGTATAAACATGGAAATATCCACACAGCTACCTGTATAAACATGGAAATATCAGCACCGCTATCTGTATGTACAAGGAAATATCTACACCGCTATCTGTACGAACATGGAAATATCTACACCGCACTCTGTATGAACATGGAAATAGCTACACCACTATCTGTATGAACATGGAAATATCAGCCCCTCTATCTGTATGAACATGGAAATATCTACACCACTATCTGTTTGAACATGGAAATATCTACACCGCTATCTGCATGAAAATGGAAATATCTACAGATATATCTGCATATACATGGAAATATCTACAAAGCTATCTCTTTACACATGGAAATAACTACACCACTATCTCTATAAACATGGAAATATGTACACCGCCACCTCTATGAACATGGAAATATCTGCACCGCCATCTGTATGAACATATAAATATCTACACCGCCATCTGTATTAAGATGGAGATATCTACACCGCTATCTGTATAAACTTGGAAATATCTACACCGCTATCTGTATAAACATGGAAATATCTACACAGCTACCTGTATAAACATGGAAATATAAGCACCGCTATCTGTATGAACATGGAAATATCTACACCGCTATCTGTACGAACTTGGAAATATCTACACCGCTATCTGTATGAACATGGAAATAGCTGCACCGCTATCTGTATGAACATGGAAATAACTACATCACTATCTGTATGAACATGGAAATATCTTCTCCGCTATCTGTATGAACATGGATATATCTACACAGCCATCTGTATGAACATGGATATATCTACACCGCTATCTGTATGAACATGGAAATATCTACACCGCTCTCTGTTTAAACATGCATACATCTTCACCGCTATCTGTATAAACATGGATATATCTACACAGCCATATGGATGAACATGGAAATATCTACACCGCTATCTGCATGAACATGGAAATAGCTACACCGCTATCTGTATGAACATGGAAATAGCTACACCGCCATCTGTATGAACTTGGAAATATCTGCACCACCATCTGTATGAACATATAAATAACTACACCGCCATCTGTATTAAGATGGAGATATCTACACCGCTATCTGTATAAACTTGGAAATATCTACACCGCTATCTGTATAAACATGGAAATATCCACACAGCTACCTGTATAAACATGGAAATATCAGCACCGCTATCTGTATGTACATGGAAATATCTACACCGCTATCTGTACGAACATGGAAATATCTACTCCGCACTCTGTATGAACATGGAAACAGCTACCCCCTATCTGTATGAACATGGAAATATCAGCCCCTCTATCTGTATGAACATGGAAATATCTACACCACTATCTGTATGAACATGGAAATATCTACACCGCTATCTGTATGAACATGGAATTATCTTCATCACCATCTGTATGAAGATGGATATGTCTACACAGCCATCTGGATGAACATGGAAATAGCTACACCGCTATCTGTGTAAACATGCATACTTCTTCACCGCTATCTGTATGAACATGGAAATATCTACAAAGCTATCTGTTTGAACATGGAAATATCTAAACCGATATCTGCATGAAAATGGAAATATCTACACAGCTATCTGCATATACATGGTAATATCTACACCGATATCTCTTTACACATGGAAATATCTACACCGCTATCTGTATGAACATGGAAATATCTACACCGTCATCTGTATGAACATGGAAATATCTGCACGGCCATCTGTATGAACATATAAATACCTACAACGCCATCTGTATTAAGATGGAGATATCTACACCGCTATCTGTATAAACATGGAAATATCTACACCGCTACCTGTATAAACATGGAAATATCAGCACCGCTATCTGTATGAACATGGATATGTCTACACAGCCATCTGGATGAACATGGAAATAGCTACACCGCTATCTGTATGAGCTTGGAAATATCTACACCACTATCTGTATGAACATGGAAATATCTACAAAGCTATCTGTATGAACATGGAAATATCTACACCGCAATCTGTATGAACATGGAAATATCTACACCGCTATCTGTTTGAACATGGAAATATCTACACCGCTATCTGCATGAAAATGGAAATATCTACACTGCTATCTGCATATACATGGATATATCTACACAGCTATCTCTTTACACATGGAAATAACTACACCGCTATCTGCATGAACATGGGAATATCTGCACCGCCATCTGTATGAACATATAAATATTTACACCGCCATCTGTATTAAGATGGAGATATCTACACCGCTATCTGTATAAACATGGAAATATCTACACCGCTATGTGTATAAACATGGAAATATCTACACCGCTATCTGTATAAACATGGAAATATCTACACCGCTATCTGTATAAACAAGGAAATATCTACAACGCTACCTGTATAAACATGGAAATATCAGCACCACTATCGGTATGAACATTGAAATATCTACACCGCGATCTGTATGAACATGGAAATATCTACACCGCTACCTGTATGACCATGGAAATATCTACACCGCTATCTGTACGAACATGGAAATATCTACACCGCTATATGTATGAACATGGATATAGCTCCACCGCTATCTGTATGAACATGGAAAAACCTACACCGCTATCTGTATGAACATGGAAATATCTTCACCGCTAACTGTATGAACATGGAATTATCTTCACCGCCATCTGTATGAACATGGATATGTCTACACAGCCATCTGGATGAACATGGAAATATCTACACCTCTATCTGTATGAACATGGAAATATCTACACCGCTATCTGTATAAACATGGAAATATATACACCGCTATCTGTATAAACATGGAAATGTCTACACCGCTATCTGTATAAACTTGGAAATACCTACACCGCTACCTGTATAAACATGGAAATATCAGCACCGCTATCTGTATGAACATGGAAATATCTACACCACTATCTGTATGAATATGGAAATATCTACACCGCTATCTGTTTAAACATGCATACATCTTCACCGCTTTCTGTATAAACATGGAAATATCTACACCGCTATCTGTATGAACATGGAAATAGCTACACTGCTATCTGAATGAACATGGAAATATCTACACTGCTATCTGTATGAACATGGAAATAGCTACACCGCCATCTGTATGAACTTGGAAATATCTGCACCACCATCTGTATGAACATATAAATATCTACACCGCCATCTGTATTAAGATGGAGATATCTACACCGCTATCTGTATAAACTTGGAAATATCTACACTGCTATCTGTATAAACATGGAAATATCCACACAGCTACCTGTATAAACATGGAAATATCAGCACCGCTATCTGTATGTACAAGGAAATATCTACACCGCTATCTGTACGAACATGGAAATATCTACACCGCACTCTGTATGAACATGGAAATAGCTACACCACTATCTGTATGAACATGGAAATATCAGCCCCTCTATCTGTATGAACATGGAAATATCTACACCACTATCTGTATGAACATGGAAATATCTAAACCGCTATCTGTATGAACATGGAATTATCTTCATCACCATCTGTATGAAGATGGATATGTCTACACAGCCATCTGGATGAACATGGAAATAGCTACACCGCTATCTGTGTAAACATGCATAATTCTTCACCGCTATCTGTATGAACATGGAAATATCTACAAAGCTATCTGTTTGAACATGGAAATATCTAAACCGATATCTGCATGAAAATGGGAATATCTACACAGCTATCTGCATATACATGGTAATATCTACACCGATATCTACACATGGAAATATCTACACCGCTATCTGTATGAACATGGAAATATCTACACCGCCATCTGTATGAACATGTAAATATCTGCATGGCCATCTGTATGAACATATAAATACCTACAACGCCATCTGTATTAAGATGGAGATATCTACACCGCTATCTGTATAAACATGGAAATATCTACACCGCTACCTGTATAAACATGGAAATATCAGCACCGCTATCTGTATGAACATGGATATGTCTACACAGACATCTGGATGAACATGGAAATAGCTACACCGCTATCAGTATGAGCTTGGAAATATCTACACCACTATCTGTATGAACATGGAAATATCTACAAAGCTATCTGTATGAACATGGAAATATCTACACCGCAATCTGTATGAACATGGAAATATCTACACCGCTATCTGTTTGAACATGGAAATATCTACACCGCTATCTGCATGAAAATGGAAATAACTACACTGCTATCTGCATATACATGGATATATCTACACAGCTATCTCTTTACACATGGAAATAACTACACCGCTATCTGCATGAACATGGGAATATCTGCACCGCCATCTGTATGAACATATAAATATTTACACCGCCATCTGTATTAAGATGGAGATATCTACACCGCTATCTGTATAAACATGGAAATATCTACACCGCTATCTGTATAAACATGGAAATATCTACACCGCTATCTGTATAAACATGGAAATATCTACACCGCTATCTGTATAAACAAGGAAATATCTACACCGCTACCTGTATAAACATGGAAATATCAGCACCACTATCGGTATGAACATTGAAATATCTACACCGCGATCTGTATGAACATGGAAATATCTACACCGCTGTCTGAATGACCATGGAAATATCTACACCGCTATCTGTACGAACTTGGAAATATCTACACCGCTATCTGTATGAAGATGGATATAGCTGCACCGCTATCTGTATGAACATGGAAATACCTACACCACTATCTGTATGAACATGGAAATATCTTCACCGCTAACTGTATGAACATGGAATTATCTTCACCGCCATCTGTATGAACATGGATATGTCTACACAGCCATCTGGATGAACATGGAAATATCTACACCGCTATCTGTATGAACATGGAAATATCTACACCGCTATCTGTATAAACATGGAAATATCTACACCGCTATCTGTATAAACATGGAAATGTCTACACCGCTATCTGTATAAACTTGGAAATACCTACACCGCTACCTGTATAAACATGGAAATATCAGCACCGCTATCTGTATGAACATGGAAATATCTACACCACTATCTGTATGAACATGGAAATATCTACACCGGCATCTGTATGAACATGGAAATATCTACACCGCTATCTGCATGAAAATGGAAATATCTACAGATATATCTGCATATACATGGAAATATCTACAAAGCTATCTCTTTACACATGGAAATATCTACACCACTATCTCTATAAACATGGAAATATCTACACCGCCATCTTTATGAACATGGAAATATCAGCACCGCTATCTGTATGAACATGGAAATATAAGCCCCTCTATCTGTATGAACATGGAAATATCTACACCACTATCTGTATGAACATGGAAATATCTACACCGCTATCTGTATGAACATGGAATTATCTTCACTGCCATCTGTATGAACATGGATATGTCCACACAGCCATCTGGATGAACATGGAAATATCTACACCGCTATCTGTATGAACATGGAAATAGCTACACCGCTATCTGTATGAACATGGAAATATCTACACCGCTATCTGTATGAACATGGAAATATCTTCACCGCTATCTGTGTAAACATGCATACATCTTCACCGCTATCTGTATAAACATGGAAATAACTACACCGCTATCTGTATGAACATGGAAATATCTTAACCGCTATCTGTTTGAACATGGAAATATCTAAACCGCTCTCTGCATGAAAATGGAAATATCTACACAGCAATCTGCATATACATGGAAATATCTACACAGCTATCTCTTTACACATGGAAATAACTACACCGCTATCTGTATGAACATGGAAATATCTACACCGCCATCTGTATGAACATGGATATATCTGCACAGCCATCTGGATGAACATGGAAATACCTACACCGCTATCTGTATGAACATGGAAATATCTACACCGCTATCTGTATGAACATGGAAATATCTACACCGCCATCTGTATGAACATGGAAATATCTGCACGGCCATCTGTATGAACATATAAATACCCACAACGCCATCTGTATTAAGATGGAGATATCTACACCGCTATCTGTATAAACATGGAAATATCTACACCGCTATCTGTATAAACATGGAAATATCTACACCGCTACCTGTATAAACATGGAAATATCAGCACCGCAATCTGTATGAACATGGAAATATCAGCCCCTCTATCTGTATGAACATGGAAATATCTACACCACTATCTGTATGAACATGGAAATATCTACACCGCTATCTGTATGAACATGGAATTATCTTCACCACCATCTGTATGAAGATGGATATGTCTACACAGCCATCTGGATGAACATGGAAATATCTACACCGCTATCTGTATGAACATGGAAATATCTACACCGCTATCTGTATAAACATGGAAATATCTATACCGCTATCTTTATGAACATGGAAATATCTTCACCGCTATCTGTATAAACATGGAAATATCTACACCGCTATCTGTATAAACAAGGAAATATCTACACCGCTACCTGTATAAACATGGAAATATCAGCACCACTATCTTTACGAACATTGAAATATCTACACCGCGATCTGTATGAACATGGAAATATCTACACCGCTATCTCTATGACCATGGAAATATCTACACCGCTATCTGTATGAACATGGAAATATCTACACCGCTATCAGTTTGAACATGGCAATATCTACACCGCTCTCAGCATGAAAATGTAAATATCTACACAGCTATCTGCATATACATGGAAATATCTACACAGCTATCTCTTTACACATGGAAATAACTACACCGCTATCACTATAAACATGGAAATATCTACAGCGCCATCTGTATGAACATGGAAATATCTCCACCGCCATCTGTATGAACATATAAATATCTACACCGCCATCTGTATTAAGAAGGAGATATCTACTCCGTTATCGGTATAAACATGGAAATATCTACACCGCTATCTGTATAAACATGGAAATATCTACACCGCTATCTGTATAAACATGGAAATATCTACACCGCTACCTGTATAAACATGGAAATATCGGCACCGCTATCGGTATGAACATGGAAATATCTACACCGCTATATGTATGAACATGGAAATATCTACCCGGCTATCTGTATGAACATGGAAATATCTTCACCGTCATCTGTATGAACATGGATATATCTACACAGCCATCTGTATGAACATGGAAACATCTACACCGCTATCTGTATGAACATGGAAATATCTACACCGCTATCTGTATGAACATGGAAATATCTTCACCGCCATCTGTATGAACATGGATATGTCTACACAGTCATCTGGATGAAGATGGAAATATCTACACCGCGATCTGTATGAACACGGAAATATCTACACCGCTATCTCTGTAAACATGCATACATCTTCACCGCTATCTGTATAAACATGGAAATATCTACACCGCTATCTGTATGAACATGGAAATATCTACACCGCTACCTGTATAAACATTTAAATATCAGCACCGCTATCTGTATGAACATGGAAATATCTACTCCGCTATCTCTATGAACAAGGAAATTTCTACACCGCTATCGGTAAGAACATGGAAATAGATACACCACTATCCGTATGAACATGGAAATATATACACCTCTACCTGTATGAACATGGAAATATCTACACCGCTTTCCGTGTAAACATGCATACATCTTCACCGCTATCTGTATAAACATGGAAATATCTACACCGCTATCTGTATGAACATGGAAATAGCTACACCGCTATCTGTATGAACATGGAAATATCAACACCGCTATCTGTATCAACATGGATATATCTACACAGCCATCTGGATGAACATGGAAATGTCAACACCGCTATCTGTGTAAACATGCATACATCTTCACCGCTATCTGTATAAACATGGAAATATCTACACCGCTATCTGTATGAACATGGAAATATCTACACCGCTATCTGTATGAACATGGAAATATCTACACCGCTATCTGTTTGAACATGGAAATATCTACACCGCTATCTGCATGAAAATGGAAATATCTACACTGCTATCTGCATATACATGGAAATATCTACACAGCTATCTCTTCACACATGGTAATAACAACACCGCTATCTGTATGAACATGGAAATATCTACTCCGCCATCTGTATGAACATGGAAATATCTGCACCGCCAACTGAAGGAACGTATAAATATCTACGCCACTATCTGTATTAAGATGGGGATATCTACACCGCTATCTGTATAAACATGGAAATATCTACACCGCTATCTCTATAAACATGGAAATATCTACACCGCTATCTGTATGAACATGGAAATATCTACACCGCTATCTGTATGAACATGGAAATATCTACACCGCTATCTGTATGAACATGGATATATCTACACAGCCCTCTGGATGAACATGGAAATATCCACACCGCTATCTGTGTAAACATGCATACATCTTCACCGCTATCTGTATAAACATGGAAATATCTACACCGCTATCTTTATGAATATGGAAATATCTACACTGCTATCTGTTTGAAGATGGAAATATATACACCGCTATCTGCATGAAAATGGAAATATCTACACAGCTATCTGCATATACATGGAAATATCTACACAGCTATCTCTTTACACATGGAAATAACTACACCGCTATCTGTATGAACATGGAAATATCTACACCGGCATCTGTATGAACATGGAAATATCTGCACGGCCATTTGTATGAACATATATATATCTACACAGCCATCTGTATTAAGATGGAGATATCAACACCGCTATCTGTATAAACATGGAAATATCTACACCGCTATCTGTATAAACATGGAAATATCTACACCGCTATCTTTATAAACATGGAAATATCTACACCGCTCCCTGTATAAACATGGAAATATCAGCACCGCTATCTGTATGAACATGGAAATATCAGCCCCTCTATCTGTATGAACATGGAAATATCTACACCACTATCTGTATGAACATGGAAATATCTACGCTGCTATCTGTATGAGCATGGAAATATGTTCACCGACATCTGTATGAACATGGATATATCTGCACAGCCATCTGGATGAACATGGAAATATCTACACCGCTATCTGTATGAACACGGAAATATGTTCACTGCCATCTGTATGAACATGGATAAATCTACACAGCCATATGGATAAACATGGAAATATCTACACCGCTATCTGCATGAACATGGAAATAGCTACACCGCTATCTATATGAACATGGAAATAGCTACACCGCCATCTGTATGAACATGGAAATATCTGCACCGCCATCTGTATGAACATATAAATATCTACACCGCCATCTGTATTAAGATGGAGATATCTACACCGCTATCTGTATAAACTTGGAAATATCTACACCGCAATCATGTAAAAATGGAAATATCTACACCGCTATCTGTATAAACATGGAAATATCCACACTACTACCTGTATAAACATGGAAATATCAGCACCGCTATCTGTATGAACATGGAAATATCTACACCGCTATCTGTACGAACATGGACATATCTACACCACTATATGTATGAACATGGAAATAGCTACACCGCTATCTGTATGAACATGGAAATATCTACACTACTATCTGTATGAACATGGAAATAGCTACACCATTATCTGTGTAAACATGCATACTTCTTCACCGCTATCTGTATAAACATGGAAATACCTACACCGCTATCTGTATGAACATGGAAATATCTACACCGCTACCTGTATAAACATTTAAATATCAGCACCGCTATCAGTATGAACATGGAAATATCTACTCCGCTATCTCTATGAACAAGGAAATTTCTACACCGCTATCGGTAAGAACATGGAAATAGATACACCACTATCCGTATGAACATGGAAATATATACACCTCTACCTGTATGAACATGGAAATATCTACACCGCTTTCCGTGTAAACATGCATACATCTTCACCGCTATCTGTATAAACATGGAAATATCTACACCGCTATCTGTATGAACATGGAAAAAGCTACACCGCTATCTGTATGAACATGGAAATATCAACACCGCTATCTGTATCAACATGGATATATCTACACAGCCATCTGGATGAACATGGAAATGTCAACACCGCTATCTGTGTAAACATGCATACATCTTCACCGCTATCTGTATAAACATGGAAATATCTACACCGCTATCTGTATGAACATGGAAATATCTACACCGCTATCTGTATGAACATGGAAATATCTACACCGCTATCTGTTTGAACATGGAAATATCTACACCGCTATCTGCATGAAAATGGAAATATCTACACTGCTATCTGCATATACATGGAAATATCTACACAGCTATCTCTTCACACATGGTAATAACAACACCGCTATCTGTATGAACATGGAAATATCTACTCCGCCATCTGTATGAACATGGAAATATCTGCACCGCCAACTGAAGGAACGTATAAATATCTACGCCACTATCTGTATTAAGATGGGGATATCTACACCGCTATCTGTATAAACATGGAAATATCTACACCGCTATCTCTATAAACATGGAAATATCTACACCGCTATCTGTATGAACATGGAAATATCTACACCGCTATCTGTATGAACATGGAAATATCTACACCGCTATCTGTATGAACATGGATATATCTACACAGCCCTCTGGATGAACATGGAAATATCCACACCGCTATCTGTGTAAACATGCATACATCTTCACCGCTATCTGTATAAACATGGAAATATCTACACCGCTATCTTTATGAACATGGAAATATCTACACTGCTATCTGTTTGAAGATGGAAATATATACACCGCTATCTGCATGAAAATGGAAATATCTACACAGCTATCTGCATATACATGGAAATATCTACACAGCTATCTCTTTACACATGGAAATAACTACACCGCTATCTGTATGAACATGGAAATATCTACACCGGCATCTGTATGAACATGGAAATATCTGCACGGCCATTTGTATGAACATATATATATCTACACAGCCATCTGTATTAAGATGGAGATATCAACACCGCTATCTGTACAAACATGGAAATATCTACACCGCTATCTGTATAAACATGGAAATATCTACACCGCTATCTTTATAAACATGGAAATATCTACACCGCTCCCTGTATAAACATGGAAATATCAGCACCGCTATCTGTATGAACATGGAAATATCAGCCCCTCTATCTGTATGAACATGGAAATATCTACACCACTATCTGTATGAACATGGAAATATCTACACTGCTATCTGTATGAGCATGGAAATATGTTCACCGACATCTGTATGAACATGGATATATCTACACAGCCATCTGGATGAACATGGAAATATCTACACCGCTATCTGTATGAACACGGAAATATCTTCACTGCCATCTGTATGAACATGGATAAATCTACACAGCCATATGGATAAACATGGAAATATCTACACCGCTATCTGCATGAACATGGAAATAGCTACACCGCTATCTATATGAACATGGAAATAGCTACACCGCCATCTGTATGAACATGGAAATATCTGCACCGCCATCTGTATGAACATATAAATATCTACACCGCCATCTGTATTAAGATGGAGATATCTACACCGCTATCTGTATAAACTTGGAAATATCTACACCGCAATCATATAAAAATGGAAATATCTACACCGCTATCTGTATAAACATGGAAATATCCACACTACTACCTGTATAAACATGGAAATATCAGCACCGCTATCTGTATGAACATGGAAATATCTACACCGCTATCTGTACGAACATGGACATATCTACACCACTATATGTATGAACATGGAAATAGCTACACCGCTATCTGTATGAACATGGAAATATCTACACTACTATCTGTATGAACATGGAAATAGCTACACCGTTATCTGTGTAAACATGCATACTTCTTCACCGCTATCTGTATAAACATGGAAATACCTACACCACTATCTGTATGAACATGGAAATATCTACACTGCTATCTGTATGAGCATGGAAATATGTTCACCGCCATCTGTATGCACATGGATATATCTACACAGCCATCTGGATGAACATGGAAATATCTACACCGCTATCTGTATGAACATGGAAATATCTTCACTGCCATCTGTATGAAGATGGATAAATCTACACAGCCATATGGATAAACATGGAAATATCTACACCGCTATCTGCATGAACATGGAAATTGCTACACCGCAATCTATATGAACATGGAAATAGCTACACCGCCATCTGTATGAACATGGAAATATCTGCACCGCCATCTGTATGAACATATAAATATCTACACCGCCATCTGTATTAAGATTGAGATATCTACACTGCTATCTGTATAAACTTGGAAATATCTACACCGCTATCGTATAAAAATGGAAATATCTACACAGCTATCTGCATATACATGGAAATATCTACAAAGCTATCTCTATACACATGGAAATAACTACACCGCTATCTCTATAAACATGGAAATATCTACACCGCCATCTGTATGAACATGGAAATAACTGCACCGCCATCTGTATGAACATATAAATATCTACACCGCCATCTGTATTAAGATGGAGATATCTTCACCGCTATCTGTATAAACTTGGAAATATCAGCACCGCTATCTGTATGAACATGGAAATATCTATACCGCTATCTTCATGAACATGGAAATATCTACACCGCTATCTGTATGAACATGGAAATAGCTACACCGCTATCTGTATGAGCATGGAAATATCTACACCACTATCTGTATGAACATGGAAATATCTACACAGCTATCTGTTTGAACATGGAAATATCTACACCGCTATCTGCATGAAAATGGAAATACCTACACTGCTATCTGCATATACATGGAAATATCTACACAGCTATCTCTTTACACATGGAAATAACTACACCGCTATCTGTATGAACATAGAAATATCTACACCGCCATCTGTATGAACATGGAAATATCTGCACCGCCATCTGTATGAACATATAAATATCTACACCGCCATCAGTATAAAGATTTAGATATCTACACCGCTATCTGTATAAACATGGAAATATCTACACCGCTACCTGTATAAACATGGAAATATCAGCACCACTATCTGTATGAAAATGGAAATATCTACACCGCTATCTGTATGAACATGGAAATATCTACACCGCTATCTGTATGAACATGGAAATATCTACACCGCTATCTGTATGAACATGGAAATATCTACACCGCTATCTGTTTGAACATGGAAATATCTACACCGCTGTCTGCATGAAAATGGAAATATCTATACAGCTATCTGCATATATATGGAAATAACTACACAGCTATCACTTTACACATTGAAATAACTACACCGCTATCTCTATAAACATTGAAATATCTACACCGCCATCTGTATGAACATGGAAATATCTGCACCGCCAACTGTATGAACATATAAATATCTACACCGCCATCTGTATTAAGAAGGAGATATCTACACCGCTATCTGTATAAACATGGAAATATCTCCACCGCTATCTGTATAAACATGGAAATATCTACACCGCTACCTGTATAAACATGGAAATATCAGCACCGCTATCAGTATGAACATGGAAATATCTACACCGCTATCTGTATGAACATGGAAATATCTACAACGCTATCTGTATGAACATGGAAATATATTCACCGCCATCTGTATGAACATGGATATGCCTACACAGCCATCTGGATGAACATGGAAATATCTACACCGCGATCTGTATGAACATGGAAATATCTACACCGCTATCTGTGTAAACATGCATACATTTCACCGCTATCTGTATAAACATGGAAATATCTACACCGCTATCTGTATGAACATGGAAATATCTACAGCGCTATCTGTTTGAACATGGAAATATCTACACCACTATCTGTATGAACATGGAAATATCTACACCGCTATCTGTATGAACATGGAAATAGCTACACCGCTATCTGTATCAGCATGGAAATATCTACACTACTATCTGTATGAACATGGAAATATCTACACAGCTATCTGTATGAACATGGATATATCTACACAGCCATCTGGATGAACATGGAAATATCTACACCGCTATATGTATGAACCTGGAAATATCTACACCGCTATCTGTGTAAACATGCATACTTCTTCAACGCTATCTGTATAAACATGGAAATATCTACACCGCTATCTGTATGAACATGGAAATAGCTACACCGCTATCTGTATGAACACGGAAATATCTACACCGCTATCTGTATGAACATGGATATATCTACACCGCTATCTGTTTGAACATGGAAATATCTACACCGCTATCTGCATGAAAATGGAAATAACTACACTGCTATCTGCATATACATGGAAATATCTACTCAGCTATCTCTTTACACATGGAAATAACTACACTGCTATCTGTATGAACATGGAAATATCTACACCGCCATCTGTATTAACATGGAAATATCTTCACCGCCAACTGTATGAACATATAAATATTTACACC
This sequence comes from Gorilla gorilla gorilla, assembly GCF_029281585.2. Taxonomy (NCBI): domain Eukaryota; kingdom Metazoa; phylum Chordata; class Mammalia; order Primates; family Hominidae; genus Gorilla; species Gorilla gorilla. The sequence continues at coordinate 4,173,303 of NC_073224.2, forward strand.
GCCATCTGTATTAAGAAGGAGATATCTACACCGCCATTTGTATAAACATGGAAATATATACACCGCTATCTGTATAAACATGGAAATATCTACACCGCTATCTGTATAAACATGGAAATATCTACACCGCTACCTGTATAAACATGGAAATATCAGCACCGCTATCAGTATGAACATGGAAATATCTACACCGCTATCTGTATGAACATGGAAATATCTACACCGCTATCTGTATGAGCATGGAAATATCGTCGCCATCTGTATGAACATGGATATATCTACACAGCCTTCTATATAAACATGGAAATATCTATACCGCTATCTGTATGAACATGGAAATATCTTCACTGCAATCTGTATGAACATGGATATGTCTACACAGCCATCTGGATGAACATGGAAATAGCTACACCGCTATCTGTATGAGCATGGAAATATCTACACCTCTATCTCTATGAAAATGGAAATATCTACACAGCTATCTGTATGAACATGGAAATATCTACACCGCAATCTGTATGAACATGGAAATATCTACACCGCTATCTGTTTGAACATGGAAATATCTACACTGCTATCTGCATGAAAATGGAAATATCTACTCTGCTATCTGCATATACATGGAAATATCTACCCAGCTATCTCTTTACACATGGAAATAACTACACCGCTATCTGCATGAACATGGGAATATCTGCACCGCCATCTGTATGAACATATAAATATCTACACCGCCATCTGTATTAAGATGGAGATATCTACACCGCTATCTGTATAAACATGGAAATATCTACACCGCTATCTGTATAAACATGGAAATATCTACACCGCTATCTGTATAAACATGGAAATATCTACACCGCTATCTGTATAAACAAGGAAATATCTACACCGCTACCTGTATAAACATGGAAATATCAGCACCACTATCGGTATGAACATTGAAATATCTACACCGCGATCTGTATGTACATGGAAATATCTACACCGCTATCTCTATGACCATGGAAATATCTACACCGCTATCTGTATGAACATGGAAATATCTACACCGCTATCAGTTTGAACATGGAAATATCTACACCGCTCTCAGCATGAAAATGTAAATATCTACACAGCTATCTGCATATACATGGAAATATCTACACAGCTATCTCTTTACACATGGAAATAACTACACCGCTATCACTATAAACATGGAAATATCTACAGCGCCATCTGTATAAACATGGAAATATCTACACCGCTATCTGTATAAACATGGAAATATCTACACCGCTATCTGTATAAACATGGAAATATCTACACCGCTACCTGTATAAACATTGAAATATCGGCACCGCTATCGGTATGAACATGGAAATATCTACACCGCTATCAGTATGAACATGGAAATATCTACCTGGCTATCTGTATGAACATGGAAATATCTTCACCGTCATCTGTATGAACATGGATATATCTACACAGCCATCTGTATGAACATGGAAACATCTACACCGCTATCTGTATGAACATGGAAATATCTTCACCGCCATCTGTATGAACATGGATATGTCTACACAACCATCTGGATGAACATGGAAATATCTACACCGCTATCTGTATGAACATGGAAATATCTACACCGCTATCTGTATGAACATGGAAATATCTTCACCGCCATCTGTATGAACATGGATATATCTACACACCCATCTGGATGAACATGGAAATATCTACACCGCTATCTGTATGAACATGGAAATATCTACAGCACTATCTGTATGAACATGGAAATATCTGCACCGCCATCTGTATGAACATATAAATATCTACACCGCCATCTGTATTAAGATGGAGATATCTACACCGCTATCTGTATAAACTTGGAAATATCTACACCGTTATCTGTATAAACATGGAAATATCTACACCGCTATCTGTATAAACATGGAAATAGCTGCACCGCTATCTGTATGAACATGGAAATATCTACAGCACTATCTGTATGAACATGGAAATATCTACATCGCTATCTGTATGAACATGGATATATCTACACAACCATCTGGATGAACATGGAAATATCTACACCGCTATCTGTTTGAACATGGAAATATCTACACCGCTATCTGTGTAAACATGCATACATCTTCACCGCTATCTGTATAAACATGGATATATCTACACCACTATCTGTATGAACATGGAAATATCTACACCGCTATCTGTTTGAACATGGAAATATCTAAACCGCTATCTGCCTGAAAATGGAAATATCTGCACAGCCATCTGTATGAACATATAAATATCTACACTGCCAACTGTATTAAGATGGAGATATCTACACCGCTATCTGTATAAACTTGGAAACATCTACACCGCTATCTGTATAAACATGGAAATATCTACACCGCTATCTGTATAAACATGGAAATATCTGCACCGCTACCTGTATGAACATGGAAATATCTACACCGCTATCTGTTTGAACATGGAAATATCTAAGCGGCTATCTTCATGAAAATGGAAATATCTACACTGCTATCTGCATATACATGGAAATATCTTCACAGCTATCTCTTTGCGCATGGAAATAACTACACCGCTGTCTGTATGAACATGGAAATATCTTCACCGACATCTGTATGAACATGGATATATCTACACAGCCATTTGGATGAACATGGAAATATCTACACCGCTATCTGTATAAACATGGAAATATCTACACCGCTATCTGTATGAACATGGAAATATCTACACCGCTACCTATATAAACATGGAAATATAAGCACCGCTATCTGTATGAACATGGAAATATCTACACCGCTATCTGTACGAACATGGAAATATCTACACCGCTATCTGTATGAACATGGAAATAGCTGCACGGCTATCTGTATGAACATGGAAATATCTACACCACTATCTGTATGAACATGGAAATATCTGCACGGCCATCTGTATGAACATATAAATATCTACACCGCCATCTGTATTAAGATGGAGATATCTACACCGCTATCTGTATAAACATGGAAATAACTACACCGCTATCTGTATAAACATGGAAATGTCTACACCGCTATCTGTATAAACTTGGAAATACCTACACCGCTACCTGTATAAACATGGAAATATCAGCACCGCTATCTGTATGAACATGGAAATATCAGCCCATCTATCTGTATGAACATAGAAATATCTACACCACTATCTGTATGAACATGGAAATATCTACACCGCTATCTGTATGAACATGGAAATATCTTCACCGCCATCTGTATGAACATGGATATATCTACACAGCCATCTGGATGAACATGGAAATATCTACACCGCTATCTGTATGAACATCGAAATAGCTACACCGCTATCTGTATGAACATGGAAATATCTACACCGCTATCTGTTTGAACATGGAAATATCTACACCGCTATCTGCATGAAAATGGAAATATCTACAGATATATCTGCATATACATGGAAATATCTACAAAGCTATCTCTTTACACATGGAAATAACTACAACACTATCTCTATAAACATGGAAATATCTACACCGCCACCTCTATGAACATGGAAATATCTGCACCGCCATCTGTATGAACATATAAATATCTACACCGCCATCTGTATTAAGATGGAGATATCTACACCGCTATCTGTATAAACATGGAAATATCTACACAGCTACCTGTATAAACATGGAAATATAAGCACCGCTATCTGTATGAACATGGAAATATCTACACCGCTATCTGTACGAACTTGGAAATATCTACACCGCTATCTGTATGAACATGGAAATAGCTGCACCGCTATCTGTATGAACATGGAAATATCAACATCACTATCTGTATGAACATGGAAATATCTTCTCCGCTATCTGTATGAACATGGATATATCTACACAGCCATCTGTATGAACATGGATATATCTACACCGCTATCTGTATGAACATGGAAATATCTACACCGCTCTCTGTTTAAACATGCATACATCTTCACCGCTATCTGTATAAACATGGATATATCTACACAGCCATATGGATGAACATGGAAATATCTACACCGCTATCTGCATGAACATGGAAATAGCTACACCGCTATCTGCATGAAAATGGAAATATCTACACTGCTATCTGCATATACATGGATATATCTACACAGCTATCTCTTTACACATGGAAATAACTACACCGCTATCTGCATGAACATGGGAATATCTGCACCTCCATCTGTATGAACATATAAATATTTACACCGCCATCTGTATTAAGATGGAGATATCTACACCGCTATCTGTATAAACATGGAAATATCTACACCGCTATCTGTATAAACATGGAAATATGTACACCGCTATCTGTATAAACATGGAAATATCTACACCGCTATCTGTATAAACAAGGAAATATCTACAACGCTACCTGTATAAACATGGAAATATCAGCACCACTATCGGTATGAACATTGAAATATCTACACCGCGATCTGTATGAACATGGAAATATCTACACCGCTATCTGTATGACCATGGAAATATCTACACCGCTATCTGTACGAACATGGAAATATCTACACCGCTATATGTATGAACATGGATATAGCTCCACCGCTATCTGTATGAACATGGAAATACCTACACCTCTATCTGTATGAACATGGAAATATCTTCACCGCTAACTGTATGAACATGGAATTATCTTCACCGCCATCTGTATGAACATGGATATGTCTACACAGCCATCTGGATGAACATGGAAATATCTACACCGCTATCTGTATGAACATGGAAATATCTACACCGCTCTCTGTTTAAACATGCATACATCTTCACCGCTATCTGTATAAACATGGAAATGTCTACACCGCTATCTGTATAAACTTGGAAATACCTACACCGCTACCTGTATAAACATGGAAATATCAGCACCGCTATCTGTATGAACATGGAAATATCTACACCACTATCTGTATGATCATGGAAATATCTACACCGCTATCTGTTTAAACATGCATACATCTTCACCGCTATCTGTATAAACATGGAAATATCTACACCGCTATCTGTATGAACATGGAAATAGCTACACTGCTATCTGAATGAACATGGAAATATCTACACCGCTATCTGTATGAACATGGAAATAGCTACACCGCCATCTGTATGAACTTGGAAATATCTGCACCACCATCTGTATGAACATATAAATATCTACACCGCCATCTGTATTAAGATGGAGATATCTACACCGCTATCTGTATAAACTTGGAAATATCTACACCGCTATCTGTATAAACATGGAAATATCCACACAGCTACCTGTATAAACATGGAAATATCAGCACCGCTATCTGTATGTACAAGGAAATATCTACACCGCTATCTGTACGAACATGGAAATATCTACACTGCACTCTGTATGAACATGGAAATAGCTACACCACTATCTGTATGAACATGGAAATATCAGCCCCTCTATCTGTATGAACATGGAAATATCTACACCACTATCTGTATGAATATGGAAATATCTACACCGCTATCTGTATGAACATGGAATTATCTTCATAACCATCTGTATGAAGATGGATATGTCTACACAGCCATCTGGATGAACATGGAAATAGCTACACCGCTATCTGTGTAAACATGCATACTTCTTCACCGCTATCTGTATGAACATGGGAATATCTACAAAGCTATCTGTTTGAACATGGAAATATCTAAACCGATATCTGCATGAAAATGGAAATATCTACACAGCTATCTGCATATACATGGTAATATCTACACCGATATCTCTTTACACATGGAAATATCTACACCGCTATCTGTATGAACATGGAAATATCTACACCGTCATCTGTATGAACATGGAAATATCTGCACGGCCATCTGTATGAACATATAAATACCTACAACGCCATCTGTATTAAGATGGAGATATCTACACTGCTATCTGTATAAACACGGAAATATCTACACCGCTACCTGTATAAAAATGGAAATATCAGCACCGCTATCTGTATGAACATGGATATGTCTACACAGCCATCTGGATGAACATGGAAATAGCTACACCGCTATCTGTATGAGCTTGGAAATATCTACACCACTATCTGTATGAACATGGAAATATCTACAAAGCTATCTGTATGAACATGGAAATATCTACACCGCAATCTGTATGAACATGGAAATATCTACACCGCTATCTGTTTGAACATGGAAATATCTACACCGCTATCTGCATGAAAATGGAAATATCTACACTGCTATCTGCATATACATGGATATATCTACACAGCTATCTCTTTACACATGGAAATAACTACACCGCTATCTGCATGAACATGGGAATATCTGCACCGCCATCTGTATGAACATATAAATATTTACACCGCCATCTGTATTAAGATGGAGATATCTACACCGCTATCTGTATAAACATGGAAATATCTACACCGCTATCTGTATAAACATGGAAATATCTACACCGCTACCTGTATAAACATGGAAATATCTACACCGCTACCTGTATAAACATGGAAATATCAGCACCGCTATCTGTATGAACATGGAAATATCAGCCCCTCTATCTGTATGAACATGGAAATATCTACACCGCTATCTGTATGAACATGGAAATATCTACACCACTATCTGTATGAACATGGAAATATCTACACCGCTATCTGTTTGAACATGGAAATATCTAAACCGCAATCCGCCTGAAAATGGAAATATCTGCACCGCCATCTGTATGAACATATAAATGTCTACACCGCCAACTGTATTAAGATGGAGATATCTACACCGCTATCTGTATAAACTTGGAAATATCTACACCGCTATCTGTATAAACATGGAAATATCTACACCGCTATCTGTATAAACAAGGAAATATCTGCACCACTACCTGTATAAACATGGAAATATCAGCACCGATATCTGTATGAACGTGGAAATATCTACACCGCTATCTGTACGAACATGGAAATATCTACACCGCTATCTGTATGAACATGGAAATAGCTACAGCGCTATCTGTATGAAGATGGAAATATCTACACCACTATCTGTATGAACATGGAAATATCTACACCGCTATCTCTATGAACATGGATATATCTACACAGCCATCTGGATGAACATGGAAATATCTAAACCGCTATCTGTATGAACATGGAAATATCTACACCGTTATCTGTGTAAACATGCATACATCTTCACCACTATCTGTATGAACATGGAAATATCTACACCGCTATCTGTAAGAACATGGAAATATCTTCACCGCCATCTGTATGAACATGGATATATCTACACAACCATCTGGATGAACATGGAAATATCTACACCGCTATCTGTATGAACATGGAAATATCTACACCGCTATCTGTGTAAACATGCATACATCTTCACCGCTATCTGTATAAACATGGAAATAACTACACCGCTATCTGTATGAACATGGAAATATCTACACCGCTATCTGTTTGAACATGGAAATATCTAAACCGCTATCCGCATGAAAATGGAAATATCTGCACCGCCATCTGCATGTACATATAAATATCTACACCGCCATCTATATTAAGATGGAGATATCTACACCGCTATCTGCATAAACTTGGAAATATCTACACCGCTATCTGTATAAACATGGAAATATCTACACCGCTATCTCTATAAACATGGAAATATCCACACCGCTACCTGTATAAACATGGAAATATAAGCACCGCTATCTGTATGAACATGGAAATATCTACACCGCTATCTGTACGAACATGGAAATATCTACACCGCTATCTGTATGAACATGGAATTATCTTCACCACCATCTGTATGAACATGGATATGTCTACACAGCCATCTGGATGAACATGGAAATATCTACACCGCTATCTGTATGAATATGGAAATATCTAAACCGCTATCTGCATGAAAATGGAAATATCTACACAGCTATCTGCATATACATGGAAATATCTACACAGCTATCTCTTTACACATGGAAATAACTACACCGCTATCTGTATGAACATGGAAATATCTACACCGCTATCTGTTTGAACATGGAAATATCTAAACCGCTATCTGCATGAAAATGGAAATATCAACACAGCTATCTGCATATACATGGAAATATCTACACAGCTATCTCTTTACACATGGAAATAACTACACCGCTATCTGTATGAACATGGAAATATCTACACCGGCATCTGTATGAACATGGAAATATCTGGACGGCCATTTGTATTAACATATAAATATCTACACCGCCATCTGTATAAACATGGAAATATCTACACCGCTATCCTTATAAACATGGAAATATCCACACCGCTACCTGTATAAACATGGAAATATCAGCACAGCTATCTGTATGAACATGGAAATATCTACACCGCTATCTGCACGAACATGGAAATATCTACACCGCTATCTGCATGAACATGGAAATAGCTACACCGCTATCTGTATGAACATGGAAATATCTACACTACTATCTGTATGAACATGGAAATAGCTACACAGCTATCTGTGTAAAGATGAATACTTCTTCACCGCTATCTGTATAAACATGGATATATCTACATCGCTATCTGTATGAACATGGGAATATCTACATCGCTGTCTGTTTGAACATGGAAATATCTAAACCGCTATCTGCATGATAATGGAAATATCTACACAGATATCTGCATATACATGGAAATAACTACACCGCTATCTGTATGAACATGGAAATATCTGCACGGCCATCTGTATGAACATATAAACATCTACACTGCCATCTGTATTAAGGTGGAGATATCTACACCGCTATCTGTATAAACATGGAAATATCAACAACGCTATCTGTATAAACATGGAAATGTCTACACCGCTATGTGTATAAACTTGGAAATATCTACACCGCTACCGGTATAAACATGGAAATATCAGCACCGCTATCTGTATGAACATGGAAACATCAGCCCATCTATCTGTATGAAAATGGAAATATCTACACCACTATCTGTATGAACATGGAAATATCTACACCGCTATCTGTATGAACATGGAAATATCTTCACCGCCTTCTGTATGAACATGGATATATCTACACAGCCATTTGGAAGAACATGGAAATATCTACACAGCTATCTGTATGAACATGGAAATAGCTACACCGCTATCTGTATGAACATGGAAATATCTACACCACTATCTGTATGAACATGGAAATAGATACACCGCTATCTGTGTAAACATGCATACTCCTTCACCGCTATCTGTATAAACATGGAAATATCTACACCGCTATCTGTATGAACATGGAAATATCTACACCGCTACCTGTTTGAACATGGAAATATCTAAACCGATATCTGCATGAAAATGGAAATATCTACACAGCTATCTGCATATACATGGTAATATGTACACCGCTATCTCTTTACACATGGAAATATCTACACCGCTATCTGTATGAACATGGAAATATCTACACCGCCATCTGTATGAACATGGAAATATCTGCACGGCCATCTGTATGAACATATAAATACCTACACCGCCACCTGTATTAAGATGGAGATATCTACACCGCTATCTGTATAAACATGAAAATATCTACACCGCTATCTGTATAAACATGGAAATATCTACACCGCTACCTGTATAAACATGGAAATATCAGCACCGCTATCTGTATGAACATGGAAATATCAGCCCCTCTATCTGTATGAACATGGAAATATCTACACCACTATCTGTATGAACATGGAAATATCTACACCGCTATCTGTACCAACATGGAAATATCTTCACCGCCATATGTATGAAACTGGATATATCTACACACCCATCTGGATGAACATGGAAATATCTACACCGCTATCTGTATGAACATGGAAATAACTACTCCGGTATCTGTGTAAACATGCAAACATCTTCACCGCTATCTGTATAAACATGGAAATATCTACACCGCTATCTGTATGAACATGGAAATATCTACACCGCTATCTGTTTGAACATGGAAATATCTACACCGCTATCTGCATGAAAATGGAAATATCTACACAGCTATCTGCATATACATGGAAATATCTACAAAGCTATCTCTTTACACATGGAAATATCTACACCACTATCTGTATGAACATGGAAATATCTATACCGCTATCTGTATGAACATGGAATTATCTTCACCACCATCTGTGTGAACATGGATATGTCTACACAGCCATCTGGATGAACATGGAAATATCTACACCGCTATCTGTATGAACATGGAAATAGCTACACAACTATCTGTATGAACATGGAAATATCTACACCACTCTCTGTATGAACATGGAAATATCTACACCGCTATCTGTATGAACATGGAAATATCTTCACTGCCATCTGTATGAACGTGGATATATCTACACAACCATCTGGATGAACATGGAAATATCTACACCGCTATCCGTATGAACATGGAAATATCTACACCGCTATCTGTGTAAACATGCATACATCTTCACCGCTATCTGTATAAACATGGAAATAACTACACCACTATCTGTATGAACATGGAAATATCTACACCGCTATCTGTATGAACATGGAAATATCTACAGCACTATCTGTATGAACATGGAAATATCTACACCGCTATCTGTATGAACATGGATATATCTACACAGCCATCAGGATGAACATGGAAATATCTACACCGCTATTTGTATGAACATGGAAATATCTACACCGCTATCTGTGTAAACAGGCATATATCTTCACCGCTATCTGTATAAACATGGATATATCTACACCACTATCTGTATGAACATGGAAATATCTACACCGCTATCTGTTTGAACATGGAAATATCTAAACCGCAATCTGCCTGAAAATGGAAATATCTGCACCGCCATCTGTATGAACATATAAATGTCTACACCGCCAACTGTATTAAGATGGAGATATCTACACCGCTATCTGTATAAACTTGGAAATATCTACACCGCTATCTGTATAAACATGGAAATATCTACACCGCTATCTGTATAAACAAGGAAATATCTGCACCACTACCTGTATAAACATGGAAATATCAGCACCGATATCTGTATGAACGTGGAAATATCTACACCGCTATCTGTACGAACATGGAAATATCTACACCGCTATCTGTATGTACATGGAAATAGCTACAGCGCTATCTGTATGAAGATGGAAATATCTACACCACTATCTGTATGAACATGGAAATATCTACACCGCTATCTCTATGAACATGGATATATCTACACAGCCATCTGGATGAACATGGAAATATCTACACCGCTATCTGTATGAACATGGAAATAGCTACACCGTTATCTGTGTAAACATGCATACATCTTCACCACTATCTGTATGAACATGGAAATATCTACACCGCTATCTGTAAGAACATGGAAATATCTTCACCGCCGTCTGTATGAACATGGATATATCTACACAACCATCTGGATGAACATGGAAATATCTACACCGCTATCTGTATGAACATGGAAATATCTACACAGCTATCTGTGTAAACATGCATACATCTTCACCGCTATCTGTATAAACATGGAAATAACTACACCGCTATCTGTATGAACATGGAAATATATACACCGCTATCTGTTTGAACATGGAAATATCTAAACCGCTATCCGCATGAAAATGGAAATATCTGCACCGCCATCTGCATGTACATATAAATATCTACACCGCCATCTGTATTAAGATGGAGATATCTACACCGCTATCTGCATAAACTTGGAAATATCTACACCGCTATCTGTATAAACATGGAAATATCTACACCGCTATCTGTATAAACATGGAAATATCCACACCGCTACCTGTATAAACATGGAAATATAAGCACCACTATCTGAATGAACATGAAAATATCTACACCGCTATCTGTACGAACATGGAAATATCTACACCGCTATCTGTATGAACATGGAATTATCTTCACCACCATCTGTATGAACATGGATATGTCTACACTGCCATCTGGATGAACATGGAAATATCTACACCGCTATCTGTTTGAATATGGAAATATCTAAACCGCTATCTGCATGAAAATGGAAATATCTACACAGCTATCTGCATATGCATGGAAATATCTACACAGCTATCTCTTTACACATGGAAATAACTACACCGCTATCTGTATGAACATGGAAATATCTACACCGGCATCTGTATGAACATGGAAATATCTGCACGGCCATTTGAATGAACATATAAATATGTACACCGCCATCTGTATTAAGATGGAGATATCTACACCGCTATCTGTATAAACATGGAAATATCTACACCGCTATCTTTATAAACATGGAAATATCCACACCGCTACCTGTATAAACATGGAAATATCAGCACAGCTATCTGTATGAACATGGAAATATCTACACCGCTATCTGTTTGAACATGGAAATATCTACACCGCTATCTGTATGAACATGGAAATATCTACACCGCTATCTGTACGAACATGGAAATATCTACACCGCTATCTGTATGAACATGGAATTATCTTCACCACCATCTGTATGAACATGGATATGTCTACACAGCCATCTGGATGAACATGGAAATATCTACACCGCTATCTGTTTGAATATGGAAATATCTAAACCGCTATCTGCATGAAAATGGAAATATCTACACAGCTATCTGCATATACATGGAAATATCTACACAGCTATCTCTTTACACATGGAAATAACTACACCGCTATCTGTATGAACATGGAAATATCTACACCGCTATCTGTTTGAACATGGAAATATCTAAACCGCTATCTGCATGAAAATGGAAATATCAACACAGCTATCTGCATATACATGGAAATATCTACACAGCTATCTCTTTACACATGGAAATAACTACACCGCTATCTGTATGAACATGGAAATATCTACACCGGCATCTGTATGAACATGGAAATATCTGGACGGCCATTTGTATTAACATATAAATATCTACACCGCCATCTGTATAAACATGGAAATATCTACACCGCTATCTGTATAAACATAGAAATATCTACACCGCTATCCTTATAAACATGGAAATATCCACACCGCTACCTGTATAAACATGGAAATATCAGCACAGCTATCTGTATGAACATGGAAATATCTACACCGCTATCTGCACGAACATGGAAATATCTACACCGCTATCTGCATGAACATGGAAATAGCTACACCGCTATCTGTATGAACATGGAAATATCTACACTACTATCTGTATGAACATGGAAATAGCTACACAGCTATCTGTGTAAAGATGAATACTTCTTCACCGCTATCTGTATAAACATGGATATATCTACATCGCTATCTGTATGAACATGGGAATATCTACATCGCTGTCTGTTTGAACATGGAAATATCTAAACCGCTATCTGCATGATAATGGAAATATCTACACAGATATCTGCATATACATGGAAATAACTACACCGCTATCTGTATGAACATGGAAATATCTGCACGGCCATCTGTATGAACATATAAACATCTACACTGCCATCTGTATTAAGGTGGAGATATCTACACCGCTATCTGTATAAACATGGAAATATCAACAACGCTATCTGTATAAACATGGAAATGTCTACACCGCTATGTGTATAAACTTGGAAATATCTACACCGCTACCGGTATAAACATGGAAATATCAGCACCGCTATCTGTATGAACATGGAAACATCAGCCCATCTATCTGTATGAAAATGGAAATATCTACACCACTATCTGTATGAACATGGAAATATCTACACCGCTATCTGTATGGACATGGAAATATCTTCACCGCCTTCTGTATGAACATGGATATAACTACACAGCCATTTGGAAGAACATGGAAATATCTACACAGCTATCTGTATGAACATGGAAATATCTAAACCGATATCTGCATGAAAATGGAAATATCTACACAGCTATCTGCATATACATGGTAATATGTACACCGCTATCTCTTTACACATGGAAATATCTACACCGCTATCTGTATGAACATGGAAATATCTACACCGCCATCTGTATGAACATGGAAATATCTGCACGGCCATCTGTATGAACATATAAATACCTACACCGCCACCTGTATTAAGATGGAGATATCTACACCGCTATCTGTATAAACATGGAAATATCTACACCGCTATCTGTATAAACATGGAAATATCTACACCGCTACCTGTATAAACATGGAAATATCAGCACCGCTATCTGTATGAACATGGAAATATCAGCCCCTCTATCTGTATGAACATGGAAATATCTACACCACTATCTGTATGAACATGGAAATATCTACACCGCTATCTGTACCAACATGGAAATATCTTCACCGCCATATGTATGAAACTGGATATATCTACACACCCATCTGGATGAACATGGAAATATCTACACCGCTATCTGTATGAACATGGAAATAACTACACCGGTATCTGTGTAAACATGCAAACATCTTCACCGCTATCTGTATAAACATGGAAATATCTACACCGCTATCTGTATGAACATGGAAATATCTACACCGCTATCTGTTTGAACATGGAAATATCTACACCGCTATCTGCATGAAAATGGAAATATCTACACAGCTATCTGCATATACATGGAAATATCTACAAAGCTATCTCTTTACACATGGAAATATCTACACCACTATCTGTATGAACATGGAAATATCTATACCGCTATCTGTATGAACATGGAATTATCTTCACCACCATCTGTGTGAACATGGATATGTCTACACAGCCATCTGGATGAACATGGAAATATCTTCACCGCCATCTGTATGAACATGGATATATCTACACAGCCATCAGGATGAACATGGAAATATCTACACCGCTATCTGTATGAACATGGAAATAGCTACACAGCTATCTGTGTAAACATGCATACATCTTCACCGCTATCTGTATAAACATGGAAATATCTACACCGCTATCTGTATAAACATGGAAATAACTACACCACTATCTGTATGAACATGGAAATATCTACACCGCTATCTGTATGAACTTGGAAATATCTACACCACTATCTGTATGAACATGGAAATATCTACACCGCTATCTGTATGAACATGGATATATCTACACAGCCATCAGGATGAACATGGAAATATCTACACCGCTATCTGTATGAACATGGAAATATCTACACCGCTATCTGTGTAAACAGGCATATATCTTCACCGCTATCTGTATAAACATGGATATATCTACACCACTATATGTATGAACATGGAAATATCTACACTGCTATCTGTACGAACATGGAAATATCTACACCGCTATCTGTATGAACATGGAATTATCTTCACCACCATCTGTATGAACATGGATATGTCTACACAGCCATCTGGATGAACATGGAAATATCTACACCGCTATCTGTTTGAATATGGAAATATCTAAACCGCTATCTACATGAAAATGGAAATATCTACACAGCTATCTGCATATGCATGGAAATATCTACACAGCTATCTCTTTACACATGGAAATAACTACACCGCTATCTGTATGAACATGGAAATATCTACACCGGCATCTGTATGAACATGGAAATATCTGCACGGCCATTTGAATGAACATATAAATATCTACAACGCCATCTGTATTAAGATGGAGATATCTACACCGCTATCTGTATAAACATGGAAATATCTACACCGCTATCTGCATGAACATGGAAATATCTACACCGCTCTCTATATGAACATGGAAATGTCTACACCGCCATCTGTATGAACATGGAAATATCTGCACCGCCATCGGTATGAACATATAAATATCTACACCGCCATCTGTATTAAGATGGAGATATCTACACCGCTATCTGTATAAACTTGGAAATATCTACACTGCTATCGTATAAAAATGGAAATATCTACACCGCTATCTGTATAAACATGGAAATATCCACACCGCTACCTGTATAAACATGGAAATATCAGCACTGCTATCTGTATGAACATGGAAATATCTACACCGCTATCTGTACGAACATGGACATATCTACACCGCTCTCTGTATGAACATGGACATATCTACACCGCTATCTGTATGAACATGGAAATAGTTACACTGCTATCTGTATGAACATGAAAATATCTACACCGCTATCTGTATGAACATGGAAATATCTACACCGCTATCTGTATGAACATGGAAATATCTACACCGCTATCTGTATGAACATGGAAATATCTTCACTGCCATCTGTATGAACGTGGATATATCTACACAACCATCTGGATGAACATGGAAATATCTACACCGCTATCCGTATGAACATGGAAATATCTACACCGCTATCTGTGTAAACATGCATACATCTTCACCGCTATCTGTATAAACATGGAAATATCTACACCGCTATCTGTATAAACATGGAAATATCCACACCGCTACCTGTATAAACATGGAAATATAAGCACCGCTATCTGTATGAACATGGAAATATCTACACAGCTATCTGTACGAACATGGAAATATCAACAGCACTATCTGTATGAACATGGAAATATCTACACCGCTATCTGTATGAACATGGAAATATCTACACCGCTATCTTTTTGAACATGGAAATATCTAAACCGCTATCCGCATGAAAATGGAAATATCTGCACCGCCATCTGCATGTACATATAAATATCTGCACCGCCATCTGTATTAAGATGGAGATATCTACACCGCTATCTGCATAAACTTGGAAATATCTACACCGCTATCTGTATAAACATGGAAATATCTACACAGCTATCTGTATAAACATGGAAATATCCACACCGCTATCTGTATAAACATGGAAATATAAGCACCGCTATCTGTATGAACATGGAAATATCTACACCGCTATCTGTACGAACATGGAAATATCTACACCGCTATCTGTATGAACATGGAATTATCTTCACCACCATCTGTATGAACATGGATATGTCTACACAGCCATCTGGATGAACATGGAAATATCTACGCCGCTATCTGTTTGAATATGGAGATATCTAAACCGCTATCTGCATGAAAATGGAAATATCTACACAGCTATCTGCATATACATGGAAATATCTACACAGATATCTCTTTACACATGGAAATAACTACACCGCTATCTGTATGAACATGGAAATATCTACACCGGCATCAGTATGGACATGGAAATATCTGCACGGCCATTTGAATGAACATATAAATATCTACACCGCCTTCTGTATTAAGATGGAGATATCTACACCGCTATCTGTATAAACATGGAAATATCTACACCGCTATCTGCATGAACATGGAAATAGCTTCACCGCTATCTATATGAACATGGAAATAGCTACACCGCCATCTGTATGAACATGGAAATATCTGCACCGCCATCCGTATGAACATATAAATATCTACACCGCCATCTGTATTAAGATGGAGATATCTACACCGCTATCTGTATAAACTTGGAAATATCCACACCGCTACCTGTATAAACATGGAAATATCCACACCGCTACCTGTATAAACATGGAAATATCAGCACCGCTATCTGTATGAACATGGAAATATCTACACCGCTATCTGAACGAACATGGACATATCTACACCGCTATCTGTATGAACATGGAAATAGCTACACCGCTATCTGTATGAACATGGACATATCTACACCGCTATCTGTATGAACATGGAAATAGTTACACCGCTATCTGTATGAACATGGAAATATCTACACCGCTATCTGTATGAACATGGAAATATCTACACCGCTATCAGTGTAAACATGCATACATCTTCACCGCTATCTGTATAAACATGGAAATAACTACACTGCTATCTGTATGAATATGGAAATATCTACACCGCTATCTGTTTGAACATGGAAATATCTAAACCGCTATCTGCATGAAAATGGAAATATCAGCACCGCCATCTGAATGAACATATAAATATCTACACCGCCATCTGTGTTAAGATGGAGATATCTACACCGCTATCTCTATGAACATGGAAATATCTACACCGCTATCTGTGTAAACATGCATACATCTTCACCGCTATCTGTATGAACATGGAAATAGCTACACCGCTATCTGTATGAACATGGAAATATCTACACCACTATCTGTATGAACATGGAAATATCTACACCACTATCTCTATGAACATGGATATATCTACACAGCCATCTGGATGAACACGGAAATATCTACACCGTTATCTGTGTAAACATGCATACATCTTCACCGCTATCTGTATAAACATGGAAATATCTACACCGCTATCTGTATGAACATGGAAATATCTACACCGCTATCTGTTTGAAAATGGAAATATCTAAACGGCTATCTGCATGAAAATGGAAATATCTACACTGCTATCTGCATATACATGGAAATATCTACACAGCTATCTCTTTGCGCATGGAAATAACTACACCGCTATCTGTATGAACATGGAAATATCTTCACCGCCATCTGTATGAACATGGATATATCTACACAGCCATGTGGATGAACATGGAAATATCTACACCGCTATCTGTATAAACATGGAAATATCTACACCGCTATCTGTATGAACATGGAAATATCTACACCGCTACCTGTATAAACATGGAAATATAAGCACCGCTATCTGTATGAACATGGAAATATCTACAACGCTATCTGTACGAACATGGAAATATCTACACCGCTATCTGTATGAACATGGAAATAGCTGCACGGCTATCTGTATGAACATGGAAATATCTACACCACTATCTGTATGAACATGGAAATATCTGCACGGCCATCTGTATGAACATATAAATATCTACACCGCCATCTGTATTAAGACGGAGATATCTACACCGCTATCTGTAAACCTGGAAATATCTACACCGCTATCTGTATAAACATGGAAATGTCTACACCGCTATCTGTATAAACTTGGAAATACATACACCGCTACCTGTATAAACATGGAAATATCAGCACCGCTATCTGTATGAACATGGAAATATCAGCCCATCTATCTGTATGAACATGGAAATATCTACACCACTATCTGTATGAACATGGAAATATCTACACCGCTATCTTTATGAACATGGAAATATCTTCACCGCCATCTGTATGAACATGGACATATCTACACAGCCATCTGGATGAACATGGAAATATCTACACCGCTATCTGTATGAACATGGAAATAGCTACACCGCTATCTGTATGAACATGGAAATATCTATACCACTATCTGTATGAAGATGGAAATATCTACACCGCTATCAGTTTGAACATGGAAATATCTACACCGCTATCTGCATGAAAATGGAAATATCTACAGAGCTATCTGCATATACATGGAAATATCTACAAAGCCATCTCTTTACACATGGAAATAACTACACCACTATCTCTATAAACATGGAAATATCTACACCGCCATCTCTATGAACATGGAAATATCTGCACCGCCATCTGTATGAACATATAAATAACTACACCGCCATCTGTACTAAGATGGAGATATCTACACCGCTATCTGTATAAACTTGGAAATATCTACACCGCTATCTGTATAAACATGGAAATATCTACACCGCTATCTGTATGAACATGGAAATATCTACACCGCTACCTGTATAAACATGGAAATATCAGCACCACTATCTGTATGAACATGGAAATATCAGCCCCTCTATCTGTATGAACATGGAAATATCTACACCACTATCTGTATGAACATGGATATATCTACACTGCTATCTGTATGAGCATGGAAATATCTTCACCGCCATCTGTATGAACATTGATATATCTACACAGCCATCTGGATGAACATGGAAATATCTACACCGCTATCTGTATAAACATGGAAATATCTACACCGCTATCTCTATGAACATGGAAATATCTACAGCACTATCTGTATGAACATGGAAATAACTACACTGCTATCTGTATGAACATGGATATATCTACACAGCCATCTGGATGAACATGGAAATATCTACACCGCTATCTGTATGAACATGGACATATATACACCGCTATCTGTGTAGACATGCATACATCTTCACCGCTATCTGTATAAACATGGATATATCTACACCGCTATCTGTATGAACATGGGAATATCTACATCGCTATCTGTTTGAACATGGAAATATCTAAACCGCTATCTTTATGAACATGGAAATATCTACACCGCTATCTGTATGAACATGGAAATATCTACACCGCTATCTGTTTGAACATGGAAATATCTACACCGCTATCTTTATGAACATGGAAATATCTACACCGCTATCTGTATGAACATGGAAATATCTACACCGCTATCTGTATGAACATGTAAATATCTACACAGCTGTCTGCATATACATGGAAATAACTACACCACTATCTGTATGAACATGGAAATATCTGCACGGCCATCTGTATGAACATATAAACATCTACACTGCCATCTGTATTAAGGTGGAGATATCTACACCGCTATCTGTATAAACATGGAAATGTCTACACCGCTATGTGTATAAACTTGGAAATATCTACACCGCTACCTGTATAAACATGGAAATATCAGCACCGCTATCTGTATGAACATGGAAACATCAGCCCATCTATCTGTATGAAAATGGAAATATCTACACCAATATCTGTATGAACATGGAAATATCTACACCGCTATCTGTATGAACATGGAAATATCTCCACCGCCTTCTGTATGAACATGGATATATCTTCACAGCCATTTGGAAGAACATGGAAATATCTACACCGCTATCTGTATGAACATGGAAATAGCTACAACGCTATCTGTATGAACATGGAAATATCTACACCACTATCTGTATGAACATGGAAATAGCTCCACCGCTATCTGTGTAAACATGCATACTCCTTCACCGCTATCTGTATAAACATGGAAATATCTACACCGCTATCTGTATGAACATGGAAATATCTACACCGCTATCTGTTTGAACATGGAAATATCTAAACCGATATCTGCATGAAAATGGAAATATCTACACAGCTATCTGCATATACATGGTAATATGTACACCGCTATCTCTTTACACATGGAAATATCTACACCGCTATCTGTATGAACATGGAAATATCTACACCGCCATCTGTATGAACATGGAAATATCTGCACGGCCATCTGTATGAACATATAAATACCTACACCGCCACCTGTATTAAGATGGAGATATCTACACCGCTATCTGTATAAACATGGAAATATCTACACCGCTATCTGTATAAACATGGAAATATCTACACCGCTACCTGTATAAACATGGAAATATCAGCACCGGTATCTGTATGAACATGGAAATATCAGCCCCTCTATCTGTATGAACATGGAAATATCTACACCACTATCTGTATGAACATGGAAATATCTACACCGCTATCTGTACCAACATGGAAATATCTTCACCGCCATCTGTATGAACATGGATATATCTACACACCCATCTGGATGAACATGGAAATATCTACACCGCTTTCTGTATGAACATGGAAATATCTACACCGGTATCTGTGTAAACATGCAAACAACTTCACCGCTATCTGTATAAACATGGAAATATCTACACCGCTATCTGTATGAACATGGAAATATCTACACCGCTATCTGTTTGAACATGGAAATAGCTACACCGCTATCTACATGAAAATGGAAATATCTACACAGCTATCTGCATATACATGGAAATATCTACAAAGCTATCTCTTTACACATGGAAATATCTACACCACTATCTGTATGAACATGGAAATATCTATACCGCTATCTGTATGAACATGGAATTATCTTCACCACCATCTGTGTGAACATGGATATGTCTACACAGCCATCTGGATGTACATGGAAATATTACACCGCTATCTGTATGAACATGGAAATATCTTCACTGCCATCTGTATGAACGTGGATATATCTACACAACCATCTGGATGAACATGGAAATATCTACACCGCTATCCGTATGAACATGGAAATATCTACACCGCTATCTGTGTAAACATGCATACATCTTCACCGCTATCTGTATAAACATGGAAATATCTACACCGCTATCTGTATAAACATGGAAATATCCACACCGCTACCTGTATAAACATGGAAATATAAGCACCGCTATCTGTATGAACATGGAAATAACTACACCGCTATCTGTACGAACATGGAAATATCAACAGCACTATCTGTATGAACATGGAAATATCTACACCGCTATCTGTATGAACATGGATATATCTACACAGCCATCAGGATGAACATGGAAATATCTTCACCGCCATCTGTATGAACATGGATATATCTACACAACCATCTGGATGAACATGGAAATATCTACACCGCTTTCTGTATGAACATGGAAATATCTACACCGCTATCTGTTTAAACATGCATACATCTTCACCGCTATCTGTATAAACATGGAAATAACTACACCAGTATCTGTATGAACATGGAAATATCTTCACCGCTATCTGTATGAACATGGAAATATCTACAGCACTATCTGTATGAACATGGAAATATCTACACCGCTATCTGTATGAACATGGATATATCTACACAGCCATCAGGATGAACATGGAAATATCTACACCGCTATCTGTATGAACATGGAAATATCTACACCGCTATCTGTGTAAACAGGCATACATCTTCACCGCTATCTGTATAAACATGGATATATCTACACCACTATCTGTATGAACATGGAAATATCTACACCGCTATCTGTTTGAACATGGAAATATCTAAACCGCTATCTGCCTGAAAATGGAAATATCTGCACCGCCATCTGTATGAACATATAAATGTCTACACCGCCAACTGTATTAAGATGGAGATATCTACACCGCTATCTGTATAAACTTGGAAATATCTACACTGCTATCTGTATAAACATGGAAATATCTACACCGCTATCTGTATAAACAAGGAAATATCTGCACCGCTACCTGTATAAACATGGAAATATCAGCAACGATATCTGTATGAACGTGGAAATATCTACACCGCTATCTGTACGAACATGGAAATATCTACACCGCTATCTGTATGAACATGGAAATAGCTACAGCGCTATCTGTATGAAGATGGAAATATCTACACCACTATCTGTATGAACATGGAAATATCTACACCGCTATCTCTATGAACATGGATATATCTACACAGCCATCTGGATGAACATGGAAATATCTACACCGCTATCTGTATGAACATGAAAATATCTACACCGTTATCTGTGTAAACATGCATACATCTTCACCACTATCTGTATGAACATGGAAATATCTACACCGCTATCTGTAAGAACATGGAAATATCTTCACCGCCATCTGTATGAACATGGATATATCTACACAACCATCTGGATGAACATGGAAATATCTACACCGCTATCTGTATGAACATGGAAATATCTACACCGCTATCTGCGTAAACATGCATACATCTTCACCGCTATCTGTATAAACATGGAAATAACTACACCGCTATCTGTATGAACATGGAAATATATACACCGCTATCTGTTTGAACATGGAAATATCTAAACCGCTATCCGCATGAAAATGGAAATATCTGCACCGCCATCTGCATGTACATATAAATATCTACACCGCCATCCGTATTAAGATGGAGATATCTACACCGCTATCTGTATAAACTTGGAAATATCTACACCGCTATCTGTATAAACATGTAAATATCTACACCGCTATCTGTATAAACATGGAAATATCCACACCGCTACCTGTATAAACATGGAAATATAAGCACCGCTATCTGTATGAACATGGAAATATCTACAACGCTATTCTGTACGAACATGGAAATATCTACACCGCTATCTGTATGAACATGGAATTATCTTCACCACCATCTGTATGAACATGGATATGTCTACACAGCCATCTGGATGAACATGGAAATATCTACACCGCTCTCTGTTTGAATATGGAAATATCTAAACCGCTATCTGCATGAAAATGGAAATATCTACACAGCTATCTGCATATACATGGAGATATCTACACAGCTATCTCTTTACACATGGAAATAACTACACCGCAATCTGTATGAACATGGAAATATCTACACCGGCATCTGTATGAACTTGGAAATATCTGCACGGCCAGTTGAATGGACATATAAATATCTACCCCGCCATCTGTATTAAGATGGAGATATCTACACCGCTATCTGTATGAACATGGAAATATCTACACCGCCATCTGTATGAACATGGAAATATCTGCACGGCCATCTGTATGAACATATAAATACCTACACCACCACCTGTATTAAGATGGAGATATCTACACCGCTATCTGTATAAACATGGAAATATCTACACCGCTATCTGTATAAACATGGAAATATCTACACCGCTACCTGTATAAACATGGAAATATCAGCACCGGTATCTGTATGAACATGGAAATATCAGCCCCTCTATCTGTATGAACATGGAAATATCTACACCACTATCTGTATGAACATGGAAATATCTACACCGCTATCTGTACCAACATGGAAATATCTTCACCGCCATCTGTATGAACATGGATATATCTACACACCCATCTGGATGAACATGGAAATATCTTCACCGCTTTCTGTATGAACATGGAAATATCTACACCGGTATCTGTGTAAACATGCAAACAACTTCACCGCTATCTGTATAAACATGGAAATATCTACACCGCTATCTGTATGAACATGGAAATATCTACACCGCTATCTGTTTGAACATGGAAATAGCTACACCGCTATCTACATGAAAATGGAAATATCTACACAGCTATCTGCATATACATGGAAATATCTACAAAGCTATCTCTTTACACATGGAAATATCTACACCACTATCTGTATGAACATGGAAATATCTATACCGCTATCTGTATGAACATGGAATTATCTTCACCACCATCTGTGTGAACATGGATATGTCTACACAGCCATCTGGATGTACATGGAAATACTACACCGCTATCTGTATGAACATGGAAATATCTTCACTGCCATCTGTATGAACGTGGATATATCTACACAACCATCTGGATGAACATGGAAATATCTACACCGCTATCCGTATGAACATGGAAATATCTACACCGCTATCTGTGTAAACATGCATACATCTTCACCGCTATCTGTATAAACATGGAAATATCTACACCGCTATCTGTATAAACATGGAAATATCCACACCGCTACCTGTATAAACATGGAAATATAAGCACCGCTATCTGTATGAACATGGAAATAACTACACCGCTATCTGTACGAACATGGAAATATCAACAGCACTATCTGTATGAACATGGAAATGTCTACACCGCTATCTGTATGAACATGGATATATCTACACAGCCATCAGGATGAACATGGAAATATCTTCACCGCCATCTGTATGAACATGGATATATCTACACAACCATCTGGATGAACATGGAAATATCTACACCGCTTTCTGTATGAACATGGAAATATCTACACCGCTATCTGTTTAAACATGCATACATCTTCACCGCTATCTGTATAAACATGGAAATAACTACACCAGTATCTGTATGAACATGGAAATATCTTCACCGCTATCTGTATGAACATGGAAATATCTACAGCACTATCTGTATGAACATGGAAATATCTACACCGCTATCTTTATGAACATGGATATATCTACACAGCCATCAGGATGAACATGGAAATATCTACACCGCTATCTGTATGAACATGGAAATATCTACACCGCTATCTGTGTAAACAGGCATACATCTTCACCGCTATCTGTATAAACATGGATATATCTACACCACTATCAGTATGAACATGGAAATATCTACACCGCTATCTGTTTGAACATGGAAATATCTAAACCGCTATCTGCCTGAAAATGGAAATATCTGCACCGCCATCTGTATGAACATATAAATGTCTACACCGCCAACTGTATTAAGATGGAGATATCTACACCGCTATCTGTATAAACTTGGAAATATCTACACTGCTATCTGTATAAACATGGAAATATCTACACCGCTATCTGTATAAACAAGGAAATATCTGCACCGCTACCTGTATAAACATGCAAATATCAGCAACGATATCTGTATGAACGTGGAAATATCTACACCGCTATCTGTACGAACATGGAAATATCTACACCGCTATCTGTATGAACATGGAAATAGCTACAGCGCTATCTGTATGAAGATGGAAATATCTACACCACTATCTGTATGAACATGGAAATATCTACACCGCTATCTCTATGAACATGGATATATCTACACAGCCATCTGGATGAACATGGAAATATCTACACCGCTATCTGTATGAACATGAAAATATCTAAACCGTTATCTGTGTAAACATGCATACATCTTCACCACTATCTGTATGAACATGGAAATATCTACACCGCTATCTGTAAGAACATGGAAATATCTTCACCGCCATCTGTATGAACATGGATATATCTACACAACCATCTGGATGAACATGGAAATATCTACACCGCTATCTGTATGAACATGGAAATATCTACACCGCTATCTGCGTAAACATGCATACATCTTCACCGCTATCTGTATAAACATGGAAATAACTACACCGCTATCTGTATGAACATGGAAATATATACACCGCTATCTGTTTGAACATGGAAATATCTAAACAGCTATCCGCATGAAAATGGAAATATCTGCACCGCCATCTGCATGTACATATAAATATCTACACCGCCATCCGTATTAAGATGGAGATATCTACACCGCTATCTGTATAAACTTGGAAATATCTACACCGCTATCTGTATAAACATGTAAATATCTACACCGCTATCTGTATAAACATGGAAATATCCACACCGCTACCTGTATAAACATGGAAATATAAGCACCGCTATCTGTATGAACATGGAAATATCTACAACGCTATTCTGTACGAACATGGAAATATCTACACCGCTATCTGTATGAACATGGAATTATCTTCACCACCATCTGTATGAACATGGATATGTCTACACAGCCATCTGGATGAACATGGAAATATCTACACCGCTCTCTGTTTGAATATGGAAATATCTAAACCGCTATCTGCATGAAAATGGAAATATCTACACAGCTATCTGCATATACATGGAAATATCTACACAGCTATCTCTTTACACATGGAAATAACTACACCGCAATCTGTATGAACATGGAAATATCTACACCGGCATCTGTATGAACTTGGAAATATCTGCACGGCCAGTTGAATGGACATATAAATATCTACCCCGCCATCTGTATTAAGATGGAGATATCTACACCGCTATCTGTATAAACATGGAAATATCTACACCGCTATCTGCATGAACATGGAAATAGCTTCACCGCTATCTATATGAACATGGAAATAGCTACACCGCCATCTGTATGAACATGGAAATATCTGCACCGCCAACTGTATGAACATATAAATATCTACACCGCCATCTGTATTAAGATGGAGATATCTACACCGCTATCTGTATAAACTTGCAAATATCTACACCGCTATCGTATAAAAATGGAAATATCTACACTGCTATCTGTATAAACATGGAAATATCCACACCGCTACCTGTATAAACATGGAAATATCACACCGCTATCTGTATGAACATGGAAATATCTACACCGCTATCTGTACGAACATGGACATATCTTCACCGCTATCTGTATGAACATGGAAATAGCTACACCGCTATCTGTATGAACATGGACATATCTACACCGCTATCTGTATGAACATGGAAATAGTTACACCGCTATCTGTATGAACATGGAAATATCTACACCGCTATCTGTATGAACATGGAAATATCTACACCGCTATCTGTGTAAACATGCATACATCTTCACCGCTATCTGTATAAACATGGAAATAACTACACCGCTATCTTTATGAACATGGAAATATCTACACCGCTATCTGTTTGAACATGGAAATATCTAAACCGCTATCTGCATGAAAATGGAAATATCTGCACCGCCATCTGAATGAACATATAAATATCTACACCGCCATCTGTATTAAGATGGAGATATCTACACCGCTATCTGTATAAACTTGGAAATATCTACAACGCTCTCTGTATAAACATGGATATATCTACACCACTATCTGTATGAACATGGAAATAGCTAGACCGCTATCTGTATGAACATGGAAATATCTACACCGCTATCTGTACGAACATGGAAATATCTACACCACTATCTGTATGAACATGGAAATATCTACACCGCTATCTCTATGAACATGGATATATCTACACAGCCATCTGGATGAACACGGAAATATCTACACCGTTATCTGTGTAAACATGCATACATCTTCACCGCTATCTGTATAAACATGGAAATATCTACACCGCTATCTGTATGAACATGGAAATATCTACACCGCTATCTGTTTGAACATGGAAACATCTAAACGGCTATCTGCATGAAAATGGAAATATCTACACTGCTATCTGCATATACATGGAAATATCTACACAGCTATCTCTTTGCGCATGGAAATAACTACACCGCTTTCTGTATGAACATGGAAATATCTTCACCGCCATCTGTATGAACATGGATATATCTACACAGCCATGTGGATGAACATGGAAATATCTACACCTCTATCTGTATAAACATGGAAATATCTACACCGCTATCTGTATGAACATGGAAATATCTACACCGCTACCTGTATAAACATGGAAATATCTACAGCACTATCTGTATGAACATGGAAATATCTACACCGCTATCTGTTTGAACATGGAAATATCTACACCGCTATCTGCATGAAAATGGAAATATCTACAGAGCTATCTGCATATACATGGAAATATCTACAAAGCCATCTCTTTACACATGGAAATAACTACACCACTATCTCTATAAACATTTAAATATCTACACCGCCATCTCTATGAACCTGGAAATATCTGCACCGCCATCTGTATGAACATATAAATAACTACACCGCCATCTGTATTAAGATGGAGATATCTACACCGCTATCTGTATAAACTTGGAAATATCTACACCGCTATCTGTATAAACATGGAAATATCTACACCGCTATCTGTATAAACATGGAAATATCTACACCGCTACCTGTATAAACATGGAAATATAAGCAACGCTATCTGTATGAACATGGAAATATCTACACCGCTATCTGTACAAACTTGGAAATATCTACACCGCTATCTGTATGAACATGGAAATATCTACACCTCTATCTGTAGGAACATGGAAATATCTTCACCGCTAACTGTATGAACATGGAATTATCTTCACCGCCATCTGTATGAACATGGATATGTCTACACAGCCATCTGGATGAACATGGAAATATCTACACCGCTATCTGTATGAACATGGAAATATCTACACCGCTATCTGTATAAACATGGAAATATCTACACCGCTATCTGTATAAACATGGAAATGTCTACACCGCTATCTGTATAAACTTGGAAATACCTACACCGCTACCTGTATAAAC
The DNA here is from genome assembly GCF_029281585.2 of Gorilla gorilla gorilla. Lineage (NCBI taxonomy): Eukaryota > Metazoa > Chordata > Mammalia > Primates > Hominidae > Gorilla > Gorilla gorilla. The sequence goes on from NC_073224.2 coordinate 4,202,942, forward strand.
ATGGAAATATCAGCACCGCTATCTGTATGAACATGGAAATATCAACACCACTATCTGTATGAACATGGAAATATCTACACCGCTATCTGTTTGAACATGGAAATATCTTCACCGCTATCTGCATGAAAATGGAAATATCTACAGATATATCTGCATATACATGGAAATATCTACAAAGCTATCTCTTTACACATGGAAATAACTACACCACTATCTCTATAAACATGGAAATATCTACACCGCCATCTCTATGAACATGGAAATATCTGCACCGCCATCTGTATGAACATATAAATATCTACACCGCCATCTGTATTAAGATGGAGATATCTACACCGCTATCTGTATAAACTTGGAAATATCTACACCGCTATCTGTATAAACATGGAAATTTCTACACCGCTACCTGTATAAACATGGAAATATAAGCACCGCTATCTGTATGAACATGGAAATATCTACACCGCTATCTGTACAAACTTGGAAATATCTACACCGCTATCTGTATGAACATGGAAATAGCTGCACCGCTATCTGTATGAACATGGAAATATCAACATCACTATCTGTATGAACATGGAAATATCTTCTCCGCTATCTGTATGAACATGGATATATCTACACAGCCATCTGTATGAACATGGATATATCTACACCGCTATCTGTATCAACATGGAAATATCTACACCGCTATCTGTGTAAACATGCATACATCTTCACCGCTATCTGTATAAACATGGATATATCTACACAGAAATATGGATGAACATGGAAATATCTACACCGCTATCTGCATGACCATGGAAATAGCTACACCGCTATCTGTATGAACATGGAAATAGCTACACCGCCATCTGTATGAACTTGGAAATATCTGCACCGCCATCTGTATGAACATATAAATATCTACACCGCCATCTGTATTAAGATGGAGATATCTACACCACTATCTGTATAAACTTGGAAATATCTACACCGCTATCTGTATAGAAATGGAAATATCTACACCGCTATCTGTATAAACATGGAAATATCCACACCGCTACCCTTATAAACATGGAAATATCAGCAGAGCTATCTGTATGAACAAGGAAATATCTACACCGCTATCTGTACGAACATGGAAATATCTACACCGCTATCTGCATGAACATGGAAATAGCTACACCGCTATCTGTATGAACATGGAAATATCTACACCACTATCTGCATGAACATGGAAATAGCTACACAGCTATCTGTGTAAGCATGCACACTTCTTCACCGCTATCTGTATAAACATGGAAATATCTACACCGCTATCTGTATGAACATGGAAATATCTACACCGCTATCTGTATGAACATGGAAATATCTACACCACTATCTGTTTGAACATGGAAATATCTACACCGCTATCTGCATGAAAATGGAAATATCTACACTGCTATCTGCATATACATTTAAAAATCTACACAGCTATCTCTTTACACATGGAAATAACTACACCGCTATCTGTATGAACATGGAAATATCTACACCGCCATCTTTATGAACATGGAAATATATGCACGGCCATCTGTATGAACATATAAATATCTACACCGCCATCTGTATTAAGATGGAGATATCTACACCGCTACCTGTATAAACATGGAAATATCTACACCGCTATCTGTTTGAACATGGAAATATCTACACCGCTACCTGTATAAACATGGAAATATCAGCACCGCTATATGTATGAACATGGAAATATCAGCCCCTCTATCTCTATGAACATGGAAATATCTACACCGCTATCTGTATGAACATGGAAATATCTACACCGCTATCTGTGTAGACATGCATATATCTTCACCGCTATCTGTATAAACATGGATATATCTACACCGCTATCTGTATGAACATGGAAATATCTACACCGCTATCTGTTTGAACATTGAAATATCTAAACCGCTATCTGCATGAAAATGGAAATATCTACAGAGCTATCTGCATATACATGGAAATAACTACACCGCTATCTGTATGAACATGGAAATATCTGCACGGCCTTGGTATGAACATATAAATATCTACACCGCCATCTGTATTAAGGTGGAGAAATCTACACCGCTATCTGTATAAACATGGAAATATCAACACCGCTATCTGTATAAACATGTAAATATCTACACCGCTATCTGTATAAACTTGGAAATATCTACACCGCTACCTGTATAAACATGGAAATATCAGCACCGCTATCTGTATGAACATGGAAATATCAGCCCATCTATCTGTATGAAAATGGAAATATCTACACCAATATCTGTATGTACATGGAAATATCTACACCGCTATGTGTATGAACATGGAAATATCTTCACCGCCTTCTGTATGAACATGGATATATCTACACAGCCATTTGGAAGAACATGGAAATAGCTACACCGCTATCTGTATGAACATGGAAATATCTACACCGCTATCTGTATGAACATGGAAATAGCTACACCGCTATCTGTATGAACATGGAAATATCTACACCACTATCTGTATCAACATGGAAATATCTACACCGCTATCTCTTTGAACATGGAAATATCTACACCGCTATCTGCATGAAAATGGAAATATCTACACAGCTATCTGCATATACATGGAAATATCTACAAACCTATCTCTTTACACATGGAAATAACTACACCGCTATCTCTATAAACATGGAAATATCTACACCGCCATCTGTATGAACATGGAAATATCTGCACCGGCATCTGTATGAACATATAAATATCTACACCGCCATCTGTATTAAGATGGAGATATCTACACCGCTATCTGTATAAACTTGGAAATATCTACACCGCTATCTGTATAAACATGGAAATATCTACACCGCTATCTGTATAAATATGGAAATATCTACACCGCTACCTGTATAAACATGGAAATATAAGCACCGCTATCTGCATGAAAATGGAAATATCTACACAGCTATCTGCATATACTTGGAAATATCCACACAGCTATCTCTTTACACATGCAAATATCTACACCGCTATCTGTATGAACATGGAAATATCTACACCGCCATCTGTATGAACATGGAAATATCTGCACGGCCATCTGTATGAACATATAAATATCTACACCGCCATCTGTATTAAGATGGAGATATCTACACCGCTATCTGTATAAACATGGAAATATCTACACCGCTATCTGTGTAAACATGGAAATATATACACTGCTACCTGTATAAACATAGAAATATATGCACCGCTATCAGTATGAACATGGAAATAACAGCCCCTCTATCTGTATGAACATGGTAATATCTACACCACTATCTGTGTGAACATGGATATGTCTACACAGCCAACTGGATGAACATGGAAATATCTACACCGCTATCTGTATGAACATGGAAATAGCTACACCACTATCTGTATGAACATGGAAATAGCTACACCACTATCTGTATGAACATGGAAATATTTACACCGCTACCTGTATAAACATGGAAATATAAGCACCGCTATCTGTATGAACATGGAAATATCTACACCGCTATCTGTACGAACATGGAAATATCTACACCGCTATCTGTATGAACATGGAAATATCTACACCGCTATCTGTGTAAACATGCATACATCTTCACCGCTATCTGTATAAACATGGAAATAACTACACCACTATCTGTATGAACATGGAAATAACTACACCGCTATCTGTTTGAACATATAAATATCTAAACGGCTATCTGCATGAAAATGGAAATATCTACACTGCTATCTGCATATACATGGAAATATCTACACAGCTATCTCTTTGCGCATGGAAATATCTACACCACTATCTGTATGAACATGGAAATATCTATACCGCTCTCTGTATGAACATGGAATTATCTTCACCACCATCTGTGTGAACATGGATATGTCTACACAGCCATCTGGATGAACATGGAAAGAGCTACACCGCTATCTGTATGAACATGGAAATATCTACACCGCTACCTGTATGAACATGGAAATATCTACACCGCTATCTGTTTGAACATGGAAATATCTACACCGCTATCTGCATGAAAATGGAAATATCTACACAGCTATCTGCATATACATGGAAATATCTACACAGCTATCTCTTTACACATGGAAATATCTACACCACTATCTGTATGAACATGGAAATATCTATACCGCTATCTGTATGAACATGGAATTATCTTCACCACCATCTGTGTGAACATGGATATGTCTACACAGCCATCTGGATGAACATGGAAATATCTACACCGCTATCTGTATGAACATGGAAATAGCTACACCACTATCTGTATGAACATGGAAATATCTACACCACTATCTGTATGAACATGGAAATATCTACACCGCTATCTGTATGAACATGGAAATATCTTCACTGCCATCTGTATGAACGTGGATATATCTACACAACCATCTGGATGAACATGGAAATATCTACACCGCTATCCGTATGAACATGGAAATATCTACACCGCTATCTGTGTAAACATGCATACATCTTCACCGCTATCTGTATAAACATGGAAATATCTACACCGCTATCTGTATAAACATGGAAATATCCACACCGCTACCTGTATAAACACGGAAATATAAGCACCGCTATCTGTATGAACATGGAAATATCTACACCGCTATCTGTACAAACATGGAAATATCAACAGCACTATCTGTATGAACATGGAAATATCTACACCGCTATCTGTATGAACATGGATATATCTACACAGCCATCAGGATGAACATGGAAATATCTTCACCGCCATCTGTATGAACATGGATATATCTACACAACCATCTGGATGAACATGGAAATATCTACACCGCTATCTGTATGAACATGGAAATATCTACACCGCTATCTGTGTAAACATGCATACATCTTCACCGCTATCTGTATAAACATGGAAATAACTACACCACTATCTGTATGAACATGGAAATATCTACACCGCTATCTGTATGAACTTGGAAATATCTACAGCACTATCTGTATGAACATGGAAATATCTACACCGCTATCTGTATGAACATGGATATATCTACACAGCCATCAGGATGAAAATGGAAATATCTACACCGCTATCTGTATGAACATGGAATTATCTACACCGCTATCTGTGTAAACAGGCATATATCTTCACCGCTATCTGTATAAACATGGATATATCTACACCACTATATGTATGAACATGGAAATATCTACACTGCTATCTGTACGAACATGGAAATATCTACACCGCTATCTGTATGAACATGGAATTATCTTCACCACCATCTGTATGAACATGGATATGTCTACACAGCCATCTGGATGAACATGGAAATATCTACACCGCTATCTGTTTGAATATGGAAATATCTAAACCGCTATCTACATGAAAATGGAAATATCTACACAGCTATCTGCATATGCATGGAAATATCTACACAGCTATCTCTTTACACATGGAAATAACTACACCGCTATCTGTATGAACATGGAAATATCTACACCGGCATCTGTATGAACATGGAAATATCTGCACGGCCATTTGAATGAACATATAAATATCTACAACGCCATCTGTATTAAGATGGAGATATCTACACCGCTATCTGTATAAACATGGAAATATCTACACCGCTATCTGCATGAACATGGAAATATCTACACCGCTCTCTATATGAACATGGAAATAGCTACACCGCCATCTGTATGAACATGGAAATATCTGCACCGCCATCGGTATGAACATATAAATATCTACACCGCCATCTGTATTAAGATGGAGATATCTAAACCGCTATCTGTATAAACTTGGAAATATCTACACTGCTATCGTATAAAAATGGAAATATCTACACCGCTATCTGTATAAACATGGAAATATCCACACCGCTACCTGTATAAACATGGAAATATCAGCACCGCTATCTGTATGAACATGGAAATATCTACACCGCTATCTGTACGAACATGGACATATCTACACCGCTCTCTGTATGAACATGGACATATCTACACCGCTATCTGTATGAACATGGAAATAGTTACACCGCTATCTGTATGAACATGAAAATATCTACACCGCTATCTGTATGAACATGGAAATATCTACACCGCTATCTGTATGAACATGGAAATATCTACACCGCTATCTGTATGAACATGGAAATATCTTCACTGCCATCTGTATGAACGTGGATATATCTACACAACCATCTGGATGAACATGGAAATATCTACACCGCTATCCGTATGAACATGGAAATATCTACACCGCTATCTGTGTAAACATGCATACATCTTCACCGCTATCTGTATAAACATGGAAATATCTACACCGCTATCTGTATAAACATGGAAATATCCACACCGCTACCTGTATAAACATGGAAATATAAGCACCGCTATCTGTATGAACAGGGAAATATCTACACCGCTATCTGTACGAACATGGAAATATCAACAGCACTATCTGTATGAACATGGAAATATCTACACCGCTATCTGTATGAACATGGAAATATCTACACCGCTATCTTTTTGAACATGGAAATATCTAAACCGCTATCCGCATGAAAATGGAAATATCTGCACCGCCATCTGCATGTACATATAAATATCTACACCGCCATCTGTATTAAGATGGAGATATCTACACCGCTATCTGCATAAACTTGGAAATATCTACACCGCTATCTGTATAAACATGGAAATATCTACACAGCTATCTGTATAAACATGGAAATATCCACACCGCTATCTGTATAAACATGGAAATATAAGCACCGCTATCTGTATGAACATGGAAATATCTACACCGCTATCTGTACGAACATGGAAATATCTACACCGCTATCTGTATGAACATGGAATTATCTTCACCACCATCTGTATGAACATGGATATGTCTACACAGCCATCTGGATGAACATGGAAATAACTACGCCGCTATCTGTTTGAATATGGAGATATCTAAACCGCTATCTGCATGAAAATGGAAATATCTACACAGCTATCTGCATATACATGGAAATATCTACACAGCTATCTCTTTACACATGGAAATAACTACACCGCTATCTGTATGAACATGGAAATATCTACACCGGCATCTGTATGGATATGGAAATATCTGCACGGCCATTTGAATGAACATATAAATATCTACACCGCCTTCTGTATTAAGATGGAGATATCTACACCGCTATCTGTATAAACATGGAAATATCTACACCGCTTTCTGCATGAACATGGAAATAGCTTCACCGCTATCTATATGAACATGGAAATAGCTACACCGCCATCTGTATGAACATGGAAATATCTGCACCGCCATCCGTATGAACATATAAATATCTACACCGCCATCTGTATTAAGATGGAGATATCTACACCGCTATCTGTATAAACTTGGAAATATCCACACCGCTACCTGTATAAACATGGAAATATCCACACCGCTACCTGTATAAACATGGAAATATCAGCACCGCTATCTGTATGAACATGGAAATATCTACACCGCTATCTGTACGAACATGGACATATCTACACCGCTATCTGTATGAACATGGAAATAGCTACACCGCTATCTGTATGAACATGGACATATCTACACCGCTATCTGTATGAACATGGAAATAGTTACACCGCTATCTGTATGAACATGGAAATATCTACACCGCTATCTGTATGAACATGGAAATATCTACACCGCTATCTGTGTAAACATGCATACATCTTCACCGCTATCTGTATAAACATGGAAATAACTACACTGCTATCTGTATGAACATGGAAATATCTACACCGCTATCTGTTTGAACATGGAAATATCTAAACCGCTATCTGCATGAAAATGGAAATATCTGCACCGCCATCTGAATGAACATATAAATATCTACACCGCCATCTGTATTAAGATGGAGATATCTACACCGCTATCTCTATGAACATGGAAATATCTACACCGCTATCTGTGTAAACATGCATACATCTTCACCGCTATCTGTATGAACATGGAAATAGCTACACCGCTATCTGTATGAACATGGAAATATCTACACCACTATCTGTATGAACATGGAAATATCTACACCGCTATCTCTATGAACATGGATATATCTACTCAGCCATCTGGATGAACACGGAAATATCTACACCGTTATCTGTGTAAACATGCATACATCTTCACCGCTATCTGTATAAATATGGAAATATATACACCGCTATCTGTATGAACATGGAAATATCTACACCGCTATCTTTTTGAACATGGAAATATCTAAACCGCTATCCGCATGAAAATGGAAATATCTGCACCGCCATCTGCATGTACATATAAATATCTGCACCACCATCTGTATTAAGATGGAGATATCTACACCGCTATCTGCATAAACTTGGAAATATCTACACCGCTATCTGTATAAACATGGAAATATCTACACAGCTATCTGTATAAACATGGAAATATCCACACCGCTATCTGTATAAACATGGAAATATAAGCACCGCTATCTGTATGAACATGGAAATATCTACACCGCTATCTGTACGAACATGGAAATATCTACACCGCTATCTGTATGAACATGGAATTATCTTCACCACCATCGGTATGAACATGGATATGTCTACACAGCCATCTGGATGAACATGGAAATATCTACGCCGCTATCTGTTTGAATATGGAGATATCTAAACCGCTATCTGCATGAAAATGGAAATATCTACACAGCTATCTGCATATACATGGAAATATCTACACAGATATCTCTTTACACATGGAAATAACTACACCGCTATCTGTAGAAACATGGAAATATCTACACCGGCATCAGTATGGACATGGAAATATCTGCACGGCCATTTGAATGAACATATAAATATCTACACCGCCTTCTGTATTAAGATGGAGATATCTACACCGCTATCTGTATAAACATGGAAATATCTACACCGCTATCTGCATGAACATGGAAATAGCTTCACCGCTATCTATATGAACATGGAAATAGCTACACCGCCATCTGTATGAACATGGAAATATCTGCACCGCCATCCGTATGAACATATAAATATCTACACCGCCATCTGTATTAAGATGGAGATATCTACACCGCTATCTGTATAAACTTGGAAATATCCACACCGCTACCTGTATAAACATGGAAATATCCACACCGCTACCTGTATAAACATGGAAATATCAGCACCGCTATCTGTATGAACATGGAAATATCTACACCGCTATCTGAACGAACATGGACATATCTACACCGCTATCTGTATGAACATGGAAATAGCTACACCGCTATCTGTATGAACATGGACATATCTACACCGCTATCTGTATGAACATGGAAATAGCTACACCGCTATCTGTATGAACATGGAAATATCTACACCGCTATCTGTATGAACATGGAAATATCTACACCGCTATCTGTGTAAACATGCATACATCTTCACCGCTATCTGTATAAACATGGAAATAACTACACTGCTATCTGTATGAATATGGAAATATCTACACCGCTATCTGTTTGAACATGGAAATATCTAAACCGCTATCTGCATGAAAATGGAAATATCAGCACCGCCATCTGAATGAACATATAAATATCTACACCGCCATCTGTGTTAAGATGGAGATATCTACACCGCTATCTCTATGAACATGGAAATATCTACACCGCTATCTGTGTAAACATGCATACATCTTCACCGCTATCTGTATGAACATGGAAATAGCTACACCGCTATCTGTATGAACATGGAAATATCTACACCACTATCTGTATGAACATGGAAATATCTACACCACTATCTCTATGAACATGGATATATCTACACAGCCATCTGGATGAACACGGAAATATCTACACCGTTATCTGTGTAAACATGCATACATCTTCACCGCTATCTGTATAAACATGGAAATATCTACACCGCTATCTGTATGAACATGGAAATATCTACACCGCTATCTGTTTGAAAATGGAAATATCTAAACGGCTATCTGCATGAAAATGGAAATATCTACACTGCTATCTGCATATACATGGAAATATCTACACAGCTATCTCTTTGCGCATGGAAATAACTACACCGCTATCTGTATGAACATGGAAATATCTTCACCGCCATCTGTATGAACATGGATATATCTACACAGCCATGTGGATGAACATGGAAATATCTACACCGCTATCTGTATAAACATGGAAATATCTACACCGTTATCTGTATGAACATGGAAATATCTACACCGCTACCTGTATAAACATGGAAATATAAGCACCGCTATCTGTATGAACATGGAAATATCTACAACGCTATCTGTACGAACATGGAAATACCTACACCGCTATCTGTATGAACATGGAAATAGCTGCACGGCTATCTGTATGAACATGGAAATATCTACACCAGTATCTGTATGAACATGGAAATATCTGCACGGCCATCTGTATGAACATATAAATATCTACACCGCCATCTGTATTAAGACGGAGATATCTACACCGCTATCTGTAAACCTGGAAATATCTACACCGCTATCTGTATAAACATGGAAATGTCTACACAGCTATCTGTATAAACTTGGAAATACATACACCGCTACCTGTATAAACATAGAAATATCAGCACCGCTATCTGTATGAACATGGAAATATCAGCCCATCTATCTGTATGAACATGGAAATATCTACACCACTATCTGTATGAACATGGAAATATCTACACCGCTATCTGTATGAACATGGAAATATCTTCACCGCCATCTGTATGAACATGGACATATCTACACAGCCATCTGGATGAACATGGAAATATCTACACCGCTATCTGTATGAACATGGAAATAGCTACACCGCTATCTGTATGAACATGGAAATATCTATACCACTATCTGTATGAAGATGGAAATATCTACACCGCTATCAGTTTGAACATGGAAATATCTACACCGCTATCTGCATGAAAATGGAAATATCTACAGAGCTATCTGCATATACATGGAAATATCTACAAAGCCATCTCTTTACACATGGAAATAACTACACCACTATCTCTATAAACATGGAAATATCTACACCGCCATCTCTATGAACATGGAAATATCTGCACCGCCATCTGTATGAACATATAAATAACTACACCGCCATCTGTACTAAGATGGAGATATCTACACCGCTATCTGTATAAACTTGGAAATATCTACACCGCTATCTGTATAAACATGGAAATATCTACACCGCTATCTGTATGAACATGGAAATATCTACACCGCTACCTGTATAAACATGGAAATATCAGCACCACTATCTGTATGAACATGGAAATATCAGCCCCTCTATCTGTATGAACATGGAAATATCTACACCACTATCTGTATGAACATGGATATATCTACACTGCTATCTGTATGAGCATGGAAATATCTTCACCGCCATCTGTATGAACATTGATATATCTACACAGCCATCTGGATGAACATGGAAATATCTACACCGCTATCTGTATAAACATGGAAATATCTACACCGCTATCTCTATGAACATGGAAATATCTACAGCACTATCTGTATGAACATGGAAATAACTACACTGCTATCTGTATGAACATGGATATATCTACACAGCCATCTGGATGAACATGGAAATATCTACACCGCTATCTGTATGAACATGGACATATATACACCGCTATCTGTGTAGACATGCATACATCTTCACCGCTATCTGTATAAACATGGATATATCTACACCGCTATCTGTATGAACATGGGAATATCTACATCGCTATCTGTTTGAACATGGAAATATCTAAACCGCTATCTTTATGAACATGGAAATATCTACACCGCTATCTGTATGAACATGGAAATATCTACACCGCTATCTGTTTGAACATGGAAATATCTACACCGCTATCTTTATGAACCTGGAAATATCTACACCGCTATCTGTATGAACATGGAAATATCTACACCGCTATCTGTATGAACATGGAAATATCTACACAGCTGTCTGCATATACATGGAAATAACTACACCGCTATCTGTATGAACATGGAAATATCTGCACGGCCATCTGTATGAACATATAAACATCTACACTGCCATCTGTATTAAGGTGGAGATATCTACACCTCTATCTGTATAAACATGGAAATATCAACAACGCTATCTGTAAAAACATGGAAATGTCTACACCGCTATGTGTATAAACTTGGAAATATCTACACCGCTACCTGTATAAACATGGAAATATCAGCACCGCTATCTGTATGAACATGGAAACATCAGCCCATCTATCTGTATGAAAATGGAAATATCTACACCAATATCTGTATGAACATGGAAATATCTACACCGCTATCTGTATGAACATGGAAATATCTCCACCGCCTTCTGTATGAACATGGATATATCTTCACAGCCATTTGGAAGAACATGGAAATATCTACACCGCTATCTGTATGAACATGGAAATAGCTACAACGCTATCTGTATGAACATGGAAATATCTACACCACTATCTGTATGAACATGGAAATAGCTCCACCGCTATCTGTGTAAACATGCATACTCCTTCACCGCTATCTGTATAAACATGGAAATATCTACACCGCTATCTGTATGAACATGGAAATATCTACACCGCTATCTGTTTGAACATGGAAATATCTAAACCGATATCTGCATGAAAATGGAAATATCTACACAGCTATCTGCATATACATGGTAATATGTACACCGCTATCTCTTTACACATGGAAATATCTACACCGCTATCTGTATGAACATGGAAATATCTACACCGCCATCTGTATGAACATGGAAATATCTGCACGGCCATCTGTATGAACATATAAATACCTACACCGCCACCTGTATTAAGATGGAGATATCTACACCGCTATCTGTATAAACATGGAAATATCTACACCGCTATCTGTATAAACATGGAAATATCTACACCGCTACCTGTATAAACATGGAAATATCAGCACCGGTATCTGTATGAACATGGAAATATCAGCCCCTCTATCTGTATGAACATGGAAATATCTACACCACTATCTGTATGAACATGGAAATATCTACACCGCTATCTGTACCAACATGGAAATATCTTCACCGCCATCTGTATGAACATGGATATATCTACACACCCATCTGGATGAACATGGAAATATCTACACCGCTTTCTGTATGAACATGGAAATATCTACACCGGTATCTGTGTAAACATGCAAACAACTTCACCGCTATCTGTATAAACATGGAAATATCTACACCGCTATCTGTATGAACATGGAAATATCTACACCGCTATCTGTTTGAACATGGAAATAGCTACACCGCTATCTACATGAAAATGGAAATATCTACACAGCTATCTGCATATACATGGAAATATCTACAAAGCTATCTCTTTACACATGGAAATATCTACACCACTATCTGTATGAACATGGAAATATCTATACCGCTATCTGTATGAACATGGAATTATCTTCACCACCATCTGTGTGAACATGGATATGTCTACACAGCCATCTGGATGTACATGGAAATACTACACCGCTATCTGTATGAACATGGAAATATCTTCACTGCCATCTGTATGAACGTGGATATATCTACACAACCATCTGGATGAACATGGAAATATCTACACCGCTATCCGTATGAACATGGAAATATCTACACCGCTATCTGTGTAAACATGGAAATATCTACACCGCTATCTGTATAAACATGGAAATATCCACACCGCTACCTGTATAAACATGGAAATATAAGCACCGCTATCTGTATGAACATGGAAATAACTACACCGCTATCTGTACGAACATGGAAATATCAACAGCACTATCTGTATGAACATGGAAATGTCTACACCGCTATCTGTATCAACATGGATATATCTACACAGCCATCAGGATGAACATGGAAATATCTTCACCGCCATCTGTATGAACATGGATATATCTACACAACCATCTGGATGAACATGGAAATATCTACACCGCTTTCTGTATGAACATGGAAATATCTACACCGCTATCTGTTTAAACATGCATACATCTTCACCGCTATCTGTATAAACATGGAAATAACTACACCAGTATCTGTATGAACATGGAAATATCTTCACCGCTATCTGTATGAACATGGAAATATCTACAGCACTATCTGTATGAACATGGAAATATCTACACCGCTATCTTTATGAACATGGATATATCTACACAGCCATCAGGATGAACATGGAAATATCTACACCGCTATCTGTATGAACATGGAAATATCTACACCGCTATCTGTGTAAACAGGCATACATCTTCACCGCTATCTGTATAAACATGGATATATCTACACCACTATCTGTATGAACATGGAAATATCTACACCGCTATCTGTTTGAACATGGAAATATCTAAACCGCTATCTGCCTGAAAATGGAAATATCTGCACCGCCATCTGTATGAACATATAAATGTCTACACCGCCAACTGTATTAAGATGGAGATATCTACACCGCTATCTGTATAAACTTGGAAATATCTACACTGCTATCTGTATAAACATGGAAATATCTACACCGCTATCTGTATAAACAAGGAAATATCTGCACCGCTACCTGTATAAACATGGAAATATCAGCAACGATATCTGTATGAACGTGGAAATATCTACACCGCTATCTGTACGAACATGGAAATATCTACACCGCTATCTGTATGAACATGGAAATAGCTACACCGCTATCTCTATGAACATGGATATATCTACACAGCCATCTGGATGAACATGGAAATATCTACACCGCTATCTGTATGAACATGAAAATATCTACACCGTTATCTGTGTAAACATGCATACATCTTCACCACTATCTGTATGAACATGGAAATATCTACACCGCTATCTGTAAGAACATGGAAATATCTTCACCGCCATCTGTATGAACATGGATATATCTACACAACCATCTGGATGAACATGGAAATATCTACACCGCTATCTGTATGAACATGGAAATATCTACACCGCTATCTGCGTAAACATGCATACATCTTCACCGCTATCTGTATAAACATGGAAATAACTACACCGCTATCTGTATGAACATGGAAATATATACACCGCTATCTGTTTGAACATGGAAATATCTAAACCGCTATCCGCATGAAAATGGAAATATCTGCACCGCCATCTGCATGTACATATAAATATCTACACCGCCATCCGTATTACGATGGAGATATCTACACCGCTATCTGTATAAACTTGGAAATATCTACACCGCTATCTGTATAAACATGTAAATATCTACACCGCTATCTGTATAAACATGGAAATATCCACACCGCTACCTGTATAAACATGGAAATATAAGCACCGCTATCTGTATGAACATGGAAATATCTACAACGCTATTCTGTACGAACATGGAAATATCTACACCGCTATCTGTATGAACATGTAATTATCTTCACCACCATCTGTATGAACATGGATATGTCTACACAGCCATCTGGATGAACATGGAAATATCTACACCGCTCTCTGTTTGAATATGGAAATATCTAAACCGCTATCTGCATGAAAATGGAAATATCTACACAGCTATCTGCATATACATGGAGATATCTACACAGCTATCTCTTTACACATGGAAATAACTACACCGCAATCTGTATGAACATGGAAATATCTACACCGGCATCTGTATGAACTTGGAAATATCTGCACGGCCAGTTGAATGGACATATAAATATCTACCCCGCCATCTGTATTAAGATGGAGATATCTACACCTCTATCTGTATGAACATGGAAATATCTACACCGCCATCTGTATGAACATGGAAATATCTGCACGGCCATCTGTATGAACATATAAATACCTACACCACCACCTGTATTAAGATGGAGATATCTACACCGCTATCTGTATAAACATGGAAATATCTACACCGCTATCTGTATAAACATGGAAATATCTACACCGCTACCTGTATAAACATGGAAATATCAGCACCGGTATCTGTATGAACATGGAAATATCAGCCCCTCTATCTGTATGAACATGGAAATATCTACACCACTATCTGTATGAACATGGAAATATCTACACCGCTATCTGTACCAACATGGAAATATCTTCACCGCCATCTGTATGAACATGGATATATCTACACACCCATCTGGATGAACATGGAAATATCTTCACCGCTTTCTGTATGAACATGGAAATATCTACACCGCTATCTGTGTAAACATGCAAACAACTTCACCGCTATCTGTATAAACATGGAAATATCTACACCGCTATCTGTATGAACATGGAAATATCTACACCGCTATCTGTTTGAACATGGAAATAGCTACACCGCTATCTACATGAAAATGGAAATATCTACACAGCTATCTGCATATACATGGAAATATCTACAAAGCTATCTCTTTACACATGGAAATATCTACACCACTATCTGTATGAACATGGAAATATCTATACCGCTATCTGTATGAACATGGAATTATCTTCACCACCATCTGTGTGAACATGGATATGTCTACACAGCCATCTGGATGTACATGGAAATACTACACCGCTATCTGTATGAACATGGAAATATCTTCACTGCCATCTGTATGAACGTGGATATATCTACACAACCATCTGGATGAACATGGAAATATCTACACCGCTATCCGTATGAACATGGAAATATCTACACCGCTATCTGTGTAAACATGCATACATCTTCACCGCTATCTGTATAAACATGGAAATATCTACACCGCTATCTGTATAAACATGGAAATATCCACACCGCTACCTGTATAAACATGGAAATATAAGCACCGCTATCTGTATGAACATGGAAATAACTACACCGCTATCTGTACGAACATGGAAATATCAACAGCACTATCTGTATGAACATGGAAATGTCTACACCGCTATCTGTATGAACATGGATATATCTACACAGCCATCAGGATGAACATGGAAATATCTTCACCGCCATCTGTATGAACATGGATATATCTACACAACCATCTGGATGAACATGGAAATATCTACACCGCTATCTGTTTAAACATGCATACATCTTCACCGCTATCTGTATAAACATGGAAATAACTACACCAGTATCTGTATGAACATGGAAATATCTTCACCGCTATCTGTATGAACATGGAAATATCTACAGCACTATCTGTATGAACATGGAAATATCTACACCGCTATCTTTATGAACATGGATATATCTACACAGCCATCAGGATGAACATGGAAATATCTACACCGCTATCTGTATGAACATGGAAATATCTACACCGCTATCTGTGTAAACAGGCCTTCATCTTCACCGCTATCTGTATAAACATGGATATATCTACACCACTATCTGTATGAACATGGAAATATCTACACCGCTATCTGTTTGAACATGGAAATATCTAAACCGCTATCTGCCTGAAAATGGAAATATCTGCACCGCCATCTGTATGAACATATAAATGTCTACACCGCCAACTGTATTAAGATGGAGATATCTACACCGCTATCTGTATAAACTTGGAAATATCTACACTGCTATCTGTATAAACATGGAAATATCTACACCGCTATCTGTATAAACAAGGAAATATCTGCACCGCTACCTGTATAAACATGGAAATATCAGCAACGATATCTGTATGAACGTGGAAATATCTACACCGCTATCTGTACGAACATGGAAATATCTACACCGCTATCTGTATGAACATGGAAATAGCTACAGCGCTATCTGTATGAAGATGGAAATATCTACACCACTATCTGTATGAACATGGAAATATCTACACCGCTATCTCTATGAACATGGATATATCTACACAGCCATCTGGATGAACATGGAAATATCTACACCGCTATCTGTATGAACATGAAAATATCTACACCGTTATCTGTGTAAACATGCATACATCTTCACCACTATCTGTATGAACATGGAAATATCTACACCGCTATCTGTAAGAACATGGAAATATCTTCACCGCCATCTGTATGAACATGGATATATCTACACAACCATCTGGATGAACATGGAAATATCTACACCGCTATCTGTATGAACATGGAAATATCTACACCGCTATCTGCGTAAACATGCATACATCTTCACCGCTATCTGTATAAACATGGAAATAACTACACCGCTATCTGTATGAACATGGAAATATATACACCGCTATCTGTTTGAACATGGAAATATCTAAACCGCTATCCGCATGAAAATGGAAATATCTGCACCGCCATCTGCATGTACATATAAATATCTACACCGCCATCCGTATTAAGATGGAGATATCTACACCGCTATCTGTATAAACTTGGAAATATCTACACCGCTATCTGTATAAACATGTAAATATCTACACCGCTATCTGTATAAACATGGAAATATCCACACCGCTACCTGTATAAACATGGAAATATAAGCACCGCTATCTGTATGAACATGGAAATATCTACAACGCTATTCTGTACGAACATGGAAATATCTACACCGCTATCTGTATGAACATGGAATTATCTTCACCACCATCTGTATGAACATGGATATGTCTACACAGCCATCTGGATGAACATGGAAATATCTACACCGCTCTCTGTTTGAATATGGAAATATCTAAACCGCTATCTGCATGAAAATGGAAATATCTACACATCTATCTGCATATACATGGAAATATCTACACAGCTATCTCTTTACACATGGAAATAACTACACCGCAATCTGTATGAACATGGAAATATCTACACCGGCATCTGTATGAACTTGGAAATATCTGCACGGCCAGTTGAATGGACATATAAATATCTACCCCGCCATCTGTATTAAGATGGAGATATCTACACCGCTATCTGTATAAACATGGAAATATCTACACCGCTATCTGCATGAACATGGAAATAGCTTCACCGCTATCTATATGAACATGGAAATAGCTACACCGCCATCTGTATGAACATGGAAATATCTGCACCGCCATCTGTATGAACATATAAATATCTACACCGCCATCTGTATTAAGATGGAGATATCTACACCGCTATCTGTATAAACTTGCAAATATCTACACCGCTATCGTATAAAAATGGAAATATCTACACTGCTATCTGTAGAAACATGGAAATATCCACACCGCTACCTGTATAAACATGGAAATATCAGCACCGCTATCTGTATGAACATGGAAATATCTACACCGCTATCTGTACGAACATGGACATATCTTCACCGCTATCTGTATGAACATGGAAATAGCTACACCGCTATCTGTATGAACATGGACATATCTACACCGCTATCTGTATGAACATGGAAATAGTTACACCGCTATCTGTATGAACATGGAAATATCTACACCGCTATCTGTATGAACATGGAAATATCTACATCGCTATCTGTGTAAACATGCATACATCTTCACCGCTATCTGTATAAACATGGAAATAACTACACCGCTATCTTTATGAACATGGAAATATCTACACCGCTATCTGTTTGAACATGGAAATATCTAAACCGCTATCTGCATGAAAATGGAAATATCTGCACCGCCATCTGAATGAACATATAAATATCTACACCGCCATCTGTATTAAGATGGAGATATCTACACCGCTATCTGTATAAACTTGGAAATATCTACAACGCTCTCTGTATAAACATGGATATATCTACACCACTATCTGTATGAACATGGAAATAGCTAGACCGCTATCTGTATGAACATGGAAATATCTACACCGCTATCTGTACGAACATGGATATATCTACACCGCTATCTGTATGAACATGGAAATAGCTACACCGCTATCTGTATGAACATGGAAATATCTACACCACTATCTGTATGAACATGGAAATATCTACACCGCTATCTCTATGAACATGGATATATCTACACAGCCATCTGGATGAACACGGAAATATCTACACCGTTATCTGTGTAAACATGCATACATCTTCACCGCTATCTGTATAAACATGGAAATATCTACACCGCTATCTGTATGAACATGGAAATATCTACACCGCTATCTGTTTGAACATGGAAACATCTAAACGGCTATCTGCATGAAAATGGAAATATCTACACTGCTATCTGCATATACATGGAAATATCTACACAGCTATCTCTTTGCGCATGGAAATAACTACACCGCTTTCTGTATGAACATGGAAATATCTTCACCGCCATCTGTATGAACATGGATATATCTACACAGCCATGTGGATGAACATGGAAATATCTACACCGCTATCTGTATAAACATGGAAATATCTACACCGCTATCTGTATGAACATGGAAATATCTACACCGCTACCTGTATAAACATGGAAATATCTACAGCACTATCTGTATGAACATGGAAATATCTACACCGCTATCTGTTTGAACATGGAAATATCTACACCGCTATCTGCATGAAAATGGAAATATCTACAGAGCTATCTGCATATACATGGAAATATCTACAAAGCCATCTCTTTACACATGGAAATAACTACACCACTATCTCTATAAACATTTAAATATCTACACCGCCATCTCTATGAACCTGGAAATATCTTCACCGCCATCTGTATGAACATATAAATAACTACACCGCCATCTGTATTAAGATGGAGATATCTACACCGCTATCTGTATAAACTTGGAAATATCTACACCGCTATCTGTATAAACATGGAAATATCTACACCGCTATCTGTATAAACATGGAAATATCTACACCGCTACCTGTATAAACATGGAAATATAAGCACCGCTATCTGTATGAACATGGAAATATCTACACCGCTATCTGTACAAACTTGGAAATATCTACACCGCTATCTGTATGAACATGGAAATAGCTGCACCGCTATCTGTATGAACATGGAAATATCTACACCTCTATCTGTAGGAACATGGAAATATCTTCACCGCTAACTGTATGAACATGGAATTATCTTCACCGCCATCTGTATGAACATGGATATGTCTACACAGCCATCTGGATGAACATGGAAATATCTACACCGCTATCTGTATGAACATGGAAATATCTACACCGCTATCTGTATAAACATGGAAATATCTACACCGCTATCTGTATAAACATGGAAATGTCTACACCGCTATCTGTATAAACTTGGAAATACCTACACCGCTACCTGTATAAACATGGAAATATCAGCACCGCTATCTGTATGAACATGGAAATATCAACACCACTATCTGTATGAACATGGAAATATCTACACCGCTATCTGTTTGAACATGGAAATATCTTCACCGCTATCTGCATGAAAATGGAAATATCTACAGATATATATGCATATACATGGAAATATCTACAAAGCTATCTCTTTACACATGGAAATAACTACACCACTATCTCTATAAACATGGAAATATCTACACCGCCATCTCTATGAACATGGAAATATCTGCACCGCCATCTGTATGAACATATAAATATCTACACCGCCATCTGTATTAAGATGGAGATATCTACACCGCTATCTGTATAAACTTGGAAATATCTACACCGCTATCTGTATAAACATGGAAATTTCTACACCGCTACCTGTATAAACATGGAAATATAAGCACCGCTATCTGTATGAACATGGAAATATCTACACCGCTATCTATACAAACTTGGAAATATCTACACCGCTATCTGTATGAACATGGAAATAGCTGCACCGCTATCTGTATGAACATGGAAATATCTACATCACTATCTGTATGAACATGGAAATATCTTCTCCGCTATCTGTATGAACATGGATATATCTACACAGCCATCTGTATGAACATGGATATATCTACACCGCTATCTGTATCAACATGGAAATATCTACACCGCTATCTGTGTAAACATGCATACATCTTCACCGCTATCTGTATAAACATGGATATATCTACACAGAAATATGGATGAACATGGAAATATCTACACCGCTATCTGCATGACCATGGAAATAGCTACACCGCTATCTGTATGAACATGGAAATAGCTACACCGCCATCTGTATGAACTTGGAAATATCTGCACCGCCATCTGTATGAACATATAAATATCTACACCGCCATCTGTATTAAGATGGAGATATCTACACCACTATCTGTATAAACTTGGAAATATCTACACCGCTATCTGTATAAAAATGGAAATATCTACACCGCTATCTGTATAAACATGGAAATATCCACACCGCTACCCTTATAAACATGGAAATATCAGCAGAGCTATCTGTATGAACAAGGAAATATCTACACCGCTATCTGTACGAACATGGAAATATCTACACCGCTATCTGCATGAACATGGAAATAGCTACACCGCTATCTGTATGAACATGGAAATATCTACACCACTATCTGCATGAACATGGAAATAGCTACACAGCTATCTGTGTAAGCATGCACACTTCTTCACCGCTATCTGTATAAACATGGAAATATCTACACCGCTATCTGTATGAACATGGAAATATCTACACCGCTATCTGTATGAACATGGAAATATCTACACCACTATCTGTTTGAACATGGAAATATCTACACCGCTATCTGCATGAAAATGGAAATATCTACACTGCTATCTGCATATACATTTAAAAATCTACACAGCTATCTCTTTACACATGGAAATAACTACACCGCTATCTGTATGAACATGGAAATATCTACACCGCCATCTTTATGAACATGGAAATATATGCACGGCCATCTGTATGAACATATAAATATCTACACCGCCATCTGTATTAAGATGGAGATATCTACACCGCTACCTGTATAAACATGGAAATATCTACACCGCTATCTGTTTGAACATGGAAATATCTACACCGCTACCTGTATAAACATGGAAATATCAGCACCGCTATATGTATGAACATGGAAATATCAGCCCCTCTATCTCTATGAACATGGAAATATCTACACCGCTATCTGTATGAACATGGAAATATCTACACCGCTATCTGTGTATACATGCATATATCTTCACCGCTATCTGTATAAACATGGATATATCTACACCGCTATCTGTATGAAGATGGAAATATCTACACCGCTATCTGTTTGAACATGGAAATATCTAAACCGCTATCTGCATGAAAATGGAAATATCTACAGAGCTATCTGCATATACATGGAAATAACTACACCGCTATCTGTATGAACATGGAAATATCTGCACGGCCTTGGTATGAACATATAAATATCTACACCGCCATCTGTATTAAGGTGGAGAAATCTACACCGCTATCTGTATAAACATGGAAATATCAACACCGCTATCTGTATAAACATGTAAATATCTACACCGCTATCTGTATAAACTTGGAAATATCTACACCGCTACCTGTATAAACATGGAAATATCAGCACCGCTATCTGTATGAACATGGAAATATCAGCCCATCTATCTGTATGAAAATGGAAATATCTACACCAATATCTGTATGTACATGGAAATATCTACACCGCTATGTGTATGAACATGGAAATATCTTCACCGCCTTCTGTATGAACATGGATATATCTACACAGCCATTTGGAAGAACATGGAAATAGCTACACCGCTATCTGTATGAACATGGAAATATCTACACCGCTATCTGTATGAACATGGAAATAGCTACACCGCTATCTGTATGAACATGGAAATATCTACACCACTATCTGTATCAACATGGAAATATCTACACCGCTATCTCTTTGAACATGGAAATATCTACACCGCTATCTGCATGAAAATGGAAATATCTACACAGCTATCTGCATATACATGGAAATATCTACAAACCTATCTCTTTACACATGGAAATAACTACACCGCTATCTCTATAAACATGGAAATATCTACACCGCCATCTGTATGAACATGGAAATATCTGCACCGGCATCTGTATGAACATATAAATATCTACACCGCCATCTGTATTAAGATGGAGATATCTACACCGCTATCTGTATAAACTTGGAAATATCTACACCGCTATCTGTATAAACATGGAAATATCTACACCGCTATCTGTATAAATATGGAAATATCTACACCGCTACATGTATAAACATGGAAATATAAGCACCGCTATCTGCATGAAAATGGAAATATCTACACAGCTATCTGCATATACTTGGAAATATCCACACAGCTATCTCTTTACACATGCAAATATCTACACCGCTATCTGTATGAACATGGAAATATCTACACCGCCATCTGTATGAACATGGAAATATCTGCACGGCCATCTGTATGAACATATAAATATCTACACCGCCATCTGTATTAAGATGGAGATATCTACACCGCTATCTGTATAAACATGGAAATATCTACCCCGCTATCTCTGTAAACATGGAAATATATACACTGCTACCTGTATAAACATAGAAATATATGCACCGCTATCAGTATGAACATGGAAATAACAGCCCCTCTATCTGTATGAACATGGTAATATCTACACCACTATCTGTGTGAACATGGATATGTCTACACAGCCAACTGGATGAACATGGAAATATCTACACCGCTATCTGTATGAACATGGAAATAGCTACACCACTATCTGTATGAACATGGAAATATCTACACCACTATCTGTATGAACATGGAAATATTTACACCGCTACCTGTATAAACATGGAAATATAAGCACCGCTATCTGTATGAACATGGAAATATCTACACCGCTATCTGTACGAACATGGAAATATCTACACCGCTATCTGTATGAACATGGAAATATCTACACCGCTATCTGTATGAACATGGAAATATCTACACCGCTATCTGTGTAAACATGCATACATCTTCACCGCTATCTGTATAAACATGGAAATAACTACACCACTATCTGTATGAACATGGAAATAACTACACCGCTATCTGTTTGAACATGGAAGTATCTAAACCGCTATCTGCATGAAAATGGAAATATCTCCACAGCTATCTGCATGTACATGGTAATATCTACACATCTATCTCTTTACACATGGAAATAACTACACCGCTATCTGTATGAACATGGAAATATCTACACTGGCATCTGTATGAACATGGAAATATCTGCACGGCCATCTGTATGAACATATAAATATCTACACCGCCATCTGTATAAAGATGGAGATATCTACACCGCTATCTGTATAAACATGGAAATATCTACACCGCTATCTGTATAAACATGGAAATATCTACACCGCTGTCTTTATAAACATGGAAATATCTACTCCGCTACCTGTATAAACATGGAAATATCAGTACCGCTATCAGTATGAACATGGAAATATCAGCCCCTCTATCTGAATGAACATGGAAATATCTACACCACTATTTGTGTAAACATGGAAATATCTACACTGCTATCTGTTTGAGCATGGAAATATCTTCACCGCCATCTGTATGAACATGGATATACCTACACAGAGATCTGGATGAACATGGAATTATCTACACCGCCATCTGTATGAACATGGAAATATCTTCACAGCCATCTGTATGAACATGGATATATCTACACAGCCATATGGATGAACATGGAAATATCTACACCGCTATTTGCATGAATATGGAAATAGCTACATCGCTATCTGTATGAACATGGAAATAGCTACACCGCCATCTGTATGAACTTGGAAATATCTGCACCGCCATCTGTATGAACATATAAATATCTACACCGCCATCAGTATTAAGATGGAGATATCTACACCGCTATCTGTATAAACTTGGAAATATCTACATCGCTATCTGTATAAAAATGGAAATATCTACACCGCTATCTGTATGAATATGGAAATAGCTACACAGCTATCTGTGTAAACATGCATACTTCTTCACCGCTATCTGTATAAACATGGAAATATCTACACCGCTATCTGTATGAACATGGAAATATCTACACCGCTATCTGTATGAACATGGAAATATCTACACCGCTATCTGTTTGAACATGGAAATATATACACAGCTATCTGCATGAAAATGGAAATATCTACACTGCTATCTGCATATACATTTAAATATCTACACAGCTATCTCTTTACACATGGAAATAACTACACCGCTATCTGTATGAACATGGAAATATCTACACCGCCATCTGTAAAACATGGAAATATCTACACCACTATCTGTATGAACATGGAAATATCTACACTGCTATCTGTATGAGCATGGAAGTATGTTCACCGCCATCTGTATGAACATGGATATATCTACACAGCCATCTGGATGAACATGGATATATCTGCACTGCTATCTATATGAACATGGAAATATCTTCACCGCCATCTGTATGAACATGGATAAATCTACACAGCCATATGGATAAACATGGAAATATCTACACCGCTATCTGCATGAACATGGAAATAGCTTCACCGCCATCTGTATGAACATGGAAATATCTGCACCGCCATCTGTATGGACATATAAATATCTACACCGCCATCTGTATTAAGATGGAGATATCTACATCGCTATCTGTATAAACTTGGAAATATCTACACCGCTATCGTATAAAAATGGAAATAACTACACCGCTATCTGTATAAACATGGAAATATCCACACCGCTACCTGTATAAACATGGAAATATCAGCACCGCTATCTGTATGAACATGGAAATATCTACACCGCTATCTGTACGAACATGGACATATCTACACCGCTATCTGTATGAACATGGAAATAGCTACACCGCTATCTGTATGAACATGGAAATATCTACACCACTATCTGTATGAACATGGAAATAGCTACACCGCTATCTGTGTAAACATGCATACTTCTTCACCGCTATATGTATAAACATGGAAATATCTACACCGCTATCTGTATGAACATGGAAATATCTACACCGCTATCTGTTTGAACATGGAAATATCTAAACCGATATCTGCATGAAAATGGAAATATCTACACAGCTATCTGCATATACATGGTAATATCTACACCGCTATCTCTTTACACATGGAAATATCTACACCGCTATCTGTATGAAAATGGAAATATCTACACTGCCATCTGTATGAACATGGAAATATCTGCACGGCCATCTGTATGAACATATAAATACCTACACAGCCATCTGTATTAAGATGGAGATATCTACACCGCTATCTGTATAAACATGGAAATATCTACACCGCTATCTGTATAAACATGGAAATATCTAAATCGCTACCTGTATAAACATGGAAATATCAGCACCGCTATCTGTATGAACATGGAAATATCAGCCCCTCTATCTCTATGAACATGGAAATATCTACACCACTATCTGTATGAACATGGAAATATCTACACCGCTATCTGTACCAACATTGAAATATCTTCACCGCCATCTGTATGAACATGGATATATCTACACACCCATCTGGATGAACATGGAAATATCTACACCGCTATCTGTATGAACATGGAAATATCTACACCGCTATCTGTGTAAACATGCAAACATCTTCACCGCTATCTGTATAAACATGGAAATATCTACACCGCTATCTGTATGAACATGGAAATATCTACACCGCTATCTGTTTGAACATGGAAATATCTACACCGCTATCTGCATGAAAATGGAAATATCTACACAGCTATCTTTATATACATGGAAATATCTGCAATGCTATATCTTTACACATGGAAATATCTACACCACTATCTGTATGAACATGGAAATATCTATACCGCTATCTGCATGAACATGGAATTAACTTCAACACCATCTGTGTGAACTTGGATATGTCTACACAGCCATCTGGATGAACATGGATATACCTACACCGCTATCTGTATGAACATGGAAATAGCTACACCACTATCTGTATGAACATGGAAATATTTACACCACTATCTGTATGAACATGGAAATATCTACACCGCTATCTGTAAGAACATGGAAATATCTTCACCGCCATCTGTATGAACATGGATATATCTACACAACCATCTGGATGAACATGGAAAATCTACACCGCTATCTGCATTAACATGGAAATATCTACACCGCTATCTGTGTAAACATGCATACATCTTCACCGCTATCTGTATAAACATTTAAATAACTACACCGCTATCAGTATGAACATGGAAATATCTACACCGCTATCTGTTTGAACATGGAAATATCTAAACCGCTATCCGCGTGAAAATGGAAATATCTGCACCGCCATCTGCATGTACATATAAATATCTACACCGCCATCTGTATTAAGATGGAAATATCTACACCACTATCTGTATGAACATGGAAATATCTTCACCGCCATCTGTATGAACATGGATATATCTACACAACCATCTGGATGAACATGGAAATATCTACACCGCTATCTGTATGAACATGGAAATATCTACACCGCTATCTGTGTAAACATGCGTACATCTTCACCGCTATCTGTATAAACATGGAAATAACTACACCGCTATCTGTATGAACATGGAAATGTCTACACCGCTATCTGTTTGAACACTGAAATATCTAAACCGTTATCTGCATGAAAATGGAAATATCTGCAGCGCCATCTGTATGAACATATAAATATCTACACCGCCATCTGTATTAAGATGGAGATATCTACACCGCTATCTGTATAAACTTGGAAATATCTACACCGCTATCTGTATAAACATGGAAATATCTACACCGCTATCTGTATAAACATGGAAATATCTACACCGCTACCTGTATAAACATGGAAATATAAGCACCGCTATCTGTATGAACATGGAAATATCTACACCGCTATCTGTACAAACTTGGAAATATCTACACCGCTATCTGTATGAACATGGAAATATCTACACCGCTATCTGTACAAACTTGGAAATATCTACACCGCTATCTGTAGGAACATGGAAATATCTTCACCGCTAACTGTATGAACATGGAATTATCTTCACCGCCATCTGTATGAACATGGATATGTCTACACAGCCATCTGGATGAACATGGAAATATCTACACCGCTATCTGTATGAACATGGAAATATCTACACCGCTATCTGTATAAACATGGAAATATCTACACCGCTATCTGTATAAACATGGAAATGTCTACACCGCTATCTGTATAAACTTGGAAATACCTACACCGCTACCTGTATAAACATGGAAATATCAGCACCGCTATCTGTATGAACATGGAAATATCAACACCACTATCTGTATGAACATGGAAATATCTACACCGCTATCTGTTTGAACATGGAAATATCTTCACCGCTATCTGCATGAAAATGGAAATATCTACAGATATATCTGCATATACATGGAAATATCTACAAAGCTATCTCTTTACACATGGAAATAACTACACCACTATCTCTATAAACATGGAAATATCTACACCGCCATCTCTATGAACATGGAAATATCTGCACCGCCATCTGTATGAACATATAAATATCTACACCGCCATCTGTATTAAGATGGAGATATCTACACCGCTATCTGTATAAACTTGGAAATATCTACACCGCTATCTGTATAAACATGGAAATTTCTACACCGCTACCTGTATAAACATGGAAATATAAGCACCGCTATCTGTATGAACATGGAAATATCTACACCGCTATCTGTACAAACTTGGAAATATCTACACCGCTATCTGTATGAACATGGAAATAGCTGCACTGCTATCTGTATGAACATGGAAATATCTACATCACTATCTGTATGAACATGGAAATATCTTCTCCGCTATCTGTATGAACATGGATATATCTACACAGCCATCTGTATGAACATGGATATATCTACACCGCTATCTGTATCAACATGGAAATATCTACACCGCTATCTGTGTAAACATGCATACATCTTCACCGCTATCTGTATAAACATGGATATATCTACACAGCCATATGGATGAACATGGAAATATCTACACCGCTATCTGCATGACCATGGAAATAGCTACACCGCTATCTGTATGAACATGGAAATAGCTACACCGCCATCTGTATGAACTTGGAAATATCTGCACCGCCATCTGTATGAACATGGATATATCTACACAACCATCTGGATGAACATGGAAATATCTACACCGCTATCTGTATGAACATGGAAATATCTACACCGCTATCTGTGTAAACATGCATACATCTTCACCGCTATCTGTATAAACATGGATATATCTACACCACTATCTGTATGAACATGGAAATATCTACACCGCTATCTGTTTGAGCATGGAAATATCTAAACCGCTATCTGCCTGAAAATGGAAATATCTGCACCGCCATCTGTATGAACATATAAATATCTACACCGCCAACTGTATTAAGATGGAGATATCTACACCGCTATCTGTATAAACTTGGAAATATCTACACCGCTATCTGTATAAACATGGAAATATCTACACTGCTATCTGTATAAACATGGAAATATCTGCACCGCTACCTGTATAAACATGGAAATATCAGCACCGCTATCTGTATGAACGTGGAAATATCTATACCGCTATCTGTAGGAACATGGAAATACCTACACCGCTATCTGTATGAACATGGAAATAGCTACACCGCTATCTGTATGAACATGGAAATATCTAAACCACTATCTGTATGAACATGGAAATATCTACACCGCTATCTCTATGAACATGGATATATCTACACAGATATCTGGATGAACATGGAAATATCTACACCGTTATCTGTGTAAACATGCATACATCTTCACCGCTATCTGTATAAACATGGAAATATCTACACCGCTATCTGTATGAACATGGAAATATCTACACCGCTATCTGTTTGAACATGGAAATATCTAAGCGGCTATCTGCATGAAAATGGAAATATCTACACTGCTATCTGCATATACATGGAAATATCTACACAGCTATCTCTTTGCGCATGGAAATAACTACACCGCTGTCTGTATGAACATGGAAATATCTTCACCACCATCTGTATGAACATGGATATATCTACACAGCCATCTGGATGAACATGGAAATATCAACACCGCTATCTGTATGAACATGGAAATATCTTCACCGCCATCTGTATGAACATGGATATATCTACACAGCTATCTGGATGAACATGGAAATATCTACACCGCTATCTGTATGAACATGGAAATAGCTACACCGCTATCTGTATGAACATGGAAATATCTACACCACTATCTGTATGAACATGGAAATACCTACACCGCTATCTGTTTGAACATGGAAATATCTACACCGCTATCTGCATGAAAATGTAAATATCTACAGAGCTATCTGCATATACATGGAAATATCTACAAAGCAATCTCTTTACACATGGAAATAACTACACCACTATCTCTATAAACATGGAAATATCTACACCGCCATCTCTATGAACATGGAAATATCTGCACCGCCATCTGTATGAACATATAAATAACTACACCGCCATCTGTATTAAGATGGAGATATCTACACCGCTATCTGTATAAACTTGGAAATATCTACACCACTATCTGTATAAACATGGAAATATCTACACCGCTATCTGTATAAACATGGAAATATCTACACCGCTACCTGTATAAACATGGAAATATAAGCACCGCTATCTGTATGAACATGGAAATATCTACACCGCTATGTGTATGAACATGGAAATATCTACACCTCTCTCTGTGTAAACATGCATACATCTTCACCGCTATCTCTATGAACATGGATATATCTACACAGCCATCTGGATGAACATGGAAATATCTACACCACTATCTGTATAAACATGGAAAGATCTACACCGCTATCTGTATGAACATGGAAATATCTACAGCACTATCTGTATGAACATGGAAATATCTACACTGCTATCTCTATGAACATGGATATATCTACACAGCCATCTGGATGAACATGGAAATAACTACACCGCTATCTGTATGAACATGGAAATATATACAACGCTATCTGTGTAGACATGCATACATCTTCACCGCTATCTGTATAAACATGGATATATCTACACCGCTATCTGTATGAACATGGAAATATCTACACCGCTATCTGTTTGAACATGGAAATATCTACACCACTATCTGCATGAACATGGAAATAGCTACACCGCTATCTGTATGAACATGGAAATAGCTACACCGCCATCTGTATGAACTTGGAAATATCTGCACCGCCATCTGTATGAACATATAAATATCTACACCGCCATCTGTATTAAGATGGAGATATCTACACCGCTATGTGTATAAACTTGGAAATATCTACACCGCTATCTGTATAAAAATGGAAATATCTACACCGCAATCTGTATAAACATGGAAATATCCACACCGCTACCTGTATAAACATGGAAATATCAGCACAGCTATCTGTATGAACATGGAGATATCTACACCGCTATCTGTACGAACATGGAAATATCTACAGCGCTATCTGCATGAACATGGAAATAGCTACACCGCTATCTGTATGAACATGGAAATATCTACACCACTATCTGTATGAACATAGAAATAGCTAAACAGCTATCTGTGTAAACATGCATACTTCTTCACCGCTATCTGTATAAACATGGAAATATCTACACCGCTATCTGTATGAACATGGAAATATCTACACCGCTATCTGTATGAACATGGAAATATCTACACCACTATCTGTTTGAACATGGAAATATCTACACCGCTATCTGCATGAAAATGGAAATATCTACACTGCTATCTGCATATACATTTAAAAATCTACACAGCTATCTCTTTACACATGGAAATAACTACACCGCTATCTGTATGAACATGGAAATATCTACACCGCCATCTGTATGAACATGGAAATATCTGCACGGCCATCTGTATGAACATATAAATATCTACACCGCCATCTGTATTAAGATGGAGATATCTACACCGCTACCTGTATAAACATGGAAATATCTACACCGCTATCTGTATGAACATGGAAATATCTACACCGCTACCTGTATAAACATGGAAATATCAGCACCGCTATCTGTATGAACATGGAAATATCAGCCCCTCTATCTGTATGAACATGGAAATATCTACACCACTATCTGTATGAACATGGAAATAACTACACTGCTATCTGTATGAGCATGGAAATATCTTCACCGCCATCTGTATGAACATGGATATATCTACACAGCCATCTGGATGAACATGGAAATATCTACACCGCTATCTGTATAAACATGGAAATATCTACACCGCTATCTGTATGAACATGGAAATACCTACAGCACTATCTGTATGAACATGGAAATATCTACACTGCTATCTCTATGAACATGGATATATCTACACAGCCATCTGGATGAACATGGAAATATCTACACCGCTATCTGTATGAACATGGAAATATATACACCGCTATCTGTGTAGACATGCATACATCTTCACCGCTATCTGTATAAACATGGATATATCTACACCGCTATCTGTATGAACATGGAAATATCTACACCGCTATCTGTTTGAACATGGAAATATCTAAACCGCTATCTGCATGAAAATGGAAATATCTACACAGCTATCTGCATATACATGGAAATAACTACACCGCTGTCTGTATGAACATGGAAATATCTGCACGGCCATCTGTATGAAAATATAAGTATCTACACCGCCATCTGTATTAAGGTGGAGATATCTACACCGCTATCTGTATAAACATGGAAATATCAACACCGCTATCTGTATAAACAAGGAAATGTCTACACCGCTATCTGTATAGACTTGGAAATATCTACACCGCTACCTGTATAAACATGGAAATATCAGCACCGCTATCTGTATGAACATGGAAATATCAGCCCATCTATCTGTATGAAAATGGAAATATCTACACCACTATCTGTATGAACATGGAAATATCTACACCGCTATCTGTATGAACATGGAAATATCTTCACTGCCTTCTGTATGAACATGGATATATCTACACAGCCATTTGGAAGAACATGGAAATATCTTCAACGCTATCTGTATGAACATGGAAATAGCTACACCGCTATCTGTATGAACATGGAAATATCTACACCACTATCTGTATGAACATGGAAATATCTACACCGCTATCTGTTTGAACTTGGAAATATCTACACCGCTATCTGCATGAAAATGGAAATATCTACAGAGCTATCTGCATATACTTGGAAATATCTACAAAGCTATCTCTTTACACATGGAAATAACTACACCACTATCTCTATAAACATGGAAATATCTACACCGCCATCTCTATGAACATGGAAATATCTGCACCGCCATCTGTATGAACATATAAATAACTACACCGCCATCTGTATTAAGATAGAGATATCTACACCGCTATCTGTATAAACTTGGAAATATCTACACTACTATCTGTATAATCATGGAAATATCTACACCGCTATCTGTATAAACATGGAAATATCTACACCGCTACCTGTATAAACATGGAAATATAAGCACCGCTGTCTGTATGAACATGGAAATATCTACACCGCTATCTGTACGAACTTGGAAATATCTACACCGCTATCTGTATGAACATGGAAATAGCTGCACCGCTATCTGTATGAACA
Source organism: Gorilla gorilla gorilla (assembly GCF_029281585.2). NCBI lineage: Eukaryota > Metazoa > Chordata > Mammalia > Primates > Hominidae > Gorilla > Gorilla gorilla. The sequence continues at coordinate 4,237,622 of NC_073224.2, forward strand.
TGGAAATACCTACACCACTATCTGTATGAACATGGAAATATCTTCACCGCTAACTGTATGAACGTGGAATTATCTTCACCGCCATCTGTATGAACATGGATATGTCTACACAGCCATCTGGATGAACATGGAATTATCTACACCGCTATCTGTATTAACATGGAAATATCTACACCGGTATCTGTATGAACATGGAAATATCTACACCCCTATCTGTATTAACATGGAAATATCTACACCGCTATCTGTATGAACATGGAAATATCTTCACCGCCATCTGTATGAACATGGATATATCTACACAGCTATCTGGATGAACATGGAAATATCTACACCGCTATCTGTATAAACTTGGAAATATCTACACCGCTATCTGTATGAACATGGAAATATCTACACCGCTACCTGTATAAACATCGAAATATAAGCACCGCTATCTGTATGAACATGGAAATATCTACACCGCTATCTGTATGAACATGGAAAAAGCTGCACCGCTATCTATATGAACATGGAAATATCTACACCACGATCTGTATGAACATGGAAATATCTGCAAGGCCATCTGTATGAACATATAAATATCTACACCGCCATCTGTATTAAGATGAAGATATCTACACGGCTATCTGTATAAACATGGAAATATCTACACCGCTATCTGTATAAACATGGAAATGTCTACACCGCTATCTGTATAAACTTGGAAATACCTACACCGCTACCTGTATAAACATGGAAATATCAGCACCGCTATCTCTATGAACATGGAAATATCAGCCCATCTATCTGTATGAACATGGAAATATCTACACCACTATCTGTATGAACATGGAAATATCTACACCGCTATTTGTATGAACATGGAAATATATTCACCGCCATCTGTATGAACATGGATATATCTACACAGCCATCTGGATGAACATGGAAATATCTACACCGCTATCTGTATGAACATGGAAATAGCTACAACGCTATCTGTATGAACATGGAAATATCTACACCGCTATCTGTTTCAACATGGAAATATCTACACCGCTATCTGCATGAAAATGGAAATGTCTACAGATATATCTGCATATGCATGGAAATATCTACAAAGCTATCTCTTTACACATGGAAATAACTACACCACTATCTCTATAAACATGGAAATATCTACACCGCCATCTCTATGAACATGGAAATATCTGCACCGCCATCTCTATGAACATATAAATATCTACACGGCCATCTGTATTAAGATTGAGATATCTACACCGCTATCTGCATAAACTTGGAAATATCTACACCGCTATCTGTATAAACATGGAAATATCTACACCGCTACCTGTATAAACATGGAAATATAAGCACCGCTATCTGTATGAACATGGAAATATCTACAGCGCTATCTGTACGAACTTGGAAATATCTACACCGCTATCTGTATGAACATGGAAATAGCTGCACCGCTATCTGTATGAACATGGAAATATCTACATCACTATCTGTATGAACATGGAAATATCTTCTCCGCTATCTGTATGAACATGGATATATCTACACAGCCATCTGTATGAACATGGATATATCTACACCGCTATCTGTATGAACATGGAAATATCTACACCGCTCTCTGTGTAAACATGCATACATCTTCACCGCTATCTGTATAATCATGGATATACCTACACAGCTATATGGATGAACATGGAAATATCTACACCGCTATCTGTATGAACATGGAAATATATACACCGCTATCTGTGTAGACATGCATACATCTTCACCGCCATGTGTATAAACATGGATATATCTACACCTCTATCTGTATGAGCATGGAAATATCTACACCGCTATCTGTTTGAACATGGAAATATCTAAACCGCTATCTGCATGAAAATGGAAATATCTACACAGCTATCTGCATATACATGGAAATAACTACACCGCTATCTGTATGAACATGGAAATATCTGCACGGCCATCTGTATGAACATATAAATATCTACACCGCCATCTGTATTAAGGTGGAGATATCTACACCACTATCTGTATAAACATGGAAATATCAACACCGCTATCTGTATAAACATGGAAATGTCTACACCGCTATCTGTATAGACTTGAAAATATCTACACCGCTACCTGTATAAACATGGAAATATCTTCACCGCTACCTGTATGAACATGGAAATAGCTACACCGTTATCTGTATGAAAATGGAAATATCTACACCACTATCTGTATGAACATGGGAATATCTACACCGCTATCTGTTTGAACATGGAAATATCTACACCGCTATCTGCATGAAAATGGAAATATCTACAGAGATATCTGCATATACATGGAAATATCTACAAAGCTATCTCTTTACACATGGAAATAACTACACCACTATCTCTATAAACATGGAAATATCTACACCGCCATCTCTATGAACATGGAAATATCTGCACCGCCATCTGTATGAACATGTAAATAACTACACCGCCATCTGTATTAAGATGGAGATATCTACACCGCTATCTGTATAAACATGGAAATATCTACACCACTATCTGTATAAACATGGAAATATCTACACCGCTATCAGTATAAACATGGAAATATCTACACCGCTACCTGTATAAACATGGAAATATAAGCACCGCTATCTGTATGAACATGGAAATATCTACACCGCTATGTGTATGAACATGGAAATATCTACACCGCTCTCTGTGTAAACATGCATACAACTTCACCGCTATCTGTATAAACATGGAAATATCTACACAGCCATATGGATGAACATGGAAATATCTACACCGCTATCTGCATGAACATGGAAATAGCTACACCGCTATCTGTATGAACATGGAAATAGCTACACCGCCATCTGTATGAACTTGGAAATATCTGCAACGCCATCTGTATGAACATATAAATATCTACACCGCCATCTGTATTAAGATGGAGATATCTACACCGCTATGTGTATAAACTTGGAAATATCTACACCGCTATCTGTATAAAAATGGAAATATCTACACGGCTATCTGTATAAACATGGAAATATCCACACCGCTACCTGTATAAACATGGAAATATCAGCACAGCTATCTGTATGAACATGGAAATACCTACACCGCTATCTGAACGAACATGGAAATATCTACAGCGCTATCTGCATGAACATGGAAATAGCTACACCGCTATCTGTATGAACATGGAAATATCTACACCACTATCTGTATGAACATAGAAATAGCTACACAGCTATCTGTGTAAACATGCATACTTCTTCACCGCTATCTGTATAAACATGGAAATATCTACACCGCTATCTGTATGAACATGGAAATATCCACACTGCTATCTGTATGAACATGGAAATATCTACACCACTATCTGTTTGAACATGGAAATATCTACACCGCTATCTGCATGAAAATGGAAATATCTACACTGCTATCTGCATATACATTTAAAAATCTACAAAGCTATCTCTTTACCCATGGAAATAACTACACCGCTATCTGTATGAACATGGAAATATCTACACCGCCATCTGTATGAACATGGAAATATCTGCACGGCCATCTGTATGAACATATAAATATCTACACTGCCATCTGTATTAAGATGGAGATATCTACACCGCTACCTGTATAAACATGGAAATATCTACACCGCTATCTGTATGAACATGGAAATATCTACAACGCTACCTGTATAAACATGGAAATATCAGCACTGCTATCTGTATGAACATGGAAATATCAGCCCCTCTATCTGTATGAACATGGAAATATCTACACCACTATCTGTATGAACATGGAAATAACTACACCGCTATCTGTATAAACATGGAAATATCTACACCGCTACCTGTATAAACATGGAAATATAAGCACCGCTATCTGTATGAACATGGAAATATCTACACCGCTATCTGTACGAACTTGGAAATATCTACACCGCTATCTGTATGAACATGGAAATAGCTGCACCGCTATCTGTATGAACATGGAAATATCTACACCACTATCTGTAGGAACATGGAAATATCTACACCGCTATCTGTATGAACATGGAAATACCTTCACCGCCATCTGTATGAACATGGATATATCTACACAACCATCTGGATGAACATGGAAATATCTACACCGCTATGTGTATAAACATGGAAATATCTACACCGCTATCTGTATAAATATGGAAATATTTACACCGCTACCTGTATAAACATGGAAATAAAAGCACCGCTATCTGTATGAACATGGAAATATCTACACCGCTATCTGTATGAACATGGAAATATCTACACCGCTATCTGTATGAACATGGAAATAGCTACACCGCTATCTGTATGAACATGGAAATATCTACAGCATTATCTGTATGAACATGGAAATATCTACACCACCATCTGTATGAACATATAAATATCTACACCGCCATCTGTATAAAGATGGAGATATCTACACCGCTATCTGTATAAACATGGAAATATCTACTCCGCTACCTGTATAAACATGGAAATATCAGCACCGCTATCAGTATGAACATGGAAATATCTGCCCCTCTATCTGAATGAACATGGAAATATCTACACCACTATTTGTGTAAACATGGAAATATCTACACTGCTATCTGTATGAGCATGGAAATATCTTCATCGCCATCTGTATGAACATGGATATACCTACACAGCCATCTGGATGAACATGGAATTATCTACACCGCTATCTGAATGAACATGGAAATATCTTCACCACCATCTGTATGAACATGGATATATCTACACAGCCATATGGATGAACATGGAAATAGCTACACCGCTATCTGTATGAACATGGAAATAGCTACACCGCCATCTGTTTGAACATGGAAATATCTGCACCGGCATCTGTATGAACATATAAATATCTACACCGCCATCTGTATTAAGATGGAGATATCTACACCGCTATCTGTATAAACTTGGAAATATCTACACCGCTATCTGTATAAACATGGAAATATCTACACCGCTATCTGTATGAACATGGAAATATCTTCACCACCATCTGTATGAACATGGATATATCTACACAGCCATATGGATGAACATGGAAATAGCTACACCGCTATCTGTATGAACATGGAAATAGCTACACCGCCGTCTGTTTGAACATGGAAATATCTGCACCGCCATCTGTATGAACATATAAATATCTCCACCGCCATCTGTATTAAGATGGAGATATCTACACCGCTATCTGTATAAACTTGGAAATATCTACACCGCTATCTGTATAAAAATGGAAATATCTACACCGCTATCTGTATGAACATGGAAATAGCTACACAGCTATATGTGTAAACATGCATACTTCATCACCGCTATCTGTATAAACATGGAAATATCTACACCGCTATCTGTATGAACATGGAAATATCTACACCGCTATCTGTATGAACATGGAAATATCTACACCGCTATGTGTTTGAACATGGAAATATATACACCGCTATCTGCATGAAAATGGAAATATCTACACTGCTATCTGCATATACATTTAAATATCTACACAGCTATCTCTTTACACATGGAAATAACTAAACCGCTATCTGTATGAACATGGAAATATCTACACCGCCATCTGTATGAACATGGAAATATCTGCACGGCCATCTGTATGAACATATAAATATCTACACCGACATCAGTATTAAGATGGAGATATCTACACCGCTACCTGTATAAACATGGAAATATCTACACCTCTATCTGTATAAACATGGAAATATCTACACCGCTACCTGTATAAACATGGAAATATCAGCACCGCTATCTGTATGAACATGGAAATATAAGCCCCTCTATCTGTATGAACATGGAATTATCTACACCACTATCTGTATGAACATGGAAATATCTACACCGCTATCTGTATGAACATGGAATTATCTTCACTGCCATCTGTATGAACATGGATATGTCCACACAGCCATCTGGATGAACATGGAAATATCTACACCGCTATCTGTATGAACATGGAAATAGCTACACCGCTATCTGTATGAACATGGAAATATCTACACCGCTATCTGTATGAACATGGAAATATCTTCACCGCTATCTGTGTAAACATGCATACATCTTCACCGCTATCTGTATAAACATGGAAATAACTACACCGCTATCTGTATGAACATGGAAATATCTTAACCGCTATCGGTTTGAACATGGAAATATCTAAACCGCTCTCTGCATGAAAATGGAAATATCTACACAGCAATCTGCATATACATGGAAATATCTACACAGCTATCTCTTTACACATGGAAATAACTACACCTCTATCTGTATGAACATGGAAATATCTACACCGCCATCTGTATGAACATGGATATATCTGCACAGCCATCTGGATGAACATGGAAATACCTACACCGCTATCTGTATGAACATGGAAATATCTGCACCGACATCTGTATGAACATATAAATATCTACACCGCCAACTGTATTAAAATGGAGATATCTACACCGCTATCTGTATAAACTTGGAAATATCTACACCGCTATCTGTATAAAAATGGAAATATCTACACCGCTATCTGTATAAACATGGAAATATCCACACCGCTACCTGTATAAACATGGAAATATCAGCACCGCTATCTGTATGTACATGGAAATATCTACACCGCTATCTGTACGAACATGGAAATATCTACACCGCTCTCTGTATGAACATGGAAATAGCTACACCACTATCTGTATGAACATGGAAATATCAGCCCCTCTATCTGTATGAACATGGAAATATCTACACCACTATCTGTATGAACATGGAAATATCTACATCGCTCTCTGTATGAACATGGAATTATCTTCACCACCATCTGTATGAAGATGGATAGGTCTACACAGCCATCTGGATGAACATGGAAATAGCTACACCGCTATCTGTGTAAACATGCATACTTCTTCACCGCTATCTCTATGAACATGTAAATATCTACAAAGCTATCTGGACATGGAAATATCTAAACCGATATCTGCATGAAAATGGAAATATCTACACAGCTATCTGCATATACTTGGTAATATCTACACCGCTATCTCTATAAACATGGAAATATCTACACCGCTATCTGTATGAACATGGAAATATCTACACCGCTATCTGTATGAACATGGAAATATCTACACCGCTATCTGTATGAACATGGATATATCTACACAGCCCTCTGGATGAACATGGAAATATCCACACTGCTATCTGTGTAAACATGCATACATCTTCACCGCTATCTGTATAAACATGGAAATATCTACACCGCTATCTTTATGAACATGGAAATATCTACACTGCTATCTGTTTGAAGATGGAAATATATACACCGCTATCTGCATGAAAATGGAAATATCTACACAGCTATCTGCATATACATGGAAATATCTACACAGCTATCTCTTTACACATGGATATAACTACACCGCTATCTGTATGAACATGGAAATATCTACACCGGCATCTGTATGAACATGGAAATATCTGCACGGCCATTTGTATGAACATATATATATCTACACAGCCATCTGTATTAAGATGGAGATATCAACACCGCTATCTGTATAAACATGGAAATATCTACACCGCTATCTGTATAAACATGGAAATATCTACACCGCTATCTTTATAAACATGGAAATATCTACACCGCTACCTGTATAAACATGGAAATATCAGCACCGCTATCTGTATGAACATGGAAATATCAGCCCCTCTATCTGTATGAACATGGAAATATCTACACCACTATCTGTATGAACATGGAAATATCTACACTGCTATTTGTATGAGCATGGAAATATGTTCACCGACATCTGTATGAACATGGATATATCTACACAGCCATCTGGATGAACATGGAAATATCTACACCGCTATCTGTATGAACACGGAAATATCTTCACTGCCATCTGTATGAACATGGATAAATCTACACAGCCATATGGATAAACATGGAAATATCTACACCGCTATCTGCATGAACATGGAAATAGCTACACCGCTATCTATATGAACATGGAAATAGCTACACCGCCATCTGTATGAACATGGAAATATCTGCACCGCCATCTGTAGGAACATATAAATATCTACACCGCCATCTGTATGAAGATGGAGATATCTACACCGCTATCTGTATAAACTTGGAAATATCTACACCGCAATCATATAAAAATGGAAATATCTACACCGCTATCTGTATAAACATGGAAATATCCACACCACTACCTGTATAAACATGGAAATATCAGCACCGCTATCTGTATGAACATGGAAATATCTACACCGCTATCTGTACGAACATGGACATATCTACACCGCTATCTGTATGAACATGGAAATAGCTACACCGCTATCTGTATGAACATGGAAATATCTACACTACTATCTGTATGAACATGGAAATAGCTGCACCGTTATCTGTGTAAACATGCATACTTCTTCACCGCTATCTGTATAAACTTGGAAATATCTACACCGCTATCGTATAAAAATGGAAATATCTACACAGCTATCTGCATATACATGGAAATAACTACACCGCTATCTCTATAAACATGGAAATATCTACACCGCCATCTGTATGAACATGGAAATAACTGCACCGCCATCTGTATGAACATATAAATATCTACACCGCCATCTGTATTAAGATGGAGATATCTTCACCGCTATCTGTATAAACTTGGAAATATCAGCACCGCTATCTGTATGAACATGGAAATATCTATACCGCTATCTTCATGAACATGGAAATATCTACACCGCTATCTGTATGAACATGGAAATAGCTACACCGCTATCTGTATGAGCATGGAAATATCTACACCACTATCTGTATGAACATGGAAATATCTACACAGCTATCTGTTTGAACATGGAAATATCTACACCGCTATCTGCATGAAAATGGAAATACCTACACTGCTATATGCATATACATGGAAATATCTACACAGCTATCTCTTTACACATGGAAATAACTACACCGCTATCTGTATGAACATAGAAATATCTACACCGCCATCTGTATGAACATGGAAATATCTGCACCGCCATCTGTATGAACATATAAATATCTACACCACCATCAGTATAAAGATTTAGATATCTACACCTCTATCTGTATAAACATGGAAATATCTACACCGCTACCTGTATAAACATGGAAATATCAGCACCACTATCTGTATGAACATGGAAATATCTACACCGCTATCTGTATGAACATGGAAATATCTACACCGCTATCTGTATGAACATGGAAATATCTACACCGCTATCTGTATGAACATGGAAATATCTACACCGCTATCTGTTTGAACATGGAAATATCTACACCGCTGTCTGCATGAAAATGGAAATATCTATACAGCTATCTGCATATATATGGAAATATCTACACAGCTATCACTTTACACATTGAAATAACTTCACAGCTATCTCTATAAACATTGAAATATCTACACCGCCATCTGTATGAACATGGAAATATCTGCACCGCCAACTGTATGAACATATAAATATCTACACCGCCATCTGTATTAAGAAGGAGATATCTACACCGCTATCTGTATAAACATGGAAATATCTCCACCGCTATCTGTATAAACATGGAAATATCTACACCGCTACCTGTATAAACATGGAAATATCAGCACCGCTATCAGTATGAACATGGAAATATCTACACCGCTATCTGTATGAACATGGAAATATCTACAACGCTATCTGTATGAACATGGAAATATCTTCACCGCCATCTGTATGAACATGGATATGCCTACACAGCCATCTGGATGAACATGGAAATATCTACACCGCGATCTGTATGAACATGGAAATATCTACACCGCTATCTGTGTAAACATGCATACATTTCACCGCTATCTGTATAAACATGGAAATATCTACACCGCTGTCTGTATGAACATGGAAATATCTACAGAGCTATCTGTTTGAACATGGAAATATCTACACCACTATCTGTATGAACATGGAAATATCTACACCGCTATCTGTATGAACATGGAAATAGCTACACCGCTATCTGTATGAGCATGGAAATATCTACACTACTATCTGTATGAACATGGAAATATCTACACAGCTATCTGTATGAACATGGATATATCTACACAGCCATCTGGATGAACATGGAAATATCTACACCGCTATATGTATGAACCTGGAAATATCTACACCGCTATCTGTGTAAACATGCATACTTTTTCACCGCTATCTGTATAAACATGGAAATATTTACACCGCTATCTGTGTGAACATGGAAATAGCTACACCGCTATCTGTATGAACACGGAAATATCTTCACCGCTATCTGTATGAACATGGATATATCTACACAGCCATCTGGATGAACATGGAAATAGCTACACCGCTATCTGTGTAAACATGCATACATCTTCACTGCTATCTGTACGAACATGGAAATATCTACACCGCTATCAGTATGAACGTGGAAATATCTACACCGCTATCTGTATGAACATGGATATATCTACACCGCTATCTGTTTGAACATGGAAATATCTACACCGCTATCTGCATGAAAATGGAAATAACTACACTGCTATCTGCATATACATGGAAATATCTACTCAGCTATCTCTTTACACATGGAAATAACTACACTGCTATCTGTATGAACATGGAAATATCTACACCGCCATCTGTATTAACATGGAAATATCTTCACCGCCATCTGTATGAACATATAAATATTTACACCGCCATCTGTATTAAGAAGGAGATATCTACACTGCCATTTGTATAAACATGGAAATATATACACCGCTATCTGTATAAACATGGAAATATCTACACCGCTATCTGTATAAACATGGAAATATCTACACCGCTACCTGTATAAACATGGAAATATCAGCACCGCTATCAGTATGAACATGGAAATATCTACACCGCTATCTGTATGAACATGGAAATATCTACACCGCTATCCGTATGAGCATGGAAATATCTTCGCCATCTGTATGAACATGGATATATCTACACAGCCTTCTATATAAACATGGAAATATCTATACCGCTATCTGTATGAACATGGAAATATCTTCACTGCAATCTGTATGAACATGGATATGTCTACACAGCCATCTGGATGAACATGGAAATAGCTACACCGCTACCTGTATGAGCATGGAAATATCTACACCTCTGTCTCTATGAACATGGAAATATCTACACAGCTATCTGTATGAACATGGAAATATATACACCGCAATCTGTATGAACATGGAAATATCTACGCCGCTATCTGCATGAAAATGGAAATATCTACACTGCTATCTGCATATACATGGAAATATCTACACAGCTATCTCTTTACACATGGAAATAACTACACCGCTATCTGCATGAACATGGGAATATCTGCACCGCCATCTGTATGAACATATAAATATCTACACCGCCATCTGTATTAAGATGGAGATATCTACACCGCTATCTGTATAAACATGGAAATATCTACACCGCTATCTGTATAAACATGGAAATATCTACACCGCTATCTGTATAAACATGGAAATATCTACACCGCTACCTGTATAAACATGGAAATATCAGCACCACTATCGGTATGAACATTGAAATATCTACACCGCGATCTGTATGAACATGGAAATATCTACACCGCTATCTCTATGACCATGGAAATATCTACACCGCTATCTGTATGAACATGGAAATATCTACACCGCTATCAGTTTGAACATGGAAATATCTACACCGCTCTCAGCATGAAAATGTAAATATCTACACAGCTATCTGCATATACATGGAAATATCTACACAGCTATCTCTTTACACATGGAAATAACTACACCGCTATCACTATAAACATGGAAATATCTACAGCGCCATCTGTATAAACATGGAAATATCTACACCGCTATCTGTATAAACATGGAAATATCTACACCGCTATCTGTATAAACATGGAAATATCTACACCGCTACCTGTATAAACATTGAAATATCGGCACCGCTATCTGTATGAACATGGAAATATCTACACCGCTATCAGTATGAACATGGAAATATCTACCTGGCTATCTGTATGAACATGGAAATATCTTCACCGTCATCTGTATGAACATGGATATATCTACACAGCCATCTGTATGAACATGGAAACATCTACACCGCTATCTGTATGAACATGGAAATATCTTCACCGCCATCTGTATGAACATGGATATGTCTACACAACCATCTGGATGAACATGGAAATATCTACACCGCTATCTGTATGAACATGGAAATATCTACACCGCTATCTGTATGAACATGGAAATATCTTCACCGCCATCTGTATGAACATGGATATATCTACACACCCATCTGGATGAACATGGAAATATCTACACCGCTATCTGTATGAACATGGAAATATCTACACCGCTATCTGTGTAAACACGCATACATCTTCACCGATATCTGTATAAACATGGAAATAACTACACCGCTATCTGTATGAACATGGAAATATCTACACTGCTATCTGTTTGAACATTGAAATATCTAAACCGCTATCTGCATGAAAATGGAAATATCTGCACCGCCATCTGTATGAACATATAAATATCTACACCGCCATCTGTATTAAGATGGAGATATCTACACCGCTATCTGTATAGACTTGGAAATATCTACACCGTTATCTGTATAAACATGGAAATATCTACACCGCTATCTGTATAAACATGGAAATAGCTGCACCGCTATCTGTATGAACATGGAAATATCTACAGCACTATCTGTATGAACATGGAAATATCTACATCGCTATCTGTATGAACATGGATATATCTACACAACCATCAGGATGAACATGGAAATATCTTCACCGCCATCTGTATGAACATGGATATATCTACACAACCATCTGGATGAACATGGAAATATCTAAACCGCTATCTGCCTGAAAATGGAAATATCTGCACAGCCATCTGTATGAACATATAAATATCTACACTGCCAACTGTATTAAGATGGAGATATCTACACCGCTATCTGTATAAACTTGGAAACATCTACACCGCTATCTGTATAAACATGGAAATATCTACACCCCTATCTGTATAAACATGGAAATATCTGCACCGCTACCTGTATAAGCATGGAAATATCAGCACCGCTATCTGTATGAACGTGGAAATATCTATACCGCTATCTGTATGAACATGGAAATACCTACACCGCTATCTGTATGAACATGGAGATAGCTACACCGCTATCTGTGAACATGGAAATATCTACACCACTATCTGTATGAACATGGAAATATCTACACCGCTATCTCTATGAACATGGATATATCTACACAGCCATCTGGATGAACATGGAAATATCTACACCGTTATCTGTTTAAACATGCATACATCTTCACCGCTATCTGTATAAACATGGAAATATCTACACCGCTATCTGTATGAACATGGAAATATCTACACCGCTATCTGTTTGAACATGGAAATATCTAAGCGGCTATCTTCATGAAAATGGAAATATCTACACTGCTATCTGCATATACATGGAAATATCTACACAGCTATCTCTTTGCGCATGGAAATAACTACACCGCTGTCTGTATGAACATGGAAATATCTTCACCGACATCTGTATGAACATGGATATATCTACACAGCCATCTGGATGAACATGGAAATATCTACACCGCTATCTGTATAAACATGGAAATATCTACACCGCTATCTGTATGAACATGGAAATATCTACACCGCTACCTATATAAACATGGAAATATAAGCACCGCTATCTGTATGAACATGGAAATATCTACACCGCTATCTGTACGAACATGGAAATATCTACACCGCTATCTGTATGAACATGGAAATAGCTGCACGGCTATCTGTATGAACATGGAAATATCTACACCACTATCTGTATGAACATGGAAATATCTGCACGGCCATCTGTATGAACATACAAATATCTACACCGCCATCTGTATTAAGATGGAGATATCTACACCGCTATCTGTATAAACATGGAAATATCTACACCGCTATCTGTATAAACATGGAAATGTCTACACCGCTATCTGTATAAACTTGGAAATACCTACACCGCTACCTGTATAAACATGGAAATATCAGCACCGCTATCTGTATGAACATGGAAATATCAGCCCGTCTATCTGTATGAACATAGAAATATCTACACCACTATCTGTATGAACATGGAAATATCTACACCGCTATCTGTATGAACATGGAAATATCTTCACCGCCATCTGTATGAACATGGATATATCTACACAGCCATCTGGATGAACATGGAAATATCTACACCGCTATCTGTATGAACATCGAAATAGCTACACCGCTATCTGTATGAACATGGAAATATCTACACCGCTATCTGTTTGAACATGGAAATATCTACACCGCTATCTGCATGAAAATGGAAATATCTACAGATATATCTGCATATACATGGAAATATCTACAAAGCTATCTCTTTACACATGGAAATAACTACAACACTATCTCTATAAACATGGAAATATCTACACCGCCACCTCTATGAACATGGAAATATCTGCACCGCCATCTGTATGAACATATAAATATCTACACCGCCATCTGTATTAAGATGGAGATATCTACACCGCTATCTGTATAAACATGGAAATATCTACACAGCTACCTGTATAAACATGGAAATATAAGCACCGCTATCTGTATGAACATGGAAATATCTACACCGCTATCTGTACGAACTTGGAAATATCTACACCGCTATCTGTATGAACATGGAAATAGCTGCACCGCTATCTGTATGAACATGGAAATATCAACATCACTATCTGTATGAACATGGAAATATCTTCTCCGCTATCTGTATGAACATGGATATATCTACACAGCCATCTGTATGAACATGGATATATCTACACCGCTATCTGTATGAACATGGAAATATCTACACCGCTCTCTGTTTAAACATGCATACATCTTCACCGCTATCTGTATAAACATGGATATATCTACACAGCCATATGGATGAACATGGAAATATCTACACCGCTATCTGCATGAACATGGAAATAGCTACACCGCTATCTGTATGAACATGGAAATAGCTACACCGCCATCTGTATGAATTTGGAAATATCTGCACCACCATCTGTATGAACATATAAATATCTACACCGCCATCTGTATTAAGATGGAGATATCTACACCGCTATCTGTATAAACTTGGAAATATCTACACCGCTATCTGTATAAACATGGAAATATCCACACAGCTACCTGTATAAACATGGAAATATCAGCACCGCTATCTGTATGTACATGGAAATATCTACACCGCTATCTGTACGAACATGGAAATATCTACTCCGCACTCTGTATGAACATGGAAATAGCTACACCACTATCTGTATGAACATGGAAATATCAGCCCCTCTATCTGTATGAACATGGAAATATCTACACCACTATCTGTATGAACATGGAAATATCTACACCGCTATCTGTATGAACATGGAATTATCTTCATCACCATCTGTATGAAGATGGATATGTCTACACAGCCATCTGGATGAACATGGAAATATCTACACCGCTATCTGTGTAAACATGCATACTTCTTCACCGCTATCTGTATGAACATGGGAATATCTACAAAGCTATCTGTTTGAACATGGAAATATCTAAACCGATATCTGCATGAAAATGGAAATATCTACACAGCTATCTGCATATACATGGTAATATCTACACCGATATCTCTTTACACATGGAAATATCTACACCGCTATCTGTATGAACATGGAAATATCTACACCGTCATCTGTATGAACATGGAAATATCTGCACGGCCATCTGTATGAACATATAAATACCTACAACGCCATCTGTATTAAGATGGAGATATCTACACTGCTATCTGTATAAACATGGAAATATCTACACCGCTACCTGTATAAACATGGAAATATCAGCACCGCTATCTGTATGAACATGGATATGTCTACAAAGCCATCTGGATGTACATGGAAATAGCTACACCGCTATCTGTATGATCTTGGAAATATCTACACCACTATCTGAATGAACATGGAAATATCTACAAAGCTATCTGTATGAACATGGAAATATCTACACCGCAATCTGTATGAACATGGAAATATCTACACCGCTATCTGTTTGAACATGGAAATATCTACACCGCTATCTGCATGAAAATGGAAATATCTACACTGCTATCTGCATATACATGGATATATCTACACAGCTATCTCTTTACACATGGAAATAACTACACCGCTATCTGCATGAACATGGGAATATCTGCACCGCCATCTGTATGAACATATAAATATTTACACCGCCATCTGTATTAAGATGGAGATATCTACACCGCTATCTGTATAAACATGGAAATATCTACACCGCTATCTGTATAAACATGGAAATATGTACACCGCTATCTGTATAAACATGGAAATATCTACACCGCTATCTGTATAAACAAGGAAATATCTACAACGCTACCTGTATAAACATGGAAATATCAGCACCACTATCGGTATGAACATTGAAATATCTACACCGCGATCTGTATGAACATGGAAATATCTACACCGCTATCTGTATGACCATGGAAATATCTACACCGCTATCTGTACGAACATGGAAATATCTACACCGCTATATGTATGAACATGGATATAGCTCCACCGCTATCTGTATGAACATGGAAATACCTACACCTCTATCTGTATGAACATGGAAATATCTTCACCGCTAACTGTATGAACATGGAATTATCTTCACCGCCATCTGTATGAACATGGATATGTCTACACAGCCATCTGGATGAACATGGAAATATCTACACCGCTATCTGTATGAACATGGAAATATCTACACCGCTATCTGTATAAACATGGAAATATCTACACCGCTATCTGTATAAACATGGAAATGTCTACACCGCTATCTGTATAAACTTGGAAATACCTACACCGCTACCTGTATAAACATGGAAATATCAGCACCGCTATCTGTATGAACATGGAAATATCTACACCACTATCTGTATGAACATGGAAATATCTACACCGCTATCTGTTTAAACATGCATACATCTTCACCGCTATCTGTATAAACATGGAAATATCTACACCGCTATCTGTATGAACATGGAAATAGCTACACTGCTATCTGAATGAACATGGAAATATCTACACCGCTATCTGTATGAACATGGAAATAGCTACACCGCCATCTGTATGAACTTGGAAATATCTGCACCACCATCTGTATGAACATATAAATATCTACACCGCCATCTGTATTAAGATGGAGATATCTACACCGCTATCTGTATAAACTTGGAAATATCTACACCGCTATCTGTATAAACATGGAAATATCCACACAGCTACCTGTATAAACATGGAAATATCAGCACCGCTATCTGTATGTACAAGGAAATATCTACACCGCTATCTGTACGAACATGGAAATATCTTCACTGCACTCTGTATGAACATGGAAATATCTACACCACTATCTGTATGAACATGGAAATATCTACACCGCTATCTGTATGAACATGGAATTATCTTCATAACCATCTGTATGAAGATGGATATGTCTACACAGCCATCTGGATGAACATGGAAATAGCTACACCGCTATCTGTGTAAACATGCATACTTCTTCACCGCTATCTGTATGAACATGGAAATATCTATAAAGATATCTGTTTGAACATGGAAATATCTAAACCGATATCTGCATGAAAATGGAAATATCTACACAGCTATCTGCATATACATGGTAATATCTACACCGATATCTACACATGGAAATATCTACACGGCTATCTGTATGAACATGGAAATATCTACACCGCCATCTGTATGAACATGGAAATATCTGCATGGCCATCTGTATGAACATATAAATACCTACAACGCCATCTGTATTAAGATGGAGATATCTACACCGCTATCTGTATAAACTTGGAAATATCTACATCGCTATCTGTATAAAAATGAAAATATCTAAACCGCTATCTGTATGAACATGGAAATAGCTACACAGCTATCTGTGTAAACATGCATACTTCTTCACCGCTATCTGTATAAACATGGAAATATCTACACCGCTATCTGTATGAACATGGAAATATCTACACCGCTATCTGTATGAACATGGAAATATCTACACCGCTATCTGTTTGAACATGGAAATATATACACAGCTATCTGCATGAAAATGGAAATATCTACACTGCTATCTGCATATACATTTAAATATCTACACAGCTATCTCTTTACACATGGAAATAACTACACCGCTATCTGTATGAACATGGAAATATCTACACCGCCATCTGTATGAACATGGAAATATCTGCACGGCCATCTGAATGAACATATAAATATCTACACCGCCATCAGTATTAAGATGGAGATATCTACACCGCTACCTGTATAAACATGGAAATATCTACACCGCTATCTGTATGAACATGGAAATATCTACACCGCTACCTGTATAAACATGGAAATATCAGCACCGCTATCTGTATGAACATGGAAATATCAGCCCCTCTATCTGTATGAACATGGAAATATCTACACCGCTATCTGTATGAACATGGAATTATCTTCACCGCCATCTGTATGAACATGCATATGTCTACACAGCCATCTGGATGAACATGGAAATATCTACACCGCTATCTGTATGAACATGGAAATAGCTACACCGCTATCTGTATGAACATGGAAATATCTACACCGCTATCTGTATGAACATGGAAATATCTTCACCGCTATCTGTGTAAACATGCATACATCTTCACCGCTATCTGCATAAAGATGGAAATAACTACACCGCTATCTGTATGAACATGGAAATATCTACACCGCTATCTGTTTGAACATGGAAATATCTAAACCGCTATCTGCATGAAAATGGAAATATCTACACAGCTATCTGCATATACATGGAAATATCTACACAGCTATCTCTTTACACATGGAAATAACTACACCGCTATCTGTATGAACATGGAAATATCTACACCGGCATCTGTATGAACATGGAAATATCTGGACGGCCATTTGTATGTACATATAAATATCTACACCGCCATCTGTATAAACATGGAAATATCTACACCTCTATCTGTATAAACATGGAAATATCTACAACGCTATCCTTATAAACATGGAAATATCTACACCGCTACCTGTATAAACATGGAAATATCAGCACCGCTCTCTGTATGAATATGGAAATATCAGCCCCTCTATCTGTATGAACATGGGAATATCTACACCACTATCTGTATGAACATGGAAATATCTACACTGCTATCTGTATGAGCATGGAAATATCTTCACCGCCATCTGTATGAACATGGAAATAGCTACACCGTTATCTGTGTAAACATGCATACTTCTACACCACTATCTGTATGAACATGGAAATATCTACACCGCTATCTGTTTGAACATGGAAATATCTAAACCGCAATCTGCCTGTAAATGGAAATATCTGCACCGCCATCTGTATGAACATATAAATGTCTACACCGCCAACTGTATTAAGATGGAGATATCTACACCGCTATCTGTATAAACTTGGAAATATCTACACCGCTATCTGTATAAACATGGAAATATCTACACCGCTATCTGTATAAACAAGGAAATATCTGCACCACTACCTGTATAAACATGGAAATATCAGCACCGATATCTGTATGAACGTGGAAATATCTACACCGCTAACTGTACGAACATGGAAATATCTACACCGCTATCTGTATGAACATGGAAATAGCTACAGCGCTATCTGTATTAAGATGGAAATATCTACACCACTATCTGTATGAACATGGAAATATCTACACCGCTATCTCTATGAACATGGATATATCTACACAGCCATCTGGATGAACATGGAAATATCTACACCGCTATCTGTATGAACATGGAAATATCTACACCGTTATCTGTGTAAACATGCATACATCTTCACCACTATCTGTATGAACATGGAAATATCTACACCGCTATCTGTAAGAACATGGAAATATCTTCACCGCCATCTGTATGAACATGGATATATCTACACAACCATCTGGATGAACATGGAAATATCTACACCGCTATCTGTATGAACATGGAAATATCTACACCGCTATCTGTGTAAACATGCATACATCTTCACCGCTATCTGTATAAACATGGAAATAACTACACCGCTATCTGTATGAACATGGAAATATCTACACCGCTATCTGTTTGAACATGGAAATATCTAAACCGCTATCCGCATGAAAATGGAAATATCTGCACCGCCATCTGCATGTACATATAAATATCTACACCGCCATCTATATTAAGATGGAGATATCTACACCGCTATCTGCATAAACTTGGAAATATCTACACCGCTATCTGTATAAACATGGAAATATCTACACCGCTATCTGTATAAACATGGAAATATCCACACCGCTACCTGTATAAACATGGAAATATAAGCACCGCTATCTGTATGAACATGGAAATATCTACACCGCTATCTGTACGAACATGGAAATATCTACACCGCTATCTGTATGAACATGGAATTATCTTCACCACCATCTGTATGAACATGGATATGTCTACACAGCCATCTGGATGAACATGGAAATATCTACACCGCTATCTGTATGAATATGGAAATATCTAAACCGCTATCTGCATGAAAATGGAAATATCTACACAGCTATCTGCATATACATGGAAATATCTACACAGCTATCTCTTTACACATGGAAATAACTACACCGCTATCTGTATGAACATGGAAATATCTACACCGCTATCTGTTTGAACATGGAAATATCTAAACCGCTATCTGCATGAAAATGGAAATATCAACACAGCTATCTGCATATACATGGAAATATCTACACAGCTATCTCTTTACACATGGAAATAACTACACCGCTATCTGTATGAACATGGAAATATCTACACCGGCATCTGTATGAACATGGAAATATCTGGACGGCCATTTGTATTAACATATAAATATCTACACCGCCATCTGTATAAACATGGAAATATCTACACCGCTATCTGTATAAACATGGAAATATCTACACCGCTATCCTTATAAACATGGAAATATCCACACCGCTACCTGTATAAACATGGAAATATCAGCACAGCTATCTGTATGAACATGGAAATATCTACACCGCTATCTGCACGAACATGGAAATATCTACACCGCTATCTGCATGAACATGGAAATAGCTACACCGCTATCTGTATGAACATGGAAATATCTACACTACTATCTGTATGAACATGGAAATAGCTACACAGCTATCTGTGTAAAGATGAATACTTCTTCACCGCTATCTGTATAAACATGGATATATCTACATCGCTATCTGTATGAACATGGGAATATCTACATCGCTGTCTGTTTGAACATGGAAATATCTAAACCGCTATCTGCATGATAATGGAAATATCTACACAGATATCTGCAAATACATGGAAATAACTACACCGCTATCTGTATGAACATGGAAATATCTGCACGGCCATCTGTATGAACATATAAACATCTACACTGCCATCTGTATTAAGGTGGAGATATCTACACCGCTATCTGTATAAACATGGAAATATCAACAACGCTATCTGTATAAACATGGAAATGTCTACACCGCTATGTGTATAAACTTGGAAATATCTACACCGCTACCGGTATAAACATGGAAATATCAGCACCGCTATCTGTATGAACATGGAAACATCAGCCCATCTATCTGTATGAAAATGGAAATATCTACACCACTATCTGTATGAACATGGAAATATCTACACCGCTATCTCTATGAACATGGAAATATCTTCACCGCCTTCTGTATGAACATGGATATATCTACACAGCCATTTGGAAGAACATGGAAATATCTACACAGCTATCTGTATGAACATGGAAATAGCTACACCGCTATCTGTATGAACATGGAAATATCTACACCACTATCTGTATGAACATGGAAATAGCTACACCGCTATCTGTGTAAACATGCATACTCCTTCACCGCTATCTGTATAAACATGTAAATATCTACACCGCTATCTGTATGAACATGGAAATATCTACACCGCTATCTGTTTGAACATGGAAATATCTAAACCGATATCTGCATGAAAATGGAAATATCTACACAGCTATCTGCATATACATGGTAATATGTACACCGCTATCTCTTTACACATGGAAATATCTACACCGCTATCTGTATGAACATGGAAATATCTACACCGCCATCTGTATGAACATGGAAATATCTGCACGGCCATCTGTATGAACATATAAATACCTACACCGCCACCTGTATTAAGATGGAGATATCTACACCGCTATCTGTATAAACATGGAAATATCTACACCGCTATCTGTATAAACATGGAAATATCTACACCGCTACCTGTATAAACATGGAAATATCAGCACCGCTATCTGTATGAACATGGAAATATCAGCCCCTCTATCTGTATGAACATGGAAATATCTACACCACTATCTGTATGAACATGGAAATATCTACACCGCTATCTGTACCAACATGGAAATATCTTCACCGCCATATGTATGAAACTGGATATATCTACACACCCATCTGGATGAACATGGAAATATCTACACCGCTATCTGTATGAACATGGAAATAACTACTCCGGTATCTGTGTAAACATGCAAACATCTTCACCGCTATCTGTATAAACATGGAAATATCTACACCGCTATCTGTATGAACATGGAAATATCTACACCGCTATCTGTTTGAACATGGAAATATCTACACCGCTATCTGCATGAAAATGGAAATATCTACACAGCTATCTGCATATACATGGAAATATCTACAAAGCTATCTCTTTACACATGGAAATATCTACACCACTATCTGTATGAACATGGAAATATCTATACCGCTATCTGTATGAACATGGAATTATCTTCACCACCATCTGTGTGAACATGGATATGTCTACACAGCCATCTGGATGAACATGGAAATATCTACACCGCTATCTGTATGAACATGGAAATAGCTACACAACTATCTGTATGAACATGGAAATATCTACACCACTCTCTGTATGAACATGGAAATATCTACACCGCTATCTGTATGAACATGGAAATATCTTCACTGCCATCTGTATGAACGTGGATATATCTACACAACCATCTGGATGAACATGGAAATATCTACACCGCTATCCGTATGAACATGGAAATATCTACACCGCTATCTGTGTAAACATGCATACATCTTCACCGCTATCTGTATAAACATGGAAATAACTACACCACTATCTGTATGAACATGGAAATATCTACACCGCTATCTGTATGAACATGGAAATATCTACAGCACTATCTGTATGAACATGGAAATATCTACACCGCTATCTGTATGAACATGGATATATCTACACAGCCATCAGGATGAACATGGAAATATCTACACCGCTATTTGTATGAACATGGAAATATCTACACCGCTATCTGTGTAAACAGGCATATATCTTCACCGCTATCTGTATAAACATGGATATATCTACACCACTATCTGTATGAACATGGAAATATCTACACCGCTATCTGTTTGAACATGGAAATATCTAAACCGCAATCTGCCTGAAAATGGAAATATCTGCACCGCCATCTGTATGAACATATAAATGTCTACACCGCCAACTGTATTAAGATGGAGATATCTACACCGCTATCTGTATAAACTTGGAAATATCTACACCGCTATCTGTATAAACATGGAAATATCTACACCGCTATCTGTATAAACAAGGAAATATCTGCACCACTACCTGTATAAACATGGAAATATCAGCACCGATATCTGTATGAACGTGGAAATATCTACACCGCTATCTGTACGAACATGGAAATATCTACACCGCTATCTGTATGTACATGGAAATAGCTACAGCGCTATCTGTATGAAGATGGAAATATCTACACCACTATCTGTATGAACATGGAAATATCTACACCGCTATCTCTATGAACATGGATATATCTACACAGCCATCTGGATGAACATGGAAATATCTACACCGCTATCTTTATGAACATGGAAATAGCTACACCGTTATCTGTGTAAACATGCATACATCTTCACCACTATCTGTATGAACATGGAAATATCTACACCGCTATCTGTAAGAACATGGAAATATCTTCACCGCCATCTGTATGAACATGGATATATCTACACAACCATCTGGATGAACATGGAAATATCTACACCGCTATCTGTATGAACATGGAAATATCTACACCGCTATCTGTGTAAACATGCATACATCTTCACCGCTATCTGTATAAACATGGAAATAACTACACCGCTATCTGTATGAACATGGAAATATATACACCGCTATCTGTTTGAACATGGAAATATCTAAACCGCTATCCGCATGAAAATGGAAATATCTTCACCGCCATCTGCATGTACATATAAATATCTACACCGCCATCGGTATTAAGATGGAGATATCTACACCGCTATCTGCATAAACTTGGAAATATCTACACCGCTATCTGTATAAACATGGAAATATCTACACCGCTATCTGTATAAACATGGAAATATCCACACCGCTACCAGTATAAACATGGAAATATCAGCACCACTATCTGAATGAACATGAAAATATCTACACCGCTATCTGTACGAACATGGAAATATCTACACCGCTATCTGTATGAACATGGAATTATCTTCACCACCATCTGTATGAACATGGATATGTCTACACTGCCATCTGGATGAACATGGAAATATCTACACCGCTATCTGTTTGAATATGGAAATATCTAAACCGCTATCTGCATGAAAATGGAAATATCTACACAGCTATCTGCATATGCATGGAAATATCTACACAGCTATCTCTTTACACATGGAAATAACTACACCGCTATCTGTATGAACATGGAAATATCTACACCGGCATCTGTATGAACATGGAAATATCTGCACGGCCATTTGAATGAACATATAAATATGTACACCGCCATCTGTATTAAGATGGAGATATCTACACCGCTATCTGTATAAACATGGAAATATCTACACCGCTATCTTTATAAACATGGAAATATCCACACCGCTACCTGTATAAACATGGAAATATCAGCACAGCTATCTGTATGAACATGGAAATATCTACACCGCTATCTGTTTGAACATGGAAATATCTACACCGCTATCTGTATGAACATGGAAATATCTACACCGCTATCTGTACGAACATGGAAATATCTACACCGCTATCTGTATGAACATGGAATTATCTTCACCACCATCTGTATGAACATGGATATGTCTACACAGCCATCTGGATGAACATGGAAATATCTACACCGCTATCTGTTTGAATATGGAAATATCTAAACCGCTATCTGCATGAAAATGGAAATATCTACACAGCTATCTGCATATACATGGAAATATCTACACAGCTATCTCTTTACACATGGAAATAACTACACCGCTATCTGTATGAACATGGAAATATCTACACCGCTATCTGTTTGAACATGGAAATATCTAAACCGCTATCTGCATGAAAATGGAAATATCAACACAGCTATCTGCATATACATGGAAATATCTACACAGCTATCTCTTTACACATGGAAATAACTACACCGCTATCTGTATGAACATGGAAATATCTACACCGGCATCTGTATGAACATGGAAATATCTGGACGGCCATTTGTATTAACATATAAATATCTACACCGCCATCTGTATAAACATGGAAATATCTACACCGCTATCTGTATAAACATAGAAATATCTACACCGCTATCCTTATAAACATGGAAATATCCACACCGCTACCTGTATAAACATGGAAATATCAGCACAGCTATCTGTATGAACATGGAAATATCTACACCGCTATCTGCACGAACATGGAAATATCTACACCGCTATCTGTATGTACATGGAAATAGCTACAGCGCTATCTGTATGAAGATGGAAATATCTACACCACTATCTGTATGAACATGGAAATATCTACACCGCTATCTGTGTAAACATGCGTACATCTTCACCGCTATCTGTATAAACATGGAAATAACTACACCGCTATCTGTATGAACATGGAAATATATACACCGCTATCTGTTTGAACATGGAAATATCTAAACCGCTATCCGCATGAAAATGGAAATATCTTCACCGCCATCTGCATGTACATATAAATATCTACACCGCCATCTGTATTAAGATGGAGATATCTACACCGCTATCTGCATAAACTTGGAAATATCTACACCGCTATCTGTATAAACATGGAAATATCTACACCGCTATCTGTATAAACATGGAAATATCCACACCGCTACCTGTATAAACATGGAAATATAAGCACCACTATCTGAATGAACATGAAAATAACTACACCGCTATCTGTACGAACATGGAAATATCTACACCGCTATCTGTATGAACATGGAATTATCTTCACCACCATCTGTATGAACATGGATATGTCTACACTGCCATCTGGATGAACATGGAAATATCTACACCTCTATCTGTTTGAATATGGAAATATCTAAACCGCTATCTGCATGAAAATGGAAATATCTACACAGCTATCTGCATATGCATGGAAATATCTACACAGCTATCTCTTTACACATGGAAATAACTACACCGCTATCTGTATGAACATGGAAATATCTACACCGGCATCTGTATGAACATGGAAATATCTGCACGGCCATTTGAATGAACATATAAATATGTACACCGCCATCTGTATTAAGATGGAGATATCTACACCGCTATCTGTATAAACATGGAAATATCTACACCGCTATCTTTATAAACATGGAAATATCCACACCGCTACCTGTATAAACATGGAAATATCAGCACAGCTATCTGTATGAACATGGAAATATCTACACCGCTATCTGTTTGAACATGGAAATATCTACACCGCTATCTGTATGAACATGGAAATATCTACACCGCTATCTGTACGAACATGGAAATATCTACACCGCTATCTGTATGAACATGGAATTATCTTCACCACCATCTGTATGAACATGGATATGTCTACACAGCCATCTGGATGAACATGGAAATATCTACACCGCTATCTGTTTGAATATGGAAATATCTAAACCGCTATCTGCATGAAAATGGAAATATCTACACAGCTATCTGCATATACATGGAAATATCTACACAGCTATCTCTTTACACATGGAAATAACTACACCGCTATCTGTATGAACATGGAAATATCTACACCGCTATCTGTTTGAACATGGAAATATCTAAACCGCTATCTGCATGAAAATGGAAATATCAACACAGCTATCTGCATATACATGGAAATATCTACACAGCTATCTCTTTACACATGGAAATAACTACACCGCTATCTGTATGAACATGGAAATATCTACACCGGCATCTGTATGAACATGGAAATATCTGGACGGCCATTTGTATTAACATATAAATATCTACACCGCCATCTGTATAAACATGGAAATATCTACACCGCTATCTGTATAAACATAGAAATATCTACACCGCTATCCTTATAAACATGGAAATATCCACACCGCTACCTGTATAAACATGGAAATATCAGCACAGCTATCTGTATGAACATGGAAATATCTACACCGCTATCTGCACGAACATGGAAATATCTACACCGCTATCTGCATGAACATGGAAATAGCTACACCGCTATCTGTATGAACATGGAAATATCTACACTACTATCTGTATGAACATGGAAATAGCTACACAGCTATCTGTGTAAAGATGAATACTTCTTCACCGCTATCTGTATAAACATGGATATATCTACATCGCTATCTGTATGAACATGGGAATATCTACATCGCTGTCTGTTTGAACATGGAAATATCTAAACCGCTATCTGCATGATAATGGAAATATCTACACAGATATCTGCATATACATGGAAATAACTACACCGCTATCTGTATGAACATGGAAATATCTGCACGGCCATCTGTATGAACATATAAACATCTACACTGCCATCTGTATTAAGGTGGAGATATCTACACCGCTATCTGTATAAACATGGAAATATCAACAACGCTATCTGTATAAACATGGAAATGTCTACACCGCTATGTGTATAAACTTGGAAATATCTACACCGCTACCGGTATAAACATGGAAATATCAGCACCGCTATCTGTATGAACATGGAAACCTCAGCCCATCTATCTGTATGAAAATTGAAATATCTACACCACTATCTGTATGAACATGGAAATATCTACACCGCTATCTGTATGGACATGGAAATATCTTCACCGCCTTCTGTATGAACATGGATATAACTACACAGCCATTTGGAAGAACATGGAAATATCTACACAGCTATCTGTATGAACATGGAAATAGCTACACCGCTATCTGTATGAACATGGAAATATCTACACCACTATCTGTATGAACATGGAAATAGCTACACCGCTATCTGTGTAAACATGCATACTCCTTCACCGCTATCTGTATAAACATGGAAATATCTACACCGCTATCTGTATAAACATGGAAATATCCACACCGCTACCTGTATAAACACGGAAATATAAGCACCGCTATCTGCATGAAAATGGAAATATCTACACAGCTATCTGTATGAACATGGAAATATCTTCACCGCCATCTGTATGAACATGGATATATCTACAGAGCCATCTGGATGAACATGGAAATATCTTCACCGCTATCTGTATGAACATGGAAATATATACACCGCTATCTGTGTAAACATGCATACATCTTCACCGCTATCTGTATAAACATGGAAATAACTACACCACTATCTGTATGAACATGGAAATATCTACACCGCTATCTGTATGAACTTGGAAATATCTACAGCACTATCTGTATGAACATGGACATATCTACACCGCTATCTGTATGAACATGGAAATAGTTACACCGCTATCTGTATGAACATGGAAATATCTACACCGCTATCTGTATGAACATGGAAATATCTACACCGCTATCTGTATGAACATGGAAATATCTACACAGCTATCTGTATGAACATGGAAATATCTTCACTGCCATCTGTATGAACGTGGATATATCTACACAACCATCTGGATGAACATGGAAATATCTACACCGCTATCCGTATGAACATGGAAATATCTACACCGCTATCTGTGTAAACATGCATACATCTTCACCGCTATCTGTATAAACATGGAAATATCCACACCGCTACCTGTATAAACATGGAAATATAAGCACCGCTATCTGTATGAACATGGAAATATCTACACCGCTATCTGTACGAACATGGAAATATCAACAGCACTATCTGTATGAACATGGAAATATCTACACCGCTATCTGTATGAACATGGAAATATCTACACCGCTATCTTTTTGAACATGGAAATATCTAAACCGCTATCCGCATGAAAATGGAAATATCTGCACCGCCATCTGCATGTACATATAAATATCTACACCGCCATCTGTATTAAGATGGAGATATCTACACCGCTATCTGCATAAACTTGGAAATATCTACACCGCTATCTGTATAAACATGGAAATATCTACACAGCTATCTGTATAAACATGGAAATATCCACACCGCTATCTGTATAAACATGGAAATATAAGCACCGCGATCTGTATGAACATGGAAATATCTACACCGCTATCTGTACGAACATGGAAATATCTACACCGCTATCTGTATGAACATGGAATTATCTTCACCACCATCTGTATGAACATGGATATGTCTACACAGCCATCTGGATGAACATGGAAATATCTACGCCGCTATCTGTTTGAATATGGAGATATCTAAACCGCTATCTGCATGAAAATGGAAATATCTACACAGCTATCTGCATATACATGGAAATATCTACACAGATATCTCTTTACACATGGAAATAACTACACCGCTATCTGTATGAACATGGAAATATCTACACCGGCATCAGTATGGACACGGAAATATCTGCACGGCCATTTGAATGAACATATAAATATCTACACCGCCTTCTGTATTAAGATGGAGATATCTACACCGCTATCTGTATAAACATGGAAATATCTACACCGCTATCTGCATGAACATGGAAATAGCTTCACCGCTATCTATATGAACATGGAAATAGCTACACCGCCATCTGTATGAACATGGAAATATCTGCACCGCCATCCGTATGAACATATAAATATCTACACCGCCATCTGTATTAAGATGGAGATATCTACACCGCTATCTGTATAAACTTGGAAATATCCACACCGCTACCTGTATAAACATGGAAATATCCACACCGCTACCTGTATAAACATGGAAATATCAGCACCGCTATCTGTATGAACATGGAAATATCTACACCGCTATCTGAACGAACATGGACATATCTACACCGCTATCTGTATGAACATGGAAATAGCTACACCGCTATCTGTATGAACATGGACATATCTACACCGCTATCTGTATGAACATGGAAATAGTTACACCGCTATCTGTATGAACATGGAAATATCTACACCGCTATCTGTATGAACATGGAAATATCTACACCACTATCTGTGTAAACATGCATACATCTTCACCGCTATCTGTATAAACATGGAAATAACTACACTGCTATCTGTATGAATATGGAAATATCTACACCGCTATCTGTTTGAACATGGAAATATCTAAACCGCTATCTGCATGAAAATGGAAATATCAGCACCGCCAACTGAATGAACATATAAATATCTACACCACCATCTGTGTTAAGATGGAGATATCTACACCGCTATCTCTATGAACATGGAAATATCTACACCGCTATCTGTGTAAACATGCATACATCTTCACCGCTATCTGTATGAACATGGAAATAGCTACACCGCTATCTGTATGAACATGGAAATATCTACACCACTATCTGTATGAACATGGAAATATCTACACCACTATCTCTATGAACATGGATATATCTACACAGCCATCTGGATGAACACGGAAATATCTACACCGTTATCTGTGTAAACATGCATACATCTTCACCGCTATCTGTATAAACATGGAAATATCTACACCGCTATCTGTATGAACATGGAAATAACTACACCGCTATCTGTTTGAAAATGGAAATATCTAAACGGCTATCTGCATGAAAATGGAAATATCTACACTGCTATCTGCATATACATGGAAATATCTACACAGCTATCTCTTTGCGCATGGAAATAACTACACCGCTATCTGTATGAACATGGAAATATCTTCACCGCCATCTGTATGAACATGGATATATCTACACAGCCATGTGGATGAACATGGAAATATCTACACCGCTATCTGTATAAACATGGAAATATCTACACCGTTATCTGTATGAACATGGAAATATCTACACCGCTACCTGTATAAACATGGAAATATAAGCACCGCTATCTGTATGAACATGGAAATATCTACAACGCTATCTGTACGAACATGGAAATATCTACACCGCTATCTGTATGAACATGGAAATAGCTGCACGGCTATCTGTATGAACATGGAAATATCTACACCACTATCTGTATGAACATGGAAATATCTGCACGGCCATCTGTATGAACATATAAATATCTACACCGCCATCTGTATTAAGACGGAGATATCTACACCGCTATCTGTAAACCTGGAAATATCTACACCGCTATCTGTATAAACATGGAAATGTCTACACCGCTATCTGTATAAACTTGGAAATACATACACCGCTACCTGTATAAACATGGAAATATCAGCACCGCTATCTGTATGAACATGGAAATATCAGCCCATCTATCTGTATGAACATGGAAATATCTACACCACTATCTGTATGAACATGGAAATATCTACACCGCTATCTTTATGAACATGGAAATATCTTCACCGCC
Organism: Gorilla gorilla gorilla; assembly: GCF_029281585.2. Lineage (NCBI taxonomy): Eukaryota > Metazoa > Chordata > Mammalia > Primates > Hominidae > Gorilla > Gorilla gorilla. The sequence continues at coordinate 4,269,783 of NC_073224.2, forward strand.
ATCTGTATGAACATGGACATATCTACACAGCCATCTGGATGAACATGGAAATATCTACACCGCTATCTGTATGAACATGGAAATAGCTACACCGCTATCTGTATGAACATGGAAATATCTATACCACTATCTGTATGAAGATGGAAATATCTACACCGCTATCAGTTTGAACATGGAAATATCTACACCGCTATCTGCATGAAAATGGAAATATCTACAGAGCTATCTGCATATACATGGAAATATCTACAAAGCCATCTCTTTACACATGGAAATAACTACACCACTATCTCTATAAACATGGAAATATCTACACCGCCATCTCTATGAACATGGAAATATCTGCACCGCCATCTGTATGAACATATAAATAACTACACCGCCATCTGTACTAAGATGGAGATATCTACACCGCTATCTGTATAAACTTGGAAATATCTACACCGCTATCTGTATAAACATGGAAATATCTACACCGCTATCTGTATGAACATGGAAATATCTACACCGCTACCTGTATAAACATGGAAATATCAGCACCACTATCTGTATGAACATGGAAATATCAGCCCCTCTATCTGTATGAACATGGAAATATCTACACCACTATCTGTATGAACATGGATATATCTACACTGCTATCTGTATGAGCATGGAAATATCTTCACCGCCATCTGTATGAACATTGATATATCTACACAGCCATCTGGATGAACATGGAAATATCTACACCGCTATCTGTATAAACATGGAAATATCTACACCGCTATCTCTATGAACATGGAAATATCTACAGCACTATCTGTATGAACATGGAAATAACTACACTGCTATCTGTATGAACATGGATATATCTACACAGCCATCTGGATGAACATGGAAATATCTACACCGCTATCTGTATGAACATGGACATATATACACCGCTATCTGTGTAGACATGCATACATCTTCACCGCTATCTGTATAAACATGGATATATCTACACCGCTATCTGTTTGAACATGGGAATATCTACATCGCTATCTGTTTGAACATGGAAATATCTAAACCGCTATCTTTATGAACATGGAAATATCTACACCGCTATCTGTATGAACATGGAAATATCTACACCGCTATCTGTTTGAACATGGAAATATCTACACCGCTATCTTTATGAACATGGAAATATCTACACCGCTATCTGTATGAACATGGAAATATCTACACCGCTATCTGTATGAACATGGAAATATCTACACAGCTGTCTGCATATACATGGAAATAACTACACCGCTATCTGTATGAACATGGAAATATCTGCACGGCCATCTGTATGAACATATAAACATCTACACTGCCATCTGTATTAAGGTGGAGATATCTACACCGCTATCTGTATAAACATGGAAATATCAACAACGCTATCTGTAAAAACATGGAAATGTCTACACCGCTATGTGTATAAACTTGGAAATATCTACACCGCTACCTGTATAAACATGGAAATATTAGCACCGCTATCTGTATGAACATGGAAACATCAGCCCATCTATCTGTATGAAAATGGAAATATCTACACCAATATCTGTATGAACATGGAAATATCTACACCGCTATCTGTATGAACATGGAAATATCTCCACCGCCTTCTGTATGAACATGGATATATCTTCACAGCCATTTGGAAGAACATGGAAATATCTACACCGCTATCTGTAAGAACATGGAAATAGCTACAACGCTATCTGTATGAACATGGAAATATCTACACCACTATCTGTATGAACATGGAAATAGCTCCACCGCTATCTGTGTAAACATGCATACTCCTTCACCGCTATCTGTATAAACATGGAAATATCTACACCGCTATCTGTATGAACATGGAAATATCTACACCGCTATCTGTTTGAACATGGAAATATCTAAACCGATATCTGCATGAAAATGGAAATATCTACACAGCTATCTGCATATACATGGTAATATGTACACCGCTATCTCTTTACACATGGAAATATCTACACCGCTATCTGTATGAACATGGAAATATCTACACCGCCATCTGTATGAACATGGAAATATCTGCACGGCCATCTGTATGAACATATAAATACCTACACCGCCACCTGTATTAAGATGGAGATATCTACACCGCTATCTGTATAAACATGGAAATATCTACACTGCTATCTGTATAAACATGGAAATATCTACACCGCTACCTGTATAAACATGGAAATATCAGCACCGGTATCTGTATGAACATGGAAATATCAGCCCCTCTATCTGTATGAACATGGAAATATCTACACCACTATCTGTATGAACATGGAAATATCTACACCGCTATCTGTACCAACATGGAAATATCTTCACCGCCATCTGTATGAACATGGATATATCTACACACCCATCTGGATGAACATGGAAATATCTACACCGCTTTCTGTATGAACATGGAAATATCTACACCGGTATCTGTGTAAACATGCAAACAACTTCACCGCTATCTGTATAAACATGGAAATATCTACACCGCTATCTGTATGAACATGGAAATATCTACACCGCTATCTGTTTGAACATGGAAATAGCTACACCGCTATCTACATGAAAATGGAAATATCTACACAGCTATCTGCATATACATGGAAATATCTACAAAGCTATCTCTTTACACATGGAAATATCTACACCACTATCTGTATGAACATGGAAATATCTATACCGCTATCTGTATGAACATGGAATTATCTTCACCACCATCTGTGTGAACATGGATATGTCTACACAGCCATCTGGATGTACATGGAAATACTACACCGCTATCTGTATGAACATGGAAATATCTTCACTGCCATCTGTATGAACGTGGATATATCTACACAACCATCTGGATGAACATGGAAATAACTACACCGCTATCCGTATGAACATGGAAATATCTACACCGCTATCTGTGTAAACATGCATACATCTTCACCGCTATCTGTATAAACATGGAAATATCTACACCGCTATCTGTATAAACATGGAAATATCCACACCGCTACCTGTATAAACATGGAAATATAAGCACCGGTATCTGTATGAACATGGAAATAACTACACCGCTATCTGTACGAACATGGAAATATCAACAGCACTATCTGTATGAACATGGAAATATCTACACCGCTATCTGTATGAACATGGATATATCTACACAGCCATCAGGATGAACATGGAAATATCTTCACCGCCATCTGTATGAACATGGATATATCTACACAACCATCTGGATGAACATGGAAATATCTACACCGCTTTCTGTATGAACATGGAAATATCTACACCGCTATCTGTTTAAACATGCATACATCTTCACCGCTATCTGTATAAACATGGAAATAACTACACCAGTATCTGTATGAACATGGAAATATCTTCACCGCTATCTGTATGAACATGGAAATATCTACAGCACTATCTGTATGAACATGGAAATATCTACACCGCTATCTGTATGAACATGGATATATCTACACAGCCATCAGGATGAACATGGAAATATCTACACCGCTATCTGTATGAACATGGAAATATCTACACCGCTATCTGTGTAAACAGGCATACATCTTCACCGCTATCTGTATAAACATGGATATATCTACACCACTATCTGTATGAACATGGAAATATCTACACCGCTATCTGTTTGAACATGGAAATATCTAAACCGCTATCTGCCTGAAAATGGAAATATCTGCACCGCCATCTGTATGAACATATAAATGTCTACACCGCCAACTGTATTAAGATGGAGATATCTACACCGCTATCTGTATAAACTTGGAAATATCTACACTGCTATCTGTATAAACATGGAAATATCTACACCGCTATCTGTATAAACAAGGAAATATCTGCACCGCTACATGTATAAACATGGAAATATCAGCAACGATATCTGTATGAACGTGGAAATATCTACACCGCTATCTGTATGAACATGGAAATATCTACACCGCTATCTGTATGAACATGGGAATAGCTACAGCGCTATCTGTATGAAGATGGAAATATCTACACCACTATCTGTATGAACATGGAAATATCTACACCGCTATCTCTATGAACATTGATATATCTACACAGCCATCTGGATGAACATGGAAATATCTACACTGCTATCTGTATGAACATGAAAATATCTACACCGTTATCTGTGTAAACATGCATACATCTTCACCACTATCTGTATGAACATGGAAATATCTACACCGCTATCTGTAAGAACATGGAAATATCTTCACCGCCATCTGTATGAACATGGATATATCTACACAACCATCTGGATGAACATGGAAATATCTACACCGCTATCTGTATGAACATGGAAATATCTACACCGCTATCTGCGTAAACATGCATACATCTTCACCGCTATCTGTATAAACATGGAAATAACTACACCGCTATCTGTATGAACATGGAAATATATACACCGCTATCTGTTTGAACATGGAAATATCTAAACCGCTATCCGCATGAAAATGGAAATATCTGCACCGCCATCTGCATGTACATATAAATATCTACACCGCCATCCGTATTAAGATGGAGATATCTACACCGCTATCTGTATAAACTTGGAAATATCTACACCGCTATCTGTATAAACATGGAAATATCTACACCGCTATCTGCATGAACATGGAAATAGCTTCACCGCTATCTATATGAACATGGAAATAGCTACACCGCCATCTGTATGAACATGGAAATATCTGCACCGCCATCCGTATGAACATATAAATATCTACACCGCCATCTGTATTAAGATGGAGATATCTACACCGCTATCTGTATAAACTTGGAAATATCCACACCGCTACCTGTATAAACATGGAAATATCCACACCGCTACCTGTATAAACATGGAAATATCAGCACCGCTATCTGTATGAACATGGAAATATCTACACCGCTATCTGTACGAACATGGACATATCTACACCGCTATCTGTATGAACATGGAAATAGCTACACTGCTATCTGTATGAACATGGACATATCTACACCGCTATCTGTATGAACATGGAAATAGTTACACCGCTATCTGTATGAACATGGAAATATCTACACCGCTATCTGTATGAACATGGAAATATCTACACCGCTATCTGTGTAAACATGCATACATCTTCACCGCTATCTGTATAAACATGGAAATAACTACACTGCTATCTGTATGAACATGGAAATATCTACACCGCTATCTGTTTGAACATGGAAATATCTAAACCGCTATCTGCATGAAAATGGAAATATCTGCACCGCCATCTGAATGAACATATAATTATCTACACCGCCATCTGTATTAAGATGGAGATATCTACACCGCTATCTCTATGAACATGGAAATATCTACACCGCTATCTGTGTAAACATGCATACATCTTCACCGCTATCTGTATGAACATGGAAATAGCTACACCGCTATCTGTATGAACATGGAAATATCTACACCACTATCTGTATGAACATGGAAATATCTACACCGCTATCTCTATGAACATGGATATATCTACTCAGCCATCTGGATGAACACGGAAATATCTACACCGTTATCTGTGTAAACATGCATACATCTTCACCGCTATCTGTATAAATATGGAAATATCTACACCGCTATCTGTATGAACATGGAAATATCTACACCGCTATCTTTTTGAACATGGAAATATCTAAACCGCTATCCGCATGAAAATGGAAATATCTGCACCGCCATCTGCATGTACATATAAATATCTACACCGCCATCTGTATTAAGATGGAGATATCTACACCGCTATCTGCATAAACTTGGAAATATCTACACCGCTATCTGTATAAACATGGAAATATCTACACAGCTATCTGTATAAACATGGAAATATCCACACCGCTATCTGTATAAACATGGAAATATAAGCACGGCTATCTGTATGAACATGGAAATATCTACACCGCTATCTGTATGAACATGGAATTATCTTCACCACCATCTGTATGAACATGGATATGTCTACACAGCCATCTGGATGAACATGGAAATATCTACGCCGCTATCTGTTTGAATATGGAGATATCTAAACCGCTATCTGCATGAAAATGGAAATATCTACACAGCTATCTGCATATACATGGAAATATCTACAGAGATATCTCTTTACACATGGAAATAACTACACCGCTATCTGTATGAACATGGAAATATCTACACCGGCATCAGTATGGACATGGAAATATCTGCACGGCCATTTGAATGAACATATAAATATCTACACCGCCTTCTGTATTAAGATGGAGATATCTACACCGCTATCTGTATAAACAAGGAAATATCTACACCGCTATCTGCATGAACATGGAAATAGCTTCACCGCTATCTATATGAACATGGAAATAGCTACACCGCCATCTGTATGAACATGGAAATATCTGCACCGCCATCCGTATGAACATATAAATATCTACACCGCCATCTGTATTAAGATGGAGATATCTACACCGCTATCTGTATAAACTTGGAAATATCCACACCGCTACCTGTATAAACATGGAAATATCCACACCGCTACCTGTATAAACATGGAAATATCAGCACCGCTATCTGTATGAACATGGAAATATCTACACCGCTATCTGAACGAACATGGACATATCTACACCGCTATCTGTATGAACATGGAAATAGCTACACCGCTATCTGTATGAACATGGACATATCTACACCGCTATCTGTATGAACATGGAAATAGTTACACCGCTATCTGTATGAACATGGAAATATCTACACCGCTATCTGTATGAACATGGAAATATCTACACCGCTATCTGTGTAAACATGCATACATCTTCACCGCTATCTGTATGAACATGGAAATAGCTACACCGCTATCTGTATGAACATGGAAATATCTACACCACTATCTGTATGAACATGGAAGTATCTACACCACTATCTCTATGAACATGGATATATCTACACAGCCATCTGGATGAACACGGAAATATCTACACCGTTATCTGTGTAAACATGCATACATCTTCACCGCTATCTGTATAAACATGGAAATATCTACACCGCTATCTGTATGAACATGGAAATATCTACACCGCTATCTGTTTGAAAATGGAAATATCTAAACGGCTATCTGCATGAAAATGGAAATATCTACACTGCTATCTGCATATACATGGAAATATCTACACAGCTATCTCTTTGCGCATGGAAATAACTACACCGCTATCTGTATGAACATGGAAATATCTTCACCGCCATCTGTATGAACATGGATATATCTACACAGCCATGTGGATGAACATGGAAATATCTACACCGCTATCTGTATAAACATGGAAATATCTACACCGTTATCTGTATGAACATGGAAATATCTACACCGCTACCTGTATAAACATGGAAATATAAGCACCGCTATCTGTATGAACATGGAAATATCTACAACGCTATCTGTACGAACATGGAAATATCTACACCGCTATCTGTATGAACATGGAAATAGCTGCACGGCTATCTGTATGAACATGGAAATATCTACACCACTATCTGTATGAACATGGAAATATCTGCACGGCCATCTGTATGAACATATAAATATCTACACCGCCATCTGTATTAAGACGGAGATATCTACACCGCTATCTGTAAACCTGGAAATATCTACACCGCTATCTGTATAAACATGGAAATGTCTACACCGCTATCTGTATAAACTTGGAAATACATACACCGCTACCTGTATAAACATGGAAATATCAGCACCGCTATCTGTATGAACATGGAAATATCAGCCCATCTATCTGTATGAACATGGAAATATCTACACCACTATCTGTATGAACAGGGAAATATCTACACAGCTATCTGTATGAACATGGAAATATCTTCACCGCCATCTGTATGAACATGGACATATCTACACAGCCATCTGGATGAACATGGAAATATCTACACCGCTATCTGTATGAACATGGAAATAGCTACACCGCTATCTGTATGAACATGGAAATATCTATACCACTATCTGTATGAAGATGGAAATATCTACACCGCTATCAGTTTGAACATGGAAATATCTACACCGCTATCTGCATGAAAATGGAAATATCTACAGAGCTATCTGCATATACATGGAAATATCTACAAAGCCATCTCTTTACACATGGAAATAACTACACCACTATCTCTATAAACATGGAAATATCTACACCGCCATCTCTATGAACATGGAAATATCTGCACCGCCATCTGTATGAACATATAAATAACTACACCGCCATCTGTACTAAGATGGAGATATCTACACCGCTATCTGTATAAACTTGGAAATATCTACACCGCTATCTGTATAAACATGGAAATATCTACACCGCTATCTGTATGAACATGGAAATATCTACACCGCTACCTGTATAAACATGGAAATATCAGCACCACTATCTGTATGAACATGGAAATATCAGCCCCTCTATCTGTATGAACATGGAAATATCTACACCACTATCTGTATGAACATGGATATATCTACACTGCTATCTGTATGAGCATGGAAATATCTTCACCGCCATCTGTATGAACATTGATATATCTACACAGCCATCTGGATGAACATGGAAATATCTACACCTCTATCTGTATAAACATGGAAATATCTACACCGCTATCTCTATGAACATGGAAATATCTACAGCACTATCTGTATGAACATGGAAATAACTACACTGCTATCTGTATGAACATGGATATATCTACACAGCCATCTGGATGAACATGGAAATATCTACACCGCTATCTGTATGAACATGGACATATATACACCGCTATCTGTGTAGACATGCATACATCTTCACCGCTATCTGTATAAACATGGATATATCTACACCGCTATCTGTATGAACATGGGAATATCTACATCGCTATCTGTTTGAACATGGAAATATCTAAACCGCTATCTTTATGAACATGGAAATATCTACACCGCTATCTGTATGAACATGGAAATATCTACACCGCTATCTGTTTGAACATGGAAATATCTACACCGCTATCTTTATGAACATGGAAATATCTACACCGCTATCTGTATGAACATGGAAATATCTACACCGCTATCTGTATGAACATGGAAATATCTACACAGCTGTCTGCATATACATGGAAATAACTACACCGCTATCTGTATGAACATGGAAATATCTGCACGGCCATCTGTATGAACATATAAACATCTACACTGCCATCTGTATTAAGGTGGAGATATCTACACCGCTATCTGTATAAACATGGAAATATCAACAACGCTATCTGTAAAAACATGGAAATGTCTACACCGCTATGTGTATAAACTTGGAAATATCTACACCGCTACCTGTATAAACATGGAAATATCAGCACCGCTATCTGTATGAACATGGAAACATCAGCCCATCTATCTGTATGAAAATGGAAATATCTACACCAATATCTGTATGAACATGGAAATATCTACACCGCTATCTGTATGAACATGGAAATATCTCCACCGCCTTCTGTATGAACATGGATATATCTTCACAGCCATTTGGAAGAACATGGAAATATCTACACCGCTATCTGTATGAACATGGAAATAGCTACAACGCTATCTGTATGAACATGGAAATATCTACACCACTATCTGTATGAACATGGAAATAGCTCCACCGCTATCTGTGTAAACATGCATACTCCTTCACCGCTATCTGTATAAACATGGAAATATCTACACCGCTATCTGTATGAACATGGAAATATCTACACCGCTATCTGTTTGAACATGGAAATATCTAAACCGATATCTGCATGAAAATGGAAATATCTACACAGCTATCTGCATATACATGGTAATATGTACACCGCTATCTCTTTACACATGGAAATATCTACACCGCTATCTGTATGAACATGGAAATATCTACACCGCCATCTGTATGAACATGGAAATATCTGCACGGCCATCTGTATGAACATATAAATACCTACACCACCACCTGTATTAAGATGGAGATATCTACACCGCTATCTGTATAAACATGGAAATATCTACACCGCTATCTGTATAAACATGGAAATATCTACACCGCTACCTGTATAAACATGGAAATATCAGCACCGGTATCTGTATGAACATGGAAATATCAGCCCCTCTATCTGTATGAACATGGAAATATCTACACCACTATCTGTATGAACATGGAAATATCTACACCGCTATCTGTACCAACATGGAAATATCTTCACCGCCATCTGTATGAACATGGATATATCTACACACCCATCTGGATGAACATGGAAATATCTACACCGCTTTCTGTATGAACATGGAAATATCTACACCGCTATCTGTTTGAACATGGAAATAGCTACACCGCTATCTACATGAAAATGGAAATATCTACACAGCTATCTGCATATACATGGAAATATCTACAAAGCTATCTCTTTACACATGGAAATATCTACACCACTATCTGTATGAACATGGAAATATCTATACCGCTATCTGTATGAACATGGAATTATCTTCACCACCATCTGTGTGAACATGGATATGTCTACACAGCCATCTGGATGTACATGGAAATACTACACCGCTATCTGTATGAACATGGAAATATCTTCACTGCCATCTGTATGAACGTGGATATATCTACACAACCATCTGGATGAACATGGAAATATCTACACCGCTATCCGTATGAACATGGAAATATCTACACCGCTATCTGTGTAAACATGCATACATCTTCACCGCTATCTGTATAAACATGGAAATATCTACACCGCTATCTGTATAAACATGGAAATATCCACACCGCTACCTGTATAAACATGGAAATATAAGCACCGCTATCTGTATGAACATGGAAATAACTACACCGCTATCTGTACGAACATGGAAATATCAACAGCACTATCTGTATGAACATGGAAATGTCTACACCGCTATCTGTATGAACATGGATATATCTACACAGCCATCAGGATGAACATGGAAATATCTTCACCGCCATCTGTATGAACATGGATATATCTACACAACCATCTGGATGAACATGGAAATATCTACACCGCTTTCTGTATGAACATGGAAATATCTACACCGCTATCTGTTTAAACATGCATACATCTTCACCGCTATCTGTATAAACATGGAAATAACTACACCAGTATCTGTATGAACATGGAAATATCTTCACCGCTATCTGTATGAACATGGAAATATCTACAGCACTATCTGTATGAACAAGGAAATATCTACACCGCTATCTGTATGAACATGGATATATCTACACAGCCATCAGGATGAACATGGAAATATCTACACCGCTATCTGTATGAACATGGAAATATCTACACCGCTATCTGTGTAAACAGGCATACATCTTCACCGCTATCTGTATAAACATGGATATATCTACACCACTATCTGTATGAACATGGAAATATCTACACCGCTATCTGTTTGAACATGGAAATATCTAAACCGCTATCTGCCTGAAAATGGAAATATCTGCACCGCAATCTGTATGAACATATAAATGTCTACACCGCCAACTGTATTAAGATGGAGATATCTACACCGCTATCTGTATAAACTTGGAAATATCTACACTGCTATCTGTATAAACATGGAAATATCCACACCGCTACCTGTATAAACATGGAAATATAAGCACCGCTATCTGTATGAACATGGAAATAACTACACCGCTATCTGTACGAACATGGAAATATCTACACCACTATCTGTATGAACATGGAAATATCTACACCGCTATCTCTATGAACATGGATATATCTACACAGCCATCTGGATGAACATGGAAATATCTACACCGCTATCTGTATGAACATGAAAATATCTACACCGTTATCTGTGTAAACATGCATACATCTTCACCACTATCTGTATGAACATGGAAATATCTACACCGCTATGTGTAAGAACATGGAAATATCTTCACCGCCATCTGTATGAACATGGATATATCTACACAACCATCTGGATGAACATGGAAATATCTACACCGCTATCTGTATGAACATGGAAATATCTACACCGCTATCTGAGTAAACATGCATACATCTTCACCGCTATCTGTATAAACATGGAAATAACTACACCGCTATCTGTATGAACATGGAAATATATACACCGCTATCTGTTTGAACATGGAAATATCTAAACCGCTATCCGCATGAAAATGGAAATATCTGCACCGCCATCTGCATGTACATATAAATATCTACACCGCCATCCGTATTAAGATGGAGATATCTACACCGCTATCTGTATAAACTTGGAAATATCTACACCGCTATCTGTATAAACATGTAAATATCTACACCGCTATCTGTATAAACATGGAAATATCCACACCGCTACCTGTATAAACATGGAAATATAAGCACCGCTATCTGTATGAACATGGAAATATCTACAACGCTATTCTGTACGAACATGGAAATATCTACACCGCTATCTGTATGAACATGGAATTATCTTCACCACCATCTGTATGAACATGGATATGTCTACACAGCCATCTGGATGAACATGGAAATATCTACACCGCTCTCTGTTTGAATATGGAAATATCTAAACCGCTATCTGCATGAAAATGGAAATATCTACACAGCTATCTGCATATACATGGAAATATCTACACAGCTATCTCTTTACACATGGAAATAACTACACCGCAATCTGTATGAACATATAAATATCTACACCGCCTTCTGTATTAAGATGGAGATATCTACACCGCTATCTGTATAAACATGGAAATATCTACACCGCTATCTGCATGAACATGGAAATAGCTTCACCGCTATCTATATGAACATGGAAATAGCTACACCACCATCTGTATGAACATGGAAATATCTGCACCGCCATCTGTATGAACATATAAATATCTACACCGCCATCTGTATTAAGATGGAGATATCTACACCGCTATCTGTATAAACTTGCAAATATCTACACCGCTATCGTATAAAAATGGAAATATCTACACTGCTATCTGTATAAACATGGAAATATCCACACCGCTACCTGTATAAACATGGAAATATCAGCACCGCTATCTGTATGAACATGGAAATATCTACACCGCTATCTGTACGAACATGGACATATCTTCACCGCTATCTGTATGAACATGGAAATAGCTACACCGCTATCTGTATGAACATGGACATATCTACACCGCTATCTGTATGAACATGGAAATAGTTACACCGCTATCTGTATGAACATGGAAATATCTACACCGCTATCTGTATGAACATGGAAATATCTACACCGCTATCTGTGTAAACATGCATACATCTTCACCGCTATCTGTATAAACATGGAAATAACTACACCGCTATCTTTATGAACATGGAAATATCTACACCGCTATCTGTTTGAACATGGAAATATCTAAACCGCTATCTGCATGAAAATGGAAATATCTGCACCGCCATCTGAATGAACATATAAATATCTACACCGCCATCTGTATTAAGATGGAGATATCTACACCGCTATCTGTATAAACTTGGAAATATCTACAACGCTCTCTGTATAAACATGGATATATCTACACCACTATCTGTATGAACATGGAAATAGCTAGACCGCTATCTGTATGAACATGGAAATATCTACACCGCTATCTGTACGAACATGGATATATCTACACCGCTATCTGTATGAACATGGAAATAGCTACACCGCTATCTGTATGAACATGGAAATATCTACACCACTATCTGTATGAACATGGAAATATCTACACCGCTATCTCTATGAACATGGATATATCTACACAGCCATCTGGATGAACACGGAAATATCTACACCGTTATCTGTGTAAACATGCATACATCTTCACCGCTATCTGTATGAACATGGAAATATCTACACCGCTATCTGTTTGAACATGGAAACATCTAAACGGCTATCTGCATGAAAATGGAAATATCTACACTGCTATCTGCATATACATGGAAATATCTACACAGCTATCTCTTTGCGCATGGAAATAACTACACCGCTTTCTGTATGAACGTGGAAATATCTTCACCGCCATCTGTATGAACATGGATATATCTACACAGCCATGTGGATGAACATGGAAATATCTACACCGCTATCTGTATAAACATGGAAATATCTACACCGCTATCTGTATGAACATGGAAATATCTACACCGCTACCTGTATAAACATGGAAATATCTACAGCACTATCTGTATGAACATGGAAATATCTACACCGCTATCTGTTTGAACATGGAAATATCTACACCGCTATCTGCATGAAAATGGAAATATCTACAGAGCTATCTGCATATACATGGAAATATCTACAAAGCCATCTCTTTACACATGGAAATAACTACACCACTATCTCTATAAACATTTAAATATCTACACCGCCATCTCTATGAACCTGGAAATATCTGCACCGCCATCTGTATGAACATATAAATAACTACACCGCCATCTGTATTAAGATGGAGATATCTACACCGCTATCTGTATAAACTTGGAAATATCTACACCGCTATCTGTATAAACATGGAAATATCTACACCGCTATCTGTATAAACATGGAAATATCTACACCGCTACCTGTATAAACATGGAAATATAAGCACCGCTATCTGTATGAACATGGAAATATCTACACCGCTATCTGTACAAACTTGGAAATATCTACACCGCTATCTGTATGAACATGGAAATAGCTGCACCGCTATCTGTATGAACATGGAAATATCTACACCTCTATCTGTAGGAACATGGAAATATCTTCACCGCTAACTGTATGAACATGGAATTATCTTCACCGCCATCTGTATGAACATGGATATGTCTACACAGCCATCTGGATGAACATGGAAATATCTACACCGCTATCTGTATGAACATGGAAATATCTACACCGCTATCTGTATAAACATGGAAATATCTACACCGCTATCTGTATAAACATGGAAATGTCTACACCGCTATCTGTATAAACTTGGAAATACCTACACCGCTACCTGTATAAACATGGAAATATCAGCACCGCTATCTGTATGAACATGGAAATATCAACACCACTATCTGTATGAACATGGAAATATCTACACCGCTATCTGTTTGAACATGGAAATATCTTCACCGCTATCTGCATGAAAATGGAAATATCTACAGATATATCTGCATATACATGGAAATATCTACAAAGCTATCTCTTTACACATGGAAATAACTACACCACTATCTCTATAAACATGGAAATATCTACACCGCCATCTCTATGAACATGGAAATATCTGCACCGCCATCTGTATGAACATATAAATATCTACACCGCCATCTGTATTAAGATGGAGATATCTACACCGCTATCTGTATAAACTTGGAAATATCTACACCGCTATCTGTATAAACATGGAAATTTCTACACCGCTACCTGTATAAACATGGAAATATAAGCACTGCTATCTGTATGAACATGGAAATATCTACACCGCTATCTGTACAAACTTGGAAATATCTACACCGCTATCTGTATGAACATGGAAATAGCTGCACCGCTATCTGTATGAACATGGAAATATCTACATCACTATCTGTATGAACATGGAAATATCTTCTCCGCTATCTGTATGAACATGGATATATCTACACAGCCATCTGTATGAACATGGATATATCTACACCGCTATCTGTATCAACATGGAAATATCTACACCGCTATCTGTGTAAACATGCATACATCTTCACCGCTATCTGTATAAACATGGATATATCTACACAGAAATATGGATGAACATGGAAATATCTACACCGCTATCTGCATGACCATGGAAATAGCTACACCGCTATCTGTATGAACGTGGAAATAGCTACACCGCCATCTGTATGAACTTGGAAATATCTGCACCGCCATCTGTATGAACATATAAATATCTACACCGCCATCTGTATTAAGATGGAGATATCTACACCACTATCTGTATAAACTTGGAAATATCTACACCGCTATCTGTCTAAAAATGGAAATATCTACACCGCTATCTGTATAAACATGGAAATATCCACACCGCTACCCTTATAAACATGGAAATATCAGCAGAGCTATCTGTATGAACAAGGAAATATCTACACCGCTATCTGTACGAACATGGAAATATCTACACCGCTATCTGCATGAACATGGAAATAGCTACACCGCTATCTGTATGAACATGGAAATATCTACACCACTATCTGCATGAACATGGAAATAGCTACACAGCTATCTGTGTAAGCATGCACACTTCTTCACCGCTATCTGTATAAACATGGAAATATCTACACCACTATCTGTATGAACATGGAAATATCTACACCGCTATCTGTATGAACATGGAAATATCTACACCACTATCCGTTTGAACATGGAAATATCTACACCGCTATCTGCATGAAAATGGAAATATCTTCACTGCTATCTGCATATACATTTAAAAATCTACACAGCTATCTCTTTACACATGGAAATAACTACACCGCTATCTGTATGAACATGGAAATATCTACACCGCCATCTTTATGAACATGGAAATATATGCACGGCCATCTGTATGAACATATAAATATCTACACCGCCATCTGTATTAAGATGGAGATATCTACACCGCTACCTATATAAACATGGAAATATCTACACCGCTATCTGTTTGAACATGGAAATATCTACAACGCTACCTGTATAAACATGGAAATATCAGCACCGCTATATGTATGAACATGGAAATATCAGCCCCTCTATCTCTATGAACATGGAAATATCTACACCGCTATCTGTATGAACATGGAAATATCTACACCGCTATCTGTGTAGACATGCATATATCTTCACCGCTATCTGTATAAACATGGATATATCTACACCGCTATCTGTATGAACATGGAAATATCTACACCGCTATCTGTTTGAACATGGAAATATCTAAACCGCTATCTGCATGAAAATGGAAATATCTACAGAGCTATCTGCATATACATGGAAATAACTACACCGCTATCTGTATGAACATGGAAATATCTGCACGGCCTTGGTATGAACATATAAATATCTACACCGCCATCTGTATTAAGGTGGAGAAATCTACACCGCTATCTGTATAAACATGGAAATATCAACACCGCTATCTGTATAAACATGTAAATATCTACACCGCTATCTGTATAAACTTGGAAATATCTACACCGCTACCTGTATAAACATGGAAATATCAGCACCGCTATCTGTATGAACATGGAAATATCAGCCCATCTATCTGTATGAAAATGGAAATATCTACACCAATATCTGTATGTACATGGAAATATCTACACCGCTATGTGTATGAACATGGAAATATCTTCACCGCCTTCTGTATGAACATGGATATATCTACACGGCCATTTGGAAGAACATGGAAATATCTACACCGCTATCTGTATGAACATGGAAATATCTACACCGCTATCTGTATGAACATGGAAATAGCTACACCGCTATCTGTATGAACATGGAAATATCTACACCACTATCTGTATCAACATGGAAATATCTACACCGCTATCTCTTTGAACATGGAAATATCTACACCGCTATCTGCATGAAAATGGAAATATCTACACAGCTATCTGCATATACATGGAAATATCTACAAACCTATCTCTTTACACATGGAAATAACTACACCGCTATCTCTATAAACATGGAAATATCTACACCGCCATCTGTATGAACATGGAAATATCTGCACCGGCATCTGTATGAACATATAAATATCTACACCGCCATCTGTATTAAGATGGAGATATCTACACCGCTATCTGTATAAACTTGGAAATATCTACACCGCTATCTGTATAAACATGGAAATATCTACACCGCTATCTGTATAAATATGGAAATATCTACACCGCTACCTGTATAAACATGGAAATATAAGCACCGCTATCTGCATGAAAATGGAAATATCTACACAGCTATCTGCATATACTTGGAAATATCCACACAGCTATCTCTTTACACATGCAAATATCTACACCGCTATCTGTATGAACATGGAAATATCTACACCGCCATCTGTATGAACATGGAAATATCTGCACGGCCATCTGTATGAACATATAAATATCTACACCGCCATCTGTATTAAGATGGAGATATCTACACCGCTATCTCTGTAAACATGGAAATATATACACTGCTACCTGTATAAACATAGAAATATATGCACCGCTATCAGTATGAACATGGAAATAACAGCCCCTCTATCTGTATGAACATGGTAATATCTACACCACTATCTGTGTGAACATGGATATGTCTACACAGCCAACTGGATGAACATGGAAATATCTACACCGCTATCTGTATGAACATGGAAATAGCTACACCACTATCTGTATGAACATGGAAATATCTACACCACTATCTGTATGAACATGGAAATATTTACACCGCTACCTGTATAAACATGGAAATATAAGCACCGCTATCTGTATGAACATGGAAATATCTACACCGCTATCTGTACGAACATGGAAATATCTACACCGCTATCTGTATGAACATGGAAATATCTACACCGCTATCTGTATGAACATGGAAATATCCACACCGCTATCTGTGTAAACATGCATACATCTTCACCGCTATCTGTATAAACATGGAAATAACTACACCACTATCTGTATGAACATGGAAATAACTACACCGCTATCTGTTTGAACATGGAAGTATCTAAACCGCTATCTGCATGAAAATGGAAATATCTACACAGCTATCTGCATGTACATGGTAATATCTACACAGCTATCTCTTTACACATGGAAATATCTACACCGCTATCTGTATGAACATGGAAATATCTACACTGGCATCTGTATGAACATGGAAATATCTGCACGGCCATCTGTATGAACATATAAATATCTACACCGCCATCTGTATAAAGATGGAGATATCTACACCGCTATCTGTATAAACATGGAAATATCTACACCGCTATCTGTATAAACATGGAAATATCTACACCGCTGTCTTTATAAACATGGAAATATCTACTCCGCTACCTGTATAAACATGGAAATATCAGCACCGCTATCAGTATGAACATGGAAATATCAGCCCCTCTATCTGAATGAACATGGAAATATCTACACCACTATTTGTGTAAACATGGAAATATCTACACTGCTATCTGTTTGAGCATGGAAATATCTTCACCGCCATCTGTATGAACATGGATATACCTACACAGAGATCTGGATGAACATGGAATTATCTACACCGCCATCTGTATGAACATGGAAATATCTTCACAGCCATCTGTATGAACATGGATATATCTACACAGCCATATGGATGAACATGGAAATATCTACACCGCTATTTGCATGAATATGGAAATAGCTACATCGCTATCTGTATGAACATGGAAATAGCTACACCGCCATCTGTATGAACTTGGAAATATCTGCACCGCCATCTGTATGAACATATAAATATCTACACCACCATCAGTATTAAGATGGAGATATCTACACCGCTATCTGTATAAACTTGGAAATATCTACATCGCTATCTGTATAAAAATGGAAATATCTACACCGCTATCTGTATGAACATGGAAATAGCTACACAGCTATCTGTGTAAACATGCATACTTCTTCACCGCTATCTGTATAAACATGGAAATATCTACACCGCTATCTGTATGAACATGGAAATATCTACACCGCTATCTGTATGAACATGGAAATATCTACACCGCTATCTGTTTGAACATGGAAATATATACACAGCTATCTGCATGAAAATGGAAATATCTACACTGCTATCTGCATATACATTTAAATATCTACACAGCTATCTCTTTACACATGGAAATAACTACACCGCTATCTGTATGAACATGGAAATATCTACACCGCCATCTGTAAAACATGGAAATATCTACACCACTATCTGTATGAACATGGAAATATCTACACTGCTATCTGTATGAGCATGGAAGTATGTTCACCGCCATCTGTATGAACATGGATATATCTACACAGCCATCTGGATGAACATGGATATATCTGCACTGCTATCTATATGAACATGGAAATATCTTCACCGCCATCTGTATGAACATGGATAAATCTACACAGCCATATGGATAAACATGGAAATATCTACACCGCTATCTGCATGAACATGGAAATAGCTTCACCGCTATCTATATGAACATGGAAATAGCTACACCGCCATCTGTATGAACATGGAAATATCTGCACCGCCATCTGTATGGACATATAAATATCTACACCGCCATCTGTATTAAGATGGAGATATCTACATCGCTATCTGTATAAACTTGGAAATATCTACACCGCTATCGTATAAAAATGGAAATAACTACACCGCTATCTGTATAAACATGGAAATATCCACACCGCTACCTGTATAAACATGGAAATATCAGCACCGCTATCTGTATGAACATGGAAATATCTACACCGCTATCTGTACGAACATGGACATATCTACACCGCTATCTGTATGAACATGGAAATAGCTACACCGCTATCTGTATGAACATGGAAATATCTACACCACTATCTGTATGAACATGGAAATAGCTACACCGCAATCTGTGTAAACATGCATACTTCTTCACCGCTATATGTATAAACATGGAAATATCTACACCGCTATCTGTATGAACATGGAAATATCTACACCGCTATCTGTTTGAACATGGAAATATCTAAACCGATATCTGCATGAAAATGGAAATATCTACACAGCTATCTGCATATACATGGTAATATCTACACCGCTATCTCTTTACACATGGAAATATCTACACCGCTATCTGTATGAAAATGGAAATATCTACACTGCCATCTGTATGAACATGGAAATATCTGCACGGCCATCTGTATGAACATATAAATACCTACACAGCCATCTGTATTAAGATGGAGATATCTACACCGCTATCTGTATAAACATGGAAATATCTACACGGCTATCTGTATAAACATGGAAATATCTACATCGCTACCTGTATAAACATGGAAATATCAGCACCGCTATCTGTATGAACATGGAAATATCAGCCCCTCTATCTCTATGAACATGGAAATATCTACACCACTATCTGTATGAACATGGAAATATCTACACCGCTATCTGTACCAACATTGAAATATCTTCACCGCCATCTGTATGAACATGGATATATCTACACACCCATCTGGATGAACATGGAAATATCTACACCGCTATCTGTTTGAACATGGAAATATCTACACCGCTATCTGTGTAAACATGCAAACATCTTCACCGCTATCTGTATAAACATGGAAATATCTACACTGCTATCTGTATGAACATGGAAATATCTACACCGCTATCTGTTTGAACATGGAAATATCTACACCGCTATCTGCATGAAAATGGAAATATCTACACAGCTATCTGCATATACATGGAAATATCTACAAAGCTATATCTTTACACATGGAAATATCTACACCACTATCTGTATGAACATGGAAATATCTATACCGCTATCTGCATGAACATGGAATTAACTTCAACACCATCTGTGTGAACTTGGATATGTCTACACAGCCATCTGGATGAACATGGATATACCTACACCGCTATCTGTATGAACATGGAAATAGCTACACCACTATCTGTATGAACATGGAAATATTTACACCACTATCTGTATGAACATGGAAATATCTACACCGCTATCTGTAAGAACATGGAAATATCTTCACCGCCATCTGTATGAACATGGATATATCTACACAACCATCTGGATGAACATGGAAAATCTACACCGCTATCTGCATGAACATGGAAATATCTACACCGCTATCTGTGTAAACATGCATACGTCTTCACCGCTATCTGTATAAACATTTAAATAACTACACCGCTATCAGTATGAACATGGAAATATCTACACCGCTATCTGTTTGAACATGGAAATATCTAAACCGCTATCCGCGTGAAAATGGAAATATCTGCACCGCCATCTGCATGTACATATAAATATCTACACCGCCATCTGTATTAAGATGGAAATATCTACACCACTATCTGTATGAACATGGAAATATCTTCACCGCCATCTGTATGAACATGGATATATCTACACAACCATCTGGATGAACATGGAAATATCTACACCGCTATCTGTATGAACATGGAAATATCTACACCGCTATCTGTGTAAACATGCGTACATCTTCACCGCTATCTGTATAAACATGGAAATAACTACACCGCTATCTGTATGAACATGGAAATGTCTACAACGCTATCTGTTTGAACATTGAAATATCTAAACCGTTATCTGCATGAAAATGGAAATATCTGCAGCGCCATCTGTATGAACATATAAATATCTACACCGCCATCTGTATTAAGATGGAGATATCTACACCGCTATCTGTATAAACATGGAAATATCTACACCGCTATCTGTATGAACATGGAAATAGCTACACCGCTATCTGTATGAACATGCAAATATCTACACCACTATCTGTATGAACATGGAAATATCTACACCGCTATCTCTATGAACATGGATATATCTACACAGCCATCTGGATGAACACGGAAATATCTACACCGTTATCTGTGTAAACATGCATACATCTTCACCGCTATCTGTATAAACATGGAGATATCTACACCGCTATCTGTATGAACATGGAAATATCTACACCGCTATATGTTTGAACATGGAAATATCTAAACGGCTATCTGCATGAAAATGGAAATATCTACACTGCTATCTGCATATACATGGAAATATCTACACAGCTATCTCTTTGCGCATGGAAATAACTACACCGCTATCTGTATGAACATGGAAATATCTTCACCGCCATCTGTATGAACATGGATATATCTACACAGCCATGTGGATGAACATGGAAATATCTACACCACTATCTCTATAAACATGGAAATATCTACACCGCTATCTGTATGAACATGGAAATATCTACACCGCTACCTGTATAAACATGGAAATATAAGCACCGCTATCTGTATGAACATGGAAATATCTACACCGCTATCTGTACGAACATGGAAATATCTACACCGCTATCTGTATGAACATGGAAATAGCTGCACGGCTGTCTGTATGAACATGGAAATATCCACACCACTATCTGTATGAACATGGAAATATCTGCACGGCCATCTGTATGAACATATAAATATCTACACCGCCATCTGTATTAAGATGGAGATATCTACACCGCTATCTGTATAAACCTGGAAATATCTACACCGCAATCTGTATAAACATGGAAATGTCTACACCGCTATCTGTATAAACTTGGAAATACCTACACCGCTACCTGTATAAACATGGAAATATCAGCACCGCTATCTGTATGAACATGGAAATATCAGCCCATCTATCTGTATGAACATGGAAATATCTACACCACTATCTGTATGAACATGGAAATATCTACACCGCTATCTGTATGAACATGGAAATATCTTCACCGCCATATGTATGAACATGGATATATCTACACAGCCATCTGGATGAACATGGAAATATCTACACCGCTATCTGTATGAACATGGAAATAGCTACACCGCTTTCTGTATGAACATGCAAATATCTACACCACTATCTGTATGAACATGGAAATATCTACACGGCTATCTCTATGAACATGGATATATCTACACAGCCATCTGGATGAACACGGAAATATCTACACCGTTATCTGTGTAAACATGCATACATCTTCACCGCTATCTGTATAAACATGGAGATATCTACACCGCTATCTGTATGAACATGGAAATATCTACACCGCTATATGTTTGAACATGGAAATATCTACACCGCTATCTGCATGAAAATGGAAATATCTACAGAGCTATCTGCATATACATGGAAATATCTACAAAGCTATCTCTTTACACATGGAAATAACTACACCACTATCTCTATAAACATGGAAATATCTACACCGCCATCTCTATGAACATGGAAATATCTGCACCGCCATCTGTATGAACATATAAATATCTACACCGCCATCTGTATTAAGATGGAGATATCTACACCGCTATCTGTATAAACTTGGAAATATCTACACCGCTATCTGTATAAACATGGAAATATCTACACCGCTATCTGTATAAACATGGAAATATCTACACCGCTACCTGTATAAACATGGAAATATAAGCACCGCTATCTGTATGAACATGGAAATATCTACACCGCTATCTGTACAAACTTGGAAATATCTACACCGCTATCTGTATGAACATGGAAATAGCTGCACCGCTATCTGTATGAACATGGAAATATCTACACCTCTATCTGTAGGAACATGGAAATATCTTCACCGCTAACTGTATGAACATGGAATTATCTTCACCGCCATCTGTATGAACATGGATATGTCTACACAGCCATCTGGATGAACATGGAAATATCTACACCGCTATCTGTATGAACATGGAAATATCTACACCGCTATCTGTATGAACATGGAAATATCTACACCGCTATCTGTATAAACATGGAAATGTCTACACCGCTATCTGTATAAACTTGGAAATACCTACACCGCTACCTGTATAAACATGGAAATATCAGCACCGCTATCTGTATGAACATGGAAATATCAACACCACTATCTGTATGAACATGGAAATATCTACACCGCTATCTGTTTGAACATGGAAATATCTTCACCGCTATCTGCATGAAAATGGAAATATCTACAGATATATCTGCATATACATGGAAATATCTACAAAGCTATCTCTTTACACATGGAAATAACTACACCACTATCTCTATAAACATGGAAATATCTACACCGCCATCTCTATGAACATGGAAATATCTGCACCGCCATCTGTATGAACATATAAATATCTACACCGCCATCTGTATTAAGATGGAGATATCTACACCGCTATCTGTATAAACTTGGAAATATCTACACCGCTATCTGTATAAACATGGAAATTTCTACACCGCTACCTGTATAAATATGGAAATATAAGCACCGCTATCTGTATGAACATGGAAATATCTACACCGCTATCTGTACGAACTTGGAAATATCTACACCGCTATCTGTATGAACATGGAAATAGCTGCACCGCTATCTGTATGAACATGGAAATATCTACATCACTATCTGTATGAACATGGAAATATCTTCTCCGCTATCTGTATGAACATGGATATATCTACACAGCCATCTGTATGAACATGGATATATCTACACCGCTATCTGTATCAACATGGAAATATCTACACCGCTATCTGTGTAAACATGCATACATCTTCACCGCTATCTGTATAAACATGGATATATCTACACAGCCATATGGATGAACATGGAAATATCTACACCGCTATCTGCATGACCATGGAAATAGCTACACCGCTATCTGTATGAACATGGAAATAGCTACACCGCCATCTGTATGAACTTGGAAATATCTGCACCGCCATCTGTATGAACATATAAATATCTACACCGCCATCTGTATTAAGATGGAGATATCTACACCGCTATCTGTATAAACTTGGAAATATCTACACCGCTATCTGTATAAAAATGGAAATATCTACACCGCTATCTGTATAAACATGGAAATATCCACACCGCTACCCGTATAAACATGGAAATATCAGCAGAGCTATCTGTATGAACAAGGAAATATCTACACCGCTATCTGTACGAACATGGAAATATCTACACCGCTATCTGCATGAACATGGAAATAGCTACACCGCTATCTGTATGAACATGGAAATATCTACACCACTATCTGCATGAACATGGAAATAGCTACACAGCTATCTGTGTAAGCATGCATACTTCTTCACCGCTATCTGTATAAACATGGAAATATCTACACCGCTATCTGTATGAACATGGAAATATCTACACCGCTATCTGTATGAACATGGAAATATCTACACCACTATCTGTTTGAACATGGAAATATCTACACCGCTATCTGCATGAAAATGGAAATATCTACACTGCTATCTGCATATACATTTAAAAATCTACACAACTATCTCTTTACACATGGAAATAACTACACCGCTATCTGTATGAACATGGAAATATCTACACCGCCATCTGTATGAACATGGAAATATATGCACGGCCATCTGTATGAACATATAAATATCTACACCGCCATCTGTATTAAGATGGAGATATCTACACCGCTACCTGTATAAACATGGAAATATCTACACCGCTATCTGTTTGAACATGGAAATATCTACACCGCTACCTGTATAAACATGGAAATATCAGCACCGCTATATGTATGAACATGGAAATATCAGCCCCTCTATCTCTATGAACATGGAAATATCTACACCGCTATCTGTATGAACATGGAAATATCTACACCGCTATCTGTGTAGACATGCATATATCTTCACCGCTATCTGTATAAACATGGATATATCTACACCGCTATCTGTATGAACATGGAAATATCTACACCGCTATCAGTTTGAACATGGAAATATCTAAACCGCTATCTGCATGAAAATGGAAATATCTACAGAGCTATCTGCATATACATGGAAATAACTACACCGCTATCTGTATGAACATGGAAATATCTGCACGGCCTTGGTATGAACATATAAATATCTACACCGCCATCTGTATTAAGGTGGAGAAATCTACACCGCTATCTGTATAAACATGGAAATATCAACACCGCTATCTGTATAAACATGTAAATATCTACA
The DNA here is from genome assembly GCF_029281585.2 of Gorilla gorilla gorilla. NCBI lineage: Eukaryota > Metazoa > Chordata > Mammalia > Primates > Hominidae > Gorilla > Gorilla gorilla. The sequence goes on from NC_073224.2 coordinate 4,296,681, forward strand.
CCGCTATCTGTATAAACTTGGAAATATCTACACCGCTACCTGTATAAACATGGAAATATCAGCACCGCTATCTGTATGAACATGGAAATATCAGCCCATCTATCTGTATGAAAATGGAAATATCTACACCAATATCTGTATGTACATGGAAATATCTACACCGCTATGTGTATGAACATGGAAATATCTTCACCGCCTTCTGTATGAACATGGATATATCTACACAGCCATTTGGAAGAACATGGAAATATCTACACCGCTATCTGTATGAACATGGAAATATCTACACCGCTATCTGTATGAACATGGAAATAGCTACACCGCTATCTGTATGAACATGGAAATATCTACACCACTATCTGTTTCAACATGGAAATATCTACACCGCTATCTCTTTGAACATGGAAATATCTACACCGCTATCTGCATGAAAATGGAAATATCTACACAGCTATCTGCATATACATGGAAATATCTACAAACCTATCTCTTTACACATGGAAATAACTACACCGCTATCTCTATAAACATGGAAATATCTACACCGCCATCTGTATGAACATGGAAATATCTGCACCGGCATCTGTATGAACATATAAATATCTACACCGCCATCTGTATTAAGATGGAGATATCTACACCGCTATCTGTATAAACTTGGAAATATCTACACCGCTATCTGTATAAACATGGAAATATCTACACCGCTATCTGTATAAACATGGAAATATCTACACCGCTACCTGTATAAACATGGAAATATAAGCACCGCTATCTGCATGAAAATGGAAATATCTACACAGCTATCTGCATATACTTGGAAATATCCACACAGCTATCTCTTTACACATGCAAATATCTACACCGCTATATGTATGAACATGGAAATATCTACACCGCCATCTGTATGAACATGGAAATATCTGCACGGCCATCTGTATGAACATATAAATATCTACACCGCCATCTGTATTAAGATGGAGATATCTACACCGCTATCTGTGTAAACATGGAAATATATACACTGCTACCTGTATAAACATAGAAATATATGCACCGCTATCAGTATGAACATGGAAATAACAGCCCCTCTATCTGTATGAACATGGTAATATCTACACCACTATCTGTGTGAACATGGATATGTCTACACAGCCAACTGGATGAACATGGAAATATCTACACCGCTATCTGTATGAACATGGAAATAGCTACACCACTATCTGTATGAACATGGAAATATCTACACCACTATCTGTATGAACATGGAAATATTTACACCGCTACCTGTATAAACATGGAAATATAAGCACCGCTATCTGTATGAACATGGAAATATCTACACCGCTATCTGTACGAACATGGAAATATCTACACCGCTATCTGTATGAACATGGAAATATCTACACCGCTATCTGTATGAACATGGAAATATCTACACCGCTATCTGTGTAAACATGCATACATCTTCACCGCTATCTTTATAAACATGGAAATAACTACACCACTATCTGTATGAACATGGAAATAACTACACCGCTATCTGTTTGAACATGGAAGTATCTAAACCGCTATCTGCATGAAAATGGAAATATCTCCACAGCTATCTGCATGTACATGGTAATATCTACACAGCTATCTCTTTACACATGGAAATAACTACACCGCTATCTGTATGAACATGGAAATATCTACACTGGCATCTGTATGAACATGGAAATATCTGCACGGCCATCTGTATGAACATATAAATATCTACACCGCCATCTGTATAAAGATGGAGATATCTACACCGCTATCTGTATAAACATGGAAATATCTACACCGCTATCTGTATAAACATGGAAATATCTACACCGCTGTCTTTATAAACATGGAAATATCTACTCCGCTACCTGTATAAACATGGAAATATCAGCACCGCTATCAGTATGAACATGGAAATATCAGCCCCTCTATCTGAATGAACATGGAAATATCTACACCACTATTTGTGTAAACATGGAAATATCTACACTGCTATCTGTTTGAGCATGGAAATATCTTCACCGCCATCTGTATGAACATGGATATACCTACACAGAGATCTGGATGAACATGGAATTATCTACACCGCCATCTGTATGAACATGGAAATATCTTCACAGCCATCTGTATGAACATGGATATATCTACACAGCCATATGGATGAACATGGAAATATCTACACCGCTATTTGCATGAATATGGAAATAGCTACATCGCTATCTGTATGAACATGGAAATAGCTACACCGCCATCTGTATGAACTTGGAAATATCTGCACCGCCATCTGTATGAACATATAAATATCTACACCGCCATCAGTATTAAGATGGAGATATCTACACCGCTATCTGTATAAACTTGGAAATATCTACATCGCTATCTGTATAAAAATGGAAATATCTACACCGCTATCTGTATGAACATGGAAATAGCTACACAGCTATCTGTGTAAACATGCATACTTCTTCACCGCTATCTGTATAAACATGGAAATATCTACACCGCTATCTGTATGAACATGGAAATATCTACACCGCTATCTGTATGAACATGGAAATATCTACACCGCTATCTGTTTGAACATGGAAATATATACACAGCTATCTGCATGAAAATGGAAATATCTACACTGCTATCTGCATATACATTTAAATATCTACACAGCTATCTCTTTACACATGGAAATAACTACACCGCTATCTGTATGAACATGGAAATATCTACACCGCCATCTGTAAAACATGGAAATATCTACACCACTATCTGTATGAACATGGAAATATCTACACTGCTATCTGTATGAGCATGGAAGTATGTTCACCGCCATCTGTATGAACATGGATATATCTACACAGCCATCTGGATGAACATGGATATATCTGCACTGCTATCTATATGAACATGGAAATATCTTCACCGCCATCTGTATGAACATGGATAAATCTACACAGCCATATGGATAAACATGGAAATATCTACACCGCTATCTGCATGAACATGGAAATAGCTTCACCGCTATCTATATGAACATGGAAATAGCTACACCGCCATCTGTATGAACATGGAAATATCTGCACCGCCATCTGTATGGACATATAAATATCTACACCGCCATCTGTATTAAGATGGAGATATCTACATCGCTATCTGTATAAACTTGGAAATATCTACACCGCTATCGTATAAAAATGGAAATAACTACACCGCTATCTGTATAAACATGGAAATATCCACACCGCTACCTGTATAAACATGGAAATATCAGCACCGCTATCTGTATGAACATGGAAATATCTACACCGCTATCTGTACGAACATGGACATATCCACACCGCTATCTGTATGAACATGGAAATAGCTACACCGCTATCTGTATGAATATGGAAATATCTACACCACTATCTGTATGAACATGGAAATAGCTACACCGCAATCTGTGTAAACATGCATACTTCTTCACCGCTATATGTATAAACATGGAAATATCTACACCGCTATCTGTATGAACATGGAAATATCTACACCGCTATCTGTTTGAACATGGAAATATCTAAACCGATATCTGCATGAAAATGGAAATATCTACACAGCTATCTGCATATACATGGTAATATCTACACCGCTATCTCTTTACACATGGAAATATCTACACCGCTATCTGTATGAAAATGGAAATATCTACACTGCCATCTGTATGAACATGGAAATATCTGCACGGCCATCTGTATGAACATATAAATACCTACACAGCCATCTGTATTAAGATGGAGATATCTACACCGCTATCTGTATAAACATGGAAATATCTACACGGCTATCTGTATAAACATGGAAATAACTACATCGCTACCTGTATAAACATGGAAATATCAGCACCGCTATCTGTATGAACATGGAAATATCAGCCCCTCTATCTCTATGAACATGGAAATATCTACACCACTATCTGTATGAACATGGAAATATCTACACCGCTATCTGTACCAACATTGAAATATCTTCACCGCCATCTGTATGAACATGGATATATCTACACACCCATCTGGATGAACATGGAAATATCTACACCGCTATCTGTATGAACATGGAAATATCTACACCGCTATCTGCATATACATGGAAATATCTGCAAAGCTATATCTTTACACATGGAAATATCTACACCACTATCTGTATGAACATGGAAATATCTATACCGCTATCTGCATGAACATGGAATTAACTTCAACACCATCTGTGTGAACTTGGATATGTCTACACAGCCATCTGGATGAACATGGATATACCTACACCGCTATCTGTATGAACATGGAAATAGCTACACCACTATCTGTATGAACATGGAAATATTTACACCACTATCTGTATGAACATGGAAATATCTACACCGCTATCTGTAAGAACATGGAAATATCTTCACCGCCATCTGTATGAACATGGATATATCTACACAACCATCTGGATGAACATGGAAAATCTACACCGCTATCTGCATGAACATGGAAATATCTACACCGCTATCTGTGTAAACATGCATACATCTTCACCGCTATCTGTATAAACATTTAAATAACTACACCGCTATCAGTATGAACATGGAAATATCTACACCGCTATCTGTTTGAACATGGAAATATCTAAACCGCAATCCGCGTGAAAATGGAAATATCTGCACCGCCATCTGCATGTACATATAAATATCTACACCGCCATCTGTATTAAGATGGAAATATCTACACCACTATCTGTATGAACATGAAAATATCTTCACCGCCATCTGTATGAACATGGATATATCTACACAACCATCTGGATGAACATGGAAATATCTACACCGCTATCTGTATGAACATGGAAATATCTACACCGCTATCTGTGTAAACATGCGTACATCTTCACCGCTATCTGTATAAACATGGAAATAACTACACCGCTATCTGTATGAACATGGAAATGTCTACACCGCTATCTGTTTGAACATTGAAATATCTAAACCGTTATCTGCATGAAAATGGAAATATCTGCAGCGCCATCTGTATGAACATATAAATATCTACACCGCCATCTGTATTAAGATGGAGCTATCTACACCGCTATCTGTATAAACATGGAAATATCTACACCGCTATCTGTATGAACATGGAAATAGCTACACCGCTATCTGTATGAACATGCAAATATCTACACCACTATCTGTATGAACATGGAAATATCTACACCGCTATCTCTATGAACATGGATATATCTACACAGCCATCTGGATGAACACGGAAATATCTACACCGTTATCTGTGTAAACATGCATACATCTTCACCGCTATCTGTATAAACATGGAAATATCTACACCGCTATCTGTATGAACATGGAAATATCTACACCGCTATATGTTTGAACATGGAAATATCTAAACGGCTATCTGCATGAAAATGGAAATATCTACACTGCTATCTGCATATACATGGAAATATCTACACAGCTATCTCTTTGCGCATGGAAATAACTACACCGCTATCTGTATGAACATGGAAATATCTTCACCGCCATCTGTATGAACATGGATATATCTACACAGCCATGTGGATGAACATGGAAATATCTACACCACTATCTCTATAAACATGGAAATATCTACACCGCTATCTGTATGAACATGGAAATATCTACACCGCTACCTGTATAAACATGGAAATATAAGCACCGCTATCTGTATGAACATGGAAATATCTACACCGCTATCTGTACGAACATGGAAATATCTACACCGCTATCTGTATGAACATGGAAATAGCTGCACGGCTGTCTGTATGAACATGGAAATATCTACACCACTATCTGTATGAACATGGAAATATCTGCACGGCCATCTGTATGAACATATAAATATCTACACCGCCATCTGTATTAAGATGGAGATATCTACACCACTATCTGTATAAACCTGGAAATATCTACACCGCAATCTGTATAAACATGGAAATGTCTACACCGCTATCTGTATAAACTTGGAAATACCTACACCGCTACCTGTATAAACATGGAAATATCAGCACCGCTATCTGTATGAACATGGAAATATCAGCCCATCTATCTGTATGAACATGGAAATATCTACACCACTATCTGTATGAACATGGAAATATCTACACCGCTATCTGTATGAACATGGAAATATCTTCACCGCCATATGTATGAACATGGATATATCTACACAGCCATCTGGATGAACATGGAAATATCTACACTGCTATCTGTATGAACATGGAAATAGCTACACCGCTATCTGTATGAACATGCAAATATCTACACCACTATCTGTATGAACATGGAAATATCTACACCGCTATCTCTATGAACATGGATATATCTACACAGCCATCTGGATGAACACGGAAATATCTACACCGTTATCTGTGTAAACATGCATACATCTTCACCGCTATCTGTATAAACATGGAGATATCTACACCGCTATCTGTATGAACATGGAAATATCTACACTGCTATATGTTTGAACATGGAAATATCTAAACGGCTATCTGCATGAAAATGGAAATATCTACACTGCTATCTGCATATACATGGAAATATCTACACAGCTATCTCTTTGCGCATGGAAATAACTACACCGCTATCTGTATGAACATGGAAATATCTTCACCGCCATCTGTATGAACATGGATATATCTACACAGCCATGTGGATGAACATGGAAATATCTACACCACTATCTCTATAAACATGTAAATATCTACACCGCTATCTGTATGAACATGGAAATATCTACACCGCTACCTGTATAAACATGGAAATATAAGCACCGCTATCTGTATGAACATGGAAATATCTACACCGCTATCTGTACGAACATGGAAATATCTACACCGCTATCTGTATGAACATGGAAATAGCTGCACGGCTGTCTGTATGAACATGGAAATATCTACACCACTATCTGTATGAACATGGAAATATCTGCACGGACATCTGTATGAACATATAAATATCTACACCGCCATCTGTATTAAGATGGAGATATCTACACCGCTATCTGTATAAACCTGGAAATATCTACACCGCAATCTGTATAAACATGGAAATGTCTACACCACTATCTGTATAAACTTGGAAATACCTACACCGCTACCTGTATAAACATGGAAATATCAGCACCGCTATCTGTATGAACATGGAAATATCAGCCCGTCTATCTGTATGAACATGGAAATATCTACACCACTATCTGTATGAACATGGAAATATCTACACCGCTATCTGTATGAACATGGAAATATCTTCACCGCCATATGTATGAACATGGATATATCTACACAGCCATCTGGATGAACATGGAAATATCTACACCGCTATCTGTATGAACATGGAAATAGCTACACCGCTATCTGTATGAACATGGAAATATCTACACCACTATCTGTATGAACATGGAAATATCTACACCGCTATCTGTTTGAACATGGAAATATCTACACCGCTATCTGCATGAAAATGGAAATATCTACAGAGCTATCTGCATATACATGGAAATATCTACAAAGCTATCTCTTTACACATGGAAATAACTACACCACTATCTCTATAAACATGGAAATATCTACACCGCCATCTCTATGAACATGGAAATATCTGCACCGCCATCTGTATGAACATATAAATAACTACACCGACATCTGTATTAAGATGGAGATATCTACACCGCTATCTGTTTAAACTTGTAAATATCTACACCGCTATCTGTATAAACATGGAAATATCTACACCGCTATCTGTATAAACATGGAAATATCTACACCGCTACCTGTATAAACATGGAAATATAAGCACCGCTATCTGTATGAACATGGAAATATCTACACCGCTATCTGTACGAACTTGGAAATATCTACACCGCTATCTGTATGAACATGGATATAGCTGCAACGCTATCTGTATGAACATGGAAATACCTACACCACTATCTGTATGAACATGGAAATACCTTCCCGCTAACAGTATGAACGTGGAATTATCTTCACCGAGATCTGTATGAACATGGATATGTCTACACAGCCATCTGGATGAACATGAAAATATCTACACCGCTATCTGTATGTACATGGAAATATCTACACCGCTATCTGTATAAACATGGAAATATCTACACCGCTATCTGTATAAACATGGAAATGTCTACACCGCTATCTGTATAAACTTGGAAATACCTACACCGCTACCTGTATAAACATGGAAATATCAGCACCGCTATCTGTATGAACATGGAAATATCAACACCACTATCTGTATGAACATGGAAATATCTACACCGCTATCTGTTTGAATATGGAAATATCTGCACCGCTATCTGCATGAAAATGGAAATATCTACAGATATATCTGCATATACATGGAAATATCTACAAAGCTATCTCTTTACACATGGAAATAACTACACCACTATCTCTATAAACATGGAAATATCTACACCGCCATCTCTATGAACATGGAAATATCTGCACCGCCATCTTTATGAACATACAAATATCTACACCGCCATCTGTATTAAGATGGAGATACCTACACCGCTATCTGTATAAACTTGGAAATATCTACACCGCTATCTGTATAAACATGGAAATATCTACACGGCTACCTGTATAAACATGGAAATATAAGCACCGCTATCTGTATGAACATGGAAATATCTACACCGCTATCTGTACGAACTTGGAAATATCTACACCGCTATCTCTATGAACATGGAAATAGCTGCACCGCTATCTGTATGAACATGGAAATATCTACATCACTATCTGTATGAACATGGAAATACCTTCTCCGCTATCTGTATGAACATGGATATATCTACACAGCCATCTGTATGAACATGGATATATCTACACCGCTATCAGTATGAACATGGAAATATCTACACCGCTATCTGTGTAAACATGCATACATCTTCACCGATATCTGTATAACCATGGATATATCTACACAGCCATATGGATGAACATGGAAATATCTACACCGCTATCTGCATGAACATGGAAATAGCTACACCGCTATCTGTATGAACATGGATATATCTACACAGCCATTTGGAAGAACATGGAAATATCTACACCGCTATCTGTATGAACATGGAAATAGCTACACCGCTATCTGTATGAACATGGAAATATCTACACCACTATCTGTATGAACATGGAAATATCTACACCGCTATCTGTTTGAACATGGAAATATCTACACCGCTATCTGCATGAAAATGGAAATATCTACAGATATATCTGCATATACATGGAAATATCTACACAGCTATCTCTTTACACATGGAAATAACTACACCGCTATCTGTATGAACATGGAAATATCTACACCGCTATATGTTTGAACATGGAAATATCTAAACGGCTATCTGCATGAAAATGGAAATATCTACACTGCTATCTGCATATAGTTGGAAATATCTACACAGCTAACACTTTGCGCATGGAAATAACTACACCGCTATCTGTATGAACATGGAAATATCTTCACCGCCATCTGTATGAACATGGATATATCTACACAGCCATGTGGATGAACATGGAAATATCTACACCACTATCTCTATAAACATGGAAATATCTACACCGCTATCTGTATGAACATGGAAATATCTACACCGCTACCTGTATAAACATGGAAATATAAGCACCGCTATCTGTATGAACATGGAAATATCTACACCGCTATCTGTACGAACATGGAAATATCTACACCGCTATCTGTATGAACATGGAAATAGCTGCACGGCTGTCTGTATGAACATGGAAATATCTACACCACTATCTGTATGAACATGGAAATATCTGCACGGCCATCTGTATGAACATATAAATATCTACACCGCCATCTGTATTAAGATGGAGATATCTACACCGCTATCTGTATAAACCTGGAAATATCTACACCGAAATCTGTATAAACATGGAAATGTCTACACCGCTATCTGTATAAACTTGGAAATACCTACACCGCTACCTGTATAAACATGGAAATATCAGCACCGCTATCTGTATGAACATGGAAATATCAGCCCATCTATCTGTATGAACATGGAAATATCTACACCACTATCTGTGTGAACATGGAAATATCTACACCGCTATCTGTATGAACATGGAAATATCTTCACAGCCATATGTATGAACATGGATATATCTACACAGCCATCTGGATGAACATGGAAATATCTACACCGCTATCTGTATGAACATGGAAATAGCTACACAGCCATCTGGATGAACATGGAAATATCTACACCGCTATCTGTATGTACATGGAAATATCTACACCGCTATCTGTATAAACATGGAAATATCTACACCGCTATCTGTATAAACATGGAAATGTCTACACCGCTATCTGTATAAACTTGGAAATACCTACACCGCTACCTGTATAAACATGGAAATATCAGCACCGCTATCTGTATGAACATGGAAATATCAACACCACTATCTGTATGAACATGAAAATATCTACACCGCTATCTGTTTGAACATGGAAATATCTACACCGCTAACTGCATGAAAATGGAAATATCTACAGATATATCTGCATATACATGGAAATATCTACAAAGCTATCTCTTTACACATGGAAATAACTACACCACTATCTCTATAAACATGGAAATATCTACACCGCCATCTCTATGAACTTGGAAATATCTGCACCGCCATCTGTATGAACATATAAATAACTACACCGCCATCTGTATTAAGATGGAGATATCTACACTGCTATCTGTTTAAACTTGTAAATATCTACACCGCTATCTGTATAAACATGGAAATATCTACATCGCTATCTGTATAAACATGGAAATATCTACACCGCTACCTGTATAAACATGGAAATATAAGCACCGCTATCTGTATGAACATGGAAATATCTACACCGCTATCTGTACGAACTTGGAAATATCTACACCGCTATCTGTATGAACATGGATATAGCTGCACCGCTATCTGTATGAACATGGAAATACCTACACCACTATCTGTATGAACATGGAAATACCTTCACCGCTAACAGTATGAACGTGGAATTATCTTCACCGCCATCTGTATGAACATGGATATGTCTACATAGCCATCTGGATGAACATGGTAATATCTACACCGCTATCTGTATGTACATGGAAATATCTACACCGCTATCTGTATAAACATGGAAATATCTACACCGCTATCTGTATAAACATGGAAATGTCTACACCGCTATCTGTATAAACTTGGAAATACCTACACCGCTACCTGTATAAAAATGGAAATATCAGCACCGCTATCTGTATGAACATGGAAATATCAACACCACTATCTGTATGAACATGGAAATATCTACACCGCTATCTGTTTGAACATGGAAATATCAACACCGCTATCTGCATGAAAATGGAAATATCTACAGATATATCTGCATATAAATGGAAATATATACAAAGCTATCTCTTTACACATGGAAATAACTACACCACTATCTCTATAAACATGGAAATATCTACACCGCCATCTCTATGAACATGGAAATATCTGCACCGCCATCTTTATGAACATATAAATATCTACACCGCCATCTGTATTAAGATGGAGATATCTACACCGCTATCTGTATAAACTTGGAAATATCTACACCGCTATCTGTATAAACATGGAAATATCTACACCGCTACCTGTATAAACATGGAAATATAAGCACCGCTATCTGTATGAACAAGGAAATATCTACACCGCTATCTGTACGAACTTGGAAATATCTACACCACTATCTGTATGAACATGGAAATAGCTGCACCGCTATCTGTATGAACATGGAAATATCTACATCACTATCTGTATGAACATGGAAATACCTTCTCCGCTATCTGTATGAACATGGATATATCTTCACAGCCATCTGTATGAACATGGATATATCTACACCGCTATCAGTATGAACATGGAAATATCTACACCGCTATCTGTGTAAACATGCATACATCTTCACCGATATCTGAATAACCATGGATATATCTACACAGCCATATGGATGAACATGGAAATATCTACACCGCTATCTGCATGAACATGGAAATAGCTACACCGCTATCTGTATGAACATGGATATATCTACACAGCCATTTGGAAGAACATGGAAATATCTACACCGCTATCTGTATGAACATGGAAATAGCTACACCGCTATCTGTATGAACATGGAAATATCTACACCGCTATCTGTTTGAACATGGAAATATCTACACCGCTATCTGCATGAAAATGGAAATATCTACAGATATATCTGCATATACATGGAAATATCTACACAGCTATCTCTTTACACATGGAAATAACTACACCGCTATCTGTATGAACATGGAAATATCTACACCGCCATCTGTATGAACATGGAAATGTCTGCAAGGCTATCAGTATGAACATATAAATATCTACACCGCCATCAGTATTAAAATGTAGATACCTACACCGCTACCTGTATAAACATGGAAATATCTACACCGCTATCTGTATGAACATGGAAATATCTACACCGCTACCTGTATAAACATGGAAATATCAGCACCGCTATCTGTATGAACATGGAAATATCAGCCCCTCTATCTGTATGAACATGGAATTATCTACACCACTATCTGTATGAACATGGAAATATCTACACCGCTATCTGTATGAACATGGAATTATCTTCACCGCCATCTGTATGAACATGGATATGTCCACACAGCCATCTGTATGAACATGGAAATATCTACACCGCTATCTGTATGAACATGGAAATAGCTACACCGCTATCTGTATGAACATGGAAATACCTACACCGCTATCTGTATGAACATGGAAATATCTTCACCGCTATCTGTGTAAACATGCATACTTGTTCACCGCTATCTGTATAAACATGGAAATAACTACACCGCTATCTGTATCAACATGGAAATATCTACACCGCTATCTGAACATGGAAATATCTAAACCGCTATATGCATGAAAATGGAAATATCTACACAGCTATCTGCATATACATGGAAATATCTACACAGCTATCTCTTTACACATGGAAATAACTACACCGCTATCTGTATGAACATGGAAATATCTACACCGGCATCGGTATGAACATGGAAATATCTGGACAGCCATTTGTATGAACATATAAATATCTACACCGCCATCTGTATAAACATGGAAATATCTACACCGCTATCTGAATAAACATGGAAATATCCACACCGCTACCTGTATAAACATGGAAATATAAGCACCGCTATCTGTATTAACATGGAAATATCTACACCGCTATCTGTACAAACATGGAAATATCTACACCACTATCTGTATGAACCTGGAAATATCTACACTGCTATCTGTATGAGCATGGAAATATCTTCACCGCCATCTGTATGAACATGGATATATCTACACAGCCATCTGGATGAACATGGAAATATCTACACCGCTATCTGTATAAACATGGAAATATCTACAACGCTATCTGTATGTACATGGAAATATCTACAGCACTATCTGTATGAACATGGAAATATCTAAACTGCTATCTGTATGAACATGGATATATCTACACAGCCATCTGGATGAACATGGAAATATCTACACCGCTATCTGTATGAACATGGAAATATATACACCGCTATCTGTGTAGACATGCATACATCTTCACTGCAATCTGTATAAACATGGATATATCTACACCGCTATCTGTATGAACATGGAAATATCTACACCGCTATCTGTTGGAACATGGAAATATCTAAACCGCTATCTGCATGAAAATGGAAATATCTACACCGCTATCTGTATGAACATGGAAATATCTACACCGCCATCTGTATGAACATGGAAATATCTGCACGGCCATCTGTATGAACATATAAATACCTACAACGCCATGTGTATTAAGATGGAGATATCTACAGTGCTATCTGTATAAACATGGAAATATCTACACCGCTATCTGTATAAACATGGAAATATCTACACCGCTACCTGTATAAACATAGAAATATCAGCACCGCTATCTGTATGAACATGGAAATATCAGCCCCTCTATCTGTATGAACATGGAAATATCTACACCACTATCTGTATGAACATGGAAATATCTACACCGCTATATGTATGAACATGGAATTATCTTCTCCACCATCTGTTTGAACATGGATATGTCTACACAGCCATCTGGATGAACATGGAAATATCTACACCGCTATCTGTTTGAATATGGAAATATCTAAACCGCTATCTCCATGAAAATGGAAACATCTACACAGCAATCTGCATATACATGGAAATATCTACACAGCTATCTCTTTACACATGGAAATAACTACACCGATATCTGTATGAACATGGAAATATCTACACCGGCATCTGTATGAACATGGAAATATCTGCACGGCCATTGGAATGAACATATAAATATCTACCCCGCCATCTGTATTAAGATGGAGATATCTACACCGCTATCTGTATAAACTTGGAAATATCTACACCGCTACCTGTATAAACATGGAAATATCAGCACCGCTCTCTGTATGAACATGGAAATATCAGCCCCTCTATCTGTATGAACATGGAAATATCTGCACCACTATCTGTATGAACATTGAAATATCTACACTGCTATCTGTATGAGCATGGAAATTTCTTCACCGCCATCTGTATGAACATGGATATATCTACAGAGCCATCTGGATGAACATGGAAATATCTACACCGCTATATGTATGAACATGGAAATATCTTCACCGCCATCTGTATGAACATGGATAAATCTACACAGCCATATGGATGAACATGGAAATATCTACACCGCAATCTGCATGAACATGGAAATAGCTACACCGCTATCTATATGAACATGTAAATAGCTACACCGCCATCTGTATGGACATGGAAATATCTACACCGCAATCTGTATGAACATATAAATATCTACACCGCCATCTGTATTAAGATGGAGATATCTACACCGCTATCTGTATAAACTTGGAAATATCTACACCGCTATCGTATAAAAATGGAAATATCTACACCGCTATCTGTATAAACATGGAAATATCCACACCGCTACCTGTATAAACATGGAAATAACAGCAACGCTACCTGTATGAACATGGAAATATCTACACCGCTATCTGTACGAACATGGAAATATCTACACCGCTATATGTATGAACATGGAAATAGCTACACCGCTATCTGTATGAACATGGAAATATCTACACCACTATCTGTATGAACATGGAAATAGCTACACCGCTATCTGTGTAAACATGCATACTCCTTCACCGCTATCTGTATAAACATGGAAATATCTACACCGCTATCTGTATGAAAATGGAAATATCTACACCGCTATCTGTTTGAACATGGAAATATCTAAACCGATATCTGCATGAAAATGGAAATATCTACACAGCTATCTGCATATACATGGTAATATCTACACCGCTATCTCTTTACACATGGAAATATCTACACCGCTATCTGTATGAACATGGAAATATCTACACCGCCATCTGTATGAACATGGAAATATCTGCACGGCCATCTGTATGAACATATAAACACCTACACCGCCACCTGTATTAAGATGGAGATATCTACACCGCTATCTGTATAAACATGGAAATATCTACACCGCTATCTGTATAAACATGGAAATATCTACACCGCTACCTGTATAAACATGGAAATATCAGCACCGCTATCTGTATGAACATGGAAATATCAGCCCCTCTATCTGTATGAACATGGAAATATCTACACCACTATCTGTATGAACATGGAAATATCTACACCGCTATCTGTACCAACATGGAAATATCTTCACCGCCATCTGTATGAAACTGGATATATCTACACACCCATCTGGATGAACATGGAAATATCTACACCGCTATCTGTATGAACATGGAAATACCTACACCGGTATCTGTGTAAACATGCAAACATCTTCACCGCTATCTGTATAAACATGGAAATATCTACACCGCTATCTGTATGAACATGGAAATATCTACACCGCTATGTGTTTGAACATGGAAATATCTACACCGCTATCTGCATGAAAATGGAAATATCTACACAGCTATCTGCATATACATGGAAATATCTACAAAGCTATCTCTTTACACATGGAAATATCTACACCACTATCTGTATGAACATGGAAATATCTATACCGCTATCTGTATGAACATGGAATTATCTTCACCACCATCTGTGTGAACATGGATATGTCTACACAGCCATCTGGATGAACATGGAAATATCTACACCGCTATCTGAATGAACATGGAAATAGCTACACAACTATCTGTATGAACATGGAAATATCAACACCACTCTCTGTATGAACATGGAAATATCTACACCGCTATCTGTATGAACATGGAAATATCTTCACTGCCATCTGTATGAACGTGGATATATCTACACAACCATCTGGATGAACATGGAAATATCTACACCGCTATCCGTATGAACATGGAAATATCTACACCGCTATCTGTGTAAACATGCATACATCTTCACCGCTATCTGTATAAACATGGAAATAACTACACCACTATCTGTATGAACATGGAAATATCTACACCGCTATCTGTATGAACATGGAAATATCTACAGCACTATCTGTATGAACATGGAAATATCTACACCGCTATCTGTATGAACATGGATATATCTACACAGCCATCAGGATGAACATGGAAATATCTACACCGCTATTTGTATGAACATGGAAATATCTACACCGCTATCTGTGTAAACAGGCATATATCTTCACCGCTATCTGTATAAACATGGATATATCTACACCACTATCTGTATGAACATGGAAATATCTACACCGCTATCTGTTTGAACATGGAAATATCTAAACCGCAATCTGCCTGAAAATGGAAATATCTGCACCGCCATCTGTATGAATATATAAATGTCTACACCGCCAACTGTATTAAGATGGAGATATCTACACCGCTATCTGTATAAACTTGGAAATATCTACACCGCTATCTGTATAAACATGGAAATATCTACACCGCTATCTGTATGAACATGGAAATATCAGCCCATCTATCTGTATGAACATGGAAATATCTACACCACTATCTGTGTGAACATGGAAATATCTACACCGCTATCTGTATGAACATGGAAATATCTTCACAGCCATATGTATGAACATGGATATATCTACACAGCCATCTGGATGAACATGGAAATATCTACACCGCTATCTGTATGAACATGGAAATAGCTACACAGCCATCTGGATGAACATGGAAATATCTACACCGCTATCTGTATGTACATGGAAATATCTACACCGCTATCTGTATAAACATGGAAATATCTACACCGCTATCTGTATAAACATGGAAATGTCTACACCGCTATCTGTATAAACTTGGAAATACCTACACCGCTACCTGTATAAACATGGAAATATCAGCACCGCTATCTGTATGAACATGGAAATATCAACACCACTATCTGTATGAACATGAAAATATCTACACCGCTATCTGTTTGAACATGGAAATATCTACACCGCTAACTGCATGAAAATGGAAATATCTACAGATATATCTGCATATACATGGAAATATCTACAAAGCTATCTCTTTACACATGGAAATAACTACACCACTATCTCTATAAACATGGAAATATCTACACCGCCATCTCTATGAACTTGGAAATATCTGCACCGCCATCTGTATGAACATATAAATAACTACACCGCCATCTGTATTAAGATGGAGATATCTACACTGCTATCTGTTTAAACTTGTAAATATCTACACCGCTATCTGTATAAACATGGAAATATCTACATCGCTATCTGTATAAACATGGAAATATCTACACCGCTACCTGTATAAACATGGAAATATAAGCACCGCTATCTGTATGAACATGGAAATATCTACACCGCTATCTGTACGAACTTGGAAATATCTACACCGCTATCTGTATGAACATGGATATAGCTGCACCGCTATCTGTATGAACATGGAAATACCTACACCACTATCTGTATGAACATGGAAATACCTTCACCGCTAACAGTATGAACGTGGAATTATCTTCACCGCCATCTGTATGAACATGGATATGTCTACATAGCCATCTGGATGAACATGGTAATATCTACACCGCTATCTGTATGTACATGGAAATATCTACACCGCTATCTGTATAAACATGGAAATATCTACACCGCTATCTGTATAAACATGGAAATGTCTACACCGCTATCTGTATAAACTTGGAAATACCTACACCGCTACCTGTATAAAAATGGAAATATCAGCACCGCTATCTGTATGAACATGGAAATATCAACACCACTATCTGTATGAACATGGAAATATCTACACCGCTATCTGTTTGAACATGGAAATATCAACACCGCTATCTGCATGAAAATGGAAATATCTACAGATATATCTGCATATAAATGGAAATATATACAAAGCTATCTCTTTACACATGGAAATAACTACACCACTATCTCTATAAACATGGAAATATCTACACCGCCATCTCTATGAACATGGAAATATCTGCACCGCCATCTTTATGAACATATAAATATCTACACCGCCATCTGTATTAAGATGGAGATATCTACACCGCTATCTGTATAAACTTGGAAATATCTACACCGCTATCTGTATAAACATGGAAATATCTACACCGCTACCTGTATAAACATGGAAATATAAGCACCGCTATCTGTATGAACAAGGAAATATCTACACCGCTATCTGTACGAACTTGGAAATATCTACACCACTATCTGTATGAACATGGAAATAGCTGCACCGCTATCTGTATGAACATGGAAATATCTACATCACTATCTGTATGAACATGGAAATACCTTCTCCGCTATCTGTATGAACATGGATATATCTTCACAGCCATCTGTATGAACATGGATATATCTACACCGCTATCAGTATGAACATGGAAATATCTACACCGCTATCTGTGTAAACATGCATACATCTTCACCGATATCTGAATAACCATGGATATATCTACACAGCCATATGGATGAACATGGAAATATCTACACCGCTATCTGCATGAACATGGAAATAGCTACACCGCTATCTGTATGAACATGGATATATCTACACAGCCATTTGGAAGAACATGGAAATATCTACACCGCTATCTGTATGAACATGGAAATAGCTACACCGCTATCTGTATGAACATGGAAATATCTACACCGCTATCTGTTTGAACATGGAAATATCTACACCGCTATCTGCATGAAAATGGAAATATCTACAGATATATCTGCATATACATGGAAATATCTACACAGCTATCTCTTTACACATGGAAATAACTACACCGCTATCTGTATGAACATGGAAATATCTACACCGCCATCTGTATGAACATGGAAATGTCTGCAAGGCTATCAGTATGAACATATAAATATCTACACCGCCATCAGTATTAAAATGTAGATACCTACACCGCTACCTGTATAAACATGGAAATATCTACACCGCTATCTGTATGAACATGGAAATATCTACACCGCTACCTGTATAAACATGGAAATATCAGCACCGCTATCTGTATGAACATGGAAATATCAGCCCCTCTATCTGTATGAACATGGAATTATCTACACCACTATCTGTATGAACATGGAAATATCTACACCGCTATCTGTATGAACATGGAATTATCTTCACCGCCATCTGTATGAACATGGATATGACCACACAGCCATCTGTATGAACATGGAAATATCTACACCGCTATCTGTATGAACATGGAAATAGCTACACCGCTATCTGTATGAACATGGAAATACCTACACCGCTATCTGTATGAACATGGAAATATCTTCACCGCTATCTGTGTAAACATGCATACTTGTTCACCGCTATCTGTATAAACATGGAAATAACTACACCGCTATCTGTATCAACATGGAAATATCTACACCGCTATCTGAACATGGAAATATCTAAACCGCTATATGCATGAAAATGGAAATATCTACACAGCTATCTGCATATACATGGAAATATCTACACAGCTATCTCTTTACACATGGAAATAACTACACCGCTATCTGTATGAACATGGAAATATCTACACCGGCATCGGTATGAACATGGAAATATCTGGACAGCCATTTGTATGAACATATAAATATCTACACCGCCATCTGTATAAACATGGAAATATCTACACCGCTATCTGAATAAACATGGAAATATCCACACCGCTACCTGTATAAACATGGAAATATAAGCACCGCTATCTGTATTAACATGGAAATATCTACACCGCTATCTGTACAAACATGGAAATATCTACACCACTATCTGTATGAACCTGGAAATATCTACACTGCTATCTGTATGAGCATGGAAATATCTTCACCGCCATCTGTATGAACATGGATATATCTACACAGCCATCTGGATGAACATGGAAATATCTACACCGCTATCTGTATAAACATGGAAATATCTACAACGCTATCTGTATGTACATGGAAATATCTACAGCACTATCTGTATGAACATGGAAATATCTAAACTGCTATCTGTATGAACATGGATATATCTACACAGCCATCTGGATGAACATGGAAATATCTACACCGCTATCTGTATGAACATGGAAATATATACACCGCTATCTGTGTAGACATGCATACATCTTCACTGCAATCTGTATAAACATGGATATATCTACACCGCTATCTGTATGAACATGGAAATATCTACACCGCTATCTGTTGGAACATGGAAATATCTAAACCGCTATCTGCATGAAAATGGAAATATCTACACCGCTATCTGTATGAACATGGAAATATCTACACCGCCATCTGTATGAACATGGAAATATCTGCACGGCCATCTGTATGAACATATAAATACCTACAACGCCATGTGTATTAAGATGGAGATATCTACAGTGCTATCTGTATAAACATGGAAATATCTACACCGCTATCTGTATAAACATGGAAATATCTACACCGCTACCTGAATAAACATAGAAATATCAGCACCGCTATCTGTATGAACATGGAAATATCAGCCCCTCTATCTGTATGAACATGGAAATATCTACACCACTATCTGTATGAACATGGAAATATCTACACCGCTATATGTATGAACATGGAATTATCTTCTCCACCATCTGTTTGAACATGGATATGTCTACACAGCCATCTGGATGAACATGGAAATATCTACACCGCTATCTGTTTGAATATGGAAATATCTAAACCGCTATCTCCATGAAAATGGAAACATCTACACAGCAATCTGCATATACATGGAAATATCTACACAGCTATCTCTTTACACATGGAAATAACTACACCGATATCTGTATGAACATGGAAATATCTACACCGGCATCTGTATGAACATGGAAATATCTGCACGGCCATTGGAATGAACATATAAATATCTACCCCGCCATCTGTATTAAGATGGAGATATCTACACCGCTATCTGTATAAACTTGGAAATATCTACACCGCTACCTGTATAAACATGGAAATATCAGCACCGCTCTCTGTATGAACATGGAAATATCAGCCCCTCTATCTGTATGAACATGGAAATATCTGCACCACTATCTGTATGAACATTGAAATATCTACACTGCTATCTGTATGAGCATGGAAATTTCTTCACCGCCATCTGTATGAACATGGATATATCTACAGAGCCATCTGGATGAACATGGAAATATCTACACCGCTATATGTATGAACATGGAAATATCTTCACCGCCATCTGTATGAACATGGATAAATCTACACAGCCATATGGATGAACATGGAAATATCTACACCGCAATCTGCATGAACATGGAAATAGCTACACCGCTATCTATATGAACATGTAAATAGCTACACCGCCATCTGTATGGACATGGAAATATCTACACCGCAATCTGTATGAACATATAAATATCTACACCGCCATCTGTATTAAGATGGAGATATCTACACCGCTATCTGTATAAACTTGGAAATATCTACACCGCTATCGTATAAAAATGGAAATATCTACACCGCTATCTGTATAAACATGGAAATATCCACACCGCTACCTGTATAAACATGGAAATAACAGCAACGCTACCTGTATGAACATGGAAATATCTACACCGCTATCTGTACGAACATGGAAATATCTACACCGCTATATGTATGAACATGGAAATAGCTACACCGCTATCTGTATGAACATGGAAATATCTACACCACTATCTGTATGAACATGGAAATAGCTACACCGCTATCTGTGTAAACATGCATACTCCTTCACCGCTATCTGTATAAACATGGAAATATCTACACCGCTATCTGTATGAAAATGGAAATATCTACACCGCTATCTGTTTGAACATGGAAATATCTAAACCGATATCTGCATGAAAATGGAAATATCTACACAGCTATCTGCATATACATGGTAATATCTACACCGCTATCTCTTTACACATGGAAATATCTACACCGCTATCTGTATGAACATGGAAATATCTACACCGCCATCTGTATGAACATGGAAATATCTGCACGGCCATCTGTATGAACATATAAACACCTACACCGCCACCTGTATTAAGATGGAGATATCTACACCGCTATCTGTATAAACATGGAAATATCTACACCGCTATCTGTATAAACATGGAAATATCTACACCGCTACCTGTATAAACATGGAAATATCAGCACCGCTATCTGTATGAACATGGAAATATCAGCCCCTCTATCTGTATGAACATGGAAATATCTACACCACTATCTGTATGAACATGGAAATATCTACACCGCTATCTGTACCAACATGGAAATATCTTCACCGCCATCTGTATGAAACTGGATATATCTACACACCCATCTGGATGAACATGGAAATATCTACACCGCTATCTGTATGAACATGGAAATACCTACACCGGTATCTGTGTAAACATGCAAACATCTTCACCGCTATCTGTATAAACATGGAAATATCTACACCGCTATCTGTATGAACATGGAAATATCTACACCGCTATGTGTTTGAACATGGAAATATCTACACCGCTATCTGCATGAAAATGGAAATATCTACACAGCTATCTGCATATACATGGAAATATCTACAAAGCTATCTCTTTACACATGGAAATATCTACACCACTATCTGTATGAACATGGAAATATCTATACCGCTATCTGTATGAACATGGAATTATCTTCACCACCATCTGTGTGAACATGGATATGTCTACACAGCCATCTGGATGAACATGGAAATATCTACACCGCTATCTGAATGAACATGGAAATAGCTACACAACTATCTGTATGAACATGGAAATATCAACACCACTCTCTGTATGAACATGGAAATATCTACACCGCTATCTGTATGAACATGGAAATATCTTCACTGCCATCTGTATGAACGTGGATATATCTACACAACCATCTGGATGAACATGGAAATATCTACACCGCTATCCGTATGAACATGGAAATATCTACACCGCTATCTGTGTAAACATGCATACATCTTCACCGCTATCTGTATAAACATGGAAATAACTACACCACTATCTGTATGAACATGGAAATATCTACACCGCTATCTGTATGAACATGGAAATATCTACAGCACTATCTGTATGAACATGGAAATATCTACACCGCTATCTGTATGAACATGGATATATCTACACAGCCATCAGGATGAACATGGAAATATCTACACCGCTATTTGTATGAACATGGAAATATCTACACCGCTATCTGTGTAAACAGGCATATATCTTCACCGCTATCTGTATAAACATGGATATATCTACACCACTATCTGTATGAACATGGAAATATCTACACCGCTATCTGTTTGAACATGGAAATATCTAAACCGCAATCTGCCTGAAAATGGAAATATCTGCACCGCCATCTGTATGAATATATAAATGTCTACACCGCCAACTGTATTAAGATGGAGATATCTACACCGCTATCTGTATAAACTTGGAAATATCTACACCGCTATCTGTATAAACATGGAAATATCTACACCGCTATCTGTATAAACAAGGAAATATCTGCACCACTACCTGTATAAACATGGAAATATCAGCACCGATATCTGTATGAACGTGGAAATATCTACACCGCTATCTGTACGAACATGGAAATATCTACACCGCTATCTGTATGTACATGGAAATAGCTACAGCGCTATCTGTATGAAGATGGAAATATCTACACCACTATCTGTATGAACATGGAAATATCTACACCGCTATCTCTATGAACATGGATATATCTACACAGCCATCTGGATGAACATGGAAATATCTACACCGCTATCTGTATGAACATGGAAATATCTACACCGTTATCTGTGTAAACATGCATACATCTTCACCACTATCTGTATGAACATGGAAATATCTACACCGCTATCTGTAAGAACATGGAAATATCTTCACCGCCATCTGTATGAACATGGATATATCTACACAACCATCTGGATGAACATGGAAATATCTACACTGCTATCTGTATGAACATGGAAATATCTACACCGCTATCTGTGTAAACATGCATACATCTTCACCGCTATCTGTATAAACATGGAAATAACTACACCGCTATCTGTATGAACATGGAAATATCTACACCGCTATCTGTTTGAACATGGAAATATCTAAACCGCTATCCGCATGAAAATGGAAATATCTGCACCGCCATCTGCATGTACATATAAATATCTACACCGCCATCTGTATTAAGATGGAGATATCTACACCGCTATCTGCATAAACTTGGAAATATCTACACCGCTATCAGTATAAACATGGAAATATCTACACCGCTATCTGTATAAACATGGAAATATCCACACCGCTACCTGTATAAACATGGAAATATAAGCACCGCTATCTGTATGAACATGAAAATATCTACACCGCTATCTGTAGGAACATGGAAATATCTACACCGCTATCTGTATGAACATGGAATTATCTTCACCACCATCTGTATGAACATGGATATGTCTACACTGCCATCTGGATGAACATGGAAATATCTACACCGCTATCTGTTTGCATATGGAAATATCTAAACCGCTATCTGCATGAAAATGGAAATATCTACACAGCTATCTGCATATGCATGGAAATATCTACACAGCTATCTCTGTACACATGGAAATAACTACACCGCTATCTGTATGAACATGGAAATATCTACACCGGCATCTGAATGAACATGGAAATATCTGCACGGCCATTTGAATGAACATATAAATATGTACACCGCCATCTGTATTAAGATGGAGATATCTAAACCGCTATCTGTATAAACATGGAAATATCTACACCGCTATCTGCATGAACATGGAAATAGCTTCACCGCTATCTATATGAACATGGAAATAGCTACACCGCCATCTGTATGAACATGGAAATATCTGCACCGCCATCTGTATGAACATATAAATATCTTCACCGCCATCTGTATTAAGATGGAGATATCTACACCGCTATCTGTATAAACTTGGAAATATATACACTGCTATCGTATAAAAATGGAAATATCTACACCGCTATCTGTATAAACATGGAAATATCCACACCGCTACCTGTATAAACATGGAAATATCAGCACCGCTATCTGTAGGAACATGGAAATATCTACACCGCTATCTGTACGAACATGGACATATCTACACCGCTATCTGTATGAACATGGAAATAGCTACACCGCCACCTGTATTAAGATGGAGATATCTACACCGCTATCTGTATAAACATGGAAATATCTACACCGCTATCTGTATAAACATGGAAATATCTACACCACTACCTGTATAAACATGGAAATATCAGCACCGCTATCTGTATGAACATGGAAATATCAGCCCCTCTATCTGTATGAACATGGAAATATCTACACCACTATCTGTATGAACATGGAAATATCTACACCGCTATCTGTACCAACATGGAAATATCTTCACCGCCATCTGTATGAAACTGGATATATCTACACACCCATCTGGATGAACATGGAAATATCTACACCGCTATCTGTATGAACATGGAAATACCTACACCGGTATCTGTGTAAACATGCAAACATCTTCACCGCTATCTGTATAAACATGGAAATATCTACACCGCTATCTGTATGAACATGGAAATATCTACACCGCTATCTGTTTGAACATGGAAATATCTACACCGCTATCTGCATGAAAATGGAAATATCTACACAGCTATCTGCATATACATGGAAATATCTACAAAGCTATCTCTTTACACATGGAAATATCTACACCACTATCTGTATGAACATGGAAATATCTATACCGCTATCTGTATGAACATGGAATTATCTTCACCACCATCTGTGTGAACATGGATATGTCTACACAGCCATCTGGATGAACATGGAAATATCTACACCGCTATCTGAATGAACATGGAAATAGCTACACAACTATCTGTATGAACATGGAAATATCAACACCACTCTCTGTATGAACATGGAAATATCTACACCGCTATCTGTATGAACATGGAAATATCTTCACTGCCATCTGTATGAACGTGGATATATCTACACAACCATCTGGATGAACATGGAAATATCTACACCGCTATCCGTATGAACATGGAAATATCTACACCGCTATCTGTGTAAACATGCATACATCTTCACCGCTATCTGTATAAACATGGAAATAACTACACCACTATCTGTATGAACATGGAAATATCTACACCGCTATCTGTATGAACATGGAAATATCTACAGCACTATCTGTATGAACATGGAAATATCTACACCGCTATCTGTATGAACATGGATATATCTACACAGCCATCAGGATGAACATGGAAATATCTACACCGCTATTTGTATGAACATGGAAATATCTACACCGCTATCTGTGTAAACAGGCATATATCTTCACCGCTATCTGTATAAACATGGATATATCTACACCACTATCTGTATGAACATGGAAATATCTACACCGCTATCTGTTTGAACATGGAAATATCTAAACCGCAATCTGCCTGAAAATGGAAATATCTGCACCGCCATCTGTATGAATATATAAATGTCTACACCGCCAACTGTATTAAGATGGAGATATCTACACCGCTATCTGTATAAACTTGGAAATATCTACACCGCTATCTGTATAAACATGGAAATATCTACACCGCTATCTGTATAAACAAGGAAATATCTGCACCACTACCTGTATAAACATGGAAATATCAGCACCGATATCTGTATGAACGTGGAAATATCTACACCGCTATCTGTACGAACATGGAAATATCTACACCGCTATCTGTATGTACATGGAAATAGCTACAGCGCTATCTGTATGAAGATGGAAATATCTACACCACTATCTGTATGAACATGGAAATATCTACACCGCTATCTCTATGAACATGGATATATCTACACAGCCATCTGGATGAACATGGAAATATCTACACCGCTATCTGTATGAACATGGAAATATCTACACCGTTATCTGTGTAAACATGCATACATCTTCACCACTATCTGTATGAACATGGAAATATCTACACCGCTATCTGTAAGAACATGGAAATATCTTCACCGCCATCTGTATGAACATGGATATATCTACACAACCATCTGGATGAACATGGAAATATCTACACCGCTATCTGTATGAACATGGAAATAGCTACACCACTATCTGTATGAACATGGAAATATCTACACCACTATCTGGATGAACATGGAAATAGCTACACCGCTATCTGTATGAACATGGACATATCTACACCGCTATCTGTATGAACATGGAAATAGTTACACCGCTATCTGTATGAACATGGAAATATTTTCACCGCTATCTGTATGATCATGGAAATATCTACACCGCTATCTGTGTAAACATGCATAAATCTTCACCGCTATCTGTATAAACATGGAAATATCTACACCGCTATCTGTATGAACATGCAAATATCTGCACCGCTATCTGTGTAAACATGCATACATCTTCACCGCTATCTGTATAAACATGGAAATAACTACACCGCTATCTGTATGAACATGGAAATATCTACACCGCTATCTGTTTGAACATGGAAATATCTAAACCGCTATCTGCATGAAAATGGAAATATCTGCACCGCCATCTGAATGAACATATAAATATCTACACCGCCATCTGTATTAAGATGGAGATATCTACACCGCTATCTGTATAAACTTGGAAATATCTACACCGCTCTCTGTATAAACATGGATATATCTACACCACTATCTGTATGAACATGGAAATAACTACACCGCTATCTGTATGAACATGGAAATATCTACACCGCTATCTGTACGAACATGGATATATCTTCACCGCTATCTGTATGAACATGGAAATAGCTACACCGCTATCTGTATGAACATGGAAATATCTACACCACTATCTGTATGAACATGGAAATATCTACACCGCTATCTCTATGAACATGGATATATCTACACAGCCATCTGGATGAACACGGAAATATCTACACCGTTATCTGTGTAAACATGCATACATCTTCACCGCTATCTGTATAAACATGGAAATATCTACACCGCTATCTGTTTGAACATGGAAATATCTAAACGGCTATCTGCATGAAAATGGAAATATCTACACTGCTATCTGCATATACATGGAAATATCTACACAGCTCTCTCTTTGCGCATGGAAATATCTACACCACTATCTGTATGAACATGGAAATATCTATACCGCTATCTGTATGAACATGGAATTATCTTCACCACCATCTGTGTGAACATGGATATGTCTACACAGCCATCTGGATGAACATGGAAATATCTACACCGCTATCTGTATGAACATGGAAATATCTACACCGCTACCTGTATGAACATGGAAATATCTACACCGCTATCTGTTTGAACATGGAAATATATACACCGCTATCTGCATGAAAATGGAAATATCTACACAGCTATCTGCATATACATGGAAATATCTACAAAGCTATCTCTTTACACATGGAAATATCTACACCACTATCTTTATGAACATGGAAATATCTATACCGCTATCTGTATGAACATGGAATTATCTTCACCACCGTCTGTGTGAACATGGATATGTCTACACAGCCATCTGGATGAACATGGAAATATCTACACTGCTATCTGTATGAACATGGAAACAGCTACACCACTATCTGTATGAACATGGAAATATCTACACCACTATCTGTATGAACATGGAAATATCTACACCGCTATCCGTATGAACATGGAAATATCTACACCGCTATCTGTGTAAACATGCATACATCTTCACCGCTATCTGTATAAACATGGAAATATCTACACCGCTATCTGTATAAACATGGAAATATCCACACCGCTACCTGTATAAACATGGAAATATAAGCACCGCTATCTGTATGAACATGGAAATATCTACACCGCTATCTGTACAAACATGGAAATATCAACAGCACTATCTGTATGAACATGGAAATATCTACACCGCTATCTGTATGAACATGGATATATCTACACAGCCATCAGGAAGAACATGGAAATATCTTCACCGCCATCTGTATGAACATGGATATATCTACTCAACCGTCTGGATGAACATGGAAATATCTACACCGCTATCTGTATGAACATGGAAATATCTACACCGCTATCTGTGTAAACATGCATACATCTTCACCGCTATCTGTATGAACATGGAAATATCTATACCGCTATCTGTATGAACATGGAAATATCTACACCGCTATCTGTGTAAACAGGCATATATCTTCACCGCTATCTGTATAAACATGGATATATCTACACCACTATATGTATGAACATGGAAATATCTACACTGCTATCTGTTTGAACATGGAAATATCTAAACCGCTATCTGCCTGAAAATGGAAATATCTGCACCGCCATCTGTATGAACATATAAATGTCTACACCGCCAACTGTATTAAGATGGAGATATCTACACCGCTATCTGTATAAACTTGGAAATATCTACACCGCTATCTGTATAAACATGGAAATATCTACACCGCTATCTGTATAAACAAGGAAATATCTGCACCGCTACCTGCATAAACATTGGAAATATCAGCACCGATATCTGTATGAACGTGGAAATATCTACACCACTATCTGTATGAACATGGAAATATCTACACCGCTATCTGTATGAACATGGAAATAGCTACAGCGCTATCTGTATGAAGATGGAAATATCTACACCACTATCTGTACGAACATGGAAATATCTACACCGCTATCTGTATGAACATGGAAATAGCTACAGCGCTATCTGTATGAAGATGGAAATATCTACACCACTATCTGTATGAACATGGAAATATCTACACCGCTATCTCTATGAACATGGATATATCTACACAGCCATCTGGATGAACATGGAAATATCTACACCGCGATCTGTATGAACATGGAAATATCTACACCGTTATCTGTGTAAACATGCATAAATCTTCACCACTATCTGTATGAACATGGAAATATCTACACCGCTATCTGTAAGAACATGGAAATATCTTCACCGCCATCTGTATGAACATGGATATATCTACACAACCATCTGGATGAACATGGAAATATCTACACCGCTATCTGTATGAACATGGAAATATCTACACCGCTATCTATGTAAACATGCATACATCTTCACCGCTATCTGTATAAACATGGAAATAACTACACCGCTATCTGTACGAACATGGAAATATCTACACCGCTATCTGTTTGAACATGGAAATATCTAAACCGCTATCCGCATGAAAATGGAAATATCTGCACCGCCATCTGCATGTACATATAAATATCTACACCGCCATCTGTATTAAGATGGAGATATCTACACCGCTATCTGCATAAACGTGGAAATATCTACACCGCTATCTGTATAAACATGGAAATATCTACACCGCTATCTGTATAAACATGGAAATATCCACACCGCTACCTGTAGAAACATGGAAATATAAGCACCGCTATCTGTATGAACATGGAAATATCTACACCGCTATCTGTACGAACATGGAAATATCTACACCGCTATCTGTATGAACATGGAATTATCTTCACCACCATCTGTATGAACATGGATATGTCTACACAGCCATCTGGATGAACATATAAATATCTACACCGCCATCTGTATTAAGATGGAGATATCTACACCGCTATCTGTATAAACTTGGAAATATCTACACTGCTATCGTATAAAAATGGAAATATCTACACCGCTACCTGTATAAACATGGAAATATCCACACCGCTACCTGTATAAACATGGAAATATCAGCACCGCTATCTGTATGAACATGGAAATATCTACAGCGCTATCTGTATGAACATGGGAATATCTACATCGCTATCTGTTTGAACATGGAAATATCTAAACCGCTATCTTTATGAACATGGAAATATCTACACCGCTATCTGTATGAACATGGAAATATCTACACCGCTATCTGTTTGAACATGGAAATATCTACACCGCTATCTTTATGAACATGGAAATATCTACACCGCTATCTGTATGAACATGGAAATATCTACACCGCTATCTGTATGAACATGGAAATATCTACACAGCTATCTGCATATACATGGAAATAACTACACCGCTATCTGTATGAACATGGAAATATCTGCACGGCCATCTGTATGAACATATAAACATCTACACTGCCATCTGTATTAAGGTGGAGATATCTACACCGCTATCTGTATAAACATGGAAATATCAGCACCGCTATCTGTATGAACATGGAAACATCAGCCCATCTATCTGTATGAAAATGGAAATATCTACACCACTATCTGTATGAACATGGAAATATCTACACCGCTATCTGTATGAACATGGAAATATCTCCACCGCCTTCTGTATGAACATGGATATATCTACACAGCCATTTGGAAGAACATGGAAATATCTACACCGCTATCTGTATGAACATGGAAATAGCTACACCGCTATCTGTATGAACATGGAAATATCTACACCACTATCTGAATGAACATGGAAATAGCTCCACCGCTATCTGTGTAAACATGAATACTCCTTCACCGCTATCTGTATAAACATGGAAATATCTACACCGCTATCTGTATGAACATGGAAATATCTACACCGCTATCTGTTTGAACATGGAAATATCTAAACCGATATCTGCATGAAAATGGAAATATCTACACAGCTATCTGCATATACATGGTAATATGTACACCGCTATCTCTTTACACATGGAAATATCTACACCGCTATCTGTATGAACATGGAAATATCTACACCGCCATCTGTATGAACATGGAAATATCTGCACGGCCATCTGTATGAACATATAAATACCTACACCGCCACCTGTATTAAGATGGAGATATCTACACCGCTATCTGTATAAACATGGAAATATCTACACCGCTATCTGTATAAACATGGAAATATCTACACCGCTACCTGTATAAACATGGAAATATAAGCACCGCTATCTGTATGAACATGGAAATAACTACACCGCTATCTGTACGAACATGGAAATATCAACAGCACTATCTGTATGAACATGGAAATATCTACACCGCTATCTGTATGAACATGGATATATCTACACAGCCATCAGGATGAACATGGAAATATCTTCACCGCCATCTGTATGAACATGGATATATCTACACAACCATCTGGATGAACATGGAAATATCTACACCGCTTTCTGTATGAACATGGAAATATCTACACCGCTAACTGTGTAAACATGCATACATCTTCACCGCTATCTGTATAAACATGGAAATAACTACACCACTATCTGTATGAACATGGAAATATCTTCACCGCTATCTGTATGAACATGGAAATATCTACAGCACTATCTGTATGAACATGGAAATATCTACACCGCTATCTGTATGAACATGGATTTATCTACACAGCCATCAGGATGAACATGGAAATATCTACACCGCTATCTGTATGAACATGGAAATATCTACACCGCTATCTGTGTAAACAGGCATACATCTTCACCGCTATCTGTATAAACATGGATATATCTACACCACTATCTGTATGAACATGGAAATATCTACACCGCTATCTGTTTGAACATGGAAATATCTAAACCGCTATCTGCCTGAAAATGGAAATATCTGCACCGCCATCTGTATGAACATATAAATGTCTACACCGCCAACTGTATTAAGATGGAGATATCTACACCGCTATCTGTATAGACTTGGAAATATCTACACCGCTATCTGTATAAACATGGAAATATCTACACCGCTATCTGTATAAACAAGGAAATATCTGCACCGCTACCTGTATAAACATGGAAATATCAGCAACGATATCTGTATGAACGTGGAAATATCTACACCGCTATCTGTACGAACATGGAAATATCTACACCGCTATCTGTATGAACATGGAAATAGCTACAGCGCTATCTGTATGAAGATGGAAATATCTACACCACTATCTGTATGAACATGGAAATATCTACACCGCTATCTCTATGAACATGGATATATCTACACAGCCATCTGGATGAACATGGAAATATCTACACCGCTATCTGTATGAACATGAAAATATCTACACCGTTATCTGTGTAAACATGCATACATCTTCACCACTATCTGTATAAACATGGAAATATCTACACCGCTATCTGTAAGAACATGGAAATATTTTCACCGCCATCTGTATGAACATGGATATATCTACACAACCATCTGGATGAACATGGAAATATCTACACCGCTATCTGTATGAACATGGAAATATCTACACCGCTATCTGCGTAAACATGCATACATCTTCACCGCTATCTGTATAAACATGGAAATAACTACACCGCTATCTGTATGAACATGGAAATATATACACCGCTATCTGTTTGAACATGGAAATATCTAAACCGCTATCCGCATGAAAATGGAAATATCTGCACCGCCATCTGCATGTACATATAAATATCTACACCGCCATCTGTATTAAGATGGAGATATCTACACCGCTATCTGTATAAACTTGGAAATATCTACACCGCTATCTGTATAAACATGGAAATATCTACACCGCTATCTGTATAAACATGGAAATATCCACACCGCTACCTGTATAAACATGGAAATATAAGCACCGCTATCTGTATGAACATGGAAATATCTACACCGCTATTCTGTACGAACATGGAAATATCTACACCGCTATCTGTATGAACATGGAATTATCTTCACCACCATCTGTATGAACATGGATATGTCTACACAGCCATCTGGATGAACATGGAAATATCTACACTGCTATCTGTTTGAATATGGAAATATCTAAACCGCTATCTGCATGAAAATGGAAATATCTACACAGCTATCTGCATATACATGGAAATATCTACACAGCTATCTCTTTACACATGGAAATAACTACACCGCTATCTGTATGAACATGGAAATATCTACACCGGCATCTGTATGAACATGGAAATATCTGCACGGCCAGTTGAATGAACATATAAATATCTACCCCGCCATCTGTATTAAGATGGAGATATCTACACCGCTATCTGTATAAACATGGAAATATCTACACCGCTATCTGCATGAACATGGAAATAGCTTCACCGCTATATATATGAACATGGAAATAGCTACACCGCCATCTGTATGAACATGGAAATATCTGCACCGCCATCTGTATGAACATATAAATATCTACACCGCCATCTGTATTAAGATGGAGATATCTACACCGCTATCTGTATAAACTTGCAAATATCTACACCGCTATCGTATAAAAATGGAAATATCTACACTGCTATCTGTATAAACATGGAAATATCCACACCGCTACCTGTATAAACATGGAAATATCAGCACCGCTATCTGTATGAACATGGAAATATCTACACCGCTATCTGTACGAACATGGACATATCTTCACCGCTATCTGTATGAACATGGAAATAGCTACACCGCTATCTGTATGAACATGGACATATCTACACCGCTATCTGTATGAACATGGAAATAGTTACACCGCTATCTGTATGAACATGGAAATATCTATACCGCTATCTGTATGAACATGGAAATATCTACACCGCTATCTGTGTAAACATGCATACATCTTCACCGCTATCTGTATAAACATGGAAATAACTATACCGCTATCTGTATGAACATGGAAATATCTACACCGCTATCTGTTTGAACATGGAAATATCTAAACCGCTATCTGCATGAAAATGGAAATATCTGCACCGCCATCTGAATGAACATATAAATATCTACACAGCCATCTGTATTAAGATGGAGATATCTACACCGCTATCTGTATAAACTTGGAAATATCTACACCGCTCTCTGTATAAACATGGATATATCTACACCACTATCTGTATGAACATGGAAATAGCTAGACCGCTATCTGTATGAACATGGAAATATCTACACCGCTATCTGTACGAACATGGATATATCTACACCGCTATCTGTATGAACATGGAAATAGCTACACCGCTATCTGTATGAACATGGAAATATCTACACCACTATCTGTATGAACATGGAAATATCTACACCGCTATCTCTATGAACATGGATATATCTACACAGCCATCTGGATGAACACGGAAATATCTACACCGTTATCTGTGTAAACATGCATACATCTTCACCGCTATCTGTATAAACATGGAAATATCTACACCGCTATCTGTATGAACATGGAAATATCTACACCGCTATCTGTTTGAACATGGAAATATCTAAACGGCTATCTGCATGAAAATGGAAATATCTTCACTGCTATCTGCATATACATGGAAATATCTACACAGCTATCTCTTTGCGCATGGAAATAACTACACCGCTATCTGTATGAACATGGAAATATCTTCACCGCCATCTGTATGAACATGGATATATCTACACAGCCATGTGGATGAACATGGAAATATCTACACCGCTATCTGTATAAACATGGAAATATCTACACCGCTATCTGTATGAACATGGAAATATCTACACCGCTACCTGTATAAACATGGAAATATCTACAGCACTATCTGTATGAACATGGAAATATCTACACCGCTATCTGTTTGAGCATGGAAATATCTACACCGCTATCTGCATGAAAATGGATATATCTACAGAGCTATCTGCATATACATGGAAATATCTACAAAGCCATCTCTTTACACATGGAAATAACTACACCACTATCTCTATAAACATGGAAATATCTACACCGCCATCTCTATGAACATGGAAATATCTGCACCGACATCTGTATGAACATATAAATAACTACACCGCAATCTGTATTAAGATGGAGATATCTACACCGCTATCTGTATAAACTTGGAAATATCTACACCGCTATCTGTATAAACATGGAAATATCTACACCGCTATCTGTATAAACATGGAAATATCTACACCGCTACCTGTATAAACATGGAAATATAAGCACCGCTATCTGTATGAACATGGAAATATCTACACCGCTATCTGTACAAACTTGGAAATATCTACACCGCTATCTGTATGAACATGGAAATAGCTGCACCGCTATCTGTATGAACATGGAAATATCTACACCACTATCTGTAGGAACATGGAAATATCTTCACCGCTAACTGTATGAACATGGAATTATCTTCACCGCCATCTGTATGAACATGGATATGTCTACACAGCCATCTGGATGTACATGGAAATATCTACACCGCTATCTGTATGAACATGGAAATATCTACACCGCTATCTGTGTAAACATGCATACATCTTCACCGCTATCTGTATAAACATGGAAATAACTATACCGCTATCTGTATGAACATGGAAATATCTACACCGCTATCTGTTTGAACATGGAAATATCTAAACCGCTATCTGCATGAAAATGGAAATATCTGCACCGCCATCTGAATGAACATATAAATATCTACACCGCCATCTGTATTAAGATGGAGATATCTACACCGCTATCTGTATAAACTTGGAAATATCTACACCGCTCTCTGTATAAACATGGATATATCTACACCACTATCTGTATGAACATGGAAATAGCTAGACCGCTATCTGTATGAACTTGGAAATATCTACACCGCTATCTGTATGAACATGGATATATCTACACCGCTATCTGTATGAACATGGAAATAGCTACACC
This sequence comes from Gorilla gorilla gorilla, assembly GCF_029281585.2. Classification (NCBI taxonomy): domain Eukaryota; kingdom Metazoa; phylum Chordata; class Mammalia; order Primates; family Hominidae; genus Gorilla; species Gorilla gorilla. The sequence continues at coordinate 4,334,108 of NC_073224.2, forward strand.
GCTATCTGTATGAACATGGAAATATCTACACCACTATCTGTATGAACATGGAAATATCTACACCGCTATCTCTATGAACATGGATATATTTACACAGCCATCTGGATGAACACGGAAATATCTACACCGTTATCTGTGTAAACATGCATACATCTTCACCGCTATCTGTATAAACATGGAAATATCTACACCGCTATCTGTATGAACATGGAAATATCTACACCGCTATCTGTTTGAACATGGAAATATCTAAACGGCTATCTGCATGAAAATGGAAATATCTACACTGCTATCTGCATATACATGGAAATATCTACACAGCTATCTCTTTGCGCATGGAAATAACTACACCGCTATCTGTATGAACATGGAAATATCTTCACCGCCATCTGTATGAACATGGATATATCTACACAGCCATCTGGATGAACATGGAAATATCTACACCAATATCTGTATGAACATGGAAATATCTACACCGCTATCTGTATGAACATGGAAATAGTAACACCGCTATCTGTATGAACATGGAAATATCTACACCGCTATCTGTTTGAACATGGAAATATCTTCACCGCTATCTGCATGAAAATGGAAATATCTACAGATATATCTGCATATACGTGGAAATATCTACAAAGCTATCTCTTTACACATGGAAATAACTACACCACTATCTCTATAAACATGGAAATATCTACACCCCAATCTCTATGAACATGGAAATATCTGCACCGCCATCTGTATGAACATATAAATATCTACACCGCCATCTGTATTAAGATGGAGATATCTACACCGCTATCTGTATAAACTTGGAAATATCTACACCGCTATCTGTATAAACATGGAAATATCTACACCGCTACCTGTATAAACATGGAAATATAAGCACCGCTATCTGTATGAACATGGAAATATCTACACCGCTATCTGTACGAACTTGGAAATATCTACACCGCTATCTGTATGAACATGGAAATAGCTGCACCGCTATCTGTATGAACATGGAAATATCTACATCACTATCTGTATGAACATGGAAATATCTTCTCCGCTATCTGTATGAACATGGATATATCTACACAGCCATCTGTATGAACATGGATATATCTACACCGCTATCTGTATCAACATGGAAATATCTACACCGCTATCTGTGTAAACATGCATACATCTTCACCGCTATCTGTATAAACATGGATATATCTACACAGCCATATGGATGAACATGGAAATATCTACACCGCTATCTGCATGACCATGGAAATAGCTACACCGCTATCTGTATGAACATGGAAATAGCTACACCGCCATCTGTATGAACTTGGAAATATCTGCACCGCCATCTGTATGAACATATAAATATCTACACCGCCATCTGTATTAAGATGGAGATATCTACACCGCTATCTGTATAAACTTGGAAATATCTACACCGCTATCTGTATAAAAATGGAAATATCTACACCGCTATCTGTATAAACATGGAAATATCCACACCGCTACCCGTATAAACATGGAAATATCAGCAGAGCTATCTGTATGAACAAGGAAATATCTACACCGCTATCTGTACGAACATGGAAATATCTACACCGCTATCTGCATGAACATGGAAATAGCTACACCGCTATCTGTATGAACATGGAAATATCTACACCACTATCGGTATGAACATTGAAATAGCTACACAGCTATCTGTGTAAGCATGCATACTTCTTCACCGCTATCTGTATAAACATGGAAATATCTACACCGCTATCTGTATGAACATGGAAATATCTACACCGCTATCTGTATGAACATGGAAATATCTACACCACTATCTGTTTGAACATGGAAATATCTACACGGCTATCTGCATGAAAATGGAAATATCTACACTGCTCTCTGCATATACATTTAAAAATCTACACAGCTATCTCTTTACACATGGAAATAACTACACCGCTATCTGTATGAACATGGAAATATCTACACCGCCATCTGTATGAACATGGAAATATATGCACGGCCATCTGTATGAACATATAAATATCTACACCGCCATCTGTATTAAGATGGAGATATCTACACCGCTACCTGTATAAACATGGAAATATCTACACCGCTATCTGTTTGAACATGGAAATATCTACACCGCTACCTGTATAAACATGGAAATATCAGCACCGCTATATGTATGAACATGGAAATATCATCCCCTCTATCTCTATGAACATGGAAATATCTACACCGCTATCTGTATGAACATGGAAATATCTACACCGCTATCTGTGTAGACATGCATATATCTTCACCGCTATCTGTATAAACATGGATATATTTACACCGCTATCTGCATGAACATGGAAATATCTACACCGCTATCTGTTTGAACATGGAAATATCTAAACCGCTATCTGCATGAAAATGGAAATATCTACAGAGATATCTGCATATACATGGAAATAACTACACCGCTATCTGTATGAACATGGAAATATCTGCACGGCCATTGGTATGAACATATAAATATCTACACCGCCATCTGTATTAAGGTGGAGAAATCTACACCGCTATCTGTATAAACATGGAAATATCTACACCGCTATCTGTATGAACATGGAAATATCTACACCGCTATCTGTATGAACATGGATATAGCTACACCGATATCTGTATGAACATGGAAATATCTACACCACTGTCTGTATCAACATGGAAATATCTACACCGCTATCTCTTTGAACATGGAAATATCTACACCGCTATCTGCATGAAAATGGAAATATCTACACAGCTATCTGCATATACATGGAAATATCTACAAACCTATCTCTTTACACATGGAAATAACTACACCGCTATCTCTATAAACATGGAAATATCTACACCGCCATCTGTATGAACATGGAAATATCTGCACCGGCATCTGTATGAACATATAAATATCTACACCGCCATCTGTATTAAGATGGAGATATCTACACCGCTATCTGTATAAACTTGGAAATATCTACACCGCTATCTGTATAAACATGGAAATATCTACACCGCTATCTGTATAAACATGGAAATATCTACACCGCTACCTGTATAAACATGGAAATATAAGCACCGCTATCTGCATGAAAATGGAAATATCTACACAGCTATCTGCATATACTTGGAAATATCCACACAGCTATCTCTTTACACATGCAAATATCTACACCGCTATCTGTATGAACATGGAAATATCTACACCGCCATCTGTATGAACATGGAAATATCTGCACGGCCATCTGTATGAACATATAAATATCTACACCGCCATCTGTATTAAGATGGAGATATCTACACCGCTATCTGTATAAACATGTAAATATCTACACCGCTATCTGTGTAAACATGGAAATATATACACTGCTACCTGTATAAACATAGAAACATATGCACCGCTATCAGTATGAACATGGAAATAACAGCCCCTCTATCTGTATGAACATGGTAATATCTACACCACTATCTGTGTGAAGATGGATATGTCTACACAGCCAACTGGATGAACATGGAAATATCTACACCGCTATCTGTATGAACATGGAAATAGCTACACCACTATCTGTATGAACATGGAAATATCTACACCACTATCTGTATGAACATGGAAATATTTACACCGCTACCTGTATAAACATGGAAATATAAGCACCGCTATCTGTATGAACATGGAAATATCTACACCGCTATCTGTACGAACATGGAAATATCTACACCGCTATCTGTATGAACATGGAAATATCTACACCGCTATCTGTATGAACATGGAAATATCTACACCGCTATCTGTGTAAACATGCATACATCTTCACCGCTAATTGTATAAACATGGAAATAACTACACCACTATCTGTATGAACATGGAAATAACTACACCGCTATCTGTTTGAACATGGAAGTATCTAAACCGCTATCTGCATGAAAATGGAAATATCTCCACAGCTATCTGCATGTACATGGTAATATCTACACAGCTATCTCTTTACACATGGAAATAACTACAGCGCTATCTGTATGAACATGGAAATATCTACACTGGCATCTGTATGAACATGGAAATATCTGCACGGCCATCTGTATGAACATATAAATATCTACACCGCCATCTGTATAAAGATGGAGATATCTACACCGCTATCTGTATAAACATGGAAATATCTACACCGCTATCTGTATAAACATGGAAATATCTACACCGCTGTCTTTATAAACATGGAAATATCTACTCCGCTACCTGTATAAACATGGAAATATCAGCACCGCTATCAGTATGAACATGGAAATATCAGCCCCTCTATCTGAATGAACATGGAAATATCTACACCACTATTTGTGTAAACATGGAAATATCTACACTGCTATCTGTTTGAGCATGGAAATATCTTCACCGCCATCTGTATGAACATGGATATACCTACACAGAGATCTGGATGAACATGGAATTATCTACACCGCCATCTGTATGAACATGGAAATATCTTCACTTACATCTGTATGAACATGGATATATCTACACAGCCATATGGATGAACATGGAAATATCTACACCGCTATTTGCATGAACATGGAAATAGCTACACCGCTATCTGTATGAACATGGAAATAGCTACACAGCCATCTGTATGAAGTTGGAAATATCTGCACCGCCATCTGTATGAACATATAAATATCTACACCGCCATCAGTATTAAGATGGAGATATCTACACCGCTATCTGTATAAACTTGGAAATATCTACATCGCTATCTGTATAAAAATGGAAATATCTACACCGCTATCTGTATGAACATGGAAATAGCTACACAGCTATCTGTGTAAACATGCATACTTCTTCACCGCTATCTGTATAAACATGGAAATATCTACACCGCTATCTGTATGAACATGGAAATATCTACACCGCTATCTGTATGAACATGGAAATATCTACACCGCTATCTGTTTGAACATGGAAATATATACACCGCTATCTGCATGAAAATGGAAATATCTACACTGCTATCTGCATATACATTTAAATATCTACACAGCTATCTCTTTACACATGGAAATAACTACACCGCTATCTGTATGAACATGGAAATATCTACACCGCCATCTGTATGAACATGGAAATATCTACACCACTATCTGTATGAACATGGAAATATCTACACTGCTATCTGTATGAGCATGGAAGTATGTTCACCGCCATCTGTATGAACATGGATATATCTACACAGCCATCTGGATGAACATGGAAATATCTGCACCGCTATCTATATGAACATGGAAATATCTTCACCGCCATCTGTATGAACATGGATAAATCTACACAGCCATATGGATAAACATGGAAATATCTACACCGCTATCTGCATGAACATGGAAATAGCTACACCGCTATCTATATGAACATGGAAATAGCTACACCGCCATCTGTATGAACATGGAAATATCTGCACCGCCATCTCTATGGACATATAAATATCTACACCGCCATCTGTATTAAGATGGAGATATCTACATCGCTATCTGTATAAACTTGGAAATATCTACACCGCTATCGTATAAAAATGGAAATAACTACACCGCTATCTGTATAAACATGGAAATATCCACACCGCTACCTGTAGAAACATGGAAATATCAGCACCGCTATCTGTATGAACATGGAAATATCTACACCGCTATCTGTACGAACATGGACATATCTACACCGCTATCTGTATGAACATGGAAATAGCTACACCGCTATCTGTATGAACATGGAAATATCTACACCACTATCTGTATGAACATGGAAATAGCTACACCGCTATCTGTGTAAACATGCATACTTCTTCACCGATATATGTATAAACATGGAAATATCTACACCGCTATCTGTATGAACATGGAAATATCTACACCGCTATCTGTTTGAACATGGAAATATCTAAACCGATATCTGCATGAAAATGGAAATATCTACACAGCTATCTGCATATACATGGTAATATCTACACCGCTATCTCTTTACACATGGAAATATCTACACCGCTATCTGTATGAAAATGGAAATATCTACACTGCCATCTGTATGAACATGGAAATATCTGCACGGCCATCTGTATGAACATATAAATACCTACACAGCCATCTGTATTAAGATGGAGATATCTACACCGCTATCTGTATAAACATGGAAATATCTACACCGCTATCTGTATAAACATGGAAATATCTACATCGCTACCTGTATAAACATGGAAATATCAGCACCGCTATCTGTATAAACATGGAAATATCTACACCGCTATCTGTATAAACATGGAAATATCTACACCACTATCTGTATGAACATGGAAATATCTACACCGCTATCTGTACCAACATGGAAATATCTTCACCGACATCTGTATGAACATGGATATATCTACACACCCATCTGGATGAACATGGAAATATCTACACCGCTATCTGTATGAACATGGAAATATCTACACCGCTATCTGTGTAAACATGCAAACATCTTCACCGCTATCTGTATAAACATGGAAATATCTACACCGCTATCTGCATGAAAATGGAAATATCTACAGAGCTATCTGCATATACATGGAAATATCTGCAAAGCTATCTCTTTACACATGGAAATATCTACACCACTATCTGTATGAACATGGAAATATCTATACCGCTATCTGTATGAACATGGAATTAACTTCAACACCATCTGTGTGAACTTGGATATGTCTACACAGCCATCTGGATGAACATGGATATACCTACACCGCTATCTGTATGAACATGGAAATAGCTACACCACTATCTGAATGAACATGGAAATATCTACACCACTATCTGTATGAACATGGAAATATCTACACCGCTATCTGTAAGAACATGGAAATATCTTCACCGCCATCTGTATGAACATGGATATATCTACACAACCATCTGGATGAACATGGAAAATCTACACCGCTATCTGCATGAACATGGAAATATCTACACCGCTATCTGTGTAAACATGCATACATCTTCACCGCTATCTGTATAAACATTTAAATAACTACACCGCTATCAGTATGAACATGGAAATATCTACACCGCTATCTGTTTGAACATGGAAATATCTAAACCGCTATCCGCGTGAAAATGGAAATATCTGCACCGCCATCTGCATGTACATATAAATATCTACACCGCCATCTGTATTAAGATGGAAATATCTACACCGCTATCTGTATGAACATGGAAATATCTTCACCGCCATCTGTATGAACATGGATATATCTACACAACCATCTGGATGAACATGGAAATATCTACACCGCTATCTGTATGAACATGGAAATATCTACACCGCTATCTGTGTAAACATGCGTACATCTTCACCGCTATCTGTATAAACATGGAAATAACTACACCGCTATCTGTATGAACATGGAAATGTCTACACCGCTATCTGTTTGAACATTGAAATATCTAAACCGTTATCTGCATGAAAACGGAAATATCTGCAGCACCATCTGTATGAACATATAAATATCTACACCGCCATCTGTATTAAGATGGAGATATCTACACCGCTATCTGTATAAACATGGAAATATCTACACCGCTATCTGTATGAACATGGAAATAGCTACACCGCTATCTGTATGAACATGCAAATATCTACACCACTATCTGTATGAACATGGAAATATCTACACCGCTATCTCTATGAACATGGATATATCTACACAGCCATCTGGATGAACACGGAAATATCTACACCGTTATCTGTGTAAACATGCATACATCTTCACCGCTATCTGTATAAACATGGAAATATCTACACCTCTATCTGTATGAACATGGAAATATCTACACCGCTATATGTTTGAACATGGAAATATCTAAACGGCTATCTGCATGAAAATGGAAATATCTACACTGCTATCTGCATATACATGGAAATATCTACACAGCTATCTCTTTGCGCATGGAAATAACTACACCGCTATCTGTATGAACATGGAAATATCTTCACCGCCATCTGTATGAACATGGATATATCTACACAGCCATGTGGATGAACATGGAAATATCTACACCACTATCTCTATAAACATGGAAATATCTACACCGCTATCTGTATGAACATGGAAATATCTACACCGCTACCGGTATAAACATGGAAATATAAGCACCGCTATCTGTATGAACATGGAAATATCTACACCGCTATCTGTACGAACATGGAAATATCTACACCGCTATCTGTATGAACATGGAAATAGCTGCACGGCTGTCTGTATGAACATGGAAATATCTACACCACTATCTGTATGAACATGGAAATATCTGCACGGCCATCTGTATGAACATATAAATATCTACACCGCCATCTGTATTAAGATGGAGATATCTACACCGCTATCTGTATAAACCTGGAAATATCTACACCGCAATCTGTATAAACATGGAAATGTCTACACCGCTATCTGTATAAAGTTGGAAATACCTACACCGCTACCTGTATAAACATGGAAATATCAGCACCGCTATCTGTATGAACATGGAAATATCAGCCCATCTATCTGTATGAACATGGAAATATCTACACCACTATCTGTATGAACATGGAAATATCTACACCGCTATCTGTATGAACATGGAAATATCTTCACCGCCATATGTATGAACATGGATATATCTACACAGCCATCTGGATGAACATGGAAATATCTACACCGCTATGTGTATGAAGATGGAAATAGCTACACCGCTATCTGTATGAACATGGAAATATCTACACCACCATCTGTATGAACATGGAAATATCTACACCGCTATCTGTTTGAACATGTAAATATCTACACCGCTATCTGCATGAAAATGGAAATATCTACAGAGCTATCTGCATATACATGGAAATATCTACAAAGCTATCTCTTTACACATGGAAATAACTACACCACTATCTCTATAAACATGGAAATATCTACACCGCCATCTCTATGAACATGGAAATATCTGCACCGCCATCTGTATGAACATATAAATAACTACACCGCCATCTGTATTAAGATGGAGATATCTACACCGCTATCTGTTTAAACTTGTAAATATCTACACCGCTATCTGTATAAACATGGAAATATCTACACCGCTATCTGTATAAACATGGAAATATCTACACCGCTACCTGTATAAACATGGAAATATAAGCACCGCTATCTGTATGAACATGGAAATATCTACACCGCTATCTGTACGAACTTGGAAATATCTACACCGCTATCTGTATGAACATGGATATAGCTGCACCGCTATCTGTATGAACATGGAAATACCTACACCACTATCTGTATGAACATGGAAATACCTTCACCGCTAACAGTATGAACGTGGAATTATCTTCACCGCCATCTGTATGAACATGGATATGTCTACACAGCCATCTGGATGAACATGGAAATATCTACACCGCTATCTGTATGTACATGGAAATATCTACACCGCTATCTGTATAAACATGGAAATATCTACACCGCTATCTGTATAAACATGGAAATGTCTACACCGCTATCTGTATAAACTTGGAAATACATACACCGCTACCTGTATAAACATGGAAATATCAGCACCGCTATCTGTATGAACATGGAAATATCAACACCACTATCTGTATGAACATGGAAATATCTACACCGCTATCTGTTTGAACATGGAAATATCTACACCGCTATCTGCATGAAAATGGAAATATCTACAGATATATCTGCATATACATGGAAATATCTACAAAGCTATCTCTTTACACATGGAAATAACTACACCACTATCTCTATAAACATGGAAATATCTACACCGCCATCTCTATGAACATGGAAATATCTGCACCGCCATCTTTATGAACATATAAATATCTACACCGCCATCTGTATTAAGATGGAGATACCTACACCGCTATCTGTATAAACTTGGAAATATCTACACCGCTATCTGTATAAACATAGAAATATCTACACCGCTACCTGTATAAACATGGAAATATAAGCACCGCTATCTGTATGAACATGGAAATATCTACACCGCTATCTGTACGAACTTGGAAATATCTACACCGCTATCTGTATGAACATGGAAATAGCTGCACCGCTATCTGTATGAACATGGAAATATTTACATCACTATCTGTATGAACATGGAAATACCTTCTCCGCTATCTGTATGAACATGGATATATCTACACAGCCATCTGTATGAACATGGATATATCTACACCGCTATCAGTATGAACATGGAAATATCTACACCGCTATCTGTGTAAACATGCATACATCTTCACCGATATCTGTATAACCATGGATATATCTACACAGCCATATGGATGAACATGGAAATATCTACACCGCTATCTGCATGAACATGGAAATAGCTACACCGCTATCTGTATGAACATGGATATATCTACACAGCCATTTGGAAGAACATGGAAATATCTACACCGCTATCTGTATGAACATGGAAATAGCTACACCGCTATCTGTATGAACATGGAAATATCTACACCACTATCTGTATGAACATGGAAATATCTACACCGCTATCTGCATGAAAATGGAAATATCTACAGATATATCTGCATATACATGGAAATATCTACACAGCTATCTCTTTACACATGGAAATAACTACACCGCTATCTGTATGAACTTGGAAATATCTACACCGCTATATGTTTGAACATGGAAATATCTAAACGGCTATCTGCATGAAAATGGAAATATCTACACTGCTATCTGCATATACTTGGAAATATCTACACAGCTATCTCTTTGCGCATGGAAATAACTACACCGCTATCTGTATGAACATGGAAATATCTTCACCGCCATCTGTATGAACATGGATATATCTACACAGCCATGTGGATGAACATTTAAATATCTACACCACTATCTCTATAAACATGGAAATATCTACACCGCTATCTGTATGAACATGGAAATATCTACACCGCTACCTGTATAAACATGGAAATATAAGCACCGCTATCTGTATGAACAAGGAAATATCTACACCGCTATATGTACGAACATGGAAATATCTACACCGCTATCTGTATGAACATGGAAATAGCTGCACGGCTGTCTGTATGAACATGGAAATATCTACACCACTATCTGTATGAACATGGAAATATCTGCACGGCCATCTGTATGAACATAAAAATATCTACACCGCCATCTGTATTAAGATGGAGATATCTACACCGCTATCTGTATAAACCTGGAAATATCTACACCGCAATCTGTATAAACATGGAAATGTCTACACCGCTATCTGTATAAACTTGGAAATACCTACACCGCTACCTGTATAAACATGGAAATAGCACCGCTATCTGTATGAACATGGAAATATCAGCCCATCTATCTGTATGAACATGGAAATATCTACACCACTATCTGTGTGAACATGGAAATATCTACACCGCTATCTGTATGAACATGGAAATATCTTCACAGCCATATGTATGAACATGGATATATCTACACAGCCATCTGGATGAACATGGAAATATCTACACCGCTATCTGTATGAACATGGAAATAGCTACACCGCTATCTGTATGAACATGGAAATATCTACACCACTATCTGTATGAACATGGAAATATCTACACCGCTATCTGTTTGAACATGGAAATATCTACACCGCTATCTGCATGAAAATGGAAATATCTACAGATATATCTGCATATACATGGAAATATCTACAAAGCTATCTCTTTACACATGGAAATAACTACACCACTATCTCTATAAACATGGAAATATCTACACCGCCATCTCTATGAACATGGAAATATCTGCACCGCCATCTGTATGAACATATAAATAACTACACCGCCATCTGTATTAAGATGGAGATATCTACACCGCTATCTGTATAAACTTGGAAATATCTACACCGCTATCTGTATAAACATGGAAATATCTACACCGCTATCTGTATAAACATGGAAATATCTACACCGCTACCTGTATAAACATGGAAATATAAGCACCGCTATCTGTATGAACATGGAAATATCTACACCGCTATCTGTACGAACTTGGAAATATCTACAGCGCTATTTGTATGAACATGGATATAGCTGCACCGCTATCTGTATGAACATGGAAATACCTACACCACTATCTGTATGAACATGGAAATATCTTCACCGCTAACAGTATGAACGTGGAATTATCTTCACCGCCATCTGTATGAACATGGATATGTCTACACAGCCATCTGGATGAACATGGAAATATCTACACCGCTATCTGTATGTACATGGAAATATCTACACCGCTATCTGTATAAACATGGAAATATCTACACCGCTATCTGTATAAACATGGAAATGTCTACACCGCTATCTGTATAAACTTGGAAATACCTACACCGCTACCTGTATAAACATGGAAATATCAGCACCGCTATCTGTATGAACATGGAAATATCAACACCACTATCTGTATGAACATGGAAATATCTACACCGCTATCTGTTTGAACATGGAAATATCTACACCGCTAACTGCATGAAAATGGAAATATCTACAGATATATCTGCATATACATGGAAATATCTACAAAGCTATCTCTTTATACATGGAAATAACTACACCACTATCTCTATAAACATGGAAATATCTACACCGCCATCTCTATGAACATGGAAATATCTACACCGCCATCTGTATGAACATATAAATATCTACACCGCCATCTGTATTAAGATGGAGATATCTACACCGCTATCTGTATAAACTTGGAAATATCTACACCGCTATCTGTATAAACATGGAAATATCTACACCGCTACCTGTATAAACATGGAAATATAAGCACCGCTATCTGTATGAACATGGAAATATCTACATCGCTATCTGTATGAACATGGAAATACCTTCTCCGCTATCTGTATGAACATGGATATATCTACACAGCCATCTGTATGAACATGGATATATATACACCGCTATCAGTATGAACATGGAAATATCTACACCGCTATCTGTGTAAACATGCATACATCTTCACCGATATCTGTATAACCATGGATATATCTACACAGCCATATGGATGAACATGGAAATATCTACACCGCTATCTGCATGAACATGGAAATAGCTACACCGCTATCTGTATGAACATGGATATATCTACACAGCCATTTGGAAGAACATGGAAATATCTACACCGCTATCTGTATGAACATGGAAATATCTACACCACTATCTGTATGAACATGGAAATAGCTACACCGCTATCTGTGTAAAAATGCATACTTCTTCACCGCTATATGTATAAACATGGAAATATCTACACCGCTATCTGTATGAACATGGAAATATCTACACCGCTATCTGTTTGAACATGGAAATATCTAAACCGATATCTGCATGAAAATGGAAATATCTACACAGCTATCTGCATATACATGGTAATATCTACACCGCTATCTCTTTACACATGGAAATATCTACACCGCTATCTGTATGAAAATGGAAATATCTACACTGCCATCTGTATGAACATGGAAATATCTGCACGGCCATCTGTATGAACATATAAATACCTACACAGCCATCTGTATTAAGATGGAGATATCTACACCGCTATCTGTATAAACATGGAAATATCTACACCGCTATCTGTATAAACATGGAAATATCTACATCGCTACCTGTATAAACATGGAAATATCAGCACCGCTATCTGTATGAACATGGAAATATCAGCCCCTCTATCTCTATGAACATGGAAATATCTACACCACTATCTGTATGAACATGGAAATATCTACACCGCTATCTGTACCAACATGGAAATATCTTCACCGCCATCTGTATGAACATGGATATATCTACACACCCATCTGGATGAACATGGAAATATCTACACCGCTATCTGTATGAACATGGAAATATCTACACCGCTATCTGTGTAAACATGCAAACATCTTCACCGCTATCTGTATAAACATGGAAATATCTACACCGCTATCTGTATGAACATGGAAATATCTACACCGCTATCTGTTTGAACAAGGAAATATCTACACCGCTATCTGCATGAAAATGGAAATATCTACAGAGCTATCTGCATATACATGGAAATATCTGCAAAGCTATCTCTTTACACATGGAAATATCTACACCACTATCTGTATGAACATGGAAATATCTATACCGCTATCTGTATGAACATGGAATTAACTTCAACACCATCTGTGTGAACTTGGATATGTCTACACAGCCATCTGGATGAACATGGATATACCTACACCGCTATCTGTATGAACATGGAAATAGCTACACCACTATCTGAATGAACATGGAAATATCTACACCACTATCTGTATGAACATGGAAATATCTACACCGCTATCTGTAAGAACATGGAAATATCTTCACCGCCATCTGTATGAACATGGATATATCTACACAACCATCTGGATGAACATGGAAAATCTACACCGCTATCTGCATGAACATGGAAATATCTACACCGCTATCTGTGTAAACATGCATACATCTTCACGGCTATCTGTATAAACATTTAAATAACTACACCGCTATCAGTATGAACATGGAAATATCTACACCGCTATCTGTTTGAACATGGAAATATCTAAACCGCTATCCGCGTGAAAATGGAAATATCTGCACCGCCATCTGCATGTACATATAAATATCTACACCGCCATCTGTATTAAGATGGAAATATCTACACCGCTATCTGTATGAACATGGAAATATCTTCACCGCCATCTGTATGAACATGGATATATCTACACAACCATCTGGATGAACATGGAAATATCTACACCGCTATCTGCATGAACATGGAAATATCTACACCGCTATCTGTGTAAACATGCGTACATCTTCACCGCTATCTGTATAAACATGGAAATAACTACACCGCTATCTGTATGAACATGGAAATGTCTACACCGCTATCTGTTTGAACATTGAAATATCTAAACCGTTATCTGCATGAAAATGGAAATATCTGCAGCGCCATCTGTATGAACATATAAATATCTACACCGCCATCTGTATTAAGATGGAGATATCTACACCGCTATCTGTATAAACATGGAAATATCTACACCGCTATCTGTATGAACATGGAAATAGCTACACCGCTATCTGTATGAACATGCAAATATCTACACCACTATCTGTATGAACATGGAAATATCTACACCGCTATCTCTATGAACATGGATATATCTACACAGCCATCTGGATGAACACGGAAATATCTACACCGTTATCTGTGTAAACATGCATACATCTTCACCGCTATCTGTATAAACATGGAAATAACTACACCGCTATCTGTATGAACATGGAAATATCTACACCGCTATCTGTTTGAACATGGAAATATCTAAACCGATATCTGCATGAAAATGGAAATATCTACACAGCTATCTGCATATACATGGTAATATCTACACCGCTATCTCTTTACACATGGAAATATCTACACCGCTATCTGTATGAAAATGGAAATATCTACACTGCCATCTGTATGAACATGGAAATATCTGCACGGCCATCTGTATGAACATATAAATACCTACACAGCCATCTGTATTAAGATGGAGATATCTACACCGCTATCTGTATAAACATGGAAATATCTACACCGCTATCTGTATAAACATGGAAATATCTACATCGCTACCTGTATAAACATGGAAATATCAGCACCGCTATCTGTATGAACATGGAAATATCAGCCCCTCTATCTCTATGAACATGGAAATATCTACACCACTATCTGTATGAACATGGAAATATCTACACCGCTATCTGTACCAACATGGAAATATCTTCACCGCCATCTGTATGAACATGGATATATCTACACACCCATCTGGATGAACATGGAAATATCTACACCGCTATCTGTATGAACATGGAAATATCTACACTGCTATCTGTGTAAACATGCAAACATCTTCACCGCTATCTGTATAAACATGGAAATATCTACACCGCTATCTGTATGAACATGGAAATATCTACACCGCTATCTGTTTGAACAAGGAAATATCTACACCGCTATCTGCATGAAAATGGAAATATCTACAGAGCTATCTGCATATACATGGAAATATCTGCAAAGCTATCTCTTTACACATGGAAATATCTACACCACTATCTGTATGAACATGGAAATATCTATACCGCTATCTGTATGAACATGGAATTAACTTCAACACCATCTGTGTGAACTTGGATATGTCTACACAGCCATCTGGATGAACATGGATATACCTACACCGCTATCTGTATGAACATGGAAATAGCTACACCACTATCTGAATGAACATGGAAATATCTACACCACTATCTGTATGAACATGGAAATATCTACACCGCTATCTGTAAGAACATGGAAATATCTTCACCGCCATCTGTATGAACATGGATATATCTACACAACCATCTGGATGAACATGGAAAATCTACACCGCTATCTGCATGAACATGGAAATATCTACACCGCTATCTGTGTAAACATGCATACATCTTCACCGCTATCTGTATAAACATTTAAATAACTACACCGCTATCAGTATGAACATGGAAATATCTACACCGCTATCTGTTTGAACATGGAAATATCTAAACCGCTATCCGCGTGAAAATGGAAATATCTGCACCGCCATCTGCATGTACATATAAATATCTACACCGCCATCTGTATTAAGATGGAAATATCTACACCGCTATCTGTATGAACATGGAAATATCTTCACCGCCATCTGTATGAACATGGATATATCTACACAACCATCTGGATGAACATGGAAATATCTACACCGCTATCTGCATGAACATGGAAATATCTACACCGCTATCTGTGTAAACATGCGTACATCTTCACCGCTATCTGTATAAACATGGAAATAACTACACCGCTATCTGTATGAACATGGAAATGTCTACACCGCTATCTGTTTGAACATTGAAATATCTAAACCGTTATCTGCATGAAAATGGAAATATCTGCAGCGCCATCTGTATGAACATATAAATATCTACACCGCCATCTGTATTAAGATGGAGATATCTACACCGCTATCTGTATAAACATGGAAATATCTACACCGCTATCTGTATGAACATGGAAATAGCTACACCGCTATCTGTATGAACATGCAAATATCTACACCACTATCTGTATGAACATGGAAATATCTACACCGCTATCTCTATGAACATGGATATATCTACACAGCCATCTGGATGAACACGGAAATATCTACACCGTTATCTGTGTAAACATGCATACATCTTCACCGCTATCTGTATAAACATGGAAATATCTACACCTCTATCTGTATGAACATGGAAATATCTACACCGCTATATGTTTGAACATGGAAATATCTAAACGGCTATCTGCATGAAAATGGAAATATCTACACTGCTATCTGCATATACATGGAAATATCTACACAGCTATCTCTTTGCGCATGGAAATAACTACACCGCTATCTGTATGAACATGGAAATATCTTCACCGCCATCTGTATGAACATGGATATATCTACACAGCCATGTGGATGAACATGGAAATATCTACACCACTATCTCTATAAACATGGAAATATCTACACCGCTATCTGTATGAACATGGAAATATCTACACCGCTACCTGTATAAACATGGAAATATAAGCACCGCTATCTGTATGAACATGGAAATATCTACACCGCTATCTGTACGAACATGGAAATATCTACACCGCTATCTGTATGAACATGGAAATAGCTGCACGGCTGTCTGTATGAACATGGAAATATCTACACCACTATCTGTATGAACATGGAAATATCTGCACGGGCATCTGTATGAACATATAAATATCTACACCGCCATCTGTATTAAGATGGAGATATCTACACCGCTATCTGTATAAACCTGGAAATATCTACACCGCAATCTGTATAATCATGGAAATGTCTACACCGCTATCTGTATAAACTTGGAAATACCTACACCGCTACCTGTATAAACATGGAAATATCAGCACCGCTATCTGTATGAACATGGAAATATCAGCCCATCTATCTGTATGAACATGGAAATATCTACACCACTATCTGTATGAACATGGAAATATCTACACCGCTATCTGTATGAACATGGAAATATCTTCACCGCCATATATATGAACATGGATATATCTACACAGCCATCTGGATGAACATGGAAATATCTACACCGCTATGTGTATGAAGATGGAAATAGCTACACCGCTATCTGTATGAACATGGAAATATCTACACCACTATCTGTATGAACATGGAAATATCTACACCGCTATCTGTTTGAACATGGAAATATCTACACCGCTATCTGCATGAAAATGGAAATATCTACAGAGCTATCTGCATATACATGGAAATATCTACAAAGCTATCTCTTTACACATGGAAATAACTACACCACTATCTCTATAAACATGGAAATATCTACACCGCCATCTCTATGAACATGGAAATATCTGCACCGCCATCTGTATGAACATATAAATAACTACACCGCCATCTGTATTAAGATGGAGATATCTACACCGCTATCTGTTTAAACTTGTAAATATCTACACCGCTATCTGTATAAACATGGAAATATCTACACCGCTATCTGTATAAACATGGAAATATCTACACCGCTACCTGTATAAACATGGAAATATAAGCACCGCTATCTGTATGAACATGGAAATATCTACACCGCTATCTGTACGAACTTGGAAATATCTACACCGCTATCTGTATGAACATGGATATAGCTGCACCGCTATCTGTATGAACATGGAAATACCTACACCACTATCTGTATGAACATGGAAATACCTTCACCGCTAACAGTATGAACGTGGAATTATCTTCACCGCCATCTGTATGAACATGGATATGTCTACACAGCCATCTGGATGAACATGGAAATATCTACACCGCTATCTGTATGTACATGGAAATATCTACACCGCTATCTGTATAAACATGGAAATATCTACACCGCTATCTGTATAAACATGGAAATGTCTACACCGCTATCTGTATAAACTTGGAAATACATACACCGCTACCTGTTTAAACATGGAAATATCAGCACCGCTATCTGTATGAACATGGAAATATCAACACCACTATCTGTATGAACATGGAAATATCTACACCGCTATCTGTTTGAACATGGAAATATCTACACCGCTATCTGCATGAAAATGGAAATATCTACAGATATATCTGCATATACATGGAAATATCTACAAAGCTATCTCTTTACACATGGAAATAACTACACCACTATCTCTATAAACATGGAAATATCTACACCGCCATCTCTATGAACATGGAAATATCTGCACCGCCATCTTTATGAACATATAAATATCTACACCGCCATCTGTATTAAGATGGAGATACCTACACCGCTATCTGTATAAACTTGGAAATATCTACACCGCTATCTGTATAAACATAGAAATATCTACACCGCTACCTGTATAAACATGGAAATATAAGCACCGCTATCTGTATGAACATGGAAATATCTACACCGCTATCTGTACGAACTTGGAAATATCTACACCGCTATCTGTATGAACATGGAAATAGCTGCACCGCTATCTGTATGAACATGGAAATATTTACATCACTATCTGTATGAACATGGAAATACCTTCTCCGCTATCTGTATGAACATGGATATATCTACACAGCCATCTGTATGAACATGGATATATCTACACCGCTATCAGTATGAACATGGAAATATCTACACCGCTATCTGTGTAAACATGCATACATCTTCACCGATATCTGTATAACCATGGATATATCTACACAGCCATATGGATGAACATGGAAATATCTACACCACTATCTGCATGAACATGGAAATAGCTACACCACTATCTGTATGAACATGGATATATCTACACAGCCATTTGGAAGAACATGGAAATATCTACACCGCTATCTGTATGAACATGGAAATAGCTACACCGCTATCTGTATGAACAGGGAAATATCTACACCACTATCTGTATGAACATGGAAATATCTACACCGCTATCTGTTTGAACATGGAAATATCTACACCGCTATCTGTATGAACATGGAAATATCTACAGATATATCTGCATATACATGGAAATATCTACACAGCTATCTCTTTACACATGGAAATAACTACACCGCTATCTGTATGAACATGGAAATATCTACACCGCTATATGTTTGAACATGGAAATATCTAAACGGCTATCTGCATGAAAATGGAAATATCTACACTGCTATCTGCATATACTTGGAAATATCTACACAGCTATCTCTTTGCGCATGGAAATAACTACACCGCTATCTGTATGAACATGGAAATATCTTCACCGCCATCTGTATGAACATGGATATATCTACACAGCCATGAGGATGAACATGGAAATATCTACACCACTATCTCTATAAACATGGAAATATCTACACCGCTATCTGTATGAACATGGAAATATCTACACCGCTACCTGTATAAACATGGAAATATAAGCACCGCTATCTGTATGAACAAGGAAATATCTACACCGCTATATGTACGAACATGGAAATATCTACACCGCTATCTGTATGAACATGGAAATAGCTGCACGGCTGTCTGTATGAACATGGAAATATCTACACCACTATCTGTATGAACATGGAAATATCTGCACGGCCATCTGTATGAACATATAAATATCTACACCGCCATCTGTATTAAGATGGAGATATCTACACCGCTATCTGTATAAACCTGGAAATATCTACACCGCAATCTGTATAAACATGGAAATGTCTACACCGCTATCTGTATAAACTTGGAAATACCTACACCGCTACCTGTATAAACATGGAAATATCAGCACCGCTATCTGTATGAACATGGAAATATCAGCCCATCTATCTGTATGAACATGGAAATATCTACACCACTATCTGTGTGAACATGGAAATATCTACACCGCTATCTGTATGAACATGGAAATATCTTCACAGCCATATGTATGAACATGGATATATCTACACAGCCATCTGGATGAACATGGAAATATCTACACCGCTATCTGTATGAACATGGAAATAGCTACACCGCTATCTGTATGAACATGGAAATATCTACACCACTATCTGTATGAACATGGAAATATCTACACCGCTATCTGTTTGAACATGGAAATATCTACACCGCTATCTGCATGAAAATGGAAATATCTACAGATATATCTGCATATACATGGAAATATCTACAAAGCTATCTCTTTACACATGGAAATAACTACACCACTATCTCTATAAACATGGAAATATCTACACCGCCATCTCTATGAACATGGAAATATCTGCACCGCCATCTGTATGAACATATAAATAACTACACCGCCATCTGTATTAAGATGGAGATATCTACACCGCTATCTGTATAAACTTGGAAATATCTACACCGCTATCTGTATAAACATGGAAATATCTACACCGCTATCTGTATAAACATGGAAATATCTACACCGCTACCTGTATAAACATGGAAATATAAGCACCGCTATCTGTATGAACATGGAAATATCTACACCGCTATCTGTACGAACTTGGAAATATCTACAGCGCTATTTGTATGAACATGGATATAGCTGCACCGCTATCTGTATGAACATGGAAATACCTACACCACTATCTGTATGAACATGGAAATATCTTCACCGCTAACAGTATGAACGTGGAATTATCTTCACCGCCATCTGTATGAACATGGATATGTCTACACAGCCATCTGGATGAACATGGAAATATCTACACCGCTATCTGTATGTACATGGAAATATCTACACCGCTATCTGTATAAACATGGAAATATCTACACCGCTATCTGTATAAACATGGAAATGTCTACACCGCTATCTGTATAAACTTGGAAATACCTACACCGCTACCTGTATAAACATGGAAATATCAGCACCGCTATCTGTATGAACATGGAAATATCAACACCACTATCTGTATGAACATGGAAATATCTACACCGCTATCTGTTTGAACATGGAAATATCTACACCGCTAACTGCATGAAAATGGAAATATCTACAGATATATCTGCATATACATGGAAATATCTACAAAGCTATCTCTTTATACATGGAAATAACTACACCACTATCTCTATAAACATGGAAATATCTACACCGCCATCTCTATGAACATGGAAATATCTACACCGCCATCTGTATGAACATATAAATATCTACACCGCCATCTGTATTAAGATGGAGATATCTACACCGCTATCTGTATAAACTTGGAAATATCTACACCGCTATCTGTATAAACATGGAAATATCTACACCGCTACCTGTATAAACATGGAAATATAAGCACCGCTATCTGTATGAACATGGAAATATCTACACCGCTATCTGTACGAACTTGGAAATATCTACACCGCTATCTGTATGAACATTGAAATAGCTGCACCGCTATCTGTATGAACATGGAAATATCTACATCACTATCTGTATGAACATGGAAATACCTTCTCCGCTATCTGTATGAACATGGATATATCTACACAGCCATCTGTATGAACATGGATATATATACACCGCTATCAGTATGAACATGGAAATATCTACACCGCTATCTGCGTAAACATGCATACATCTTCACCGATATCTGTATAACCATGGATATATCTACACAGCCATATGGATGAACATGGAAATATCTACACCGCTATCTGCATGAACATGGAAATAGCTACACCGCTATCTGTATGAACATGGATATATCTACACAGCCATTTGGAAGAACATGGAAATATCTACACCGCAATCTGTATGAACATGGAAATAGCTACACCGCTATCTGTATGAACATGGAAATATCTACACCACTATCTGTATGAACATGGAAATAGCTACACCGCTATCTGTATGAACATGGAAATATCTACACCACTATCTGTATGAACATGGAAATATCTACACCGCTATCTGTTTGAACATGGAAATATCTACACCGCTATCTGCATGAAAATGGAAATATCTACAGATATATCTGCATATACATGGAAATATCTACACAGCTATCTCTTTACACATGGAAATAACTACACCGCTATCTGTATGAACATGGAAATATCTACACCGCCATCTGTATGAACATGGAAATGTCTGCAAGGCTATCAGTATGAACATATAAATATCTACACCGCCATTAGTATTAAAATGTAGATATCTACACCGCTACCTGTATAAACATGGAAATATCTACACCGCTATCTGTATGAACATGGAAACATCTACACCGCTACCTGTATAAACATGGAAATATCAGCACCGCTATCTGTATGAACATGGAAATATCAGCCCCTCTATCTGTATGAACATGGAATTATCTACACCACTATCTGTATGAACATGGAAATATCTACACCGCTATCTGTATGAACATGGAATTATCTTCACCGCCATCTGTATGAACATGGATATGTCTACACAGCCATCTGGATGAACATGGAAATATCTACACCGCTATCTGTATGAACATGGAAATAGCTACACCGCTATCTGTATGAACATGGAAATACCTACACCGCTATCTGTATGAACATGGAAATATCTTCATCGCTATCTGTGTAAACATGCATACATCTTCACCGCTATCTGTATAAACATGGAAATAACTACACCGCTATCTGTATGAACATGGAAATATCTACACCGCTATCTGAACATGGAAATATCTAAACCGCTATCTGCATGAAAATGGAAATATCTACACAGCTATCTGCATATACATGGAAATATCTACACAGCTATCTCTTTACACATGGAAATAACTACACCGCTATCTGTATGAACATGGAAATATCTACACCGGCATCGGTATGAACATGGAAATATCTGGAGAGCCATTTGTATGAACATATAAATATCTACACCGCCATCTGTATAAACATGGAAATATCTACACCGCTATCTGTATAAACATGGAAATATCTACACCGCTATCTTTATAAACATGGAAATATCTACACCGCTACCTGTATAAACATGTTAATATCAGCACCGCTATCTGTATGAACATGGAAATATCAGCCCCTCTATCTGTATGAACATGGAAATATCTACACCACTATCTGTATGAACATGGAAATATCTACACTGCTATCTGTATGAGCATGGAAATATCTTCACCGCCATCTGTATGAACATGGATATATCTACACAGCCATATGGATGAACATGGAAATACCTACACCGCAATCTGTATGAACAAGGAAATATCTGCACCGCCATCTGTATGAACATATAAATATTTACACCGTCAGCTGTATTAAAATGGAGATATCTACACCGCTATCTGTATAAACTTGGAAATATCTACACCGCTATCTGTATGAAAATGGAGATATCTACACTGCTATCTGTATAAACATGGAAATATCCACACCGCTACCTGTATAAACATGGAAATATCAGCACCGCTATCTGTATGTACATGGAAATATCTACACTGCTATCTGTATGAACATGGAAATATCTACACCGCTCTCTGTATGAACATGGAAATAGCTACACCACTGTCTGTATGAACATGGAAATAGCTACACCGCTATCTGTGTAAACATGCATACTTCTTCACCGCTATCTGTATAAACATGGAAATATCTACAAAGCTATCTGTTTGAACATGGAAATATCTAAACCGATATCTGCGTGAAAATGGAAATATCTACACAGCTATCTGCATATACATGGTAATATCTACACCGCTATCTCTTTACACATGGAAATATCTACACCGCTATCTGTATGAACATGGAAATATCTACACCGCCATCTGTATGAACATGGAAATATCTGCACGGCCATCTGTATGAACATATAAATACCTACAACACCGTCTGTATTAAGATGGAGATATCTACACTGCTATCTGTATAAACATGGAAATATCTACACCGCTATCTGTGTGAACATGGATATGTCTACACAGCCAACTGGATGAACATGGAAATATCTACACCGCTATCTGTATGAACATGGAAATAGCTACACCACTATCTGTATGAACATGGAAATATCTACACCACTATCTGTATGAACATGGAAATATTTACACCGCTACCTGTATAAACATGGAAATATAAGCACCGCTATCTGTATGAACATGGAAATATCTACACCGCTATCTGTGTAAACATGCATACATCTTCACCGCTAATTGTATAAACATGGAAATAACTACACCACTATCTGTATGAACATGGAAATAACTACACCGCTATCTGTTTGAACATGGAAGTATCTAAACCGCTATCTGCATGAAAATGGAAATATCTCCACAGCTATCTGCATGTACATGGTAATATCTACACAGCTATCTCTTTACAGATGGAAATAACTACACCGCTATCTGTATGAACATGGAAATATCTACACTGCCATCTGTATGAACATATAAATATCTACACCGCCATCTGTATAAAGATGGAGATATCTACACCGCTATCTGTATAAACATGGAAATATCTACACCGCTATCTGTATAAACATGGAAATATCTACACCGCTGTCTTTATAAACTTGGAAATATCTACTCCGCTACCTGTATAAACATGGAAATATCAGCACCGCTATCAGTATGAACATGGAAATATCATCCCCTCTATCTGAATGAACATGGAAATATCTACACCACTATTTGTGTAAACATGGAAATATCTACACTGCTATCTGTTTGAGCATGGAAATATCTTCACCGCCATCTGTATGAACATGGATATACCTACACAGAGATCTGGATGAACATGGAATTATCTACACCGCCATCTGTATGAACATGGAAATATCTTCACTGCCATCTGTATGAACATGGATATATCTACACAGCCATATGGATGAACATGGAAATATCTACACCGCTATTTGCATGAACATGGAAATAGCTACACCGCTATCTGTATGAACATGGAAATAGCTACACAGCCATCTGTATGAAGTTGGAAATATCTGCACCGCCATCTGTATGAACATATAAATATCTACACCGCCATCAGTATTAAGATGGAGATATCTACACCGCTATCTGTATAAACTTGGAAATATCTACATCGCTATCTGTATAAAAATGGAAATATCTACACCGCTATCTGTATGAACATGGAAATAGCTACACAGCTATCTGTGTAAACATGCATACTTCTTCACCGCTATCTGTATAAACATGGAAATATCTACACCGCTATCTGTATGAACATGGAAATATCTACACCGCTATCTGTATGAACATGGAAATATCTACACCGCTATCTGTTTGAACATGGAAATATATACACCGCTATCTGCATGAAAATGGAAATATCTACACTGCTATCTGCATATACATTTAAATATCTACACAGCTATCTCTTTACACATGGAAATAACTACACCGCTATCTGTATGAACATGGAAATATCTACACCGCCATCTGTATGAACATGGAAATATCTACACCACTATCTGTATGAACATGGAAATATCTACACTGCTATCTGTATGAGCATGGAAGTATGTTCACCGCCATCTGTATGAACATGGATATATCTACACAGCCATCTGGATGAACATGGAAATATCTGCACCGCTATCTATATGAACATGGAAATATCTTCACCGCCATCTGTATGAACATGGATAAATCTACACAGCCATATGGATAAACATGGAAATATCTACACCGCTATCTGCATGAACATGGAAATAGCTACACCGCTATCTATATGAACATGGAAATAGCTACACCGCCATCTGTATGAACATGGAAATATCTGCACCGCCATCTGTATGGACATATAAATATCTACACCGCCATCTGTATTAAGATGGAGATATCTACATCGCTATCTGTATAAACTTGGAAATATCTACACCGCTATCGTATAAAAATGGAAATAACTACACCGCTATCTGTATAAACATGGAAATATCCACACCGCTACCTGTATAAACATGGAAATATCAGCACCGCTATCTGTATGAACATGGAAATATCTACACCGCTATCTGTACGAACATGGACATATCTACACCGCTATCTGTATGAACATGGAAATAGCTACACCGCTATCTGTATGAACATGGAAATATCTACACCACTATCTGTATGAACATGGAAATAGCTACACCGCTATCTGTGTAAACATGCATACTTCTTCACCGCTATATGTATAAACATGGAAATATCTACACCGCTATCTGTATGAACATGGAAATATCTACACCGCTATCTGTTTGAACATGGAAATATCTAAACCGATATCTGCATGAAAATGGAAATATCTACACAGCTATCTGCATATACATGGTAATATCTACACCGCTATCTCTTTACACATGGAAATATCTACACCGCTATCTGTATCAAAATGGAAATATCTACACTGCCATCTGAATGAACATGGAAATATCTGCACGGCCATCTGTATGAACATATAAATACCTACACAGCCATCTGTATTAAGATGGAGATATCTACACCGCTATCTGTATAAACATGGAAATATCTACACCGCTATCTGTATAAACATGGAAATATCTACATCGCTACCTGTATAAACATGGAAATATCAGCACCGCTATCTGTATGAACATGGAAATATCAGCCCCTCTATCTCTATGAACATGGAAATATCTACACCACTATCTGTATGAACATGGATATATCTACACACCCATCTGGATGAACATGGAAATATCTACACCGCTATCTGTATGGACATGGAAATATCTACACCGCTATCTGTGTAAACATGCAAACATCTTCACCGCTATCTGTATAAACATGGAAATATCTACACCGCTATCTGTATGAACATGGAAATATCTACACCGCTATCTGTTTGAACATGGAAATATCTACACCGCTATCTGCATGAAAATGGAAATATCTACACAGCTATCTGCATATACATGGAAATATCTGCAAAGCTATCTCTTTACACATGGAAATATCTACACCACTATCTGTATGAACATGGAAATATCTATACCGCTATCTGTATGAACATGGAATTAACTTCAACACCATCTGTGTGAACTTGGATATGTCTACACAGCCATCTGGATGAACATGGATATACCTACACCGCTATCTGTATGAACATGGAAATAGCTACACCACTATCTGTATGAACATGGAAATATCTACACCACTATCTGTATGAACATGGAAATATCTACACCGCTATCTGTAAGAACATGGAAATATCTTCACCGCCATCTGTATGAACATGGATATATCTACACAACCATCTGGATGAACATGGAAAATCTACACCGCTATCTGCATTAACATGGAAATATCTACACCGCTATCTGTGTAAACATGCATACATCTTCACCGCTATCTGTATAAACATTTAAATAACTACACCGCTATCAGTATGAACATGGAAATATCTACACCGCTATCTGTTTGAACATGGAAATATCTAAACCGCTATCCGCGTGAAAATGGAAATATCTGCACCGTCATCTGCATGTACATATAAATATCTACACCGCCATCTGTATTAAGATGGAAATATCTACACCGCTATCTGTATGAACATGGAAATATCTTCACCGCCATCTGTATGAACATGGATATATCTACACAACCATCTGGATGAACATGGAAATATCTACACCGCTATCTGTATGAACATGGAAATATCTACACCGCTATCTGTGTAAACATGCGTACATCTTCACCGCTATCTGTATAAACATGGAAATAACTACACCGCTATCTGTATGAACATGGAAATGTCTACACCTCTATCTGTTTGAACATTGAAATATCTAAACCGTTATCTGCATGAAAATGGAAATATCTGCAGCGCCATCTGTATGAACATATAAATATCTACACCGCCATCTGTATTAAGATGGAGATATCTACACCGCTATCTGTATAAACATGGAAATATCTACACCGCTATCTGTATGAACATGGAAATAGCTACACCGCTATCTGTATGAACATGCAAATATCTACACCACTATCTGTATGAACATGGAAATATCTACACCGCTATCTCTATGAACATGGATATATCTACACAGCCATCTGGATGAACACGGAAATATCTACACCGTTATCTGTGTAAACATGCATACATCTTCACCGCTATGTGTATAAACATGGAAATATCTACACCGCTATCTGTATGAACATGGAAATATCTACACCGCTATATGTTTGAACATGGAAATATCTAAACGGCTATCTGCATGAAAATGGAAATATCTACACTGCTATCTGCATATACATGGAAATATCTACACAGCTATCTCTTTGCGCATGGAAATAACTACACCGCTATCTGTATGAACATGGAAATATCTTCACCGCCATCTGTATGAACATGGATATATCTACACAGCCATGTGGATGAACATGGAAATATCTACACCACTATCTCTATAAACATGGAAATATCTACACCGCTATCTGTATGAACATGGAAATATCTACACCGCTACCTGTATAAACATGGAAATATAAGCACCGCTATCTGTATGAACATGGAAATATCTACACCGCTATCTGTACGAACATGGAAATATCTACACCGCTATCTGTATGAACATGGAAATAGCTGCACGGCTGTCTGTATGAACATGGAAATATCTACACCACTATCTGTATGAACATGGAAATATCTGCACGGCCATCTGTATGAACATATAAATATCTACACCGATATCTGTATTAAGATGGAGATATCTACACCGCTATCTGAATAAACCTGGAAATATCTACACCGCAATCTGTATAAACATGGAAATGTCTACACCGCTATCTGTATAAACTTGGAAATACCTACACCGCTACCTGTATAAACATGGAAATATCAGCACCGCTATCTGTATGAACATGGAAATATCAGCCCATCTATCTGTATGAACATGGAAATATCTACACCACTATCTGTATGAACATGGAAATATCTACACCGCTATCTGTATGAACATGGAAATATCTTCACCGCCATATGTATGAACATGGATATATCTACACAGCCATCTGGATGAACATGGAAATATCTACACCGCTATCTGTATGAAGATGGAAATAGCTACACCGCTATCTGTATGAACATGGAAATATCTACACCACTATCTGTATGAACATGGAAATATCTACACCGCTATCTGTTTGAACATGGAAATATCTACACCGCTATCTGCATGAAAATGGAAATATCTACACCGCTATCTGCATGAAAATGGAAATATCTACAGAGCTATCTGCATATACATGGAAATATCTACAAAGCTATCTCTTTACACATGGAAATAACTACACCACTATCTCTATAAACATGGAAATATCTACACCGCCATCTCTATGAACATGGAAATATCTGCACCGCCATCTGTATGAACATATAAATAACTACACCGCCATCTGTATTAAGATGGAGATATCTACACCGCTATCTGTTTAAACTTGTAAATATCTACACCGCTATCTGTATAAACATGGAAATATCTACACCGCTATCTGTATAAACATGGAAATATCTACACCGCTACCTGTAT
Organism: Gorilla gorilla gorilla; assembly: GCF_029281585.2. NCBI lineage: Eukaryota > Metazoa > Chordata > Mammalia > Primates > Hominidae > Gorilla > Gorilla gorilla. The sequence continues at coordinate 4,364,794 of NC_073224.2, forward strand.
AAACATGGAAATATAAGCACCGCTATCTGTATGAACATGGAAATATCTACACCGCTATCTGTACGAACTTGGAAATATCTACACCGCTATCTGTATGAACATGGATATAGCTGCACCGCTATCTGTATGAACATGGAAATACCTACACCACTATCTGTATGAACATGGAAATACCTTCACCGCTAACAGTATGAACGTGGAATTATCTTCACCGCCATCTGTATGAACATGGATATGTCTACACAGCCATCTGGATGAACATGGAAATATCTACACCGCTATCTGTATTTACATGGAAATATCAGCACCGCTATCTGTATGAACATGGAAATATCAACACCACTATCTGTATGAACATGGAAATATCTACACCGCTATCTGTTTGAACATGGAAATATCTACACCGCTATCTGCATGAAAATGGAAATATCTACAGATATATCTCCATATACATGGAAATATCTACAAAGCTATCCCTTTACACATGGAAATAACTACACCACTATCTCTATAAACATGGAAATATCTACACCGCCATCTCTATGAACATGGAAATATCTGCACCGCCATCTTTATGAACATATAAATATCTACACCGCCATCTGTATTAAGATGGAGATACCTACACCGCTATCTGTATAAACTTGGAAATATCTACACCGCTATCTGTATAAACATAGAAATATCTACACCGCTACCTGTATAAACATGGAAATATAAGCACCGCTACCTGTATGAACATGGAAATATCTACACCGCTATCTGTACGAACTTGGAAATATCTACACCGCTATCTGTATGAACATGGAAATAGCTGCACCGCTATCTGTATGAACATGGAAATATCTACATCACTATCTGTATGAACATGGAAATACCTTCTCCGCTATCTGTATGAACATGGATATATCTACACAGCCATCTGTATGAACATGGATATATCTACACCGCTATCAGTATGAACATGGAAATATCTACACCGCTATCTGTGTAAACATGCATACATCTTCACCGATATCTGTATAACCATGGATATATCTACACAGCCATATGGATGAACATGGAAATATCTACACCGCTATCTGCATGAACATGGAAATAGCTACACCGCTATCTGTATGAACATGGATATATCTACACAGCCATTTGGAAGAACATGGAAATATCTACACTGCTATCTGTATGAACATGGAAATAGCTACACAGCTATCTCTATGAACATGGATATATCTACACAGCCATCTGGATGAACACGGAAATATCTACACCGTTATCTGTGTAAACATGCATACATCTTCACCGCTATGTGTATAAACATGGAAATATCTACACCGCTATCTGTATGAACATGGAAATATCTACACCGCTATATGTTTGAACATGGAAATATCTAAACGGCTATCTGCATGAAAATGGAAATATCTACACTGCTATCTGCATATACATGGAAATATCTACACAGCTATCTCTTTGCGCATGGAAATAACTACACCGCTATCTGTATGAACATGGAAATATCTTCACCGCCATCTGTATGAACATGGATATATCTACACAGCCATGTGGATGAACATGGAAATATCTACACCACTATCTCTATAAACATGGAAATATCTACACCGCTATCTGTATGAACATGGAAATATCTACACCGCTACCTGTATAAACATGGAAATATAAGCACCGCTATCTGTATGAACATGGAAATATCTACACCGCTATCTGTACGAACATGGAAATATCTACACCGCTATCTGTATGAACATGGAAATAGCTGCACGGCTGTCTGTATGAACATGGAAATATCTACACCACTATCTGTATGAACATGGAAATATCTGCACGGCCATCTGTATGAACATATAAATATCTACACCGATATCTGTATTAAGATGGAGATATCTACACCGCTATCTGAATAAACCTGGAAATATCTACACCGCAATCTGTATAAACATGGAAATGTCTACACCGCTATCTGTATAAACTTGGAAATACCTACACCGCTACCTGTATAAACATGGAAATATCAGCACCGCTATCTGTATGAACATGGAAATATCAGCCCATCTATCTGTATGAACATGGAAATATCTACACCACTATCTGTATGAACATGGAAATATCTACACCGCTATCTGTATGAACATGGAAATATCTTCACCGCCATATGTATGAACATGGATATATCTACACAGCCATCTGGATGAACATGGAAATATCTACACCGCTATCTGTATGAAGATGGAAATAGCTACACCGCTATCTGTATGAACATGGAAATATCTACACCACTATCTGTATGAACATGGAAATATCTACACCGCTATCTGTTTGAACATGGAAATATCTACACCGCTATCTGCATGAAAATGGAAATATCTACACCGCTATCTGCATGAAAATGGAAATATCTACAGAGCTATCTGCATATACATGGAAATATCTACAAAGCTATCTCTTTACACATGGAAATAACTACACCACTATCTCTATAAACATGGAAATATCTACACCGCCATCTCTATGAACATGGAAATATCTGCACCGCCATCTGTATGAACATATAAATAACTACACCGCCATCTGTATTAAGATGGAGATATCTACACCGCTATCTGTTTAAACTTGTAAATATCTACACCGCTATCTGTATAAACATGGAAATATCTACACCGCTATCTGTATAAACATGGAAATATCTACACCGCTACCTGTATAAACATGGAAATATAAGCACCGCTATCTGTATGAACATGGAAATATCTACACCGCTATCTGTACGAACTTGGAAATATCTACACCGCTATCTGTATGAACATGGATATAGCTGCACCGCTATCTGTATGAACATGGAAATACCTACACCACTATCTGTATGAACATGGAAATACCTTCACCGCTAACAGTATGAACGTGGAATTATCTTCACCGCCATCTGTATGAACATGGATATGTCTACACAGCCATCTGGATGAACATGGAAATATCTACACCGCTATCTGTATTTACATGGAAATATCAGCACCGCTATCTGTATGAACATGGAAATATCAACACCACTATCTGTATGAACATGGAAATATCTACACCGCTATCTGTTTGAACATGGAAATATCTACACCGCTATCTGCATGAAAATGGAAATATCTACAGATATATCTCCATATACATGGAAATATCTACAAAGCTATCCCTTTACACATGGAAATAACTACACCACTATCTCTATAAACATGGAAATATCTACACCGCCATCTCTATGAACATGGAAATATCTGCACCGCCATCTTTATGAACATATAAATATCTACACCGCCATCTGTATTAAGATGGAGATACCTACACCGCTATCTGTATAAACTTGGAAATATCTACACCGCTATCTGTATAAACATAGAAATATCTACACCGCTACCTGTATAAACATGGAAATATAAGCACCGCTACCTGTATGAACATGGAAATATCTACACCGCTATCTGTACGAACTTGGAAATATCTACACCGCTATCTGTATGAACATGGAAATAGCTGCACCGCTATCTGTATGAACATGGAAATATCTACATCACTATCTGTATGAACATGGAAATACCTTCTCCGCTATCTGTATGAACATGGATATATCTACACAGCCATCTGTATGAACATGGATATATCTACACCGCTATCAGTATGAACATGGAAATATCTACACCGCTATCTGTGTAAACATGCATACATCTTCACCGATATCTGTATAACCATGGATATATCTACACAGCCATATGGATGAACATGGAAATATCTACACCGCTATCTGCATGAACATGGAAATAGCTACACCGCTATCTGTATGAACATGGATATATCTACACAGCCATTTGGAAGAACATGGAAATATCTACACTGCTATCTGTATGAACATGGAAATAGCTACACAGCTATCTGTATGAACATGGAAATATCTACACCACTATCTGTATGAACATGGAAATATCTACACCGCTATCTGTTTGAACATGGAAATATCTACACCGCTATCTGCATGAAAATGGAAATATCTACAGATATATCTGCATATACATGGAAATATCTACACAGCTATCTCTTTACACATGGAAATAACTACACCGCTATCTGTATGAACATGGAAATATCTACACCGCCATCTGTATGAACATGGAAATGTCTGCAAGGCTATCAGTATGAACATATAAATATCTACACCGCCATTAGTATTAAAATGTAGATATCTACACCGCTACCTGTATAAACATGGAAATATCTACACCGCTATCTGTATGAACATGGAAACATCTACACCGCTACCTGTATAAACATGGAAATATCAGCACCGCTATCTGTATGAACATGGAAATATCAGCCCCTCTATCTGTATGAACATGGAATTATCTACACCACTATCTGTATGAACATGGAAATATCTACACCGCTATCTGTATGAACATGGAATTATCTTCACCGCCATCTGTATGAACATGGATATGTCTACACAGCCATCTGTATGAACATGGAAATATCTACACCGCTATCTGTATGAACATGGAAATAGCTACACCGCTATCTGTATGAACATGGAAATACCTACACTGCTATCTGTATGAACATGGAAATATCTTCACCGCTATCTGTGTAAACATGCATACATCTTCACCGCTATCTGTATAAACATGGAAATAACTACACCGCTATCTGTATGAACATGGAAATATCTACACCGCTATCTGAACATGGAAATATCTAAACCGCTATCTGCATGAAAATGGAAATATCTACACAGCTATCTGCATATACATGGAAATATCTACACAGCTATCTCTTTACACATGGAAATAACTACACCGCTATCTGTATGAACATGGAAATATCTACACCGGCATCGGTATGAACATGGAAATATCTGGACAGCCATTTGTATGAACATATAAATATCTACACCGCCATCTGTATAAACATGGAAATATCTACACCGCTATCTGTATAAACATGGAAATATCTACACCGCTATCTTTATAAACATGGAAATATCTACACCGCTACCTGTATAAACATGTTAATATCAGCACCGCTATCTGTATGAACATGGAAATATCAGCCCCTCTATCTGTATGAACATGGAAATATCTACACCACTATCTGTATGAACATGGAAATATCTACACTGCTATCTGTATGAGCATGGAAATATCTTCACCGCCATCTGTATGAACATGGATATATCTACACAGCCATATGGATGAACATGGAAATACCTACACCGCAATCTGTATGAACATGGAAATATCTGCACCGCCATCTGTATGAACATATAAATATTTACACCGCCAGCTGTATTAAAATGGAGATATGTACACCGCTATCTGTATAAACTTGGAAATATCTACACCGCTATCTGTATGAAAATGGAGATATCTACACCGCTATCTGTATAAACATGGAAATATCCACACCGCTACCTGTATAAACATGGAAATATCAGCACCGCTATCTGTATGTACATGGAAATATCTACACCGCTATCTGTATGAACATGGAAATATCTACACCGCTCTCTGTATGAACATGGAAATAGCTACACCACTGTCTGTATGAACATGGAAATAGCTAAACCGCTATCTGTGTAAACATGCATACTTCTTCACCGCTATCTGTATAAACATGGAAATATCTACAAAGCTATCTGTTTGAACATGGAAATATCTAAACCGATATCTGCGTGAAAATGGAAATATCTACACAGCTATCTGCATATACATGGTAATATCAACACCGCTATCTCTTTACACATGGAAATATCTACACCGCTATCTGTATGAACATGGAAATATCTACACCGCCATCTGTGTGAACATGGAAATATCTGCACGGCCATCTGTATGAACATATAAATACCTACAACACCGTCTGTATTAAGATGGAGATATCTACACTGCTATCTGTATAAACATGGAAATATCTACACCGCTATATGTTTGAACATGGAAATATCTAAACGGCTATCTGCATGAAAATGGAAATATCTACACTGCTATCTGCATATACATGGAAATATCTACACAGCTATCTCTTTGCGCATGGAAATAACTACACCGCTATCTGTATGAACATGGAAATATCTTCACCGCCATCTGTATGAACATGGATATATCTACACAGCCATGTGGATGAACATGGAAATATCTACACCACTATCTCTATAAACATGGAAATACCTACACCGCTATCTGTATGAACATGGAAATATCTACACCGCTACCTGTATAAACATGGAAATATAAGCACCGCTATCTGTATGAACATGGAAATATCTACACCGCTATCTGTACGAACATGGAAATATCTACACCGCTATCTGTATGAACATGGAAATAGCTGCACGGCTGTCTGTATGAACATGGAAATATCTACACCACTATCTGTATGAACATGGAAATATCTGCACGGCCATCTGTATGAACATATAAATATCTACACCGCCATCTGTATTAAGATGGAGATATCTACACCGCTATCTGTATAAACCTGGAAATATCTACACCGCAATCTGTATAAACATGGAAATGTCTACACCGCTATCTGTATAAACTTGGAAATACCTACACCGCTACCTGTATAAACATGGAAATATCAGCACCGCTATCTGTATGAACATGGAAATATCAGCCCATCTATCTGTATGAACATGGAAATATCTACACCACTATCTGTATGAACATGGAAATATCTACACCGCTATCTGTATGAACATGGAAATATCTTCACCGCCATATGTATGAACATGGATATATCTACACAGCCATCTGGATGAACATGGAAATATCTACACCGCTATCTGTATGAAGATGGAAATAGCTACACCGCTATCTGTATGAACATGGAAATATCTACACCACTATCTGTATGAACATGGAAATATCTACACCGCTATCTGTTTGAACATGGAAATATCTACACCGCTATCTGCATGAAAATGGAAATATCTACAGAGCTATCTGCATATACATGGAAATATCTACAAAGCTATCTCTTTACACATGGAAATAACTACACCACTATCTCTATAAACATGGAAATATCTACACCGCCATCTCTATGAACATGGAAATATCTGCACCGCCATCTGTATGAACATATAAATAACTACACCGCCATCTGTATTAAGATGGAGATATCTACACCGCTATCTGTTTAAACTTGTAAATATCTACACCGCTATCTGTATAAACATGGAAATATCTACACCGCTATCTGTATAAACATGGAAATATCTACACCGCTACCTGTATAAACATGGAAATATAAGCACCGCTATCTGTATGAACATGGAAATATCTACACCGCTATCTGTACGATCTTGGAAATATCTACACCGCTATCTGTATGAACATGGATATAGCTGCACCGCTATCTGTATGAACATGGAAATACCTACACCACTATCTGTATGAACATGGAAATACCTTCACCGCTAACAGTATGAACGTGGAATTATCTTCACCGCCATCTGTATGAACATGGATATGTCTACACAGCCATCTGGATGAACATGGAAATATCTACTCCGCTATCTGTATGTACATGGAAATATCTACACCGCTATCTGTATAAACATGGAAATATCTACACCGCTATCTGTATAAACATGGAAATGTCTACACCGCTATCTGTATAAACTTGGAAATACCTACACCGCTACCTGTATAAACATGGAAATATCAGCACCGCTATCTGTATGAACATGGAAATATCAACATCACTATCTGTATGAACATGGAAATATCTACACCGCTATCTGTTTGAACATGGAAATATCTACACCGCTATCTGCATGAAAATGGAAATATCTACAGATATATCTGCATATACATGGAAATATCTACAAAGCTATCTCTTTACACATGGAAATAACTACACCACTATCTCTATAAACATGGAAATATCTACACCGCCATCTCTATGAACATGGAAATATCTGCACCGCCATCTTTATGAACATATAAATATCTACACCGCCATCTGTATTAAGATGGAGATAACTACACCGCTATCTGTATAAACTTGGAAATATCTACACCGCTATCTGTATAAACATAGAAATATCTACACCGCTACCTGTATAAACATGGAAATATAAGCACCGCTATCTGTATGAACATGGAAATATCTACACCGCTATCTGTACGAACTTGGAAATATCTACACCGCTATCTGTATGAACATGGAAATAGCTGCACCGCTATCTGTATGAACATGGAAATATCTACATCACTATCTGTATGAACATGGAAATACCTTCTCCGCTATCTGTATGAACATGGATATATCTACACAGCCATCTGTATGAACATGGATATATCTACACCGCTATCAGTATGAACATGGAAATATCTACACCGCTATCTGTGTAAACATGCATACATCTTCACCGATATCTGTATAACCATGGATATATCTACACAGCCATATGGATGAACATGGAAATATCTACACCGCTATCTGCATGAACATGGAAATAGCTACACCGCTATCTGTATGAACATGGATATATCTACACAGCCATTTGGAAGAACATGGAAATATCTACACCGCTATCTGTATGAACATGGAAATAGCTACACAGCTATCTGTATGAACATGGAAATATCTACACCACTATCTGTATGAACATGGAAATATCTACACCGCTATCTGCATGAAAATGGAAATATCTACACAGCTATCTGCATATACATGGAAATATCTACACAGCTATCTCTTTACACATGGAAATAACTTCACCGATATCTGTATGAACATGGAAATATCTACACCGGCATCTGTATGAACATGGAAATATCTGCACGGCCTTTTGAATGAACATATAAATATCTACACCACCATCTGTATTAAGATGGAGATATCTACACCGCTATCTGTATAAACATGGAAATATCTACACCGCTATCTGTATAAACATGGAAATATCTACACCGCTGTCTTTCTAAACATGGAAATATCTACACCGCTACCTGCATAAACATGGAAATATCAGCACCGCTATCTGTATGAACATGGAAATATGAGCCCCTCTATCTGTATGAACATGGAAATATCTGCACCACTATCTGTATGAACATGGAAATATCTACACTGCTATATGTATGAGCATGGAAATTTCTTCACCGCCATCTGTATGAACATGGATATATCTACACAGCCATCTGGATGAACATGGAAATATCTACACCGCTATCTGTATGAACATGGAAATATCTTCACCGCCATCTGTATGAACATGGATAAATCTACACAGCCATATGGATGAACATGGAAATATCTACACCGCTATCTGCATGAACATGGAAATAGCTACACCGCTATCTATATGAACATGGAAATAGCTACACCGCCATCTGTATGAACATGGAAATATCTACACCGCAATCTGTATGAACATATAAATATCTACACGGCCATCTGTATTAAGATGGAGATATCTACACCGCTATCTGTATAAACTTGGAAATATCTACACCGCTATCGTATAAAAATGGAAATATCTACACCGCTATCTGAATAAACATGGAAATATCCACACCGCTACCTGTATAAACATGGAAATAACAGCACCACTATCTGTATGAACATGGAAATATCTACACCGCTATCTGTACGAACATGGAAATATCTACACCGCTATATGTATGAACATGGAAATAGCTACACCGCTATCTGTATGAACATGGAAATATCTACAACACTATCTGTATGAACATGGAAATAGCTACACCGCTATCTGTGTAAACATGCATACTTCTTCACCGCTATCTGTAAAAACATGGAAATATCTACACCGCTATCTGTATGAACATGGAAATATCTACACCGCTATCTGTTTGGACATGGAAATATCTAAACCGATATCTGCATGAAAATGGAAATATCTACACAGCTATCTGCATATACATGGTAATATCTACACCGCTATGTCTTTACACATGGACATATCTACACCGCTATCTGTATGAACATGGAAATATCTACACCGCCATCTGTATGAACATGGAAATATCTGCACGGCCATCTGTATGAACATATAAATACCTACACCGCCACCTGTATTAAGATGGAGATATCTACACCGCTATCTGTATAAACATGGAAATATCTACACCGCTATCTGTATAAACATGGAAATATCTACACCGCTACCTGTATAAACATGGAAATATCAGCACCGCTATCTGTATGAACATGGAAATATCAGCCCCTCTATCTGTATGAACATGGAAATATCTACACCACTATCTGTATGAACATGGAAATATGTACACCGCTATCTGTACCAACATGGAAATAACTTCACCGCCATCTGTATGAACATGGATATATCTACACACCCATCTGGATGAACATGGAAATATCTACACCGCTATCTGTATGAACATGGAAATATCTACACCACTATCTGTGTAAACATGCAAACATCTTCACCGCTATCTGTATAAACATGGAAATATCTACACCGCTATCTGTATGAACATGGAAATATCTACACCGCTATCTGTTTGAACATTGAAATATCTACACCGCTATCTGCATGAAAATGGAAATATCTACACAGCTATCTGCATATACATGGAAATATCTACAAAGCTATCTCTTAACACATGGAAATATCTACACCACTATCTGTATGAACATGGAAATATCTATACCGCTATCTGTATGAACATGGAATTATCTTCACCACCATCTGTGTGAACATGGATATGTCTACACAGCCAACTGGATGAACATGGAAACATCTACACCGCTATCTGTATGAACATGGATATAGCTACACCACTATCTGTATGAACACGGAAATATCTACACCACTATCTGTATGAACATGGAAACATCTACACCGCTATCTGTATGAACATGGAAATATCTTCACTGCCATCTGTATGAACGTGGAAATATCTACACAACCATCTGGATGGAGATGGAAATATCTACACCGCTATCTGTATGAACATGGAAATATCTACACCGCTATGTGTAAACATGCATACATCTTCACCGCTATCTGTACTACACAGCTATCTGCGTATACATGGAAATATCTACACAGCTATCTCTTTACACATGGAAATAACTACACCGCTATCTGTATGAACATGGATATATCTACACCGCCATCTGTATGAACATGGAAATATCTGCATGGCCATCTGTATGAACATATAAATATCTACACCGCCATCTGTATTAAGATAGAGATATCTACACCGCTATCTGTATAAACATGTAAATATCTACACCGCTATCTGTATAAACATGGAAACGTCTACACCGCTATCTGTATAAACATGGAAATATCTACACCGCTACCTGTATAAACATGGAAATAACAGCACCGCTATCTGTATGAACATGGAAATATCAGCCCCCCTATCTGTATGAACACGGAAATATCTACACCACTATCTGTATGAACATGGAAATATCTACACCGCTATCTGTACGAACATGGAAATATCTTCACCGCCATCTGTATGAACAAGGATATCTCTACACAGCCATCTGGATTTACATGGAAATATCTACACCGCTATCTGTATGAACATGGAAATATCTACACCGCTATCTGTATGAACATGGAAATATCTACACCGCTATCTGTATGAACATGGAAATATCTACACCGCTATCTGTATGAACATGGAAATATCTTCACCGCCATCAGTATGAACACGGATATATCTACACAGCCTTATGGATGAACAAGGAAATATCTACACCGCTATCTGCATGAACATGGAAATAGCTACACCGCTATCTGTATGAACATGGAAATATCAACACCACTATCTGTATGAACATGGAAATATCTACACCGCTATCTGTATGAACATGGAAATATCTTCACCGCCATCTGTATGAACATGGATATATCTACACAGCCATATGGATGAACATGGAAATATGTACACCGCTATCTGCATGAACATGGAGATAGCTACACCGCTATCTGTATGAACATGGAAATAGCTACTCCGCCATCTGTATGAACATGGAAATATCTGAACCGCCATCTGTATGAACATATAAATATCTACACCGACATCCGTATAAAGATGGAGATATCTACACCGCTATCTGTATAAACCTGGAAATATCTACACCGCTATCTGTATAAACATGGAAATATCCACACCGCTATCTGTATAAACATGGAAATATCCACACCGCTGCCTGTATAAACATGGAAATATCAGCACCGCTATCTGTATGAACATGGAAATATCTACACCGCTATCTGTACGAACATGGAAATATCTACACAGCTATCTGTATGAAAATGGAAATAGATACACCGCTATCTGCATGAACATGGAAATAGCTACTCCGCCATCTGTATGAACATGGAAATAACTGCACCGCCATCTGTATGAACATATAAATATCTACACCGCCATCCGTATTAAGATGGAGATATCTACACCGCTATCTGTATAAACCTGGAAATATCTACACCGCTATCTGTATAAACATGGAAATATCCACACCGCTATCTGTATAAACATGGAAATATCCACACCACTGCCTGTATAAACATGGAAATATCAGCACCGCTATCTGTATGAACATGGAAATATCTACACCGCTATCTGTACGAACATGGAAATATATACACAGCTATCTGTATGAACATGGAAATAGATACACCGCTATCTGTACGAACATGGAAATATCTACACCACTATCTGTATGGACATGGAAATATCTACACCGCTATCTGTATGAACATGGATATATCTAAACAGCCTTCTGGATGAACATGGAAATATCTACACTGCTATCTGTATGAACATGGAAATATCTACACCGCTATCTGTGTAAACATGCATACATCTTCACCGCTATCTGTATAAACATGGAAATATCTACACCGCTATCTGTATGAACATGGAAATATCTACACCGCTATCTGTTTGAACATGGAAATATCTAAACCGCTATCTGCATGAAAATGGAAATATCTACACAGCTATCTGCATATACATGGAAATATCTACACAGCTATCTCTTTGCACATGGAAATAACTACACCGCTATCTGTATGAACATGGAAATATCTACACCGCTATCTCTATGAACATGGAAATATCTGCACGACCATCTGTATGAACATATAAATATCTACACCGCCATCTGTATTAAGATGGATATATCTACACCGCTATCTGTATAAACCTGGAAATATCTACACCGCTATCTGTATAAACATGGAAATATCCACACCGCTATCAGTATAAACATGGAAATATCCACACCGCTGCCTGTATAAACATGGAAATATCAGCACCGCAATCTGTATGAACATGGAAATATCTACACCACTATCTGTATGAACATGGAAATATCTACACCGCTATCTGTATGAACATGGAGATATCTACACCACTATCTGTATGAACATGGAAATATCTACACCGCTATCTGTATGAACATGGAAATAACTTCACCGCCATCTGTATGAACATGGATATATCTACGCAGCCATCTGTATGAACATGGAAATATCTACAGCGCTATCTGTACGAACATGGAAATATCTACATCGCCATCTGCACGAACATGGAAATATCTGCACGGCCATCTGTATGAACATATAAATATCTACACTGCCATCTGTATTAAGATGGAGATATCTACACCGCTATCTGTATAAACATGCAAATATCTACACCGCTATCTGTATAAACATGGAAATATCTACACCGCTACCTGTATAAACATGGAAATATCAGCACCGCTATCTGTATGAACATGGAAATATCAGCCCCTCTCTCTGTATGAAGATGGAAATATCTACACCACTATCTGTATGAACTTGGAAACATCTACACCGCTATCTGTATGAACATGGAAATATCTACACCACTATCTGTATGAACATGGAAATATCTACACCGCTATCTGTATGAACATGGAAATAACTTCACGGCCATCTGTATGAACATGGATATATCTACACAGCCATCTGTATGAACATGGAAATATCTACACCGCTATGTGTATAAACATGGAAATATCTACACCGCTATCTGTATAATCATGGAAATATCTACACCGCTACCTGTATAAACATGGAAATATAAGCACCGCTATCTGTATGAACATGGAAATATCTACAACGCTATCTGTTTGAACATGGAAATACCTACACCGCTATCTGTATGAACATGGAAATAGCTACACCGCTATCTGTATGAACATGGAAATATCTACAGCACTATCTGTATCAACATGGAAATATCTACACCGCTATCTGTATGAACATGGATATATCTACACAGCCATCTGGATGAACATGGAAATATCTACACCGCTATCTGTATGAACATGGAAATATCTACACCGCTATCTGTGTAAACATGCATACATCTTCACCGCTCTCTGTATAAACATGGAAATATCTGCACCGCTATCTGTATGAACATGGAAATATCTACACCGCTATCTGTTTGTACATGGAAATATCTAAACCACAATCTGCATGAAAAAGGAAATATCTTCACAGCTATCTGCATATACTGGAAATATCTACACAGCTATCTCTTTACACATGGAAATAACTACACCGCTATCTGTATGAACATGGAAATATCTACACCGCCATCTGTATGAAAATGGAAATATCTACACCACTATCTGTATGAACATGGAAATATCTACACCGCTATCTGTATGAACATGGAAATATCTACACCGCTATCTGTATGAACATGGAAATATCTTCACCGCCATCTGTATGAACATGGATATATCTACAAAGACATATGGATGAACATGGAAATATCTACACCACCATCTGTATGAACATGGAAATATCTGCACGGCCATCTGTATGAACATATAAATATCTAAACTGCCATCAGTATTAAGATGGAGATATCTACACCGCTATCTGTATAAACATGGAAATATCTACACCGCTATCTGTATAAACATGGAAATGTCTACACCGCTATCTGTACAAACTTGGAAATATCTACACCGCTACCTGTATAAACATGGAAATATCAGCACCGCTATCTGTATGAACATGGAAATATCAGCCCCTCTATCTGTATGAACATGGAAATATCTACACCACTATCTGTATGAACATGGAAATATCTACACCGCTAACTGTATGAACATGGAAATATCTTCACCACCATCTGTATGAACATGGATATATCTACACAGCCATCTGGATGAACATGGAAATATCTACACCGCTATCTGTATGAACATGGAAATATCTACACCACTATCTGTATGAACATGGAAATTTCTACAGCGCTATCTGTTTGAACATGGAAATATCTACACCGCTATATGCATGAAAATGGAAATATGTACACAGCTATCTGCATATACATGGAAATATCTACAAAGCTATCTCTTTACACATGGAAATAACTACACCACTATCTCTATAAACATGGAAATATCTGCACCGCCATCTGTATGAACATGGAAATATCTACACCGCCATCTGTATTAAGATGGAGATATCTACAACACTATCTGTATAAACTAGGAAATATCTACACCGCTATCTGTATAAACATGGAAATATCTACACCGCTATGTGTATAAACATGGAAATATCAGCACCGCTATCTGTATGAACATGGAAATATCTACACCGCTATCTGTACGAACATGGAAATATCTACACCGCTATCTGTATGAACATGGAAATAGCTGCACCGCTATCTGTATGAACATGGAAATATCTACAGCACTATCTGTATGAACACGGAAATATCTACACGGCTATCTGAATGAACATGGATATATCTACACAGCCATCTGGATGAACATGGAAATATCTACACCGCTATCTGTATAAACATGGAAATATCTACACCGCTATCAGTGTAAACATGCATACATCTTCGCCACTATCTGTATAAACATGGATATATCTACAAAGCTATCTGTATGAGCATGGAAATATCTACACCACTATCTGTATGAACATGGAAATATCTACACCGCTATCTGTATGAACATGGAAATATCTTCACCGCCATCTGTATGAACATGGATATCTCTACACAGCCATCTGGATTAACATGGAAATATCTACACCGCTATCTCCATGAATATGGAAATAGCTATACCGCCATCTGTATGAACATGCAAATATCTACACCGCCATCTGTATGAACATGGAAATATCTGCACTGCAATCTGTATGAACATATAAATAACTACACCGCCATCTGTATTAAGATGGAGATATCTACACCGCTCTCTGTATAAACCTGGAAATATCTACACCGCCATCTGGATGAACATGGAAATATCTACACCGCTATCAGTATGAACATGGAAAGATCTACACCGCTATCTGTGTAAACATGCATACATCTTCACCGCTATCTGTATAAACATGGAAATATCTACACCGCTATCGGTATGAACATGGAAATATATACACCGCTATCTGTTTGAACATGGAAATATCTTAACCGCAATCTGCATGAAAATGGAAATATCTTCACAGCTATCTGCATATACATGGAAATATCGACACAGCTATTTCTTTACACATGGAAATAACTACACCGCTATCTGTATGAACATGGAAATATCTACACCGCCATCTGTATGAACATGGAAATATCTACACCACTATCTGTATGAACATGGAAATATCTACACCGCTGTCTGTATGAACATGGAAATAACTACACCGCTATCTGTATGAACATGGATATATCTACACCGCCATCTGTATGAACAGGGAAATATCTGCACGGCCATCTGTATGAACATATAAATATCTACACCGCCATCTGTATTAAGATGGAGATATCTACACCGCTATCTGTATAAACATGGAAATATCTACACCGCTATCTGTGTAAACATGCATACATCTTCGCCGTTATCTGTATAAACATGGATATATCTACAAAGCTATCTGTATGAACAAGGAAATATCTACACCGCTATCTGTTTGAACATGGAAATATCTAAACCGCTATCTGCATGAAAATGGAAATATCTACAAAGCTATCTGCGTATACATGGAAATATCTACACAGCTATCTCTTTACACATGGAAATAACTACACCGCTATCTGTATGAACATGGATATATCTACACCGCCATCTGTATGAACATGGAAATATCTGCATGGCCATCTGTATGAACATATAAATATCTACACCGCCATCTTTATTAAGATAGAGATATCTACACCGCTATCTGTATAAACATGAAAATATCTACACCGCTATCTGTATATACATGGAAATGTCTACACCGCTATCTGTATAAACCTGGAAATATCTACACCGCTACCTGTATAAACATGGAAATATCAGCACCGCTATCTGTATGAACATGTAAATATCAGCCCCCCTATCTGTATGAACATGGAAATATCTACACCACTATCTGTATGAACATGGAAATATCTACACCGCTATCTGTATAAAAATGGAAATATCTTCACCGCCATATGTATGAACATGGATATCTCTACACAGCCATCTGGATTAACATGGAAATATCTACACCGCTATCTCCATGAACATGGAAATAGCTATACCGCTATCTGTTTGAACATGGAAATATCTAAACGGCTATCTGCATGAAAATGGAAATATCTACACTGCTATCTGCATATACATGGAAATATCTACACAGCTATCTCTTTGCGCATGGAAATAACTACACCGCTATCTGTATGAACATGGAAATATCTACACCGCTATATGTTTGAACATGTAAATAACTACACCGCCATCTGTATTAAGATGGAGATATCTACACCGCTCTCTGTATAAACCTGGAAATATCTACACCGCTATCTGTATAAACATGGAAATATCTACACCACTATCTGTATAAACATGGAAATATCTGCACCGCTACCTGTATAAACATGGAAATATCAGCACCGCTATCTGTACGAACATGGAAATATCTACACCGCTATCTGTACGAACATGGAAATATCTACACCGCCATCTGTATTAAGATGGAGATATCTACATCGCTATCTGTATGAACATGGAAATATCTACAGCACTATCTGTATGAACATGGAAATATCTACACCGCTATCTGTATGAACATGGATATATCTACACAGCCATCTGGATGAACATGGAAATATCTACAGCGCTATCTGTATGAACATGGAAATATCTACATCGCTATCTGCGTAAACATGGAAATATCTTCACCGCTATCTGTATGCACATGGAAATATCTACACCGCTATCTGTTTGAACATGGAAATATCTTAACCGCAATCTGCATGAAAATGGAAATATCTTCACAGCTATCTGCGTATACATGGAAATATCTACACAGCTATCTCTTTACTCATGGAAATAACTACACCGCTATCTGTATGAACATGGAAATATCTACACCGCCATCTGTATGAACATGGAAATATCTAAACCACTATCTGTATGAGCATTGAAATATCTGCAACGCTATCTGTATGAACATGGAAATATCTACACCGCTATCTGTATGAACATGGAAATATCTTCACCGCCATCTGTATGAACATGGATATATCTACACAGCCATATGGATGAACATGGAAATATCTACACCGCTATCTGCATGAACATGGAAATAGCTACACCGCTCTCTGTATGAACATGGAAATATCTACACCACTATCTGTATGAACATGGAAATATCTACACCGCTATCTGTATGAACATGTAAATATCTTTACCACCATCAGTATGAACATGGAAATATCTACACCACTATCTGTATGAACATGGAAATATCTAGACCGCTATCTGTATGAACATGGAAATATCTTCACCGCCATCTGTATGAACATGGATATCTCTACACAGCCATCTGGATTAACATGGAAATATCTACACCGCTATCTCCATGAACATGGAAATAGCTATACCGCCATCTGTATGAACATGCAAATATGTACACCGCCATCTGTATGAACATGGAAATATCTGCACCGCCATCTGTATGAACATGTAAATAACTACACCGCCATCTGTATTAAGATGGAGATATCTACACCGCTATCTGTATAAACTTGGAAATATCTACACCGCTATCTGTATAAACATGGAAATATCTGCACCGCTACCTCTACAAACATGGAAATATCAGCACCGCTATCTGTATAAACATGGAAATATCTACACCGCTATTTGTATGAACATGGAAATATCTACACCGCTATCTTTATGAACATGGAAATAGCTACACCGCTATCTGAATGAACATGGAAATATCTACACCACTATCTGTATGAACATGGAAATATCTACACCGCTATCTCTATGAACATGGATATATCTACACAGCCATCTGGATGAACATGGAAATGTCTACACCGCTATCTGTATGAACATGGAAATATCTACACCGCTATCTGTGTAAACATGCATACATCTTCACCGCTATCTGTATGAACATGGATATATCTACACAGCCATCTGGATGAACATGGAAATATCTACACCGCTATCTGTTTGAACATGGAAATATCTAAACCGCTATCTGCATGAAAATGGAAATATCTACACTGCTATCTGCATATACATGGAAATATCTACACAGCTATCTCTTTACACATGGAAATAACTACACCGCTATCTGTATGAACATGGAAATATCTACACCGACATCTGTATGAACATGGAAATATCTGCACGGCCATCTGTATGAACATATAAACATCTACACCGCCATCTGTATTAAGATGGAGAAATCTACACCGCTATCTGTATAAACATGGAAATATCTACACTGCTATCTGTATAAACATGGAAATATCTACACCGCTATCTGTATAAACATGGAAATATCTACACCGCTACCTGTATAAACATGGAAATATCAGCACCGCTATCTGTATGAACATGGAAATATCAGCCCCTCTATCTGTATGATCATGGAAATATCTACACCACTATCTGTATGAACATGGAAATATCTACACCGCTATCTCTATTAGCATGGAAATATCTTCACCGCCATCTGTATGAACATGGATATATCTACACAGCCATCTGGATGAACATGGAAATATCTACACTGCTATCTGTATGAACATGGAAATAGCTACACCGCTATCTGTACAAACTTGGAAATATCTACACCGCTACCTGTATAAACATGGAAATATCAGCACCGCTATCTGTATGAACATGGAAATATCAGCCCCTCTATCTGTATGAACATGGAAATATCTACACCACTATCTGTATGAACATGGAAATATCTACACCGCTAACTGTATGAACGTGGAAATATCTTCACCGCCATCTGTATGAACATGGCTATATCTACACAGCCATCTGGATGAATATGGAAATATCTACACCGCTATGTGTATGAACATGGAAATAGCTACACTGCTATCTGTATGAACATGGAAATATCTACACCACTATCTGTATTAACATGGAAATTTCTACAGCGCTATGTGTTTGAACATGGAAATATCTACACCACTATCTGTATGAACATGGAAATGTCTACACCGCTATCTGTACAAACTTGGAAATATCTATACCGCTACCTGTATAAACATGGAAATATCAGCACCGCTATCTGTATGAACATGGAAATATCAGCCCCTCTATCTGTATGAACATGGAAATATCTACACCACTATCTGTATGAACATGGAGATATCTACACCGCTAACTGTATGAACATGGAAATATCTTCACCGCCATCTGTATGAACATGGATATATCTACACAGCCATCTGGATGAACATGGAAATATCTACACCGCTATCTGTATGAACATGGAAATAGCTACACTGCTATCTGTATGAACATGGAAATATCTACACCACTATCTGTATGAACATGGAAATTTCTACAGCGCTATCTGTTTGAACATGGAAATATCTACACCGCTATATGCATGAAAATGGAAATATCTACACAGCTATCTGCATATACATGGAAATATCTACAAAGGTATCTCTTTACACATGGAAATAACTACACCACTATCTCTATAAACATGGAAATATCTACACCGCCTTCTGTATGAACATGGAAATATCTACACCGCCATCTGTATTAAGATGGAGATATCTACAACGCTATCTGTATAAACTAGGAAATATCTACACCGCTATCTGTATAAACATGGAAATATCTACACCGCTATCTGTATAAACATGGAAATATCTACACCGCTATGTGTATAAACATGGAAATATCAACACCGCTATCTTTATGAACATGGAAATATCTACACCGCTATCTGTACGAACCTGGAAATATCTACACCGCTGTCTGTATGAACATGGAAATATCTACACCGCAATCTGTATGAACATGGAAATATCTACAGCACTATCTGTATGAACACGGAAATATCTACACCGCTATCTGAATGAACATGGATATATCTACACAGCCATCTGGATGAACATGGAAATATCTACACCGCTATCTGTATAAACATGGAAATATCTACACCGCTATCAGTGTAAACATGCATACATCTTAGCCACTGTCTGTATAAACATGGATATATCTACAAAGCTATCTGTATGAACATGGAAATATCTACACCACTATCTGTATGAACATGGAAATATCTACACCGCTATCTGTATGAACATGGAAATATCTTCACCGCCATCTGTATGAACATGGATATCTCTACACAGCCATCTGGATTAACATGGAAATATCTACACCGCTATCTCCATGAATATGGAAATAGCTATACCGCCATCTGTATGAACATGCAAATATCTACACCACCATCTGTATGAACATGGAAATATCTGCACCGCAATCTGTATGAACATATAAATAACTGCACCGCCATCTGTATTAAGATGGAGATATCTACACCGCTGTCTGTATAAACCTGGAAATATCTACACCGCCATCTGGATGAACATGGAAATATCTACACCGCTATCAGTATGAACATGGAAATATCTACACCGCTATCTGTGTCAACATGCATAAATCTTCACCGCTATCTGTATAAACATGGAAATATCTACACCGCTATCTGTATGAACATGGAAATATCTACACCGCTATCTGTTTGAACATGGAAATATCTTAACCGCAATCTGCATGAAAATGGAAATATCTTCACAGCTATCTGCATATACATGGAAATATCTACACAGCTATTTCTTTACACATGGAAATAACTACACCGCTATCTGTATGAACATGGAAATATCTACACCGCCATCTGTATGAACATGGAAATATCTACACCACTATCTGTATGAACATGGAAATATCTACACCGCTGTCTGTATGAAGATGGAAATATCTGCACCGCTATCTGTATGAACATGGAAATATCTTCACCGCCATCCGTATGAACATGGATATATCTAAACAGCCATATGGATGAAAATGGAAATATCTTCACTGCCATCTGTATGAACAGGGAAATATCTGCACGGCCATCTGTATGAACATACAAATATCTAAACTGCCATCTGTATTAAGATGGAGATATCTACACCGCTATCTGTATAAACATGGAAATATCTACACCGCTATCTGTATAAACATGGAAATGTCTACACCGCTATCTGTATAAACTTGGAAATATCTACACCGCTACCTGTATAAACATGGAAATATCAGCACCGCTATCTGTATGAACATGGAAATATCAGCCCCTCTATCTGTATGAACATGGAAATATCTACACCACTATCTGTATGAAGATGGAAATATCTACACTGCTATCTGTATGAACATGGAAATATCTTCACCGCCATCTCTATGAACATGGATATATCTACACAGCCATCTGGATGAACATGGAAATATCTACACCGCTATATGTATGAACATGTAAATAGCTACACCGCTATCTGTATGAACATGGAAATATCTACACCACTATCTGTATGAACATGCAAATATCTACACCTATATCTGCATGAAAATGGAAATATCTACACAGATATCTGCATATACATGGAAATATCTACAAAGCTATCTCTTTACACATGGAAATAACTACACCACTATCTCTATAAACATGGAAATATGTACACCGCCATCTGTATGAACATGGAAATATCTGCACCGCCATCTGTATGAACATATAAATATCTACACCGCCATCTGTATTAAGATGGAGATATCTACACCGCTATCTGTATAAACTTGGAAATATCTACACCACTATCTGTATAAACATGGAAATATCTACACCGCTATCTGTATAAACATGGACATATCTACACCGCTATCTGTATAAACATGGAAATATAAGCACCGTTATCTGTATGAACATGGAAATATCTACACCGCTATCTGTATGAACATGGAAATATGTACACCGCTATCTGTATGAACATGGAAATAGCTGCACCGCTATCTGTATGAACATGGAAATATCTACAGCACTATCTGTACGAACATGGAAATATCTACACCGCTATCTGTATGAACATGGATATACCTACACAGCCATCTGGATGAACATGGAAATATCTACACCGCTATCTGTATAAACATGGAAATATCTACACCGCTATCTGTGTAAACATGCATACATCTTCGCCGCTATCTGTATAAACATGGATATATCTACAAAGCTATCTGTATGAACATGGAAATATCTACACCGCTATCTGTTTGAATATGGAAATATCTAAACCGCTATCTGAATGAAAATGGAAATATCTACACCGCTATCTGCGTATACATGGAAATATCTACACAGCTATCTCTTTACACATGGAAATAACTACACCGCTATCTGTATGAACATGGATATATCTACACCGCCATTGGTATGAACATGGAAATATCTGCATGGCCATCTGTATGAACATATAAATATCTACACCGCCATCTTTATTAAGATAGAGATATCTACACCGCTATCTGTATAAACATGAAAATATCTACACCGCTATCTGTATAAACATGGAAATGTCTACACCGCTATCTGTATAAACCTGGAAATATCTACACCGCTACCTGTATAAACATGGAAATATCAGCACCGCTATCTGCATGAACATGGAAATATCAGCCCCCCTATCTGTATGAACATGGAAATATCTACACCACTATCTGTATGAACATGGAAATATCTACACCGCTATCTGTATGAACATGGAAATATCTTCACCGCCATCTGTATGAACATGGATATCTCTACACAGCCATCTGGATTAACATGGAAATATCTACACCGCTATCTCCATGAACATGGAAATAGCTATACCGCCATCTGTATGAATATGCAAATATCTACACCGCCATCTGTATGAACATGGAAATATCTGCACCGCCACCTGTATGAACATGTAAATAACTACACCGCCATCTGTATTAAGATGGAGATATCTACACCGCTATCTGTATAAACCTGGAAATATCTACACCGCTATCTGTATAAACATGGAAATATCTACACCGCTATCTGTATAAACATGGAAATATCTGCACCGCTACCTGTATAAACATGGAAATATCAGCACCGCTATCTGTACGAACATAGAAATATCTACACCGCTATCTGTACGAACATGGAAATATCTATACCGCCATCTGTATTAAGAAGGAGATATCTACACCACTATCTGTATGAACATGGAAATATCTACAGCACTATCTGTATGAACATGGAAATATCTTCACCGCTATCTGTATGAATATGGATATATCTACACAGCCATCTGGATGAACATGGAAATATCTACACCGCTATCTGTATGAACATGGAAATATCCACACCGCTATCTGTGTAAAAATGGAAATATGTTCACCGTTATCTGTATGCACATGGAAATATCTACACCGCTATCTGTTTGAACATGGAAATATCTAAACCGCAATCTGCATGAAAATGGAAATATCTTCACAGCTATCTGCGTATACATGGAAATATCTACACAGCTATCTCTTTACTCATGGAAATAACTACACCGCTATCTGTATGAACATGGAAATATCTACACCGCCATCTGTATGAACATGGAAATATCTACACCACTATCTGTATGAGCATGGAAATATCTGCACCGCTATCTGTATGAACATGGAAATATCTACACCGCTATCTGTATGAACATGGAAATATCTTCACCGCCATCTGTATGAACATGGATATATCTACACAGACATATGGATGAACATGGAAATATCTACACCACTATCTGCATGAACATGGAAATAGCTACACCGCTATCTGTATGAACATGGAAATATCTACACCACTATCTGTATGAACATGGAAATATCTACACCACTATCTGTATGAACATGGAAATATCTACACCGCTATCTGTATGAACATGGAAATATCTTCACCGCCATCTGTATGAACATGGATATCTCTACACAGCCATCTGGATTAACATGGAAATATCTACACCGCTATCTCCATGAACATGGAAATAGCTATACCGCCATCTGTATGAACATGCAAATATGTACACCGCCATCTGTATGAACATGGAAATATCTGCACCTCCATCTGTATGAACATGTAAATAACTACACTGTCATCTGTATTAAGATGGAGATATCTACACCGCTATCTGTATAAACCTGGAAATATCTACACCGCTATCTGTATAAACTTGGAAATATCTGCACCGCTACCTGTATAAACATGGAAATATCAGCACCGCTATCTGTATGAACATGGAAATATCTACACCGCTATCTGTACGAACATGGAAATATCTACACCGCTATCTTTATGAACATGGAAATAGCTACACCGCTATCTATATGAACATGGAAATATCTACACCACTATCTGTATGAACATGGAAATATCTACACCGCTATCTCTATGAACATGGATATATCTACACAGCCATCTGGATGAACATGGAAATATCTACACCGCTATCTGTATGAACATGGAAATATCTACACCGCTATCTGTGTAAACATGCATACATCTTCACCGCTATCTGTATAAACATGGAAATATCTACACCGCTATCTGTATGAACATGGAAATATCTACACCGCTATCTGTTTGAACATGGAAATATCTAAACCGCTATCTGCATGAAAATGGATATATCTACACTGCTATCTGCATATACATGGAAATATCTACACAGCTATCTCTTTACACATGGAAATAACTACACCGCTATCTGTATGAACATGGAAATATCTACACCGCCATCTGTATGAACATGGAAATATCTGCACGGCCATCTGTATGAACATATAAATATCTACACCGCCATCTGTATTAAGATGGAGAAATCTACACCGCTATCTGTATAAACATGGAAATATCTACACCGCTACCTGTATAAACATGGAAATATCAGCACCGCTATCTGTATGAACATGGAAATATCAGCCCCTCTATCTGTATGAACATGGAAATATCTACACCACTATCTGTATGAACATGGAAATATCTACACCGCTATCTGTATGAACATGGAAATATCTTCACCGCCATCTCTATGAACATGGATATATCTACACAGCCATCTGGATGAACATGGAAATATCTACACCGCTATATGTATGAACATGGAAATAGCTACACCGCTATCTGTATGAACATGGAAATATCTACACCACTATCTGTATGAACATGCAAATATCTACAGCACTATCTGCATGAAAATGGAAATATCTACACAGATATCTGCATATACATGGAAATATCTACAAAGCTATCTCTTTACACATGGAAATAACTACACCACTATCTCTATAAACATGGAAATATCTACACCGCCATCTGTATGAACATGGAAATATCTGCACCGCCATGTGTATGAACATATAAATATCTACACCGCCATCTGTATTAAGATGGAGATATCTACACCGCTATCTGTATAAACTTGGAAATATCTACACCACTATCTGTATAAACATGGAAATATCTACACCGCTATCTGTATAAACATGGACATATGTACACCGCTATCTGTATAAACATGGAAATATAAGCACCGCTATCTGTATGAACATGGAAATATCTACACCGCTATCTGTACGAACATGGAAATATGTACACCGCTATCTGTATGAACATGGAAATAGCTGCACCGCTATCTGTATGAACATGGAAATATCTACAGCACTATCTGTATGAACATGGAAATATCTACACCGCTATCTGTATGAACATGGATATATCTACACAGCCATCAGGATGAACATGGAAATATCTACACCGCTATATGTATGAACATGGAAATAGCTACACCGCTATCTGTATGAACATGGAAATATCTACACCACTATCTGTATGAACATGCAAATATCTATACCTCTATCTGCATGAAAATGGAAATATCTACACAGATATCTGCATATACATGGAAATATCTACAAAGCTATCTCTTTACACATGGAAATAACTACACCACTATCTCTATAAACATGGAAATATCTACACCGCCATCTGTATGAACATGGAAATATCTGCACCGCAATCTGTATGAACATATAAATATCTACACCGCCATCTGTATTAAGATGGAGATATCTACACCGCTATCTGAATAAACTTGGAAATATCTACACCACTATCTGTATAAACATGGAAATATCTACACCGCTATCTGTATAAACATGGACATATCTACACCGCTATCTGTATAAACATGGAAATATAAGCACCGCTATCTGTATGAACATGGAAATATCTACACCGCTATCTGTACGAACATGGAAATATGTACACCGCTATCTGTATGAACATGGAAATAGCTGCACCGCTATCTGTATGAACATGGAAATATCTACAGCACTATCTGTATGAACATGGAAATATCTACACCGCTATCTGTATGAACATGGATATATCTACACAGCCATCTGGATGAACATGGAAATATCTACACCGCTATCTGTATGAACACGGAAATATCTACACCGCAATCTGTGTAAACATGCATACATCTTCGCCGCTATCTGTATAAACATGGATATATCTACAAAGCTATGTGTATGAACATGGAAATATCTACACCGCTATCTGTTTGAACATGGAAATATCTAAACCGCTATCTGAATGAAAATGGAAATATCTACACAGCTATCTGCGTATACATGGAAATATCTACACAGCTATCTCTTTACACATGGAAATAACTACACCGCTATGTGTATGAACATGGATATATCTACACCGCCATCGGTATGAACATGGAAATATCTGCATGGCCATCTGTATGAACATATAAATATCTACACCGCCATCTTTATTAAGATAGAGATATCTACACCGCTATCTGTATAAACATGAAAATATCTACACCGCTATCTGTATAAACATGGAAATGTCTACACCGCTATCTGTATAAACCTGGAAATATCTACACCGCTACCTGTATAAACATGGAAATATCAGCACCGCTATCTGCATGAACATGGAAATATCAGCCCCCCTATCTGTATGAACATGGAAATATCTACACCACTATCTGTATGAACATGGAAATATCTACACCGCTATCTGTATGAACATGGAAATATCTTCACCGCCATCTGTATGAACATGGATTTCTCTACACAGCCATCTGGATTAACATGGAAATATCTACACCGCTATCTCCATGAACATGGAAATAGCTATACCGCCATCTGTATGAACATGCAAATATCTACACCGCCATCTGTATGAACATGGAAATATCTGCACCGCCACCTGTATGAACATGTAAATAACTACACCACCATCTGTATTAAGATGGAGATATCTACACCGCTATCTGTATAAACCTGGAAATATCTACACCGCTATCTGTATAAACATGGAAATATCTACACCGCTATCTGTATAAACATGGAAATATCTGCACCGCTACCTGTATAAACATGGAAATATCAGCACCGCTATCTGTACGAACATGGAAATATCTACACCGCTATCTGTACGAACATGGAAATATCTATACCGCCATCTGTATTAAGATGGAGATATCTACACCGCTATCTGTATGAACATGGAAATATCTACAGCACTATCTGTATGAACATGGAAATATCTACACCGCTATCTGTATGAACATGGATATATCTACACAGCCATCTGGATGAACATGGAAATATCTACACCGCTATCTGTATGAACATGGAAATATCCACACCCCTATCTGTGTAAACATGGAAATATCTTCACCGCTATCTGTATGCACATGGAAATATCTACACCGCTATCTGTTTGAACATGGAAATATCTAAACCGCAATCTGCATGAAAATGGAAATATCTTCACAGCTATCTGCGTATACATGGAAATATCTACTCAGCTATCTCTTTACTCATGGAAATAACTACACCGCTATCTGTATGAACATGGAAATATCTACACCGCCATCTGTATGAACATGGAAATATCTACACCACTATCTGTATGAGCATGGAAATATCTGCACCGCTATCTGTATGAACATGGAAATATCTACACCGCTATCTGTATGAACATGGAAATATCTTCACCGCCATCTGTATGAACATGGATATATCTACACAGCCATATGGATGAACATGGAAATATCTACACCACTATCTGCATGAACATGGAAATAGCTACACCGCTATCTGTATGAACATGGAAATATCTACACCACTATCTGTATCAACATGGAAATATCTACACCACTATCTGTATGAACATGGAAATATCTACACCACTATCTGTATGAACATGGAAATATCTTCACCGCCATCTGTATGAACATGGATATCTCTACACAGCCATCTGGATTAACATGGAAATATCTACACCGCTATCTCCATGAACATGGAAATAGCTATACCGCCATCTGTATGAACATGCAAATATGTACACCGCCATCTGTATGAACATGGAAATATCTGCACCGCCATCTGTATGAACATGTAAATAACTACACCGCCATCTGTATTAAGATGGAGATATCTACACCGCTATCTGTATAAACTTGGAAATAGCTACACCGCTATCTGTATGAACATGGAAATATCTACAACACTATCTGTATGAACATGGAAATAGCTACACCGCTATCTGTGTAAACATGCATACTTCTTCACCGCTATATGTAAAAACATGGAAATATCTACACCGCTATCTGTATGAACATGGAAATATCTACACCGCTATCTGTTTGGACATGGAAATATCTAAACCGATATCTGCATGAAAATGGAAATATCTACACAGCTATCTGCATATACATGGTAATATCTACACCGCTATGTCTTTACACATGGACATATCTACACCGCTATCTGTATGAACATGGAAATATCTACACCGCCATCTGTATGAACATGGAAATATCTGCACGGCCATCTGTATGAACATATAAATACCTACACCGCCACCTGTATTAAGATGGAGATATCTACACCGCTATCTGTATAAACATGGAAATATCTACACCGCTATCTGTATAAACATGGAAATATCTACACCGCTACCTGTATAAACATGGAAATATCAGCACCGCTATCTGTATGAACATGGAAATATCAGCCCCTCTATCTGTATGAACATGGAAATATCTACACCACTATCTGTATGAACATGGAAATATGTACACCGCTATCTGTACCAACATGGAAATAACTTCACCGCCATCTGTATGAACATGGATATATCTACACACCCATCTGGATGAACATGGAAATATCTACACCGCTATCTGTATGAACATGGAAATATCTACACCACTATCTGTGTAAACATGCAAACATCTTCACCGCTATCTGTATAAACATGGAAATATCTACACCGCTATCTGTATGAACATGGAAATATCTACACCGCTATCTGTTTGAACATTGAAATATCTACACCGCTATCTGCATGAAAATGGAAATATCTACACAGCTATCTGCATATACATGGAAATATCTACAAAGCTATCTCTTAACACATGGAAATATCTACACCACTATCTGTATGAACATGGAAATATCTATACCGCTATCTGTATGAACATGGAATTATCTTCACCACCATCTGTGTGAACATGGATATGTCTACACAGCCAACTGGATGAACATGGAAACATCTACACCGCTATCTGTATGAACATGGATATAGCTACACCACTATCTGTATGAACACGGAAATATCTACACCACTATCTGTATGAACATGGAAACATCTACACCGCTATCTGTATGAACATGGAAATATCTTCACTGCCATCTGTATGAACGTGGAAATATCTACACAACCATCTGGATGGAGATGGAAATATCTACACCGCTATCTGTATGAACATGGAAATATCTACACCGCTATGTGTAAACATGCATACATCTTCACCGCTATCTGTACTACACAGCTATCTGCGTATACATGGAAATATCTACACAGCTATCTCTTTACACATGGAAATAACTACACCGCTATCTGTATGAACATGGATATATCTACACCGCCATCTGTATGAACATGGAAATATCTGCATGGCCATCTGTATGAACATATAAATATCTACACCGCCATCTGTATTAAGATAGAGATATCTACACCGCTATCTGTATAAACATGTAAATATCTACACCGCTATCTGTATAAACATGGAAACGTCTACACCGCTATCTGTATAAACATGGAAATATCTACACCGCTACCTGTATAAACATGGAAATAACAGCACCGCTATCTGTATGAAC
Organism: Gorilla gorilla gorilla; assembly: GCF_029281585.2. Taxonomy (NCBI): domain Eukaryota; kingdom Metazoa; phylum Chordata; class Mammalia; order Primates; family Hominidae; genus Gorilla; species Gorilla gorilla. Next base: position 4,396,438 of record NC_073224.2, read on the forward strand.
ATGGAAATATCAGCCCCCCTATCTGTATGAACACGGAAATATCTACACCACTATCTGTATGAACATGGAAATATCTACACCGCTATCTGTACGAACATGGAAATATCTTCACCGCCATCTGTATGAACAAGGATATCTCTACACAGCCATCTGGATTTACATGGAAATATCTACACCGCTATCTGTATGAACATGGAAATATCTACACCGCTATCTGTATGAACATGGAAATATCTACACCGCTATCTGTATGAACATGGAAATATCTACACCGCTATCTGTATGAACATGGAAATATCTTCACCGCCATCAGTATGAACATGGATATATCTACACAGCCTTATGGATGAACAAGGAAATATCTACACCGCTATCTGCATGAACATGGAAATAGCTACACCGCTATCTGTATGAACATGGAAATATCAACACCACTATCTGTATGAACATGGAAATATCTACACCGCTATCTGTATGAACATGGAAATATCTTCACCGCCATCTGTATGAACATGGATATATCTACACAGCCATATGGAGGAACATGGAAATATGTACACCGCTATCTGCATGAACATGGAGATAGCTACACCGCTATCTGTATGAACATGGAAATAGCTACTCCGCCATCTGTATGAACATGGAAATATCTGAACCGCCATCTGTATGAACATATAAATATCTACACCGACATCCGTATAAAGATGGAGATATCTACACCGCTATCTGTATAAACCTGGAAATATCTACACCGCTATCTGTATAAACATGGAAATATCCACACCGCTATCTGTATAAACATGGAAATATCCACACCGCTGCCTGTATAAACATGGAAATATCAGCACCGCTATCTGTATGAACATGGAAATATCTACACCGCTATCTGTACGAACATGGAAATATCTACACAGCTATCTGTATGAAAATGGAAATAGATACACCGCTATCTGCATGAACATGGAAATAGCTACTCCGCCATCTGTATGAACATGGAAATAACTGCACCGCCATCTGTATGAACATATAAATATCTACACCGCCATCCGTATTAAGATGGAGATATCTACACCGCTATCTGTATAAACCTGGAAATATCTACACCGCTATCTGTTTGAACATGGAAATATCTACACCGCTATATGCATGAAAATGGAAATATGTACACAGCTATCTGCATATACATGGAAATATCTACAAAGCTATCTCTTTACACATGGAAATAACTACACCACTATCTCTATAAACATGGAAATATCTGCACCGCCATCTGTATGAACATGGAAATATCTACACCGCCATCTGTATTAAGATGGAGATATCTACAACACTATCTGTATAAACTAGGAAATATCTACACCGCTATCTGTATAAACATGGAAATATCTACACCGCTATGTGTATAAACATGGAAATATCAGCACCGCTATCTGTATGAACATGGAAATATCTACACCGCTATCTGTACGAACATGGAAATATCTACACCGCTATCTGTATGAACATGGAAATAGCTGCACCGCTATCTGTATGAACATGGAAATATCTACAGCACTATCTGTATGAACACGGAAATATCTACACGGCTATCTGAATGAACATGGATATATCTACACAGCCATCTGGATGAACATGGAAATATCTACACCGCTATCTGTATAAACATGGAAATATCTACACCGCTATCAGTGTAAACATGCATACATCTTCGCCACTATCTGTATAAACATGGATATATCTACAAAGCTATCTGTATGAGCATGGAAATATCTACACCACTATCTGTATGAACATGGAAATATCTACACCGCTATCTGTATGAACATGGAAATATCTTCACCGCCATCTGTATGAACATGGATATCTCTACACAGCCATCTGGATTAACATGGAAATATCTACACCGCTATCTCCATGAATATGGAAATAGCTATACCGCCATCTGTATGAACATGCAAATGTCTACACCGCCATCTGTATGAACATGGAAATATCTGCACTGCAATCTGTATGAACATATAAATAACTACACCGCCATCTGTATTAAGATGGAGATATCTACACCGCTCTCTGTATAAACCTGGAAATATCTACACCGCCATCTGGATGAACATGGAAATATCTACACCGCTATCAGTATGAACATGGAAAGATCTACACCGCTATCTGTGTAAACATGCATACATCTTCACCGCTATCTGTATAAACATGGAAATATCTACACCGCTATCGGTATGAACATGGAAATATATACACCGCTATCTGTTTGAACATGGAAATATCTTAACCGCAATCTGCATGAAAATGGAAATATCTTCACAGCTATCTGCATATACATGGAAATATCGACACAGCTATTTCTTTACACATGGAAATAACTACACCGCTATCTGTATGAACATGGAAATATCTACACCGCCATCTGTATGAACATGGAAATATCTACACCACTATCTGTATGAACATGGAAATATCTACACCGCTGTCTGTATGAACATGGAAATAACTACACCGCTATCTGTATGAACATGGATATATCTACACCGCCATCTGTATGAACAGGGAAATATCTGCACGGCCATCTGTATGAACATATAAATATCTACACCGCCATCTGTATTAAGATGGAGATATCTACACCGCTATCTGTATAAACATGGAAATATCTACACCGCTATCTGTGTAAACATGCATACATCTTCGCCGCTATCTGTATAAACATGGATATATCTACAAAGCTATCTGTATGAACAAGGAAATATCTACACCGCTATCTGTTTGAACATGGAAATATCTAAACCGCTATCTGCATGAAAATGGAAATATCTACAAAGCTATCTGCGTATACATGGAAATATCTACACAGCTATCTCTTTACACATGGAAATAACTACACCGCTATCTGTATGAACATGGATATATCTACACCGCCATCTGTATGAACATGGAAATATCTGCATGGCCATCTGTATGAACATATAAATATCTACACCGCCATCTTTATTAAGATAGAGATATCTACACTGCTATCTGTATAAACATGAAAATATCTACACCGCTATCTGTATATACATGGAAATGTCTACACCGCTATCTGTATAAACCTGGAAATATCTACACCGCTACCTGTATAAACATGGAAATATCAGCACCGCTATCTGTATGAACATGGAAATATCAGCCCCCCTATCTGTATGAACATGGAAATATCTACACCACTATCTGTATGAACATGGAAATATCTACACCGCTATCTGTATGAACATGGAAATATCTTCACCGCCATCTGTATGAACATGGATATCTCTACACAGCCATCTGGATTAACATGGAAATATCTACACCGCTATCTCCATGAACATGGAAATAGCTATACCGCCATCTGTATGAACATGCAAATATGTACACCGCCATCTGTATGAACATGGAAATATCTGCACCGCCATCTGTATGAACATGTAAATAACTACACCGCCATCTGTATTAAGATGGAGATATCTACACCGCTATCTGTATAAACTTGGAAATATCTACACCGCTATCTGTATAAACATGGAAATATCTGCACCGCTACCTCTACAAACATGGAAATATCAGCACCGCTATCTGTATAAACATGGAAATATCTACACCGCTATTTGTATGAACATGGAAATATCTACACCGCTATCTTTATGAACATGGAAATAGCTACACCGCTATCTGAATGAACATGGAAATATCTACACCACTATCTGTATGAACATGGAAATATCTACACCGCTATCTCTATGAACATGGATATATCTACACAGCCATCTGGATGAACATGGAAATGTCTACACCGCTATCTGTATGAACATGGAAATATCTACACCGCTATCTGTGTAAACATGCATACATCTTCACCGCTATCTGTATGAACATGGATATATCTACACAGCCATCTGGATGAACATGGAAATATCTACACCGCTATCTGTTTGAACATGGAAATATCTAAACCGCTATCTGCATGAAAATGGAAATATCTACACTGCTATCTGCATATACATGGAAATATCTACAAAGCTATCTCTTTACACATGGAAATAACTACACCGCTATCTGTATGAACATGGAAATATCTACACCGACATCTGTATGAACATGGAAATATCTGCACGGCCATCTGTATGAACATATAAACATCTACACCGCCATCTGTATTAAGATGGAGAAATCTACACCGCTATCTGTATAAACATGGAAATATCTACACTGCTATCTGTATAAACATGGAAATATCTACACCGCTATCTGTATAAACATGGAAATATCTACACCGCTACCTGTATAAACATGGAAATATCAGCACCGCTATCTGTATGAACATGGAAATATCAGCCCCTCTATCTGTATGATCATGGAAATATCTACACCACTATCTGTATGAACATGGAAATATCTACACCGCTATCTCTATTAGCATGGAAATATCTTCACCGCCATCTGTATGAACATGGATATATCTACACAGCCATCTGGATGAACATGGAAATATCTACACTGCTATCTGTATGAACATGGAAATAGCTACACCGCTATCTGTACAAACTTGGAAATATCTACACCGCTACCTGTATAAACATGGAAATATCAGCACCGCTATCTGTATGAACATGGAAATATCAGCCCCTCTATCTGTATGAACATGGAAATATCTACACCACTATCTGTATGAACATGGAAATATCTACACCGCTAACTGTATGAACGTGGAAATATCTTCACCGCCATCTGTATGAACATGGCTATATCTACACAGCCATCTGGATGAATATGGAAATATCTACACCGCTATGTGTATGAACATGGAAATAGCTACACTGCTATCTGTATGAACATGGAAATATCTACACCACTATCTGTATTAACATGGAAATTTCTACAGCGCTATGTGTTTGAACATGGAAATATCTACACCACTATCTGTATGAACATGGAAATGTCTACACCGCTATCTGTACAAACTTGGAAATATCTATACCGCTACCTGTATAAACATGGAAATATCAGCACCGCTATCTGTATGAACATGGAAATATCAGCCCCTCTATCTGTATGAACATGGAAATATCTACACCACTATCTGTATGAACATGGAGATATCTACACCGCTAACTGTATGAACATGGAAATATCTTCACCGCCATCTGTATGAACATGGATATATCTACAAAGCCATCTGGATGAACATGGAAATATCTACACCGCTATCTGTATGAACATGGAAATAGCTACACTGCTATCTGTATGAACATGGAAATATCTACACCACTATCTGTATGAACATGGAAATTTCTACAGCGCTATCTGTTTGAACATGGAAATATCTACACCGCTATATGCATGAAAATGGAAATATCTACACAGCTATCTGCATATACATGGAAATATCTACAAAGCTATCTCTTTACACATGGAAATAACTACACCACTATCTCTATAAACATGGAAATATCTACACCGCCTTCTGTATGAACATGGAAATATCTACACCGCCATCTGTATTAAGATGGAGATATCTACAACGCTATCTGTATAAACTAGGAAATATCTACACCGCTATCTGTATAAACATGGAAATATCTACACCGCTATCTGTATAAACATGGAAATATCTACACCGCTATGTGTATAAACATGGAAATATCAGCACCGCTATCTTTATGAACATGGAAATATCTACACCGCTATCTGTACGAACATGGAAATATCTACACCGCTGTCTGTATGAACATGGAAATATCTACACCGCAATCTGTATGAACATGGAAATATCTACAGCACTATCTGTATGAACACGGAAATATCTACACCGCTATCTGAATGAACATGGATATATCTACACAGCCATCTGGATGAACATGGAAATATCTACACCGCTATCTGTATAAACATGGAAATATCTACACCGCTATCAGTGTAAACATGCATACATCTTAGCCACTGTCTGTATAAACATGGATATATCTACAAAGCTATCTGTATGAACATGGAAATATCTACACCACTATCTGTATGAACATGGAAATATCTACACCGCTATCTGTATGAACATGGAAATATCTTCACCGCCATCTGTATGAACATGGATATCTCTACACAGCCATCTGGATTAACATGGAAATATCTACACCGCTATCTCCATGAATATGGAAATAGCTATACCGCCATCTGTATGAACATGCAAATATCTACACCACCATCTGTATGAACATGGAAATATCTGCACCGCAATCTGTATGAACATATAAATAACTGCACCGCCATCTGTATTAAGATGGAGATATCTACACCGCTGTCTGTATAAACCTGGAAATATCTACACCGCCATCTGGATGAACATGGAAATATCTACACCGCTATCAGTATGAACATGGAAATATCTACACCGCTATCTGTGTCAACATGCATATATCTTCACCGCTATCTGTATAAACATGGAAATATCTACACCGCTATCTGTATGAACATGGAAATATCTACACCGCTATCTGTTTGAACATGGAAATATCTTAACCGCAATCTGCATGAAAATGGAAATATCTTCACAGCTATCTGCATATACATGGAAATATCTACACAGCTATTTCTTTACACATGGAAATAACTACACCGCTATCTGTATGAACATGGAAATATCTACACCGCCATCTGTATGAACATGGAAATATCTACACCACTATCTGTATGAACATGGAAATATCTACACCGCTGTCTGTATGAACATGGAAATATCTGCACCGCTATCTGTATGAACATGGAAATATCTTCACCGCCATCCGTATGAACATGGATATATCTAAACAGCCATATGGATGAAAATGGAAATATCTTCACCGCCATCTGTATGAACAGGGAAATATCTGCACGGCCATCTGTATGAACATACAAATATCTAAACTGCCATCTGTATTAAGATGGAGATATCTACACCGCTATCTGTATAAACATGGAAATATCTACACCGCTATCTGTATAAACATGGAAATGTCTACACCGCTATCTGTATAAACTTGGAAATATCTACACCGCTACCTGTATAAACATGGAAATATCAGCACCGCTATCTGTATGAACATGGAAATATCAGCCCCTCTATCTGTATGAACATGGAAATATCTACACCACTATCTGTATGAAGATGGAAATATCTACACTGCTATCTGTATGAACATGGAAATATCTTCACCGCCATCTCTATGAACATGGATATATCTACACAGCCATCTGGATGAACATGGAAATATCTACACCGCTATATGTATGAACATGTAAATAGCTACACCGCTATCTGTATGAACATGGAAATATCTACACCACTATCTGTATGAACATGCAAATATCTACACCTATATCTGCATGAAAATGGAAATATCTACACAGATATCTGCATATACATGGAAATATCTACAAAGCTATCTCTTTACACATGGAAATAACTACACCACTATCTCTATAAACATGGAAATATGTACACCGCCATCTGTATGAACATGGAAATATCTGCACCGCCATCTGTATGAACATATAAATATCTACACCGCCATCTGTATTAAGATGGAGATATCTACACCGCTATCTGTATAAACTTGGAAATATCTACACCACTATCTGTATAAACATGGAAATATCTACACCGCTATCTGTATAAACATGGACATATCTACACCGCTATCTGTATAAACATGGAAATATAAGCACCGTTATCTGTATGAACATGGAAATATCTACACCGCTATCTGTATGAACATGGAAATATGTACACCGCTATCTGTATGAACATGGAAATAGCTGCACCGCTATCTGTATGAACATGGAAATATCTACAGCACTATCTGTACGAACATGGAAATATCTACACCGCTATCTGTATGAACATGGATATACCTACACAGCCATCTGGATGAACATGGAAATATCTACACCGCTATCTGTATAAACATGGAAATATCTACACCGCTATCTGTGTAAACATGCATACATCTTCGCCGCTATCTGTATAAACATGGATATATCTACAAAGCTATCTGTATGAACATGGAAATATCTACACCGCTATCTGTTTGAATATGGAAATATCTAAACCGCTATCTGAATGAAAATGGAAATATCTACACCGCTATCTGCGTATACATGGAAATATCTACACAGCTATCTCTTTACACATGGAAATAACTACACCGCTATCTGTATGAACATGGATATATCTACACCGCCATTGGTATGAACATGGAAATATCTGCATGGCCATCTGTATGAACATATAAATATCTACACCGCCATCTTTATTAAGATAGAGATATCTACACCGCTATCTGTATAAACATGAAAATATCTACACCGCTATCTGTATAAACATGGAAATGTCTACACCGCTATCTGTATAAACCTGGAAATATCTACACCGCTACCTGTATAAACATGGAAATATCAGCACCGCTATCTGCATGAACATGGAAATATCAGCCCCCCTATCTGTATGAACATGGAAATATCTACACCACTATCTGTATGAACATGGAAATATCTACACCGCTATCTGTATGAACATGGAAATATCTTCACCGCCATCTGTATGAACATGGATATCTCTACACAGCCATCTGGATTAACATGGAAATATCTACACCGCTATCTCCATGAACATGGAAATAGCTATACCGCCATCTGTATGAATATGCAAATATCTACACCGCCATCTGTATGAACATGGAAATATCTGCACCGCCACCTGTATGAACATGTAAATAACTACACCGCCATCTGTATTAAGATGGAGATATCTACACCGCTATCTGTATAAACCTGGAAATATCTACACCGCTATCTGTATAAACATGGAAATATCTACACCGCTATCTGTATAAACATGGAAATATCTGCACCGCTACCTGTATAAACATGGAAATATCAGCACCGCTATCTGTACGAACATAGAAATATCTACACCGCTATCTGTACGAACATGGAAATATCTATACCGCCTTCTGTATTAAGAAGGAGATATCTACACCACTATCTGTATGAACATGGAAATATCTACAGCACTATCTGTATGAACATGGAAATATCTTCACCGCTATCTGTATGAATATGGATATATCTACACAGCCATCTGGATGAACATGGAAATATCTACACCGCTATCTGTATGAACATGGAAATATCCACACCGCTATCTGTGTAAAAATGGAAATATGTTCACCGTTATCTGTATGCACATGGAAATATCTACACCGCTATCTGTTTGAACATGGAAATATCTAAACCGCAATCTGCATGAAAATGGAAATATCTTCACAGCTATCTGCGTATACATGGAAATATCTACACAGCTATCTCTTTACTCATGGAAATAACTACACCGCTATCTGTATGAACATGGAAATATCTACACCGCCATCTGTATGAACATGGAAATATCTACACCACTATCTGTATGAGCATGGAAATATCTGCACCGCTATCTGTATGAACATGGAAATATCTACACCGCTATCTGTATGAACATGGAAATATCTTCACCGCCATCTGTATGAACATGGATATATCTACACAGACATATGGATGAACATGGAAATATCTACACCACTATCTGCATGAACATGGAAATAGCTACACCGCTATCTGTATGAACATGGAAATATCTACACCACTATCTGTATGAACATGGAAATATCTACACCACTATCTGTATGAACATGGAAATATCTACACCGCTATCTGTATGAACATGGAAATATCTTCACCGCCATCTGTATGAACATGGATATCTCTACACAGCCATCTGGATTAACATGGAAATATCTACACCGCTATCTCCATGAACATGGAAATAGCTATACCGCCATCTGTATGAACATGCAAATATGTACACCGCCATCTGTATGAACATGGAAATATCTGCACCTCCATCTGTATGAACATGTAAATAACTACACTGTCATCTGTATTAAGATGGAGATATCTACACCGCTATCTGTATAAACCTGGAAATATCTACACCGCTATCTGTATAAACTTGGAAATATCTGCACCGCTACCTGTATAAACATGGAAATATCAGCACCGCTATCTGTATGAACATGGAAATATCTACACCGCTATCTGTACGAACATGGAAATATCTACACCGCTATCTTTATGAACATGGAAATAGCTACACCGCTATCTATATGAACATGGAAATATCTACACCACTATCTGTATGAACATGGAAATATCTACACCGCTATCTCTATGAACATGGATATATCTACACAGCCATCTGGATGAACATGGAAATATCTACACCGCTATCTGTATGAACATGGAAATATCTACACCGCTATCTGTGTAAACATGCATACATCTTCACCGCTATCTGTATAAACATGGAAATATCTACACCGCTATCTGTATGAACATGGAAATATCTACACCGCTATCTGTTTGAACATGGAAATATCTAAACCGCTATCTGCATGAAAATGGATATATCTACACTGCTATCTGCATATACATGGAAATATCTACACAGCTATCTCTTTACACATGGAAATAACTACACCGCTATCTGTATGAACATGGAAATATCTACACCGCCATCTGTATGAACATGGAAATATCTGCACGGCCATCTGTATGAACATATAAATATCTACACCGCCATCTGTATTAAGATGGAGAAATCTACACCGCTATCTGTATAAACATGGAAATATCTACACCGCTACCTGTATAAACATGGAAATATCAGCACCGCTATCTGTATGAACATGGAAATATCAGCCCCTCTATCTGTATGAACATGGAAATATCTACACCACTATCTGTATGAACATGGAAATATCTACACCGCTATCTGTATGAACATGGAAATATCTTCACCGCCATCTCTATGAACATGGATATATCTACACAGCCATCTGGATGAACATGGAAATATCTACACCGCTATATGTATGAACATGGAAATAGCTACACCGCTATCTGTATGAACATGGAAATATCTACACCACTATCTGTATGAACATGCAAATATCTACAGCACTATCTGCATGAAAATGGAAATATCTACACAGATATCTGCATATACATGGAAATATCTACAAAGCTATCTCTTTACACATGGAAATAACTACACCACTATCTCTATAAACATGGAAATATCTACACCGCCATCTGTATGAACATGGAAATATCTGCACCGCCATGTGTATGAACATATAAATATCTACACCGCCATCTGTATTAAGATGGAGATATCTACACCGCTATCTGTATAAACTTGGAAATATCTACACCACTATCTGTATAAACATGGAAATATCTACACCGCTATCTGTATAAACATGGACATATGTACACCGCTATCTGTATAAACATGGAAATATAAGCACCGCTATCTGTATGAACATGGAAATATCTACACCGCTATCTGTACGAACATGGAAATATGTACACCGCTATCTGTATGAACATGGAAATAGCTGCACCGCTATCTGTATGAACATGGAAATATCTACAGCACTATCTGTATGAACATGGAAATATCTACACCGCTATCTGTATGAACATGGATATATCTACACAGCCATCTGGATGAACATGGAAATATCTACACCGCTATATGTATGAACATGGAAATAGCTACACCGCTATCTGTATGAACATGGAAATATCTACACCACTATCTGTATGAACATGCAAATATCTATACCTCTATCTGCATGAAAATGGAAATATCTACACAGATATCTGCATATACATGGAAATATCTACAAAGCTATCTCTTTACACATGGAAATAACTACACCACTATCTCTATAAACATGGAAATATCTACACCGCCATCTGTATGAACATGGAAATATCTGCACCGCCATCTGTATGAACATATAAATATCTACACCGCCATCTGTATTAAGATGGAGATATCTACACCGCTATCTGAATAAACTTGGAAATATCTACACCACTATCTGTATAAACATGGAAATATCTACACCGCTATCTGTATAAACATGGACATATCTACACCGCTATCTGTATAAACATGGAAATATAAGCACCGCTATCTGTATGAACATGGAAATATCTACACCGCTATCTGTACGAACATGGAAATATGTACACCGCTATCTGTATGAACATGGAAATAGCTGCACCGCTATCTGTATGAACATGGAAATATCTACAGCACTATCTGTATGAACATGGAAATATCTACACCGCTATCTGTATGAACATGGATATATCTACACAGCCATCTGGATGAACATGGAAATATCTACACCGCTATCTGTATGAACACGGAAATATCTACACCGCAATCTGTGTAAACATGCATACATCTTCGCCGCTATCTGTATAAACATGGATATATCTACAAAGCTATGTGTATGAACATGGAAATATCTACACCGCTATCTGTTTGAACATGGAAATATCTAAACCGCTATCTGAATGAAAATGGAAATATCTACACAGCTATCTGCGTATACATGGAAATATCTACACAGCTATCTCTTTACACATGGAAATAACTACACCGCTATGTGTATGAACATGGATATATCTACACCGCCATCGGTATGAACATGGAAATATCTGCATGGCCATCTGTATGAACATATAAATATCTACACCGCCATCTTTATTAAGATAGAGATATCTACACCGCTATCTGTATAAACATGAAAATATCTACACCGCTATCTGTATAAACATGGAAATGTCTACACCGCTATCTGTATAAACCTGGAAATATCTACACCGCTACCTGTATAAACATGGAAATATCAGCACCGCTATCTGCATGAACATGGAAATATCAGCCCCCCTATCTGTATGAACATGGAAATATCTACACCACTATCTGTATGAACATGGAAATATCTACACCGCTATCTGTATGAAGATGGAAATATCTTCACCGCCATCTGTATGAACATGGATTTCTCTACACAGCCATCTGGATTAACATGGAAATATCTACACCGCTATCTCCATGAACATGGAAATAGCTATACCGCCATCTGTATGAACATGCAAATATCTACACCGCCATCTGTATGAACATGGAAATATCTGCACCGCCACCTGTATGAACATGTAAATAACTACACCACCATCTGTATTAAGATGGAGATATCTACACCGCTATCTGTATAAACCTGGAAATATCTACACCGCTATCTGTATAAACATGGAAATATCTACACCGCTATCTGTATAAACATGGAAATATCTGCACCGCTACCTGTATAAACATGGAAATATCAGCACCGCTATCTGTACGAACATGGAAATATCTACACCGCTATCTGTACGAACATGGAAATATCTATACCGCCATCTGTATTAAGATGGAGATATCTACACCGCTATCTGTATGAACATGGAAATATCTACAGCACTATCTGTATGAACATGGAAATATCTACACCGCTATCTGTATGAACATGGATATATCTACACAGCCATCTGGATGAACATGGAAATATCTACACCGCTATCTGTATGAACATGGAAATATCCACACCCCTATCTGTGTAAACATGGAAATATCTTCACCGCTATCTGTATGCACATGGAAATATCTACACCGCTATCTGTTTGAACATGGAAATATCTAAACCGCAATCTGCATGAAAATGGAAATATCTTCACAGCTATCTGCGTATACATGGAAATATCTACTCAGCTATCTCTTTACTCATGGAAATAACTACACCGCTATCTGTATGAACATGGAAATATCTACACCGCCATCTGTATGAACATGGAAATATCTACACCACTATCTGTATGAGCATGGAAATATCTGCACCGCTATCTGTATGAACATGGAAATATCTACACCGCTATCTGTATGAACATGGAAATATCTTCACCGCCATCTGTATGAACATGGATATATCTACACAGCCATATGGATGAACATGGAAATATCTACACCACTATCTGCATGAACATGGAAATAGCTACACCGCTATCTGTATGAACATGGAAATATCTACACCACTATCTGTATCAACATGGAAATATCTACACCACTATCTGTATGAACATGGAAATATCTACACCACTATCTGTATGAACATGGAAATATCTTCACCGCCATCTGTATGAACATGGATATCTCTACACAGCCATCTGGATTAACATGGAAATATCTACACCGCTATCTCCATGAACATGGAAATAGCTATACCGCCATCTGTATGAACATGCAAATATGTACACCGCCATCTGTATGAACATGGAAATATCTGCACCGCCATCTGTATGAACATGTAAATAACTACACCGCCATCTGTATTAAGATGGAGATATCTACACCGCTATCTGTATAAACCTGGAAATATCTACACCGCTATCTGTATAAACATGGAAATATCTGCACCGCTACCTGTATAAACATGGAAATATCAGCACCGCTATCTGTATGAACATGGAAATATCTACACCGCTATCTGTACGAACATGGAAATATCTACACCGCTATCTTTATGAACATGGAAATAGCTACACCGCTATCTGTATGAACATGGAAATATCTACACCACTATCTGTATGAACATGGAAATATCTACACCGCTATCTCTATGAACATGGATATATCTACACAGCCATCTGGATGAACATGGAAATATCTACACCGCTATCTGTATGAACATGGAAATATCTACACCGCTATCTGTGTAAACATGCATACATCTTCACCGCTATCTGTATAAACGTGGAAATATCTACACCGCTATCTGTATGAACATGGAAATATCTACACCGCTATCTGTTTGAACATGGAAATATCTAAACCGCTATCTGCATGAAAATGGAAATATCTACACTGCTATCTGCATATACATGGAAATATCTACACAGCTATCTCTTTACACATGGAAATAACTACACCGCTATCTGTATGAACATGGAAATATCTACACCGCCATCTGTATGAACATGGAAATATCTGCACGGCCATCTGTATGAACATGGATATATCTACACAGCCATCTGGATGAACATGGAAATATCTACACCGCTATCTGTATAAACATGGAAATATCTACACCGCTATCTGTGTAAACATGCATACATCTTCGCCGCTATCTGTTTAAACATGGATATATCTACAAAGCTATGTGTATGAACATGGAAATATCTACACCGCTATCTGTTTGAACATGGAAATATCTAAACCGCTATCTGAATGAAAATGGAAATATCTACACAGCTATCTGCGTATACATGGAAATATCTACACAGCTATCTCTTTACACATGGAAATAACTGCACCGCTATGTGTATGAACATGGATATATCTACACCGCCATCGGTATGAACATGGAAATATCTGCATGGCCATCTGTATGAACATATAAATATCTACACCGCCATCTTTATTAAGATAGAGATATCTACACCGCTATCTGTATAAACATGAAAATATCTACACCGCTATCTGTATAAACATGGAAATGTCTACACCGCTATCTGTATAAACCTGGAAATATCTACACCGCTACCTGTATAAACATGGAAATATCAGCACCGCTATCTGCATGAACATGGAAATATCAGCCCCCCTATCTGTATGAACATGGAAATATCTACACCACTATCTGTATGAACATGGAAATATCTACACCGCTATCTGTATGAACATGGAAATATCTTCACCGCCATCTGTATGAACATGGATATCTCTACACAGCCATCTGGATTAACATGGAAATATCTACACCGCTATCTCCATGAACATGGAAATAGCTATACCGCCATCTGTATGAACATGCAAATATGTACACCACCATCTGTATGAACATGGAAATATCTGCACCGCCATCTGTATGAACATGTAAATAACTACACCGCCATCTGTATTAAGATGGAGATATCTACACCGCTATCTGTATAAACCTGGAAATATCTACACCGCTATCTGTATAAACATGGAAATATCTGCACCGCTACCTGTATAAACATGGAAATATCAGCACCGCTATCTGTATGAACATGGAAATATCTACACCGCTATCTGTACGAACATGGAAATATCTACACCGCTATCTTTATGAACATGGAAATAGCTACACCGCTATCTGTATGAACATGGAAATATCTACACCACTATCTGTATGAACATGGAAATATCTACACCGCTATCTCTATGAACATGGATATATCTACACAGCCATCTGGATGAACATGGAAATATCTACACCGCTATCTGTATGAACATGGAAATATCTACACCGCTATCTGTGTAAACATGCATACATCTTCACCGCTATCTGTATAAACATGGAAATATCTACACCGCTATCTGTATGAACATGGAAATATCTACACCGCTATCTGTTTGAACATGGAAATATCTAAACCGCTATCTGCATGAAAATGGAAATATCTACACTGCTATCTGCATATA
Organism: Gorilla gorilla gorilla; assembly: GCF_029281585.2. Taxonomy (NCBI): domain Eukaryota; kingdom Metazoa; phylum Chordata; class Mammalia; order Primates; family Hominidae; genus Gorilla; species Gorilla gorilla. The sequence continues at coordinate 4,412,885 of NC_073224.2, forward strand.
CATGGAAATATCTACACAGCTATCTCTTTACACATGGAAATAACTACACCGCTATCTGTATGAACATGGAAATATCTACACCGCCATCTGTATGAACATGGAAATATCTGCACGGCCATCTGTATGAACATATAAATATCTACACCGCCATCTGTATTAAGATGGAGAAATCTACACCGCTATCTGTATAAACATGGAAATATCTACACCGCTACCTGTATAAACATGGAAATATCAGCACCGCTATCTGTATGAACATGGAAATATCTACACCGCTACCTGTATAAACATGGAAATATCAGCACCGCTATCTGTATGAACATGGAAATATCAGCCCCTCTATCTGTATGATCATGGAAATATCTACACCACTATCTGTATGAACATGGAAATATCTACACCGCTATCTGTATGAGCATGGAAATATCTTCACTGCCATCTGTATGAACATGGATATATCTACACAGCCATCTGGATGAACTTGGAAATATCTACACCGCTATCTGTATGAACATGGAAATAGCTACACCGCTATCTGTATGAACATGGAAATATCTACACCACTATCTGTATGAACATGGAAATATCTACACCGCTATCTGTATAAACATGGAAATATCTGCACCGCTATCGGTATAAACATCCGTATTTGCTCTTAATTTATACCCAACGATGGGATGTTTCATATGATAAAAAGACCAAATACAGAATTAGTCTATATTTGGTCTGGCAATTGATCTCTGCAATAATCAAACCTCAAAGACAATCAAACCTGAAATCTTAGCTACTTATTAAATAGCTTGGTTTTTAGGTTGCACGTTGCTGTGTATGCTGGCTTCATAGAAAATGCAAGTAGCAATGGCCATTTTTTAATAGTCATTAGCCTTGAAGCTCTCCTAGTTTTGAATCACATAGAAATAGAAATCAAATCTCACTAGATTTTTTTTTTTTGAAACAGGGTCTGGCTTGGTTGCCCAGGCTGAAGAGCAGGGCATGATCTTGGCTCACACCTCTGCCTCTCGGACTCAAGCCATCCTCCCACCTCAGCCTTGGAGTAGCTGGGACCACAGGCATGTGCCACCATATCCAGCTAATATTTTTATTTTTGTACCAATGGGGTTTGTCATCTTTCCCAGGCAGGCCTCAAACTCCAAGACTCAAGCAATCCACCTGCCTTGAATTCCCAAAGTACTGGGTTTACAGGCGACAGCCACTACGCCCAGCAACTAAACTTCTAAAAATCAATTTAACATAAAATTATCTAAGCGTGCAAGGAAAGATAAGAAGCCTAAGGAACCAGTGAGTTGAAGAATAAATGCAGTTTAAATCATACATGTAAACAACATGATGTGCTGTGGTAGGAATCATCTAACATGCTTTAAAGCATGAGTAAAAGGTCTTTACTTAGAAAACTGGATCTTAGCTTAGGATATCTTTAGATAAGAGTATGAAAAGTCATATCATATTGATAAGTAAAGTGCTTCCTTTGGCTAATTTTAAGGATAGGACATTTATTTTCATATAATTCATAGGAATCTTAGACTTAAAAATAAAATTTCCCTTCTCAAATCCTTACTTTCATACATTTTTTGCATTTCTTTCACTTTTGTGTTAATGGCCTATGTCTCAACATATTCTATTAAGCCTTCTGGAAACACATACTTTGTTTCCAGCCTCTTCAGAGAACCATCACTCCAATTCCTAGGCTTCTGAAGAAGCAGACCCAAGCTTATAGTTATTACATATTTCCAAATCTAGGTGACCAACAAAAATTGATACTTTTCCCATCATACCTTTAAGTTAATAATCAGGTGTATGCTGAGAGGTAAAGACCCAAGAGTGTTGGTTGTCTAATTGTGCAGCTGTATAAACAAATCTTAATGCTTGAAAATATTCAAAGGTTATTCTCACGTTGATTGTTGGTAACTATATGTAACAACATGAAAAGAAAAAAAAATCAAAGAATTACGTCTGAGGATAATACACAATCTCTAAGGGTAAGAAGAGCAACAAAAATTCTGCTTCAATTACCACTGAAATAATATATTTATCCTGTAAAATCTATGGTGGCTGGTTGTAAAAATTAGGCATTAGCAAACTGATAAAGACTTTTTAATGAAAACATTATGAAACATAGTTTTTAAAAAGTTAAATACACCCACACCAGTTTTTCACATTCTTTGGGCTGCTTTAATGCTGCCATTAAATAGTTGATTTAGTTGTGACATAGATCCTATGTTCCATGGAGTCTACCATTCATAAAGATGCAATGTAAGGTAACAAAAATATAAATTATGTGTGTGGGGGGGAGAAGTCAAGAGTATTTTTATGTGACAGAAGTTAAGTTGTTATCAGTGTAAAATAGTCTGTTACAAATACAGGACTCTGTATGTTAGTTTCACTAACCAGAAAGAAAGAAATTACAGCAGATACACACACACACACCAAAAAAGGGAAAAGAAACAAAGCTTAGCACCACAGAAAACCACCAAACTAGAGGGATAAACAATAAGAAAGGAAGAAGTGAACAAGTAATCTACAAAACAACTAATGAAATGGTAGAAGGAAGTCCTAATTTATCAATAATAAACTTGAATAGAAGTGGATTAAACTCTACTTAAAAGATATAAAGTGGATGAATGGATTCAGATAGCAAAACCCACCTATATGCTGCCTACATGATACTTACCTCACTATTAAAGACAAATAGACTGAAAGTGAAGAGATGGAAAAATATATTTTATGCAAACAAATGAAAAGCAAGCAGGAGTAGCCACAGTCATGTCATATTTTAAAAGGCTTTAAATAAAAAAACTATATAAAAAAAGAATGTCACTGTATAATGAAATGATAAAAGGCCCAATTCAATACGAGGACATAACATATATATTACTTAGGTGTAACTATATATGTACCCAACACCAGAACAACCAGATATATAAAGCAAATATTAGATTTAAAGGTAGAGATAGACTGCAATACAATATTAGTAGGAAATTTCAACACTCCACTTTAAAAATGGACAGATTCTATGAAGAGAAAATCAACCAAAAAATGACAGACTCAAACTATACCATAGACCAAATGGACCTAGCAGGTAAAGAAGATCTCACCTGATATGGTTTGGCTGTATATCCCCACCCAAATCTCATCTTGATTATAGCTCCCATAATTCATACATGTTGTGGGAGGGAACCAGTGGGAGATAATTGAATCATGGGGGCGGTTCCCCCATACTGTTCTTGTGGTAGTGAATACGTCTAACAAGATCTGATGGTTTTACAAAGGGGAACCCTTTCACTTGGTTCTCAATTCTATTTTGTTTGCTACCATGTAAGATGTGTCTTTCGCCTTCCATCATGATTGGGAGACCTCCCCAGCCACGTGGAACTATGAGTCCACTAAACCTCTTTTTCTCTGTAAATTACCCAGTCTCGGGTATGTCTTTATCAGCAGTATGAAAACAGACTAATACATCATCCAACAGCTGCAGAATACAAATTATTCTCAACTGTACACCAAACATTCTCTAGGACCAATCATACATTATGACACATAATAAGTCTTAACAAACTTAAGAAGACAGATATCATATGAAGTATCTTTTCTGATTACAGGGATATAAAGTCAGAAATCAACAACAGGAAAGCCCTTGGAAATTTTATAAAAACATGGAAATTAAATAGCACGCACCCAAGAAATCAATAGGTCTCATTAAGACATTAATAGGAAAATTTCAAAAGTCACTGAGACAAGTAAGAATGAAAATCCAACATACCCAAACCTATGGAACGTAGCAAAAGCAGTTCTAAGAGGGAAATTTATAGCAATAAAAGCCTACACCAAAAAAGAAGAAAGATTTTCAAATCACAAAGCAAAATTATACACTTCAAGTAACTAGAACATCAAAAACAAACTAAACCCAAAATTGGTAGAAGGAAGGAAATAATAAAGCTCACAGCAGATATAAATGAAACAGACACTAAAAAATATTTCAAAAGATAAATAAGACAAAGTGTAAAGGTAAAACTGACAAACCTTTAGCTAAACTAAGACAAAAGGAGAGAAAATTCAAATAAATAGATGAAAAAGGAGACATTACAACTGATACACCACAGAAATAGAAGGGATTGTAAGACATTACTCATAACTATATGCCAACAAATTTGATAATGTAGAATAAAATGAATAAATTTCTGCACACATACAACTACCCAGATTAAATTGTGAGGAAATATAACATCTGAACACATCAATAATGAGTTTGGAAATTGAATCAATAATAAAACATCTTCCATCAAAACAACAACAACAACAACCAACACCCAGGACCTGATGTCTTCACTCCTGAATTCTACCAAACAGTTAAAGAATAACTACCAATTCTCCACAAACTTTTCCACAAAAGTAATGAGGAAGGAATACTTCCATACTCATCTTATGAGGCTCGCAACATCCTGATTCTAAAACCAGACAAAGACACGCACAAAATGAAAATAACAGGCCAATATTCCTGAAGAACATAGATACAAAAATTCTCAACAAGATACAAGTGAACTGACTTCGACAGCACACTAAAAAGAGTATTCACTATAATCAAGTGGGGTTCATCCCAGGGATGAAAGGATGGCTTAACATGCACAAATCAGTAAATATGATACACCACCACAATAGAAAGAAGAACAAAAACCATGTGATCATTTCAACAGATGCAAAAAGAACACTTGACAAAAGTCAACATTCGTTTATGATAAAAACTGTCAAGAAAGTAGGTATAGGAGTGTACCTCAACGCAGTAAAGGCCATATGTGACAAACCCACAGCTAACATCTTATTTATGGTGAATAGTTAAATGCTTTTCCTCTATGATATGGAGGAAGACAAGGATGTCAACTTCTACCACTTCTATTTAGCATAGTACTGGAGGTCAGAGCCAGAGCAATTAGACAAAAGAAATAAATAAGAGGGATCCAAACTGGAAAGAAGGAAGTCAGATTGTTTCTGTTTGTAGAAAATGTGATCTCACATACATATGTATACATCTATATATATGATCATATAGATATATATGATCTCTCTCTCTTTAGGGTTCTTTCTATATATACTTATATAGAGTGAGAACCCTAAAGACTTGACCAAAAACTACTAGAAATCATAAATAAATTCAGTAAAGTTGTAGTATACAAAATCAACACAGAAAATTCAGTGTTGTTTCTATACACTAATAGTGAACTCTCTGAAAAAGTCATCAAGAAAGGAATTCCATTTACAATAGCTACCAAGAAATCTGCAGATAAATTTAATCAAGGTCGTGAAAGATCTCTACAATGAAAACTATAACACACTGATGGAAAAATTTACGATCCACAAAAAATGGACACTATATACTCATGGAATGGAAGAACTGATACTATTGAAATGACCATACTAACAAAATGTCCTACAGATTCAATGCAATCCCTATCAAAATACCAATGAAATTCTTCACAGAAATAGAAAAAAATACCCTAAAATTTGTATGAAACCAGAAAAGACCCCAAATAACCAAAGCAATCCTGTGCAAAAATAACAAAGCTGGAGGCACCACACTACCTGAATTCAAAATATACTACAAAGCCATAGTAAGCAAAACAGCATGGCACTGCCATAAAGCAAACACATAGACCAATGGAAGAGAATATACAGCTCAGAAATAAATTCTCATACCTAAAGTCAACTGATTTTCAAAAAAGGAGTCAAGAGCACACACAGGGGTAAAGACAGTCTCTTCATTAAATGGTACTGAGAAGATTGGATATCTACATGTGGGATAATGAAATTAGACCCCTATCTTTTACCTTATACAAAAATCAACTCAAATGCGATTAAAGACCTAAAGGTAAGATTGAAAACTATGAAAAACTACTAGAAGATAACATGTGGGAAATTCTCTATAACTTTGGGTTCTACAAGGATTTTTTAAATGAGACGTCAAAAGCACAGGCAACAAAAGCAAAAAGAGATAAATGGGGTTTCATCAAACTAAAATGCTTTTGCACAGCAAAGGAAACTTAACAGAGTGAAAAAACAACTTACAGAATGGGATACAATATTTGCAAACTATACATCTGCTAAGGAGTTAATGCCCAGATTATATAACAAACTTAAACAACTCAACAGCAAAAACATAAATAACTTATTTAAAAATGGGCAAAACTGGGAGGCTGAGGCAGGCGGATTGCCTGAGGTCAGGAGTTTGAGACCAGCCTGACCAATATGGTGAAATCATTTCTCTACTAAAAATACAAAAATTTAGCCAAACATGATGGCGTGTGCCTGTAACCCCAGCTACTCAGCAGGCTGAGGCAGGGGAATTGCTTGAACCAGGGAGATGGAGGTTGCCGTGAGCCCCGATTGCACCACTGCACTCCAGCTTGGGCAACAGAGCAAGACTCCTTCGCAAAAAAAAAAAAAAAAAAGGACAAAATAAACTAAAAGAAATGCCACAAGAGAAAATATAGAAAGGGTCAAGACGAATATATAATAAAATCATGTTCAACATCACTAACCATCAGGGAAATGCAAATCAAAACCGCAATGAGATACCAGTTCACCCATTAGAATGGCTATTAGCAAAAAGGTAAAAGATAACAAGAGTTGGCAAGGAAGTGGAGAAAACGGAACACTTACGCACTGTTGATGGGGTTGTAAACTAGTACAACCATTAAGCAAAACTTTATGGAAGTTCACTAAAAAATAAAAAGTAAAAAAAAAAAACAATCATTCGATCACATAACCCAGCAATCTCACTACTGGGTATATATCCATAGGAAATGAAATCATTGTGTTTGAAAAATATCTGCACTCTTATGTTTACTGTAGCACTATTTCTAATAATCAGATATGGAATCAACCTATGTGTATAAAAACAAACAAGTGAATTATATATATATAATATATATTATGTATATTATATATAATACATATTATGTATATTATATATAATATATTATGTATAATATATTAATATTAATATATTATTAATAATATATTATATATTAATATTAATAATAAATAATAATAATTAATAATAATTAATAATAATTAATATTGATATTAATATATTATTAATATATAATATATATTATATGTATAATATACATTATATATTATGTATATTTTATATATAATACATATTATGTATATTATATACATAATATATATTATGTATATTATAATATATATAATGTATAATGCATATAATATACGTTATGTATATTATATATAATATACATTATGTATGTTATGTATATTATATACTACATATAATATATATATTATTATTATATATAATTATGTATAATTATAATTATATATAATTTTATGTGTAATTATAATTATGCATAAAATTAATTATAATTATATATAATTTTATGTGTAATTATAATTATACATAAAATTATATATGTATATATATATATATATATGGACACACACACAATGAAATACTATTCAGCCATAAAAAAAGAATGAAATTCTGCCAGTTGCAACAACATGGATGACCCTGTAGGATACAATGTTAAGTGAAATAAGCCAGACACAGAAAGCAAATACCGCATGATCTCGCTCATATGTGGAATCTTAAAAAAAAAAATGTTAATAGAGAAGTAGAGTAGAATAGTGGTTACCAAACAGTGAGGAAGAAGTGGGGAGGGCAAAATGGAGATAGATTGGTTAACAGTTATGAAATCACAATTATATAGGAAGAATAAGTTGTAGTGTTCTTTGCAAAGCAGGGTGACTATAGTTAAAAGTAAAGTATTGTATATTACAAAGTATCTAGAAGAAAGGATTTTGAAATTTCTTATTAAAAAGAAATGATGAATGCATGAGGTAATTAATACACTAACTATCCTTATTGGATCATTAGACAACATACATATTCATTGAAACATCAAATTGTATCCTATAAATCTATATAATTACAATGTGAAATTTTTTTAAAAATAAATTAATGAATTAAATAACAATTTTAAAATGTTCTCAATCACCAATGCAAAGTTTAGGAGCTTTGTTCTTGACTCAGCCTTAAGACTGAAAACTAATGTGTTAGAAATATTTGTAGATCCTCTCAATTTTGAAAGAATCCTAGCTAAACTACTGAAATATAAAATATATTCTATGTAATATGCTCTTAGGTATATTCTTAGGTGAACTCTGCTTTTAGATGAAGCTTATAAAAATGAAAAACCTATCTGAAATAAAATTTTAAAGTATTTGGAAAATTACAGCTTAATCTCTTAAAGACAAATTTTCTATACAGTAACCTTTTTATGTGCTTTTGAAATGGGGTATACAATTATTTTCCCTGATGTGAGACAAAATATAGAAAGTTGGCATTTTATCTAAGAAGTTAACTTAGGAAGAAAGAGTGAGAGGCAGAGGAATGAGGGAAGAAAGGAAGGCTGATGATGGGATACCTTATCAAGTTGCCTAATGCTGTATTGGAACCTAATAGGCCTTCTAAGGAGTTTTATTACATAATGCAAGACTCCTCAATCTGGGAGGAGGAAAGGGCTTTATTTTTGAGTGGTCACAGGTTGCCCCATGGGCATAAACTCTACCAAGCTGCTAGGTTACACCTACATGAGCATCCCACCTGCTTAAGTAAGAGCAGCCACAAACTGTGGGCCATTCCAGGTAAGTGTCATATCACACCTGCACCAACTAGTCAAAGCCTGGGTCAAAGCCTGTGCAGAACTGATCGCTACAGCAGAGGCTAAAATAAGAAATGGGGCTAAGAGAGTGAAAAGCAGTGCCCATATGTATCCAAAAACAGGTTGAAGATATCTTTAGGAAGGAACAGATAATTTTTTTTATTCATACAATAACAGATGCATATGAACTCCTCGACTAGTCACCCATTCCTGTCAGCCCTTGGGCTTCATAACTAAATCATTCTTCCTTTGTAATCCAGTCCCACATTTTCAGCTATCTCTATATGTTTATTATCTTAAATATTTCTTTGCTCTATACTCTTCCCCTAGTCTTCAACCAATTTCTTTCTTTATTGTCCCAACCCACAGACTGTTATTTCCACTTCGATGTCCCATAGAAGCTTCAAGGGTTTGAAATACCTAAAAAAACAACTCATCTTTCTCCCTAAAACTCCCTCTCCTTCTCCCACTTCAAAATTTCAACTAATGGCTCCCCCTGTTATTCCCACCAGAATCCTGAATGATCCCTGTTTCTCCTCATTCACTCCATACATGTACATCTCATTAACGTTACTTTCTAGATATTTCATGAATCCTTTCCATTCATTCTGTACTAGAAAGTGTTCCCAGTTTAGACCCTGGTGGTTGGTGGCCTCTTACCTAGGCGCGCGCTCTCTCTCTCTCTCTCTGTGGGTGTGGGTGTGGGTGTGTGTGTCCTGAGAATTTATTTACTTCTGGTTTTTGTTTGTTTTTTAGTATCCAGAATCTACAGGGAACTTAAATCAATTAGAAAAAAAAATAACCCAATTAAAAAATGGGCAAAGGACATGAACAAACACTTCTCAAAAGAACACATACAAATGGCCAACAAATACACGAAAAAAAATGCTTAGAATCACTAATCATCAGAAAAATGCAAATCAAAACACAATGAGATACCATTTCATACCGGTTGGAATGGCTATTATTAAAAAGTCAAAATACAACAGATGCCAGCAGGGCTGTAGACAAGAGGAAGTGTCTGTATATTTTTAGCTATAGCCCTACTTCAAACGTGTCCCCATTACAGCCAAAAGAGCGGCCTATCTAAAGGACTGTTCTGATCAGCTCACTTACCTGACTGAAACCTTCAGTGACTCCCATGGCCTGCAGGTCAATGCACTAATTCATGACTATAACATCTGAGATATCCTTGATCTGGCTACTGGTCTAGCCCTCTCTGACTCACGCTTTATAAACCATGCATTCTGGAACTTTTTAGTTGTTTCCCACATCAGCATGCTACTTCCCATCCATGTAGATTTGCAGAGACCTCCTCATCTTTTTAATTCCCAGTTCCCACTCTCAACATGGGCCATCTCCTACCCACACTTCAAAACCTAAGCAAAACAACACCTTCCGTGACACCTCCATGCTGAGTCAGATGCCATCCCCTTTGTATTGTAGTTCTTTGCTTGTGTGCCTTTGTCTCACTTTGTTCTCTTTAAAATAAACTCCATGAGGACAATGATCACCTGCTATTTGTGTTAATATCTGCACCTAGTGGCATAGTGTCTGGAGTATAGTAGGATCTATTTTCAAGGAAAAAAAGATTATATCTATACCAATAGACATGAATTAGCGCTTTTTTTTTTAAAGATAAGCTCCCTTTGAACTAAGTCAATGTTTACAAGAAGAGTTATACTAAAAAGTTCACTTTTGCTGCTTACGTTTCATTTATTTCAGGCAATTAATTCATTGTTATTGGTAAATCGATACTTTTTATTGATACTGAAAAGAGAGAAATAAACTAATGACTATCTCTGTTAGAGTAGATTTGTTCATATCTATCAGTAAAATGTTAATTATCTGAAAGTCAATAATAAAACATAAACTGTGATCTTAAATGTTTTTTAGGGGCTCAAAAATAATTAGAATTCATGTCAGCATATAAAAAAAGATCAGAGTATTTTTAAGATATGATAAAATTTTATTTTAGTTTCTTAATAGGGATTTTTGTGACCTTATAGAGTTCAACTAATTATAATTTTAAAAATAGGATTTATAGAGTTTTAGAATTAGAAACAATTTATAGATTATTTTATTTTTCTTTTGAGGAATCAGGTCATCAGAAGATCAAGGAACACCTATAATGTCACTAGATCCTAATTTAATTTAAATTTTAGAATCCAGGTATTCTAACTCCTGTCTTGATACTATTTCTACTTTATTATGTTGCTTCCCAGGGCTTTAAAAAATAAAAGCTGGGAAATTACATTTGCTTTGCATATACAGCACCAATTATCAAATTCAGCATAAAAGCATAACATGTATACATCAAAAAGAAAACATAAAAACTTCAAATTAAAAGCATCTCAAAACAATTGAATATAATAGGGAAACCTTATACAAATGCAACACTCACCCATTAATAAAAAGAAACCAATTGGAGAAAAAAGAAATTCAATATAAACATGTTGGAATATAACCTAATTCATTTTAATCCAATGCTTCAAATTGAAAAAAATTAGCACTAGTGTTATTTTCCTTTATCATTACAATCTTGCTTTTCATTACATTATGCTATGTTTTGTATTAAACATAAAATCAATTTTTCACCTTAACACATGCTAGAAATACAGAGTCACCATATTGGAAATCAGTAGAAAGTGTCTTTGTTTCTACTTTTTTTTCTTTGAAAAAGCTTTCGGAAAAAAAATCATTTACAATGTTTAATTTTAATAACTTAAAGAATGTAATTGATTTTTGTTTGTTTTTGACATGGAGTTTCACTCTTGTCACTCAGGCTGGAGTACAATGGCATGATCTCGGCTCACTGTAACCTCCACCTCCCAGGTTCAAATGATTCTCCTGTCTCAGCCTCCCGAGTAGCTGGGATGACAGGCACTCGCCACCACACCCGGCTAATTTTTGTATTTTTAGTAGAGATGGGGTTTCATCATGTTGGCCAGGCTGGTCTCAAACTCCTGACCTCAGGCGATCCGCCAACCTCGGCCTCCCAAAGAGCTGGGACTACAGGCGTGAGCCACCGTGCCCAGCCAATTGAATAGTTTTTAACTCAGAGGATAAATGCTTGAGGGGATGGAAAGCCCATTCCTCATGACGTGATTATTTCACACTGCATGCCTGTATCAAAACATCTCATGTACCCCACAAATATATAAACCTCCTATGTACCCACAAAAATTTTATAAAATAATGAAAATATTTTAAAACTAAAAAAATTGTTTTTTAATTAAGCAACTTTATTTAAATAAAATCATTCTTCCTCATCCTCAGTCCTGGGATCTACCAGAAAGAATTAGCAACATCTTAAAGATGACAAAGTGTTAAAGATAAGCTGCTATTAAGTAAAAGTGTGAAGTGTGGAGGGGACAAGCTGGATGCCTGAACCATTTTGTTCTATCTTTAGGACAGTGAAAGAGCAAGAAGCAGGGTTGGGTGGGGGACATATATTCTGTTGAGCATTGTCACCACTATATTCACTGAAATTCATCTGCATGCTTGTATGTATACTTTTGATTCGCCTGATACACTGAAAATTATATGAAATTGTTCTCTATTCTTTAGATAATTATAATCTAAGTGCTAATATGAAGCTTAGAATTTATATGAAATATGTATGCCCACAACAAGACATTTCAGCTATTTCCTAGATAATAATCTCACTTCACCCTGCACAAAACAGGCACATGATCATGTCACTCTGACCTGGTGTGAGTCCAAGGAGGCTTTTGTTTTTAAAATAATTTAGGTTAGTAGTTAAAATATGAACTTTGGGCCAGGAGTGGGAGCTCATGCCTATAATCCCAGCACTTCGGGAGGCTGAGGCGGGCGGATGACTTGAAGTCAGGAGTAGGAGACTGGACTGGCCAACATGCTGAAACCCCATCTCTACTAAAAAAAAAAAAAATAGAAAACTTAGCTGGGTGTGGTGGCGGGCACCTATAATCCCAGCTACTTGGGAGACTGAGGCAGGAGAATTGCTTGAGCCTGGGAAGGGGAGGTTGCAGTGAGCAGAGATCTTACCACTACACTCCAAAACAAACAACAAACAAAAAAATTCTAGAGTCACACTGAAAATCTTAACAACCTGCTTCTACTACCCATTTATTTAATTTTTATTTTGACCTGATTTTAGATTGATAGCAAAATGCACAAATAACACAAAGTGCCCCCTATGTCCCTCACCCTACTTCCCCTAATGCTAACATTTTCAGAGCCATCCTTATTTTCTCTATAAAAGAGCAGAGTTCTCCTTTTAGAGATTTGGAAAGATTATTAAAAGATAAGTTACAAAATACAGTACCTGACACGTATAAAATATTAAATAAATACTAGCCATGCTTAATTATTTTGTTTTAAGTCTATATGAGTCAAGTTTTAGTAGAAATATGGGCTAGAAAAAAAAAAACAGAAAGCGGGACTCTGTGATCCGACTTGGGCTTATAGAACAGACTGCACTAGTTTGTTCTCATGCTGCTAATAAAGTCATACCCAAGACCGGGTAATTTAGAAAGGAAAGAGGTTTAAGGAACTCACAATTCCACATGGCTGGGGAGGCCTCACAGTCACGGCAGAAGGCAAAAAAGAAGCAAAGGCACATCTTAAATGGTAGCAGAGAAGAAAGCTTGTGTAGGGAAGCTCCCATTTTAAAAGCATCAGATCTCGTGAGACTTATTCGCTACCAGGAGAACAGTAGGGGGAACCCGCCCCTTTGATTCAATGATCTCCACCTGACTCCATCCTTGACATGCGGGGATAATTACAATCAAGGTGAGATTCGGATGGAGACACAGCCGAATCATATCAATGACTAATGAGAGTTATGTCCAGAACCTAATGAAAACCTGTCTGAGGCCACATTCCCTGTAAAGCAGATTTGAGATAGAGATTTGTGTAGAGAACATTTAACTGGGTAAAATCCTAGGAACCAACAACTGTGGCGAAAAAGCTGAATTGGATAAAGGGAGTTGAGATGTGAGGCAGTCACAACAAATACCTCAGCTAATCTCAAGGGGGAGCTGAGAAGCTGGGGCGACCCTTCAGAGTTGCCCTAAATTGAGGCAGGAGTATGGAGTTTTAATACCTTTCACTGGCCATTCTTCAGATAAGAGTTGTCCCCAAGGATGGACATCAGCTTGACAAGTTATTAATTAGATCTCCTGAGAATAAATTCTAGAGAGAATCAGCTGAGAGGCATGATTTGCCAACACTCCCAATAGCTGGGCAAACTTCAGTTTTGAGGGAGGATTTGGGTCACACACAAAAGTCTCCACAACCAATTATTCATGGGAAATTCTATGTAGGCAGAGCTATTTCATGGCCAGTTAATCAAAACTACATAATCTATTTGGTTAAGCAAAAGAAATTAAAAAGATAAAATAAAATCTATGTATTAACACTCAAAAGTTTTTTAATGCATTTGCCTTGCATTTCGTATGTTTTGCCTTGCCTTTTATATGTTTTGCCTTGCATTTGTTTATTTGCTTTTAAGAACCTTTAGAGAACAATAATTACTAATATAATATGGAGTAGCACAGCATAGACGAGGGAAGCTAACTCTCTCCCTTTTCCCAGAACCTGGAACAGCTAAAGATCCTAAGCATTGTCAGCTTTGGTATCTGACATAGTTTGGATGTTTGTCCCCTTCAAATCTCACGTTAAAATGTGATCCCCAATGTTGGAGATAGATGCCTCCTGAATGGCTTGGTGCTGTCCTCTTGGTAATGAATGAGTTCTTACCCTGTGAGTTAATGCGATATCTGGTTGTTTAAAAGAGACTGACACCTCTTCCCTGTCTCTCTTGCTTCCGCTCTCACCATGTGATATGCTGGTTTCCCTTCACCTTCCACCATGATTGGAAGGTTCCTGAGGCCCTCCCTGGAAGCAGGTGCCAGTACTATGCTTCATGTACAGCCTTCACAACAAGGAGCCAAATAAACCGCATTTCTTTATAAATTACCCAGCCTCAGGTATTTCTTTATAACAATGCAAATGGGCTAACAGAGTATCATTCATGGACAGTGAGTGTATTAGTCAATTTTCATGCTGCTGATAAAGACATACCCAAGACTGGGTCATTTATAAAGAAAAAGAGGTTTAATGAATTCACAGTTCCACATGGCTGAGGAGGCCTCACAGTTATGGCAGAAGGCGAAAGGCGCATCTTACATGGCAGCAGGCAAACAGCAAATGAGAACCAAGTGAAAGGCGAAAGGGGTTTCCCCTTATAAAACCATCAGATCTCATGAGACTTATTCACTACCACTAGAACAGTGTGGGGAAAACTGCCCCCATGATCCACTTACCTCTCACTGGGTCCCTCCCACAACATGTGAATTATGGGAGCTACAGTGCAAGATGAGATTTCAGTGGGGACACAGCCAAACCATATCAGACAGTAATAACTTTCAATTAAATATAGCTAGACTTTCTGTCAGTGGGTCACAGCAGTCTAGAGAACACATTGAAAAACTCTGGGAACAGCAGATATAGAGGTCAGATCTAGAGATTTTTAACAAAGTTTAGTGCTACAATGCATTGGTGACCACAGACAAAAGGTGTCTGTTGTTGTTATAGTTTGTTTTCTGTCTTGTTTTTCATCATGGGAGGACAAAAAGAAAAAATGGGGGCAATGGTGAAGGAGAAATGAAAAAGACCTGCTTTTCTATGGGTGGAAGCGACTAAACGAGAGAATAAATTTGGATCACACAACAAATGCAAATCAAGTTAGAAGCATGAAAGGCATGATTAAGGCCATGGTTCTAATAGAGATCAGCCAGCGGAACCAGGATCATGCCACACCGAGAGAGGCTGCAGAGCCATTGCCTTCTCTCCTGTCAAAGCTAAATTAATGAAATGGAACTCACAGAAGCACTATGTAATCAAATATTGGTGGGACACAAGCAAATTCTTAAAAAGTTTCATTGATCAGTGATAATATCTTTTGGTGTAAATATCTCCTCAAAACATTTCAGGAAAAAAAAAATAAAGCTATAATTTTACTTTAGAAATATTTAACTTTGTTATACTAGTTTACTTATTTTTTACCTAATACTTCTGATATATTGTTATGTAGGTTAAAGATGCTCGATTCATGCCACTGTGGAAACCACACATAATTTAGGCAATAATGCAAATTCTTTTCAAATTCTTTTATCAGTGTATTCACTTTATTTTTATTTCAAACACAATACAAAATTACAGGATGCTATCAAAGTGATGCTACAAAACCCCACTAAAATTTTTTCAATTCTTCAAATCACACACTTACACACACACACACACACACACCACATGCATTCCCCGTACAGACCTTTTTTTGGGGGGCCTGAGTAAATAATTGCATTTTATTTTCAATTTTTCATTTTGAAATAATTAAAGACTTACCAAAAATGTTGCAAAACTACGTGCCTTTTTGAAGTAAAGTCTTGAAAAAGTTGTTTGGTATATCCTTTATAGTAATAAAAGAAAACACGTGTATATTCTGTTGATTAAAGGCATGCTGAGATCGTCAGACATGTGATTTCATCAGAGACTCCAATAGAGAGCGCAGCTGTAACGACATCCTAAGAGTGTTCTAACTGAAATGTGTTGGAAGAAGGTTCTAATTTTTTTCAACCCTTCTCAAGTTGGCACTCAGCAGATTTCCACTCTATAAAAGTAACTCCTGCTCTGCAACTAATGTTCACAGATAAGCTCCAAACATATTTACAGCTCCATTTAAGTATAATGTACACACAGTAAAATTCACCCTTTTCAATGTGCAATTTAATGGGTTATGGCAGATGAATATCATCATTTGACCACAATCATGATCAAGATACAGAAAATCTGCATCATCACAAAACGTTTTCTTTTGCTGTTTTGCATTTGATCTTTTCTCCATTCCTGAACACAGGCAACCACTAATCTGCTTCTGTTTCTACAGTTTGCATTTTCTAGAGTATCCTATTAGTGGAATGATACATTGGTGTCTTTCATGTCTAGCTTCTTTCACTGAGCATAATGCTTTTGATATTCATTTATATTGCTGTTGTATCAGTTTGCTCCTTTTTATTGTTGAGTGGTACTCCATCTACAACTGGTTTATCCATTTACAAGTTGATGGACACATCTGCTATGAACTTCAAGGATGAGGCTTGGTACGGATATGTTTTTATTTATTTTGAGTCGCAGTGGAATTATTTGGCTATATGATCAGTACTAAGTTTAACATTAAAAGAAACTGCCAAACTGCTTTCCAAAATGTCTGTACCATTTTGAAGTCCCACTAGCCAGGTGTGAATAGCAATTCTTCACATCATGTGGTATGGTCAGTTCTGCTCGTGTCAGCCACTCCAGTGGGTGTACAGTGGTACCTCAATGTGGTTTTAACTTGAATTTCCCTGATGATGGGTAATGTTAAGTATCTTTTCATTTGTGTATTGGACATCATCTCTTTTTAAATTAAAATATCTGTACAAATATTTGGCCCATTTAGGTCAAAATATTACGTTAAATGAGTTATTTGTGTTTTGTTATTTAGTTTTTTAGTTATGTGTACATTCTAGATGAAAGTTCTTTATCAGACATATTTAAAATTATTCTGTCCCAATCTTTGGTTTGCCTTTTCATTTTTTGATGCTATGTTTTAAGTTGCAAAAGTCTTAATTTCATGAAGTCCAACTTACTATTTTTTTCCATTTTCATCCATCCTTTTCTTATCTAAAAAATTTTTAGCTATAGTAAGATTATTAAAAATTTTTCCTATTCAGTAAGCTTTATACTTTTTATATTTACATTATGTATAAAATACATGTTGAGTTAATTTGAGGATATGGTGTGAGGTAATTCTGAAGTTCATATTCTCCATTTAATATCCAATTTTAATAGTACCATCTTTATAAAGACATTGATTTCCTTATTGAAATATTTTGGCAACTTTGGCCATGTAAGGCAGGATATATTTCTAAATTATTTATTCTGTTTCACTGATATATATGTCTTCTTCATGCCAGTAAGTTTTCTGTACTGTTTAGTGTAGCTTTACAATATGTCTTGAAATTTGGAAAGTTTTCCAACTTTATTCTTCTTTCTAAAACATGCTCTGGCTATTCTAGGACTTCTGCATTTAAAAAAAAAAATTAGAATCAGCTTTGTAATTTCTCCAAAAAGGCCTATAGGTTTGACTGGGATTGTGCCAAATCTGGAGATCAGTTTCAGAAGAATTATCATCTAATAAGTATGACATGTATATTTACCAATGAACTTGATACATATTTCTACCTATTAAATCTCTCGTATTAGTGATTTAGAAATTTTGGCTCAGCATACCTTTTATTAAATTTATTCTGAATTATTTTATTATTTTTGAGGCTATTATAAGTTAAATTGCTTACATAATTTTATTTTCTAATTGGTGTTGATTGTGTATAGAAACACAATTGATTTTATTTATTGATCTTTCATCCTACAACTTTGTTAAATTCACTTCATACCTCTAGCACACTTCTGCAGATGCCTAAGGATTTTCTATGTATATGTTTACATCACGTGAGAATAGTATTTTTCTTTCTTCCCAACTTGGGTGTCACTTATTTCTTATTTTCTTTTCTTTTCTCTTTATTTCTTTCTTCTTTCTGTCCATTCCTCCTTCCTTCCCTTCTTTCTTTCTCCCTGTTTTAGAATCAGTTTTGTAATTTATCCAAAAGGACCTATAAGGTTTCATGGGAATTCCACTGAATCTAGAGATCAATTTCAGGAGAATTATCATCTCATAAGTATTAAATATTTATCAATGAATTTGGTATATATTTCCACTTATTTAATATTGAATGCAATACTTTAAAGAACTAGGGAGAGAGGACATCATTGCATTTTTCATAATCTTATGTAGAAAGTATTAAGGCTTTCACCATTTTAAGTAAGATGTTTGCTATAGATTTTTTGTAAACACATAATCAGTTTGAAAATGTACTTTTCTATCCTCAGTTTGCTGGGAGTTTTTAATTTAAAAAATGTGTTACATTTTGTAAATTCCTTTTTTGCATCTATTGAGAGTGTCACGTGATTTTTCTTTTTTTCTGTCAGCATGGTAGATTTTCAGTTGTTGAAACCAACTTGAGATAAACCCCACTTGGTTAAAACACATTATCATTTTTAAATATTCCTAGACTCAATTTGCTAATATTGTATTAAGAATGTTGCATCTAAGTTCATAATGGTTATCAGTCTGTCATTTTTGAGTTGTGATATCTGTATTTGTTTCTGATATCGAGAGAATCCACGTAAAACATCTACTTCTGTCATCAGTAATAATCTGACCAGGGATAACACCAACAGTTAGAGAGGAACCTGTCATTACCTGTGGCAGCAGAGATATCAGAGATTCCAAAAAGAAAAGCAAGGTTAAAATTTCAAATATAATCACATGAAATATCAGAAAGCCAGGGGATAGAAATATAGGAGAGCAAAATCTTAGAGGTCAAAACAAGTAGTTAAGTACTGCACATGATAATAAAAAGTAAAATCTTTTCCTAAGGCAGAGCCTGGCTGCTGCCTAGCTTCTTTGACAATTCTTGGTAGGCTTTCATGGCTTTATAAGGGCTTATACTTTAGGTAAAGTTATAGTCAGGGAAACGGTGGGTGTAGGTTGGCTCTGTAGAAATGAAGCATTACAGGAGCACTGCAGTGAGAAAGAAACTGATACTGATGATACTTCGGTCACACTAATAATACATGCTAATGATAATCATAGCAATCATGGTAATGACAGAAAATATATATATAATATTAACATGCTTCTATTTGCACATATACATATGTGAATAGAAACATTGATTTAAAGACATGAAAGTATAGAAATAGCCTACACCTGATAAAGATATGCTCATACACAATAACAAACCTCAGTATAAACAGAGATTTTGATGTATCACAGAATTCTGCAATAGATCACAATTTTGACACTATGGGAAGTGTCATTTTCAGAACTTTTCTTTATCTCCATTATCTCCATTCTCTATTTCCAACATTCCTGGAGACTGAACTCAAGGATCAGTAAATATTCTCAACCTTAACCATAGCAGACTTCATTCATCCCATATATGCTTGTTATTTTTCCCCATTGACAGAAGGCATTGTACCATGAAATATACAACATATCTCTGACACACCTGACGAAAACAAACAATGGGGAAAGATTGACTATTTAATAAATGGTGATGGGAAAACTGGCTAGCCAAATGAAGAAAGCTGAAAGTGGACCCCTTCCTTACACCTTATAAAATAATTAACTCAAGATGGATTAAAGACTTAAACATAAGATCTAAAACCATAAAAACTCTAGAAGACAACCTAGCCAATACCATTCAGAACATAGGCATAGGCAAGACTTCACGACTAAAACACCAAAAGCAGTGGCAACAAAAGCCAAAATTGAGAAATGGGATCTAATTAAACTAAAGATAGCTTCTGCACAGCAAAAGACACTATCATCGGAGTGAACACACAACCTACAGAGTGGGAGAAAATTTTTGCAATCTATCCATCTAACAAAGGGCTAATATCCAGAATCTACAAGGAACTTAAACAAATTTACAAGAAAAAAACAACCCCATCAAAAAGTGGGAAAAGGATATGAACAGACACTTCTCAAAAGAAGACATTTATGCGGCCAATAAACACATGAGAAAAAGCTCATCATAGGCTGGGCGTGGTGGCTCACGCCTGTAATCCCATCACTTTGGGAGGCCAAGGCGAGTGGATCACAAGGTCAGGAGTTTGAGACTTGCCTGCCCACTATGGTGAAACTCTGTCTCTACCAAAAACACACAAAAAAACTTTAGCCAGGCGTGGTGGTATATATCTGTAATCCCAGCTACTCAAGAGGCTAAGGCAGGAGAATTGCTTGAACCCATTAGGTGGAGGTTGCAGTGAGCCGAAATTGTGCCACTGCACTCCACCCTGGGTGACAGAGTGAGGCTGTCTCGAAGAAAAAAAAAAAAAAGCTCATCACCCCTGGTCCAATGAGATACCATCTCGCGCCAGTTAGAATGGCAATCATTAAAAAGTCAGGAAACAACAGGTGCTAGAGAGGATGTGGAGAAATAGGAATGCTTTTACACTGTTGGTGGGAGTGTAAATTAGTTCAACCATTGTGGAAGACAGTGTAGCAATTCCTCAAGGATCCAGAACTAGAAATATCATTTGACCTAACAGTCTCATTACTAGGTACACATCCAAAGGATTATAAATCATTCTACTATAAAGACACATTCACACATACGTTTATTGCAGCACTATTCACAAGAGCAAAGACTAGGAACCAACCCAAATGCCCATCAATGATAGACTGGATAAAGAATATGTGGCACATATACACCATGGAATACCATGCAGCTATAAAAAAGGATGGATTAATGTCTTTTGCAGAGACATGGATGAAGCTGGAAACCATCATTCTCAGCAAACTATCACAAGAACAGAAAACCAAACACCACATGTTCTCACTCATAAGTGGGAGTTGAACAATGAGAACACATAGACACAGGGAGGGGAACATCACACACTGGGGCCTGTCAGTGGGTAGGAAGGAAAGAGGAGGGATAGCATTAGGAGAAATACTTAATGTAGATGACGAGTTGATGGGTGCAGCAAACCACGACAGCACATGTATACCTATTTCACAAAACTGCAAGTTCTGCAAATGTATCCCAGAACTTAAAGTGTATGTATGTGTGTATATATATATACACACAAATGTAAATGTAAATGTAAATAAATTGAAAATGGTAAAAATAGAAATATGTTTCCTACACAAATAGCGACATAATAAAGCAAGATAGAATGTATGTTTGAGTTAAAAAAAATTGCTTAGAAGACAACTTGAATTCCATTCCAAGGAACTAGTTTTCAAAAGTTTACAACCAGATTTCAGTTTGGCAAAAGGCAACAATGCTGTTTTGAAAATAATTTCTGAAAAGAGCTTCCCCAGCAGTTCCAAATGGCAGTCCTGATACAAGGAAGTAGGGGCAATTTTGTTACCACCAGGAACATTGAATTTATTTTCAGACCTTGAAATTCTGGGAGGCCCTCGAATAATAATCAACTACAATATTTTACTTTACATAGAAATATTGTTTTAATGTTAATATAAAAGCTTGTATATGAACTAAAATTGTCAATCTGCCACTTTTAAGAAAGAAGAATCCATTATGTCCCTAATCTATAGTGAGTTGATATGTTCCATAAGCAGTTCTGGAAGGAGGCTACACTTAGAGCATAAATTGGTATAGATCGCTTTGCTCTCACAGATAGCGACACAATATTTTCTGCTGAATGGGAAAAAGTTTGAAGGCATAAATCAAGATAAAGCAATCATCTGACAAAGAATTACAAAGAGGCCCCATACCTTTTTCTTAGTGAACTCCGTGTGACACATTGATTTTCCACTGAAGATAAAAGCCAAAATCATGTGTCATCAATAGAAAGCAAGCAAAACTATTTGGTTCAATATGTTATGGTACTTAACGAAAAAAAACTTGCAGAGAAAAGACAAATCTAAAATGTTGCACATGATTCAAACAAGTCTGGATCAGAAGAGACATTTCAGAGGTCACTGCTAGAGAGTCGAGGATACATTAGAGAGAAATAAACTCCTGCTTTTTTGTTTATCTACTTACATACACAGATACTGTCTGATGAAGATGATTGATATCAGGTATGGTATTTGATGGTATAGTCATTTACAAAATAATTCATCCCTTATGATCTAATGCAATTTTCTTCATATTACACGTGTATATTTAAATACTTCCTTGTGAAGTGGAGGCTAGCCAGGCTGCTGTTAGCATATCCAGTACATTTCTGCAAATTCCAAAATGGCAAATCCCACAGTTGAAATTTCAACCTCTCTAGCGTCCCTCGGCTGGAGTGCATAATCACGGCAAAAGTCTGCAACATCAGAGGTGGCCGCCACAGACACAAAGTCTATGTTTCTCACTCCATTCTACCAAATCTAGTCAGCAGTCTGGGTGAGGGGGCTTGGCAGTATCTATGAGCAGAAAGCATTCAAATGGCTGGTATATGTGCTTCTGGGGAAACTAAGGGGAAAAAAGAGAGAGGGAGGGAGGGAGGGAACAAGAAAGAAGAAGGAAACTCAAGGAGAGAGGAAGGGAAGGAGGCTGGCAAGAAGGGATGGAGGGAGCAAGGGAGGGAGGAATAAAGGAAGGAAGTTACACCAAGTTTCAAAACTGGCCACGGACTGAGAAGGATTAAGAGACAAACGGAATTGAAAGCATTTATGTTCATACTCGGTATTTTTCTTACCCATTCTTGCAAATTAGTAATTTAAAAATTTTCATTTCCACAAATCCACGTGTTTTCTTGTTCCTCTCTCTCCGCTCTTTTTCCTTCTTTCCTTCCTGCCTTTCTTCTTTCTTTTCAACATAGGTTATATAAATGTGTGAGAGCTATCACTAGTCTACATTAATCATCAGGATTTCCCTGTATATTTCCAATTAAGATGACCCATAATAATATTCTACTGTAATTTTGGAGGGTCCAAAATACTAGATGGCATTTAGTGTTTTGGAAATCATGACAAGTCTAACAGGACTTTAAAAAACCTATCAAGACATCTGATGTGTTTTCTTGCCCATACACTCTTTAATGAGGTCTGCTTGACCCTTTCTTCTTCCCTTCTCTAGTCATGGGTTCTTCACACTGAAAACTAAGCTTTGCATCAGTGTTTGACGAACAGGTGACATAATAAACTGCAGTTACATTTTAAATTCAGCTCAAGATGGTAGATGAGAAATCTAAGATTGTGAAGTGAGATTTAGCATGCTGTTCAGTATGCAACAAATCTGAGTGTTGCTCACACAGGATTCATACCAACAGGCTCCTTCCAAAACCTTTCAATGCAAATTCTAGCAAATGCACACTTGGAAGAAAAATGTTCCATGAAGTTGTATATGTAAATTTATACTTTCAGCATTTATGTATATAATTTCAGGGGAAGTGGGATCAACTTAACATTATTAAACATAGTCCAATGATACTTACAACATAACTTCAGAAACATTTTATTACTAGAAGTATTTTAAAAAGGATGTACCATTTAGGATTTAAGACACACCCCACAAATGAAAAAACAAATGAGATTATAAACAACATTTTTTAAGAAAATTATGCCATCTCTTTCACTACAAAATCCTCCTGGGGGAAAAATATCTTTTCCTTCATTATTAAAGGATGTTATCAGAGCACAGTGGAATTCTTTCAGATTTAGTCAGAAGGTTCTCTGGAGTTGAGAGATCTATTGGAGAATATTTTCTTTGAAAGTCCATGTCCTTTCCCCAGGCCTACATCATATATAAATAAACATTTCAGAAAAGGGGCCATGTTAGGAAAAAGTGGGTTGAAGATTGTAAGACCTGGTTCCTGGGTGCCAAATAATTCACAAGTTGGAATAAGCTGGGTTTCTGTAACACTTCTCTATGACTGCCATTGATACTGAACTATGCCAAGGCACTAAGTCCTACCAAGGAAAAGCAGGAGGAAAACAGGTGTAAGAAAACGTTTCCTGTCAGTGTGTCCAGAGATAGCATGAGTCAACAGTGGCTCCTCATGAAGCCATCGATTCATAACACTGGAGTATCTAGAATGCATCTGGGTCGAATTATTAAAAAGAAAGTTCTTCTCAAGCTAGTTGTAATGGTAGCTACTTTAAAAAATTAATGTTCTGCGATTCTGATAAAAACCTATGTGGTGAACCAACAATAAAGGCGGCTGGAGATATTGGTATGAAATAGTTATTTTTCCTTATATACCTGGACGTTCATATAAGAAATTATACTTTTGGAAGGTCTGTCATATTCTCAGTGTATAAGAGTTGAATCATTTTTAGAAGTTATTGTCAGAATTTTGCTTTAATAGTGCAATAAAGTGTGCATTCTCTCTCTCTCATTTTCATTCAACAGCCTCTACAAATTGAGCCTGGCTCAAAGGTCTTTCCCTCTTGGAATATGACTCCTCCCCTGTCCCTCTACATAGGCTGTTCTATAACAAATTATTTTGCTGTCTTGATTTTTCAGAGACCTCATGCTAGTAGTAGAGAGCCAGGAGAAAGTGAGATGTCCTATATAAAAGGCCTGCTAGAAAAAGAAATCAGCACTGAGTTCTAAGGATACTGAACAACTTTTTAAAAAACAAGCAAGCCATATTAAACACATTAGTTACAACCAAATTAGATAAAACCATGAAAATTATCCAAGAAGAAAAAGTACATCACCTGTCTAGGTTTAAAATTGCTTAAGGCTGCCATCCAAGGACCATCTATGATAACAAATACAGTAGTCTGTATTGACACAAAGTTTTAGTGATAGACGTAATTACATTCTTCTGCTGGTGGTGTTCTAGAATAAATGGAATATCTGCTGATCAAATCTGAATGCATCCCATAATATTAGCATGTAGGATCCCAGATCTGCAGGCACTATCTCTTTCTCAGATCTACACTTTGAATATTATGTTAGTTAAAATGAGAAGTATGTTAGAAAATGTCTTTTACAAAAGAAATATTGGCTGAGTATGGTGGCTCATGCCTGTAATCCCAACACTCTGGGAGGCCAAGGTGAGAAGATCTCTTGAGCTCAAGAATTTGAGACCAGCTTGGGCAACATATCTATAAAAAATTTTAAAACTTAGCCGGTGTGGTGGTGCACACCTATAGGCACAGCTACTTCAGAGGCTGAATCAAGAGGATCACTTGAGCTTGGGAGTTTGAGGTTGCAGTGAACTATGAACATGGCACTGAACTCCAGTCTGGGCAACAGAGTGAGAACTTGTCTTCAAAAAAATAAAAAAGAAGAAAAAAATAGGAAATATTGTGTTCACATCTGCTATGGTACTCTTTCTTATATAAACTATTTCTTTGCAGTATTCTAGAGGATTTAAGACAAATTTACCACTGAATAATTTCATATGGTATATTATTGCATTAGTATAGTATGTTATTATATAATTAGTATAAGTGACCAGTGCTGCAACAACCACATTCCAAAAAGTATTGTGATCCTCCAAAATTACAATGTCTAAATGACATTATTCTCCTTCATGAGACCATTATACCTTAATTTTTCAGCACCATGAAAATCTACAAATGCCCTCTAAAATATATTTAGAAAACGTGGGGAAAAAATAGATACAGTTTCAGAAGATACATATATTTTGAAAATTAGCCTTTTTGGAATAAATTATTCTTTATGACATATAAATAAACACATTTTTCAGACTGGCGGGGTAACATTTGCATCAGTCAAAATAATTAGATTACTAAAACCTGTAATCTTATTAGAAAAATGGTTTATTCAGAGAATCATTGGAATTATTAGCCTTCAAGCTGCTATAGATTGAATCTGATCAAAATAATTAAGATAATATTATTTCATTTTTCAGTATAATATCTCCTTAGTATTTTTGTTTATTTAATATGTGATTATATTTACTTCTGTGAATAATATGGATGAAGATCATTACAGTGTCAAGATCACTGGGTTCAGAGCACAGAAACCTCAAGTCTATTCTTTTTTCTTAAATACCTGTAAGACTTTAAAGAAGACAGAGTTTCTGGACTCTAATTTCTCTATCTGTAGAATAAATGGGTTAGACCAAATAACTCCTTTCTGCTTATAAATTTTCTAATTATATGACTGAGCTTACACCTGGAAAACAGTCTATCTCCTGTATAAATTAATGATAGAAATGAAAACCACCACGTTTCATGAAATTAACCACATAAATATCAACATCAACTGCTCAGAAGGACTTAAGTGCAAGTATCACAGGAATTCTGAAGCACAGAGAACTAAATATAAGAAATGTAGCATTCTTCGTATTTTCAAAGAAGATTTTAATAATATATGTAAACACAGTAGCCTGTTCATAAGAAAAAAGAAAAGGGACGTCTTAGCATATTCAGGGTTCAACCAAAACTACTACTGGAATGTAAATCAAAGTAATATTCACCTAACTGTCATAATTGGCATGAATAATTTTAAGTAAAACACTTTTATTTGATATTAAATGTGAACAATAAGCCAAAACAGAGAAAATTAATCAATTGATCATTTATTGAAACTGAAATAAAAATATATAATTATTGAAGTCTCTTATATACATAAACCAATCATTGCTTAAATGAGCTGACATACTAGCTCCATAGTTTTATGTCACTAAGGAACTCTTTTGAACACAATAAAGAAACCAGAATTGAGCACAAAGAATGATGAACTGGGAAGTTCATGGCTTTCTATCTACTAATTAGGAGTACAATCATTCAGTCAAACAGCCACTCAACAAACATTTAGCATACAGCTTCTGGATACCAGGTACTGGTGTAGGTGCTAGAGCAACAAGGAAATAGTCCCTGCATTCAGTGAGCTCACAGGCAAGTAAACAAGTAAGTATAAAGACTGCATGACTGATTGGGAGCGGTGGTTCATGCCTGTAATCCCAGCACTTTGGGAGGCCAACGTGGGCAGATCACGAGGTCAAGAGATCGAGACCATCCTGGCCAACATAGTGAAACCCCGTCTCTACTAAAAATACAAAAATTAGCTGGGCACGGTGGTGCACGCCTGTAGTTACTTGGGAGGCTGAGGCAAGAGAATCAGTTGAACCTGGAAGGTAAAGGTTGCAGTGAGCTGAGATCACACCACTGCACTCCAGCCTGGTGACAGAGTGAGACTCTGTCTCAAAAAAAAAAAAAAAAAAAGACTCCATGATAAATGTGTATCTACAAAGGGCACAAAGGAATGAGTAGCTAATCCCCAAAGCCATATGGAGCAGTCAGTATAAGCTTCAGGAAAAGAAACTGAAGTAAAAAGCTAACCTGAATCTGAAAAAAATGAGTAGGTATTTTCCAAGCACGTTTCAGGGGAAAAGTTGCAGGATGCAGAAGTCCTCCCAAGTACAAAAAGAGAATGAACTCTGGACAACTGGCAATTTATGGCACACAGGAATCAGTAAATGTAGGGATGAGAGGCACACAGAAACATGGGCAAAAACAGGAATTTTGACTTTATTCCATAAATCATGGAAAGCCACCAATGGGTTTTAAGTAATAAAATACTAAGACCAGGTTTGCATTTTAGAAAGATCAATTTGATTTCAGTGAGGAGGTCCAAAAATGAGAGCAGCAAGGCCAGATAGAAGTCCTGCTGCAACTAGCTATGGTTAGAGATGCAGACCAAAACTAAGGTGAAATCATTTAGAAGAAAGAACGTGGATATAAGAGCCATTGGTTTGGCCTCTCCACATCATTTTTTTAATTTTATTTTCATTTATTTATTTATTTATTTTTTGAGACAGAGTCTCGCTCTGTCACCCAGGCTGGAGTGCAGTGGCGTGATCTTGGCTCACTGCAAGTTCTGCCTCCTGGGTTCACACTATTCTCCTGCCTCAGCCTCCCGAGTAGCTGGGACTACAGGCACGTGCCACCACGCCCAGCTAATTTTTTCTATTTTTTAGTAGAGATGGGGTTTCACCATGTTAGCCAGGATGGTCTCGATCTCCTGACCTCGTGATCCACCCACCTCGGCCTCCCAATGTGCTGGGATTACAGGCTTGAGCCACCATGCCCAGCTGGCCTCTCCACATCTTTACTGTTATACTGATAACATGGGGATGAAAATAAATATTATTTGTATTTAAACTATTATTGTTATGTGAAAATTAAACAAATAACATACTATGATAACATCGGAGGTTCAAGAAATATTAAGTCTTGAAAATAGGAAAGATGAAAGGAAGGAAACAGGGAGTGGGGAGGAAAGTAGGAGAAAGGAGAGAATATAGGAATGAGAGAGGAGGAAAATAATAAGAAAGAAGTAGAAAGCTAGGTACGGTGGCTCATGACTGTAATCCCAGCACTTTGGGAGGCCGAATCAGGCAGATCACAAGGTCAGGAGTTCAAGACCAGCCTGGCCAATATGGTAAAACCTTGTCTCCACTAAAAATACAAAAATTAGCTGGGTGTGGTGGCAGGCACCTATAGTCCCAGCTACTCGGGAGGCTGAGGCAGGAGAATCACTTGACCCTGGGAGGCAGAGGTTGCAGTGAGCTGAGATCACACCACTGCACTCCAGCCTGGGTGACAGAGAAAGATGCTGTCTCAAAAAAAAAAAAAAAAGAAAAAAAAAAAAAGAAAGAAGTAGAAAAAGATATAGTATTTCTTAATCAGCAGAAGCTACTCTTATTTTTCAATACTCTACCTTTCTAATGTATCATTGACAAGGAAAGGTCTTGAATAATTGACTGAAGTCAGAATAGGTAAGGCACTCTACCTGTGGATACATGAGAGGCCTTAAAAAGTTCATGGAAAATGTATATTATGAAAAAAACTATGCAAAGGTTTCAATTTTGGCAGCAAAATAAACTCATACTAATTTATTATAGCATGTTTGAACAGGATCTAGTTTGAGACAGTAAGAAGGAGTAGACATTAGTTTGAAAAGAGCCCCTAGCAGAGCAATGTAAATTCTGCTAAAATTGAAGCAAGAACAAACATTAGATTATGATGAAGCTTGAGTGAAAGAATGGTGAAATCACTGATGCTTTACAAGAAGCTTGAGGGGACAATGCACCAAAGAAATCAGTAGTTCACAAGCGGACAGCTTTTTTAAAGAAGAAACGAGATGATGTGGAAGATGAAGTCCACAGGGACAGATCATCCATATCAATTTGCAAGGAAAAAAATTAATCTTGTTTGTGCCCTAATTGAAGAGGACTGATAATCAACAGCACAAACAATAGCCAACATCGTAGACATCTTAATTGGTTCAGCTTACACAGTTCTGACTAAAAAATTAAAGTTGAACCAACTTTCCACTGCATGGGTGCCAAAAGTGTTGTGCTCAGATCAGCTGCAGACAAGAGGAGAGCTCTCAATGGAAATTTTAAAGAACTAGGGTCAAGATCCTGAAGGATTTCTTTGAAGAATTGTAACAGAAGATAAAACATGGCTTTCCCAGTATGATCCTGAGGGCAAAACACAATCAAAGCAATGGCTACCAAAGGTGGAAGTGGTCCAGTCAAAGCTAAAGGGGATCACTCAAGAGCAAAGGTCACGGCAACAGTTTTTTGGGGACATTCCAGGCATTTTGCTTGTTGACTTTGTGGAAGGTCAAAGAACAATAATATCTGCATATCATGAGAGTGTTTTGAATAAGTTAGCCAAAGTTTTAGGCCAAAATACCTGGGAAAGCTTTAGCAGACAGTCCTCTAACACCACAATGTTTCTGCTCATTCCTGTCATCAAGCAAAGGCAATTTTGTGAGAGTCTCAATGGGAAATTGTCAGGCATCCACCTTACAGCTCTGATTTGGCTCCTTCTGACTTCTTTTTGTTTCCCAATCTCAACAAATGTGGAAAGGGCACCCATTTTTCTTAAGTTAATAATGTATAAGAGACTGCATTGACATTGTTAAGTTCCCAGGACCATCAGTTCTTTAGGGATGAAAACCGAAGATCACATTTTCAATGTTTATCTTTTAACTTCATTTTTCCACAAACTTTTTGAAGTTTCACCATACAAATGTCTCCATACAAATGAGCACTTGCAAAATAAGCAGAGAGTCTCATTCAATGGACAGAAAGTTCTGTGCCATCTAAAAATTATCTTAAGCAAGTTCAATGTGTAGCAACAGACTGTATTGAGAAATATCAGTTAGGTTGACTTCTGCAATGACCATGATGGAGTAACAAGAACTAGACTTTCTCTCCCTCCTGAAACAACCAAAAAAATGGCCAAAATGTATGCCACAAAAGTTTGCAAGACCCTGTAAAGTCAGTCTCAAACAAGGTGAGCCTATCAACGGCCCTAATTTATGCCTGGAGAAAGTTTTCCAGCCCACTACTCCAGGAGAAAAGCCCAAGAGGAGCCCATCGTTCTCCCTGAGCTGAGGGGACAGAGCTGAGAGTCCACAGAAACCATGTTGACATGAGCTCTCAGGACAAGGTTTCCGAGAAGAAGGGGCTGCACAGAAAGAGAACTCCAGAGCTCTGCAAAGGGTCCCCCTAAAGTACATAGCTAAGTAATTGTTAGGACAGGCCTAGAGAAAAGTACCTACGGTTGGGGAAACAACACCCAGATAAGATGAAAAGTAACAGTACACATGCTCACCAAGGTCCAGTAATAGTGCTTATTTTATCAGCCAAACCAGGAACACCTCAAGATTCCCAGGGATACCCAGAAGGATCTTGCCTCACTAGTTGGGAGTGATTAGCTCTAAAATGAGAACTGGTCTGATCCCACCTAATGAATTTTTAAAGCAAGACCAAAAAGAGTCAAACTCTTTCCAACTAAACTTAAATACATACCAATACAAAGATCAAGAATATTTATATATACTTCCAGCACTCAATAAGATAAAAGTCACCATATCTGACATCCAGACACAGTTTAGCAGAGACACAACAGTAACAACAAAAGACAGAAGAACGTGGCTCATAATAAGGAGAAAAATCACTGAGTCAGAACTGATCCAGAGTAAATCAAGGTGCCAGAGTTATCAGTTAAGAACATTCAAATGCTTATTGAAACAGTATTCTATATGTTCTAAAATAGAGACATGCAAGATACACTAAAGGAGGCTGGGCGCAGTGGCTCACGCCTGTAATCTCAGCATTTTGTGAGGCCGAGGCAGGTGGATCACGAAGTCAGGAGTTCAGGACCAGCCTGACCAATATGGTGAAATCCCATCTCTACTAAAAATACAAAAATTAGCGGGGCATAGTAGCATGCGGCTGTAGTCCCAGCTACATGGTAGGCTGATAGCACGTTAGTCATTAAAGAAGAAAAGATAGACACCTCTCAAAATAAAATATAGAGAGAAAATAAACTTTTAAAAAACATGAACAGAGCAATAGTAGACAGTAAATTTCAAGTAACTGAATTTACGTGTAATCTCAGTTCCCAAAGGAGAGGAGAGGGAAGATGTGAAAACATTTGGGACTTTGAGTCAGGCAAAGCTTTCTTTGATATGACCCCACAGCATGATTTATATAATAATATATTGATAAGAAGAACTCATCCAATTTAAAAAAAAGAATCTGCTCTTCAAAAGAATCTATTAAGAGACTGAAAAGACAAGCTGCAGGCTGGGAGAAAATATTTGCAATTCATATATCTGATGAAAGGCTTGCATCAAAAATATATTTTAAAAGCTCAAAATTTAATAATGAAAAACAAACAACCCCATTTAAAACTTGGGTGAAAGACTGGAACAGACATTTCAAAGTAGACATTTGTTTGGTAAATAAGCACATATGCTCAACATAATTAATGCTTAGGGCAATGCAAATTAAAACCAAAATGAGACGCCACTATCTATTTTTAAATAGCTAAGATTAGCATGACTGATAATAGCCAAGCACTGGCTTGGATGTGGAGAAGCTGAAACTCTCATACACTGCTGATGGGAATACAAAAAAGTGTAACCTTTGAAAAACAGTTTAAGAGTCCCTTAAAAAGTTAAACATACTTCTGCCGTAAGACTCAGCCATTGCACTCCTGGGTATTTACCCAAGAGAGATAAAAGTAGGTGTTCATATAATGATATCAACACAAATGTTCATAGCACATGTATTCATAATAGCCCAAACTAGAAACAGTCTAAATATCAATCAATACATTAATGAATTAACTTGCTTTATCCGAATTAATTATGGATACATACTATAACATGAATGAATCTCAAAATAACTATACTAAGTGAAACAAGGCAGACTCTAGAGGTAAAACATGCAGAGAAAAAAACATAAAATGTCAGACAAAAAAGTGCATAGTGTAAAATTTTATTTATATACATTTTTTGACTGTATAAATTACTGTCCAGTGACAGAAAGCAGTTTGGTGGTTTTTAAGGGCCAGGAATGAGGGGCCAGAGAAATGTATTATAAAGAGGCATCAGGAAACTGGAGGTGAAGTATATTTCCATCACCTCGATTGTGTGCTGATGGTTTCTAAACTTTCAATATTTTTAGTTTATTATATGTTATACAAAATAAAGCTTGTAATAAAAATCAAAAGATTGAGCCATCCTTATTTTCTCTATAAAAGAGCAGAATTCTCCTTTTAGAGATTTGGAAAGATTATTAAAAGATAAGTTACAAAATACAGTACCTGACACGTGTAAAATATTAAATAATTACTAGCCATGCTTAATTATTTTGTTTTAAGTCTATATGAGTCAAGTTTTAGTAGAAATATGGGCTAGAAAAAAAAAACAGAAAGCGGGACTCTGTGATCCGACTTGGGCTTATAGAACAGACTGCACTAGTTTGTTGTCATGCTGCTAATAAAGTCATATCCAAGACCGGGTAATTTAGAAAGGAAAGAGGTTTAATGAACTCACAATTCCACATGGCTGGGGAGGCCTCACAGTCACGGCAGAAGGCAAAAAAGAAGCAAAGGCACATCTTAAATGGTAGCAGAGAAGAAAGCTTGTGTAGGGAAACTCCCATTTTAAAAGCATCAGATCTCGTGAGACTTATTCGCTACCAGGAGAACAGTAGGGGGAACCCGCCCCTATGATTCAATGATCTCCACCTGACTCCATCCTTGACATGCGGGGATAATTACAATCAAGGTGAGATTCGGGTGGAGACACAGCCGAATCATATCAATGACTAATGAGAGTTACGTCCAGAACCTAATGAAAACCTGTCTGAGGCCACATTCCCTGTAAAGCAGATTTGAGATAGAGATTTGTGTAGAGAACATTTAACTGGGTAAAATCCTAGGAGCCAACAACTGTGGCGAAAAAGCTGAATTGGACAAAGGGAGTTGAGATGTGAGGCAGTCACAACAAATACCTCAGCTAATCTCAAGGGGGAGCTGAGAAGCTGGGGTGACCCTTCAGAGTTGCCCTAAATTGAGGCAGGAGTATGGAGTTTTAATACCTTTCACTGGCCATTCTTCAGATAAGAGTTGTCCCCAAGGATGGACATCAGCTTGACAAGTTATTAATTAGATCTCCTGAGAATAAATTCTAGAGAGAATCAGCTGAGAGGCATGATTTGCCAACACTCCCAATAGCTGGGCAAACTTCAGTTTTGAGGGAGGATTTGGGTTACACATAAAAGTCTCCACAACCAATTATTCATGGGAAATTCTATGTAGGCAGAGCTATTTCATGGCCAGTTAATCAAAACTACATAATCTATTTGGTTAAGCAAAAGAAATTAAAAAGATAAAATAAAATCTATATATTAACACTCAAAAGTTTTTAATGCATTTGCCTTGCATTTCGTATGTTTTGCCTTGCATTTCGTATATTTTGCCTTGCATTTGTTTATTTGCTTTCAAAAACCTTTAGAGAACAATAATTACTAATATAATATGGAGTAGCACAGCATAGATGAGGGAAGCTAACTCTCTCCCTTTTCCCAGAACCTGGAACAGCTAAAGATCCTAAGCATTGTCAGCTTTGGTATCTAACATAGTTTGGATGTTTGTCCCCTTCAAATCTCACGTTAAAATGTGATCCCCAATGTTGGAGATAGATGCCTCCTGAATTGCTTGGTGCTGTCCTCTTGGTAATGAATGAGTTCTTACCCTGTGAGTTAATGCGATATCTGGTTGTTTAAAAGAGACTGACACCTCTTCCCTGTCTCTCTTGCTTCCGCTCTCACCATGTGATATGCTGGTTTCCCTTCACCTTCCACCATGATTGGAAGGTTCCTGAGGTCCTCCCTGGAAGCAGGTGCCAGTACTATGCTTCATGTACAGCCTTCACAACAAGGAGCCAAATAAACCTCATTTCTTTATAAATAACCCAGCCTCAGGTATTTCTTTATAACAATGCAAATGGGCTAACAGAGTATCATTCATGGACAGTGAGTGTATTAGTCAATTTTCATGCTGCGGATAAAGACATACCCAAGACTGGGTAATTTATAAAGAAAAAGAGGTTTAATGAATTCACATATCTGTACCGCTACCTGTATAAATATGGAAATATCTTCACCGCTACCTGTACAAACATGGAAATATCTACACCGCCATCTCTTTAAACATGGAAATATCTACACTGCTATGTGTATAAACAAGGAAATATCTACAGCGCCATCTCTATAAACATGGAAATATCTACACCGCTATCTGTATGAACATGAAAATATCTACAGCGCCATCTGTATAAATATGGAAGTATCTACACCGCCATCTGTATAAACATGGAAATATCTACACCGCCATCTGTATAAACATGGAAATATCTACACCGCCATCTGCAAAAACATGGAAATATATACACCGCCACATATATAAACATGGAAATATCCAAGACGCCATCTCTATAAACTTGGAAATATCTACACCGCGATCTCTATAAACATGGAAATATCTACACCGCTATGTGTATCAACATGGAAATATCTATACCGCTATCTCTATAAACATGGAAATATCTACACCGCTATCTGTATAAACATGGAAATATTTACAACGCTATCTGTATGAACATGGAAATATCTACACCGCTATCTGTATAAGCATGGAAATACCTACACCGCTATCTGTATAAACATGGAAATACCTACACCGCCATCTGTATAAACACGGAAATATCTACACCGCCATCTCTATAAACATTGAAATATCTACAATGCCATCTGTATGAATATGGAAATAACTACACCGCCACCTGTATAAACATGGAAATATCTACACCGCCATCTGTTTAAACATGGAAATATCTATACCGCTATATGTATAAACATGGAAATATCTAAAACGCTATCTCTATAAACATGGAAATATCTACACCGCTATCTGTATAAACATGGAAATACCTACACCGCCATCTGTATAAACATGGAAATATCTACACCGCCATCTCTATAAACATGGAAATATCTCCACCGCCATCTCTATAAACATGGAAATAATTACACCGCTATCTCTATAAACATGGATATATCTACACCGCTATCTGAATAAACATGGCAATATCTACACTTCTGTCTGTGAAACAGGGAATTATCGACACCGCTATATCTATAAACATGGAAATATCTACACGACTATCTCCATTAACATGGAAATATCTACACCAATATCTCTGTAAACATAGAAATATCTATACCGCTATGTGTATAAACATGGAAATATCTACACCGCTATGGGTATAAACATGGAAATATCTACACCGCCATCTGCATAAACATGGAAATATCTACACCGTCATCTCTATAAACATTGAAATATCTACACCGGCATCTGTATGCACATGGAAATATCTACACCGCCATGTGTATAAATATGGAAATATCTACAAAGCTATCTGTATGAACATGGAAATATCGACACCACCATCTGTATAAACAAGTAAATAACTATAATGCCATCTCCATAAACATGGAAATATCTACACCGCTATCTGTATAAACATGGAAATATATACACCGCTATCTGTATAAACATGGAAATATCTACACCACTATCTGTATAATCATGGAAATATCTTCAGCGCTATCTGTATAAAAATGGAAATATCTACACAGCTATCTGTCAATACAAGGAAATATCTACACCGCCATCCCTATAAACATGTAAATATCTACATTGCCATCTGAATAAACATGGGAATATCTACACCGCTATCTGTATGTACATGGAAATATCTACACCGCTATCTGTATAAACATGGAAATATCTACACTGCTATCTGTAAAACAGGGAAATATCTACACCGCTATCTGTATAAACATGGAAATATCTACAACGCTCTCTCTATAAACATGGAAATACCTACACCGATATCTCCATAAACATGGAAATATCGACACTGCTATGTGTAAAAACATGGAAATATCTACACCGCCATGTCTATAAACATGTAAATATCTACACCGTCATCTGTATAAACATGAAAATATCTACACTCAGTCTGTATCAAAATGGAAATATCCACACCGCCATCTGTATGATCATGGAAATATCTACACCGTTATATGTATAAACACAGAAATATCTACACCGCTATCGGTATAAACATGGAAATGTCTGCACTGCTATCTGTATAAACATGGAAATATCTACTCTGCTATCTGTAAAACAGGGAAATATCTACACCGCTAACTCTATAAACATGGAAATAACTACAATGCTCTCTGTATAAACATGGAAATATCTACACCGCTGTCTGTATAAACATGGAAATATCTTCACCGCTATCTGTATAATCATGTAAATATCTACACCGCTATATATATAAACATGGAAATATCTACACCACTATCTGTGTAATCATGGAAATATCTACACCGCTATCTGTATAAACATGGAAATATCTACACCGATATCTCCATAAACATGGAAATATCTACACCGCTATCTGTATGAACATGGAAATATCTACACTGCCATCTGTATAAACTTGGAAATATCTACACCGCCATCTCTATAAACATGGAAATATCTACACCGCCCTCGGTATGAACATGGAAATATCAATAACGTCATCTGTATGAACATGGAAATAACTACACAGACATCTGTTTGAACATGGAAATACCTACACCGACATCTGTATGAACATGGAAATATCTACACCGCCATCTGTATGAAGATGCAAATATCTTCACCGCCATCTGTATGAAGACGGAAATATCTACATGGCCTTCTGTATGAACATGGAAATATCTACACCGCTATCTGTATGAACATGGAAATACCTACAAACCTATCTCTATAAACATCGAAATATTTAAACCGCTATCTGTATAAACAAGGAAATATCTACACCGCCATCTCTATAAACATGGAAATATCTACACTGCCATCTGTATAAACATGGAAATATCTACACCGCTATCTGTATAAACATGGAAATATCTACACTGCTTTCTGTGAAACAGGGAAATTTCTACACTGCTATCTCTATAAACATGGAAATAACTACACCACAATCTCTATAATCATGGAAATATCTACACCACTATCTCTATAAACATGGAAATATCTACACCACTATCTCTATAAACATGGAAATATCTACACCGCTATCTCTATAAACATGGAAATATCTACACCGCTATGTGTATCAACATGGAAATATCTATACCGCTATCTCTATAAACATGGAAATATCTACACCACTATCTGTATAAACATGGAAATATTTACAACGCTATCTGTATGAACATGGAAATATCTACACCGCTATCTGTAGAAGCATGGAAATACCTACACCGCTATCTGTATAAACGTGGAAATACCTACACCGCCATCTGTATAAACATGGAAATATCTACACTGCTTTCTGTGAAACAGGGAAATTTCTACACTGCTATCTCTATAAACATGGAAATAACTACACCACAATCTCTATAATCATGGAAATATCTACACCACTATCTCTATAAACATGGAAATATCTACACCACTATCTCTATAAACATGGAAATATCTACACCGCTATTTGTATAAACATGGAAATATCAACACTGCTATCTGAATAAACATGGAAATATCTACAGCGATAAGTGTATAAACATGGAAATATCTACACCGCCATCTCTATAAACATGGAAATATCTACACCGCCGTCGGTGAGAACATGGAAATATCTGTACGCCATCTCTATAAACTTGGAAATATCTACACCGCCATCTGTATCAGCTTGCAAATATCTACACTGCCAGATGAATGATGATGGAAATATGTACACGGCTATCTGTATAAACACAGAAATATCTGCACTGCTATCTGTATAAACATGGAAATATCTACACCGATATCTGTATAAACATGGAAATATATACCCTGCTATCTCTACAAACATGGAAATATCTATAACGCTATCTGTATAAACATGGAAATATCTACACCGCCATCTGTATAAACATGGAAATATCTACACCGTCATCTGTATAAACATAGAAATATCTACACCGCCATCTGTATCAAAATGGAATTATCTACACCGCCATCTTTATGATCATGGAAATATCTACAATGTTATCTGTATGAACACAGAAGTATCTACAGATCTATCTGCATAAATATGGAAATATCTACACTGTTATCTGTTTAAACATGGAAATAACTAGACTGCTATCTCTATAAACATGGAAATATCTACACCACCATCGGTAAAAACTTGGAAATGACTACACTGCTCTCTGAATAAACATGTAAATATCTACACCGCCATCTGTTAGAACATGGAATTATCTACACCGCCATCTGTATCAACATGGAAATATATACACCGCCTTCTGTATCAACATGGAAATAGCTTCACCACCATCTGTATGAACCTGGAAATATCTCTACTGCCATCTGTATGAAAATGGAAAAATCTACACCGCTATCTGTATGAACATGGAAATATCTACACTGCTATCTGTATGATCATGGAAATATCTACACCGCTTTCCATTTGAACATGGAAATATCTACCCCGCTATCTGTATAAACATGGAAATATCTACAATGTTATCTCAATAAACATGGAAATAACTACACCGCTATCTGTATAAACATGGAAATATCTAGACCTTCATCTCTAAAAACATGGAAATATCTACACTGCCATCTGTATAAGCATGGAAATATCTACACGGCCTTCTGTACAAACATGGAAATATCTACACCGCCATCTGTATAAAGATGGAAATATCTACAGCGCTATCTGTATAAACATGGAAATATCTACACCGCTATCTGTATAAACATGAAAATATTTACACCGCTATCTGCATAAACATGGAAATATCTACACTGCGATCTGTATAAACATGGAAATATCTACACCATTATCTGTATAAACATGGAAGTATCCACACCGCTATCTCTATAAACATGTAAATAAGTACACTGCTATCTCTGTAAACATGGAAATATCTAGATCACCATCTCTATAAACATGGAAATATCTACAACGCCATCTGTATAAACATGGAAATATCTACACCGCCAACCATATAAAGATGGATATATCTACACCGCTATCTGTATAAACATGGAAAAATCTTCACCACTATCTGTATAAACATGGAAATGTCTACACCGCCATCTCTATAAACATGGATATATCTACAATTCTATCTGTGTAAACATGGAAATGTCTACGCCGCTATCTGGGTAAACATGGAAATACCTACTCCGCTATCTGAATAAACACAGAAAAATCTACACTGCTATCTGTATAAACATGGAAATAACTACACGGTTATCTGCATAAACTTGGAAATAACTACACTGCTATCTCTATAAACATGGAAATATCTGCACCGCTATCTGTATAAACATGGAAATATCTACATTGCTATCTGTAAAACAACGAAATATCTACACCGCTATCTCTATAAACATCTAAATATCTACAGTGCTCTCTGTATAAACATGGAAATATCTACACCGCTATCTGCAAAAACATGGAAATATCTACGCCGCTATCTCTATAAACATGGAAATATGTACACCGCTATATCTATAAACATGGAATTATCTACACTGCCATCTGTATAAACATGGAAATATCAACACCGCTATCTGTATAAACATGGAAATATCTACACTGCTATCTGTATAAACATGGAAATTCCTTCACCGCTATCTTTATAAACACGGAAATATCTACACCGCCATCTCTTTAAACATGGAAATATCTACACCGCAATCGGTATAAATGTGGAAATATCTACACCAATATCTCTATAAACATGGAAATATCTACACCACCATCTGTATGAACACGGAAATATCTTCACCGCTATCTGTATAAACATGCAAATATCTACACCACTAACTCTATAAACATGGAAATATCTACACCACTAAATCTATAAACATGGAAATACCTACACTGCCATCTGTATAAACATGGAAATAGCTACAGCGCCATCAGTATGAACATGGAAATATCTACACCACCATCGGTATGAACATGGAAATATCTACACAGCCCTCTGTATGAACACTGAAATATCTTCACGCCATCTGTATGAACATGGAAATATCTACACCGCCATCTGTATGAACATGGAAATATCTACACCGCTATCTGTATGAACATGAAATATCTACACCGCTATCTGTATGAACATGGATATATCTACACCGGCATCTGGATGAACATGGATATAACTACACCGCTATCTGCATGAACATGGAAATATCTACACAGCTATGTGTATCAACATGGAAATATCTATACCGCTATCTCTATAAACATGGAAATATCTACACCGCTATCTGTATAAACATGGAAATATTTACAACGCTATCTGTATGAACATGGAAATATCTACACCGCTATCTGTAGAAGCATGGAAATACCTACACCGCTATCTGTATAAACGTGGAAATACCTACACCGCCATCTGTATAAACATGGAAATATCTACACTGCTTTCTGTGAAACAGGGAAATTTCTACCCTGCTATCTCTATAAACATGGAAATAACTACACCACAATCTCTATAATCATGGAAATATCTACACCACTATCTCTATAAACATGGAAATATCTACACCACTATCTCTATAAACATGGAAATATCTACACCGCTATTTGTATAAACATGGAAATATCAACACTGCTATCTGAATAAACATGGAAATATCTACAGCGATAAGTGTATAAACATGGAAATATCTACACCGCCATCTCTATAAACATGGAAATATCTACACCGCCGTCGGTGAGAACATGGAAATATCTGTACGCCATCTCTATAAACTTGGAAATATCTACACCGCCATCTGTATCAGCTTGCAAATATCTACACTGCCACCTGAATGATGATGGAAATATGTACACGGCTATCTGTATAAACACAGAAATATCTGCACTGCTATCTGTATAAACATGGAAATATCTACACCGATATCTGTATAAACATGGAAATAAATACCCTGCTATCTCTACAAACATGGAAATATCTATAACGCTATCTGTATAAACATGGAAATATCTACACCGCCATCTGTATAAACATGGAAATATCTACACCGTCATCTGTATAAACATAGAAATATCTACACCGCCATCTGTATCAAAATGGAATTATCTACACCGCCATCTTTATGATCATGGAAATATCTACAATGTTATCTGTATGAACACAGAAGTATCTACAGATCTATCTGCATAAATATGGAAATATCTACACTGTTATCTGTTTAAACATGGAAATAACTAGACTGCTATCTCTATAAACATGGAAATATCTACACCACCATCGGTAAAAACTTGGAAATGACTACACTGCTCTCTGAATAAACATGTAAATATCTACACCGCCATCTGTAAGAACATGGAATTATCTACACCGCCATCTGTATCAACATGGAAATATATACACCGCCTTCTGTATCAACATGGAAATATCTTCACCGCCATCTGTATGAACCTGGAAATATCTCTACTGCCATCTGTATGAAAATGGAAAAATCTACACCGCTATCTGTATGAACATGGAAATATCTACACTGCTATCTGTATGATCATGGAAATATCTACACCGCTTTCCATTTGAACATGGAAATATCTACCCCGCTATGTGTATAAACATGGAAATATCTACACCGCTATCCGTATAAACATGCAAATATCTACACAGCCTTGTGTATAAACAAGGAAATATCTACACCGCTATCTGTATAAACAAGGAAATATCTACAGGGCCATCTGTATAAACATGGAAATAACTACACTGCTATCGGTATATACATGGAAATATCTACACCGCTATCTCTATAAACATGGAAATATCTACACCGCTTTCTGTGTAAACATGGAAATATCTACACCTCCAACTGTAGGAACATGGAAATATCTACACCGCTATCTCTATAAACGTTGAAATATCTACAGAACTATGTGTATACACATGGAAATAAATACACCGCTATCTGTATAAACTTGGAAATATCTACACCGCCATCTGTGGAAACATGGAAATATCTACACCACTATCTGTATAAACATGGAAATATCTACACCGCTATCTGTATAAACATGGAAATATCTACACCGCTATCCGTATAAACATGCAAATATCTACACAGCCTTGTGTATAAACAAGGAAATATCTACACCGCTATCTGTATAAACAAGGAAATATCTACAGGGCCATCTGTATAAACATGGAAATAACTACACTGCTATCGGTATATACATGGAAATATCTACACCGCTATCTCTATAAACATGGATATATCTACACCGTTATCTGTATAAACATGGAAATAACTACACCGCTATCTCTATAAACATGGAAATATCTACACTGCTATCTGCATAAACACGGAAGTATCTAAACCGCTACCTGTAAAACAGGGAAATATCTGCACCGCTATCTCTATAAACATGGAAATATCTACACCGCTATCTGTATAAACATAGAAATATCTACAACGCTATCTGTATAAAGATAGAAACATCTACATCACTATCTGAATAAACATGGAAATATCTACAAAGCCATCTTTATAAACATGGAAATATCTACACTGCCATCTCTATAAACATAGAAATACATACAACGCCATCTGTATGAACATGGAAATATCTACACAGCCATCTGTATAAACATGGAAATACATACACCGCCATATGTATGAAGTTGGAAATAGCTACACCGCCATGTGTATAAAGATGGAAATATCTACACCGCTATCTTTATGAACATGGAAATATCTACACCGCCATCTGTATAAACAAAGAAATATCTATACCGCCATCTGTATACACATGGAAATATCTACACCGCTATCTGTATAAACATGGAAATATCTACACTGCTATCTGTATAAACATAGAAATATCTACACCGCTATCTGTATAAAGATGGAAACATCTACATTGCTATCTGAATAAACATGGAAATATCTACACCACCATCTTTATAAACATGGAAATATCTACACCGCCCTCTCCATAAACATAGAAATATCTACACTGCCATCAGTATGAACATGGAAATATCTACACTGCCATCTCTATAAAGATGGAAATGTCTACACCGCCATCTGTATAAACATGGAAATATCTACACCACCATCTGCATAAACATGGAAATATCTAAACCGCCATCAGTATGAACATGGAAATATGTACACCGCCATCTTTATACAGATGGAAATATCTACACTGCCATCTGTATAAACATGGAAATATCTACACCGCCATCTGTACAAAGATGGAAATTTCTACACCGTCATCTGAATAAACGTGGAAATATCAACACCACCATGTGTATGAACATGGAAATATCTACACCGCCATCTGTATGAACTAGGAAATACCTACACCGCCATCTGTATGAACATGGAAATATCTACACCGCCATCTGTAAGAACATGCAAATATCTTCACCGCCATCTGTATGAACATGGAAATATCTACACCGCCATCTGTATGAACATGCAAATATCTTCACCGCCATCTGTATGAACATGGAAATATCTACACTGTCATCTGTATGAACATGGAAATATCCACACTGCTATCTGTATGAACATGGAAATATCTACTACGCTATCTCTATAAACATGGAAATGTCTACACCGCTATCTGTGTAAACAAGGAAATATCTACACTGCCATCTCTATAAACATGGAAATATCTACACTTCCATCTGTATAAACACGGAAATATCTACACAGCCATGTGTACATACATGGAAATATTTACTCCGCTATCCGTATAAACATGGAAATATCTACAGCGTTATCTATATAAACATGGAAATAACTACAACGCTATCTCTATAAACATGGATATATCTACACCGCTATCTGTATAAACACGGAAATATCTACACCGCAATTTGTATGCACATGGAAATATCTACAGCACCATCTGTAGGAACATGGAAATGTCTAAACCGCTATCTCTATAAACTTGGAAATACCTACACCGCTATCTGTATAAACATGGAAATATCTACACCACAATCTCTATAAACGTGGAAATGTCTACACCGATATCTGTATAAACAAGGAAATACATACAAAGCTATTTGTATAAACATGGAAATATCTACTCCGCTATCTGTGTAAACATGGAAATATC
The DNA here is from genome assembly GCF_029281585.2 of Gorilla gorilla gorilla. NCBI lineage: Eukaryota > Metazoa > Chordata > Mammalia > Primates > Hominidae > Gorilla > Gorilla gorilla. The sequence goes on from NC_073224.2 coordinate 4,457,661, forward strand.
TACACCGCTATCAGTATAAACATGGAAATATCTACAATGCTATCTGAATAATCATGGAAATATCTACACCGCTGTCTGTGTAAACATGGAAATATCTACACCGCTATCTGTGTAAACATGTAAATATCTACAACGTAATGTGTACAAACATGGAAATACCTACACCGCTATCTGTATAAACATGGAAATATCTACACCGCCATCTGTAGGAACATGTACATATCTAAACCGCCAACTGTATAAACATGGAAATATCAACACCGCCATCTGTAGGAATATGGAAATATCTACACCGCTTTCTCTATAAACATGGAAATATCTTCACCGCCATCTGTATAAATATGGAAATATGTACACCGCTATCTGGATAAACATGGAAATATCTACACTGCTATATCTATAAACATGGAAATATCTACACCGCCATCAGTATCAACATGGAAATACCTACACCGATATCTGAATAAACATGGAAATATCTACAACGCTATCTGTGTAAACATGGAAATATCTACACCGCTATCTCTTAAAACATGGAAATATCTAAACCGCTACCTTTATAAACATCGAAATATCTACACTGCTATCTGCATAAAAGTGGAAATATCTACACCGCTATCCGCATAAACTTCGAAATATCTACACCGCTGTCTGTGTAATCATGGAAATATCTACACCACCAACTGGGGGAACATGGAAATATCTACACCGTTCTCTCTATAAACATGCAAATATCTACCCAGCCATCTGTAGAAACATGGAAATATCTACATCGCGATCTGTATAAACATGGAAATATCTACACCGATATCTCTATAAATATGGAAATATCTACAAAGCTATCTGTATAAACATGGAAATATCTACACCGCTATCTGTGTAAACATGGAAACATCTACACCGCTCTCTGTGTAAACATGGAAATATCTACACTGCTATTTCTTAAAACTTGGAAAGATCTACACCGTTATGTGTATAAAGATGGAAATATCTACACTGCTATCTGTATAAACATGGAAATATCTTCACCGCAATCTGTATGAATATGGAAATATCTACACCGCCAACTCTATAAACATGGAAATATCTACACCGCCATCTGTAGGAAGATGGAAATATCTACACCGCTATCTCTATAAACATGGAAATATCTACACCGCTTTCTGTGTAAACATGGAAATATCTACACCTCCAACTGTAGGAACATGGAAATATCTACACCGCTATCTCTATAAACGTTGAAATATCTACAGAACTATGTGTATACACATGGAAATAAATACACCGCTATCTGTATAAACTTGGAAATATCTACACCGCCATCTGTGGAAACATGGAAATATCTACACCACTATCTGTATAAACATGGAAATATCTACACCGCTATCTGTATAAACATGGAAATATCTACACCGCTATCCGTATAAACATGCAAATATCTACACAGCCTTGTGTATAAACAAGGAAATATCTACACCGCTATCTGTATAAACAAGGAAATATCTACAGGGCCATCTGTATAAACATGGAAATAACTACACTGCTATCGGTATATACATGGAAATATCTACACCGCTATCTCTATAAACATGGATATATCTACACCGTTATCTGTATAAACATGGAAATAACTACACCGCTATCTCTATAAACATGGAAATATCTACACTGCTATCTGCATAAACACGGAAGTATCTAAACCGCTACCTGTAAAACAGGGAAATATCTGCACCGCTATCTCTATAAACATGGAAATATCTACACCGCTATCTGTATAAACATAGAAATATCTACAACGCTATCTGTATAAAGATAGAAACATCTACATCACTATCTGAATAAACATGGAAATATCTACAAAGCCATCTTTATAAACATGGAAATATCTACACTGCCATCTCTATAAACATAGAAATACATACAACGCCATCTGTATGAACATGGAAATATCTACACAGCCATCTGTATAAACATGGAAATACATACACCGCCATATGTATGAAGTTGGAAATAGCTACACCGCCATGTGTATAAAGATGGAAATATCTACACCGCTATCTTTATGAACATGGAAATATCTACACCGCCATCTGTATAAACAAAGAAATATCTATACCGCCATCTGTATACACATGGAAATATCTACACCGCTATCTGTATAAACATGGAAATATCTACACTGCTATCTGTATAAACATAGAAATATCTACACCGCTATCTGTATAAAGATGGAAACATCTACATTGCTATCTGAATAAACATGGAAATATCTACACCACCATCTTTATAAACATGGAAATATCTACACCGCCCTCTCCATAAACATAGAAATATCTACACTGCCATCAGTATGAACATGGAAATATCTACACTGCCATCTCTATAAAGATGGAAATGTCTACACCGCCATCTGTATAAACATGGAAATATCTACACCACCATCTGCATAAACATGGAAATATCTAAACCGCCATCAGTATGAACATGGAAATATGTACACCGCCATCTTTATACAGATGGAAATATCTACACTGCCATCTGTATAAACATGGAAATATCTACACCGCCATCTGTACAAAGATGGAAATTTCTACACCGTCATCTGAATAAACGTGGAAATATCAACACCACCATGTGTATGAACATGGAAATATCTACACCGCCATCTGTATGAACTAGGAAATACCTACACCGCCATCTGTATGAACATGGAAATATCTACACCGCCATCTGTAAGAACATGCAAATATCTTCACCGCCATCTGTATGAACATGGAAATATCTACACCGCCATCTGTATGAACATGCAAATATCTTCACCGCCATCTGTATGAACATGGAAATATCTACACTGTCATCTGTATGAACATGGAAATATCCACACTGCTATCTGTATGAACATGGAAATATCTACTACGCTATCTCTATAAACATGGAAATGTCTACACCGCTATCTGTGTAAACAAGGAAATATCTACACTGCCATCTCTATAAACATGGAAATATCTACACTTCCATCTGTATAAACACGGAAATATCTACACAGCCATGTGTACATACATGGAAATATTTACTCCGCTATCCGTATAAACATGGAAATATCTACAGCGTTATCTATATAAACATGGAAATAACTACAACGCTATCTCTATAAACATGGATATATCTACACCGCTATCTGTATAAACACGGAAATATCTACACCGCAATTTGTATGCACATGGAAATATCTACAGCACCATCTGTAGGAACATGGAAATGTCTAAACCGCTATCTCTATAAACTTGGAAATACCTACACCGCTATCTGTATAAACATGGAAATATCTACACCACAATCTCTATAAACGTGGAAATGTCTACACCGATATCTGTATAAACAAGGAAATACATACAAAGCTATTTGTGTAAACATGGAAATATCTACTCCGCTATCTGTGTAAACATGGAAATATCTACACCGCTATCAGTATAAACATGGAAATATCTACAATGCTATCTGAATAATCATGGAAATATCTACACCGCTGTCTGTGTAAACATGGAAATATCTACACCGCTATCTCTTAAAACATGGAAATATCTACAACGTAATGTGTACAAACATGGAAATACCTACACCGCTATCTGTATAAACATGGAAATATCTACACCGCCATCTGTAGGAACATGTACATATCTAAACCGCCAACTGTATAAACATGGAAATATCAACACCGCCATCTGTAGGAATATGGAAATATCTACACCGCTTTCTCTATAAACATGGAAATATCTTCACCGCCATCTGTATAAATATGGAAATATGTACACCGCTATCTGGATAAACATGGAAATATCTACACTGCTATATCTATAAACATGGAAATATCTACACCGCCATCAGTATCAACATGGAAATACCTACACCGATATCTGAATAAACATGGAAATATCTACAACGCTATCTGTGTAAACATGGAAATATCTACACCGCTATCTCTTAAAACATGGAAATATCTAAACCGCTACCTTTATAAACATTGAAATATCTACACTGCTATCTGCATAAAAGTGGAAATATCTACACCGCTATCCGCATAAATTTCGAAATATCTACACCGCTGTCTGTGTAATCATGGAAATATCTACACCACCAACTGGGGGAACATGGAAATATCTACACCGTTCTCTCTATAAACATGCAAATATCTACCCAGCCATCTGTAGAAACATGGAAATATCTACATCGCGATCTGTATAAACATGGAAATATCTACACCGATATCTCTATAAATATGGAAATATCTACAAAGCTATCTGTATAAACATGGAAATATCTACACCGCTATCTGTGTAAACATGGAAACATCTACACCGCTCTCTGTGTAAACATGGAAATATCTACACTGCTATTTCTTAAAACTTGGAAAGATCTACACCGTTATGTGTATAAAGATGGAAATATCTACACTGCTATCTGTATAAACATGGAAATATCTTCACCGCAATCTGTATGAATATGGAAATATCTACACCGCCAACTCTATAAACATGGAAATATCTACACCGCCATCTGTAGGAAGATGGAAATATCTACACCGCTATCTCTATAAACATGGAAATATCTACACCGCTTTCTGTGTAAACATGGAAATATCTACACCTCCAACTGTAGGAACATGGAAATATCTACACCGCTATCTCTATAAACGTTGAAATATCTACAGAACTATGTGTATACACATGGAAATAAATACACCGCTATCTGTATAAACTTGGAAATATCTACACCGCCATCTGTGGAAACATGGAAATATCTACACCACTATCTGTATAAACATGGAAATATCTACACCGCTATCTGTATAAACATGGAAATATCTACACCGCTATCCGTATAAACATGCAAATATCTACACAGCCTTGTGTATAAACAAGGAAATATCTACACCGCTATCTGTATAAACAAGGAAATATCTACAGGGCCATCTGTATAAACATGGAAATAACTACACTGCTATCGGTATATACATGGAAATATCTACACCGCTATCTCTATAAACATGGATATATCTACACCGTTATCTGTATAAACATGGAAATAACTACACCGCTATCTCTATAAACATGGAAATATCTACACTGCTATCTGCATAAACACGGAAGTATCTAAACCGCTACCTGTAAAACAGGGAAATATCTACACCGCTATCTCTATAAACATGGAAATATCTACACCGCTATCTGTATAAACATAGAAATATCTACAACGCTATCTGTATAAAGATAGAAACATCTACATCACTATCTGAATAAACATGGAAATATCTACAAAGCCATCTTTATAAACATGGAAATATCTACACTGCCATCTCTATAAACATAGAAATACATACAACGCCATCTGTATGAACATGGAAATATCTACACAGCCATCTGTATAAACATGGAAATACATACACCGCCATATGTATGAAGTTGGAAATAGCTACACCGCCATGTGTATAAAGATGGAAATATCTACACCGCTATCTTTATGAACATGGAAATATCTACACCGCCATCTGTATAAACAAAGAAATATCTATACCGCCATCTGTATACACATGGAAATATCTACACCGCTATCTGTATAAACATGGAAATATCTACACTGCTATCTGTATAAACATAGAAATATCTACACCGCTATCTGTATAAAGATGGAAACATCTACATTGCTATCTGAATAAACATGGAAATGTCTACACCGCCATCTGTATAAACATGGAAATATCTACACCACCATCTGCATAAACATGGAAATATCTAAACCGCCATCAGTATGAACATGGAAATATGTACACCGCCATCTTTATACAGATGGAAATATCTACACTGCCATCTGTATAAACATGGAAATATCTACACCGCCATCTGTACAAAGATGGAAATTTCTACACCGTCATCTGAATAAACGTGGAAATATCAACACCACCATGTGTATGAACATGGAAATATCTACACCGCCATCTGTATGAACTAGGAAATACCTACACCGCCATCTGTATGAACATGGAAATATCTACACCGCCATCTGTAAGAACATGCAAATATCTTCACCGCCATCTGTATGAACATGGAAATATCTACACCGCCATCTGTATGAACATGCAAATATCTTCACCGCCATCTGTATGAACATGGAAATATCTACACTGTCATCTGTATGAACATGGAAATATCCACACTGCTATCTGTATGAACATGGAAATATCTACTACGCTATCTCTATAAACATGGAAATGTCTACACCGCTATCTGTGTAAACAAGGAAATATCTACACTGCCATCTCTATAAACATGGAAATATCTACACTTCCATCTGTATAAACACGGAAATATCTACACAGCCATGTGTACATACATGGAAATATTTACTCCGCTATCCGTATAAACATGGAAATATCTACAGCGTTATCTATATAAACATGGAAATAACTACAACGCTATCTCTATAAACATGGATATATCTACACCGCTATCTGTATAAACACGGAAATATCTACACCGCAATTTGTATGCACATGGAAATATCTACAGCACCATCTGTAGGAACATGGAAATGTCTAAACCGCTATCTCTATAAACTTGGAAATACCTACACCGCTATCTGTATAAACATGGAAATATCTACACCACAATCTCTATAAACGTGGAAATGTCTACACCGATATCTGTATAAACAAGGAAATACATACAAAGCTATTTGTATAAACATGGAAATATCTACTCCGCTATCTGTGTAAACATGGAAATATCTACACCGCTATCAGTATAAACATGGAAATATCTACAATGCTATCTGAATAATCATGGAAATATCTACACCGCTGTCTGTGTAAACATGGAAATATCTACACCGCTATCTCTTAAAACATGGAAATATCTACAACGTAATGTGTACAAACATGGAAATACCTACACCGCTATCTGTATAAACATGGAAATATCTACACCGCCATCTGTAGGAACATGTACATATCTAAACCGCCAACTGTATAAACATGGAAATATCAACACCGCCATCTGTAGGAATATGGAAATATCTACACCGCTTTCTCTATAAACATGGAAATATCTTCACCGCCATCTGTATAAATATGGAAATATGTACACCGCTATCTGGATAAACATGGAAATATCTACACTGCTATATCTATAAACATGGAAATATCTACACCGCCATCAGTATCAACATGGAAATACCTACACCGATATCTGAATAAACATGGAAATATCTACAACGCTATCTGTGTAAACATGGAAATATCTACACCGCTATCTCTTAAAACATGGAAATATCTAAACCGCTACCTTTATAAACATCGAAATATCTACACTGCTATCTGCATAAAAGTGGAAATATCTACACCGCTATCCGCATAAACTTCGAAATATCTACACCGCTGTCTGTGTAATCATGGAAATATCTACACCACCAACTGGGGGAACATGGAAATATCTACACCGTTCTCTCTATAAACATGCAAATATCTACCCAGCCATCTGTAGAAACATGGAAATATCTACATCGCGATCTGTATAAACATGGAAATATCTACACCGATATCTCTATAAATATGGAAATATCTACAAAGCTATCTGTATAAACATGGAAATATCTACACCGCTATCTGTGTAAACATGGAAACATCTACACCGCTCTCTGTGTAAACATGGAAATATCTACACTGCTATTTCTTAAAACTTGGAAAGATCTACACCGTTATGTGTATAAAGATGGAAATATCTACACTGCTATCTGTATAAACATGGAAATATCTTCACCGCAATCTGTATGAATATGGAAATATCTACACCGCCAACTCTATAAACATGGAAATATCTACACCGCCATCTGTAGGAAGATGGAAATATCTACACCGCTATCTCTATAAACATGGAAATATCTACACCGCTTTCTGTGTAAACATGGAAATATCTACACCTCCAACTGTAGGAACATGGAAATATCTACACCGCTATCTCTATAAACGTTGAAATATCTACAGAACTATGTGTATACACATGGAAATAAATACACCGCTATCTGTATAAACTTGGAAATATCTACACCGCCATCTGTGGAAACATGGAAATATCTACACCACTATCTGTATAAACATGGAAATATCTACACCGCTATCTGTATAAACATGGAAATATCTACACCGCTATCCGTATAAACATGCAAATATCTACACAGCCTTGTGTATAAACAAGGAAATATCTACACCGCTATCTGTATAAACAAGGAAATATCTACAGGGCCATCTGTATAAACATGGAAATAACTACACTGCTATCGGTATATACATGGAAATATCTACACCGCTATCTCTATAAACATGGATATATCTACACCGTTATCTGTATAAACATGGAAATAACTACACCGCTATCTCTATAAACATGGAAATATCTACACTGCTATCTGCATAAACACGGAAGTATCTAAACCGCTACCTGTAAAACAGGGAAATATCTACACCGCTATCTCTATAAACATGGAAATATCTACACCGCTATCTGTATAAACATAGAAATATCTACAACGCTATCTGTATAAAGATAGAAACATCTACATCACTATCTGAATAAACATGGAAATATCTACAAAGCCATCTTTATAAACATGGAAATATCTACACTGCCATCTCTATAAACATAGAAATACATACAACGCCATCTGTATGAACATGGAAATATCTACACAGCCATCTGTATAAACATGGAAATACATACACCGCCATATGTATGAAGTTGGAAATAGCTACACCGCCATGTGTATAAAGATGGAAATATCTACACCGCTATCTTTATGAACATGGAAATATCTACACCGCCATCTGTATAAACAAAGAAATATCTATACCGCCATCTGTATACACATGGAAATATCTACACCGCTATCTGTATAAACATGGAAATATCTACACTGCTATCTGTATAAACATAGAAATATCTACACCGCTATCTGTATAAAGATGGAAACATCTACATTGCTATCTGAATAAACATGGAAATATCTACACCACCATCTTTATAAACATGGAAATATCTACACCGCCCTCTCCATAAACATAGAAATATCTACACTGCCATCAGTATGAACATGGAAATATCTACACTGCCATCTCTATAAAGATGGAAATGTCTACACCGCCATCTGTATAAACATGGAAATATCTACACCACCATCTGCATAAACATGGAAATATCTAAACCGCCATCAGTATGAACATGGAAATATGTACACCGCCATCTTTATACAGATGGAAATATCTACACTGCCATCTGTATAAACATGGAAATATCTACACCGCCATCTGTACAAAGATGGAAATTTCTACACCGTCATCTGAATAAACGTGGAAATATCAACACCACCATGTGTATGAACATGGAAATATCTACACCGCCATCTGTATGAACTAGGAAATACCTACACCGCCATCTGTATGAACATGGAAATATCTACACCGCCATCTGTAAGAACATGCAAATATCTTCACCGCCATCTGTATGAACATGGAAATATCTACACCGCCATCTGTATGAACATGCAAATATCTTCACCGCCATCTGTATGAACATGGAAATATCTACACTGTCATCTGTATGAACATGGAAATATCCACACTGCTATCTGTATGAACATGGAAATATCTACTACGCTATCTCTATAAACATGGAAATGTCTACACCGCTATCTGTGTAAACAAGGAAATATCTACACTGCCATCTCTATAAACATGGAAATATCTACACTTCCATCTGTATAAACACGGAAATATCTACACAGCCATGTGTACATACATGGAAATATTTACTCCGCTATCCGTATAAACATGGAAATATCTACAGCGTTATCTATATAAACATGGAAATAACTACAACGCTATCTCTATAAACATGGATATATCTACACCGCTATCTGTATAAACACGGAAATATCTACACCGCAATTTGTATGCACATGGAAATATCTACAGCACCATCTGTAGGAACATGGAAATGTCTAAACCGCTATCTCTATAAACTTGGAAATACCTACACCGCTATCTGTATAAACATGGAAATATCTACACCACAATCTCTATAAACGTGGAAATGTCTACACCGATATCTGTATAAACAAGGAAATACATACAAAGCTATTTGTATAAACATGGAAATATCTACTCCGCTATCTGTGTAAACATGGAAATATCTACACCGCTATCAGTATAAACATGGAAATATCTACAATGCTATCTGAATAATCATGGAAATATCTACACCGCTGTCTGTGTAAACATGGAAATATCTACACCGCTATCTCTTAAAACATGGAAATATCTACAACGTAATGTGTACAAACATGGAAATACCTACACCGCTATCTGTATAAACATGGAAATATCTACACCGCCATCTGTAGGAACATGTACATATCTAAACCGCCAACTGTATAAACATGGAAATATCAACACCGCCATCTGTAGGAATATGGAAATATCTACACCGCTTTCTCTATAAACATGGAAATATCTTCACCGCCATCTGTATAAATATGGAAATATGTACACCGCTATCTGGATAAACATGGAAATATCTACACTGCTATATCTATAAACATGGAAATATCTACACCGCCATCAGTATCAACATGGAAATACCTACACCGATATCTGAATAAACATGGAAATATCTACAACGCTATCTGTGTAAACATGGAAATATCTACACCGCTATCTCTTAAAACATGGAAATATCTAAACCGCTACCTTTATAAACATCGAAATATCTACACTGCTATCTGCATAAAAGTGGAAATATCTACACCGCTATCCGCATAAACTTCGAAATATCTACACCGCTGTCTGTGTAATCATGGAAATATCTACACCACCAACTGGGGGAACATGGAAATATCTACACCGTTCTCTCTATAAACATGCAAATATCTACCCAGCCATCTGTAGAAACATGGAAATATCTACATCGCGATCTGTATAAACATGGAAATATCTACACCGATATCTCTATAAATATGGAAATATCTACAAAGCTATCTGTATAAACATGGAAATATCTACACCGCTATCTGTGTAAACATGGAAACATCTACACCGCTCTCTGTGTAAACATGGAAATATCTACACTGCTATTTCTTAAAACTTGGAAAGATCTACACCGTTATGTGTATAAAGATGGAAATATCTACACTGCTATCTGTATAAACATGGAAATATCTTCACCGCAATCTGTATGAATATGGAAATATCTACACCGCCAACTCTATAAACATGGAAATATCTACACCGCCATCTGTAGGAAGATGGAAATATCTACACCGCTATCTCTATAAACATGGAAATATCTACACCGCTTTCTGTGTAAACATGGAAATATCTACACCTCCAACTGTAGGAACATGGAAATATCTACACCGCTATCTCTATAAACGTTGAAATATCTACAGAACTATGTGTATACACATGGAAATAAATACACCGCTATCTGTATAAACTTGGAAATATCTACACCACCATCTGTGGAAACATGGAAATATCTACACCACTATCTGTATAAACATGGAAATATCTACACCGCTATCTGTATAAACATGGAAATATCTACACCGCTATCCGTATAAACATGCAAATATCTACACAGCCTTGTGTATAAACAAGGAAATATCTACACCGCTATCTGTATAAACAAGGAAATATCTACAGGGCCATCTGTATAAACATGGAAATAACTACACTGCTATCGGTATATACATGGAAATATCTACACCGCTATCTCTATAAACATGGATATATCTACACCGTTATCTGTATAAACATGGAAATAACTACACCGCTATCTCTATAAACATGGAAATATCTACACTGCTATCTGCATAAACACGGAAGTATCTAAACCGCTACCTGTAAAACAGGGAAATATCTACACCGCTATCTCTATAAACATGGAAATATCTACACCGCTATCTGTATAAACATAGAAATATCTACAACGCTATCTGTATAAAGATAGAAACATCTACATCACTATCTGAATAAACATGGAAATATCTACAAAGCCATCTTTATAAACATGGAAATATCTACACTGCCATCTCTATAAACATAGAAATACATACAACGCCATCTGTATGAACATGGAAATATCTACACAGCCATCTGTATAAACATGGAAATACATACACCGCCATATGTATGAAGTTGGAAATAGCTACACCGCCATGTGTATAAAGATGGAAATATCTACACCGCTATCTTTATGAACATGGAAATATCTACACCGCCATCTGTATAAACAAAGAAATATCTATACCGCCATCTGTATACACATGGAAATATCTACACCGCTATCTGTATAAACATGGAAATATCTACACTGCTATCTGTATAAACATAGAAATATCTACACCGCTATCTGTATAAAGATGGAAACATCTACATTGCTATCTGAATAAACATGGAAATATCTACACCACCATCTTTATAAACATGGAAATATCTACACCGCCCTCTCCATAAACATAGAAATATCTACACTGCCATCAGTATGAACATGGAAATATCTACACTGCCATCTCTATAAAGATGGAAATGTCTACACCGCCATCTGTATAAACATGGAAATATCTACACCACCATCTGCATAAACATGGAAATATCTAAACCGCCATCAGTATGAACATGGAAATATGTACACCGCCATCTTTATACAGATGGAAATATCTACACTGCCATCTGTATAAACATGGAAATATCTACACCGCCATCTGTACAAAGATGGAAATTTCTACACCGTCATCTGAATAAACGTGGAAATATCAACACCACCATGTGTATGAACATGGAAATATCTACACCGCCATCTGTATGAACTAGGAAATACCTACACCGCCATCTGTATGAACATGGAAATATCTACACCGCCATCTGTAAGAACATGCAAATATCTTCACCGCCATCTGTATGAACATGGAAATATCTACACCGCCATCTGTATGAACATGCAAATATCTTCACCGCCATCTGTATGAACATGGAAATATCTACACTGTCATCTGTATGAACATGGAAATATCCACACTGCTATCTGTATGAACATGGAAATATCTACTACGCTATCTCTATAAACATGGAAATGTCTACACCGCTATCTGTGTAAACAAGGAAATATCTACACTGCCATCTCTATAAACATGGAAATATCTACACTTCCATCTGTATAAACACGGAAATATCTACACAGCCATGTGTACATACATGGAAATATTTACTCCGCTATCCGTATAAACATGGAAATATCTACAGCGTTATCTATATAAACATGGAAATAACTACAACGCTATCTCTATAAACATGGATATATCTACACCGCTATCTGTATAAACACGGAAATATCTACACCGCAATTTGTATGCACATGGAAATATCTACAGCACCATCTGTAGGAACATGGAAATGTCTAAACCGCTATCTCTATAAACTTGGAAATACCTACACCGCTATCTGTATAAACATGGAAATATCTACACCACAATCTCTATAAACGTGGAAATGTCTACACCGATATCTGTATAAACAAGGAAATACATACAAAGCTATTTGTATAAACATGGAAATATCTACTCCGCTATCTGTGTAAACATGGAAATATCTACACCGCTATCAGTATAAACATGGAAATATCTACAATGCTATCTGAATAATCATGGAAATATCTACACCGCTGTCTGTGTAAACATGGAAATATCTACACCGCTATCTGTGTAAACATGTAAATATCTACAACGCAATGTGTACAAACATGGAAATACCTACACCGCTATCTGTATAAACATGGAAATATCTACACCGCCATCTGTAGGAACATGTACATATCTAAACCGCCAACTGTATAAACATGGAAATATCAACACCGCCATCTGTAGGAATATGGAAATATCTACACCGCTTTCTCTATAAACATGGAAATATCTTCACCGCCATCTGTATAAATATGGAAATATGTACACCGCTATCTGGATAAACATGGAAATATCTACACTGCTATATCTATAAACATGGAAATATCTACACCGCCATCAGTATCAACATGGAAATACCTACACCGATATCTGAATAAACATGGAAATATCTACAACGCTATCTGTGTAAACATGGAAATATCTACACCGCTATCTCTTAAAACATGGAAATATCTAAACCGCTACCTTTATAAACATCGAAATATCTACACTGCTATCTGCATAAAAGTGGAAATATCTACACCGCTATCCGCATAAATTTCGAAATATCTACACCGCTGTCTGTGTAATCATGGAAATATCTACACCACCAACTGGGGGAACATGGAAATATCTACACCGTTCTCTCTATAAACATGCAAATATCTACCCAGCCATCTGTAGAAACATGGAAATATCTACATCGCGATCTGTATAAACATGGAAATATCTACACCGATATCTCTATAAATATGGAAATATCTACAAAGCTATCTGTATAAACATGGAAATATCTACACCGCTATCTGTGTAAACATGGAAACATCTACACCGCTCTCTGTGTAAACATGGAAATATCTACACTGCTATTTCTTAAAACTTGGAAAGATCTACACCGTTATGTGTATAAAGATGGAAATATCTACACTGCTATCTGTATAAACATGGAAATATCTTCACCGCAATCTGTATGAATATGGAAATATCTACACCGCCAACTCTATAAACATGGAAATATCTACACCGCCATCTGTAGGAAGATGGAAATATCTACACCGCTATCTCTATAAACATGGAAATATCTACACCGCTTTCTGTGTAAACATGGAAATATCTACACCTCCAACTGTAGGAACATGGAAATATCTACACCGCTATCTCTATAAACGTTGAAATATCTACAGAACTATGTGTATACACATGGAAATAAATACACCGCTATCTGTATAAACTTGGAAATATCTACACCGCCATCTGTGGAAACATGGAAATATCTACACCACTATCTGTATAAACATGGAAATATCTACACCGCTATCTGTATAAACATGGAAATATCTACACCGCTATCCGTATAAACATGCAAATATCTACACAGCCTTGTGTATAAACAAGGAAATATCTACACCGCTATCTGTATAAACAAGGAAATATCTACAGGGCCATCTGTATAAACATGGAAATAACTACACTGCTATCGGTATATACATGGAAATATCTACACCGCTATCTCTATAAACATGGATATATCTACACCGTTATCTGTATAAACATGGAAATAACTACACCGCTATCTCTATAAACATGGAAATATCTACACTGCTATCTGCATAAACACGGAAGTATCTAAACCGCTACCTGTAAAACAGGGAAATATCTACACCGCTATCTCTATAAACATGGAAATATCTACACCGCTATCTGTATAAACATAGAAATATCTACAACGCTATCTGTATAAAGATAGAAACATCTACATCACTATCTGAATAAACATGGAAATATCTACAAAGCCATCTTTATAAACATGGAAATATCTACACTGCCATCTCTATAAACATAGAAATACATACAACGCCATCTGTATGAACATGGAAATATCTACACAGCCATCTGTATAAACATGGAAATACATACACCGCCATATGTATGAAGTTGGAAATAGCTACACCGCCATGTGTATAAAGATGGAAATATCTACACCGCTATCTTTATGAACATGGAAATATCTACACCGCCATCTGTATAAACAAAGAAATATCTATACCGCCATCTGTATACACATGGAAATATCTACACCGCTATCTGTATAAACATGGAAATATCTACACTGCTATCTGTATAAACATAGAAATATCTACACCGCTATCTGTATAAAGATGGAAACATCTACATTGCTATCTGAATAAACATGGAAATGTCTACACCGCCATCTGTATAAACATGGAAATATCTACACCACCATCTGCATAAACATGGAAATATCTAAACCGCCATCAGTATGAACATGGAAATATGTACACCGCCATCTTTATACAGATGGAAATATCTACACTGCCATCTGTATAAACATGGAAATATCTACACCGCCATCTGTACAAAGATGGAAATTTCTACACCGTCATCTGAATAAACGTGGAAATATCAACACCACCATGTGTATGAACATGGAAATATCTACACCGCCATCTGTATGAACTAGGAAATACCTACACCGCCATCTGTATGAACATGGAAATATCTACACCGCCATCTGTAAGAACATGCAAATATCTTCACCGCCATCTGTATGAACATGGAAATATCTACACCGCCATCTGTATGAACATGCAAATATCTTCACCGCCATCTGTATGAACATGGAAATATCTACACTGTCATCTGTATGAACATGGAAATATCCACACTGCTATCTGTATGAACATGGAAATATCTACTACGCTATCTCTATAAACATGGAAATGTCTACACCGCTATCTGTGTAAACAAGGAAATATCTACACTGCCATCTCTATAAACATGGAAATATCTACACTTCCATCTGTATAAACACGGAAATATCTACACAGCCATGTGTACATACATGGAAATATTTACTCCGCTATCCGTATAAACATGGAAATATCTACAGCGTTATCTATATAAACATGGAAATAACTACAACGCTATCTCTATAAACATGGATATATCTACACCGCTATCTGTATAAACACGGAAATATCTACACCGCAATTTGTATGCACATGGAAATATCTACAGCACCATCTGTAGGAACATGGAAATGTCTAAACCGCTATCTCTATAAACTTGGAAATACCTACACCGCTATCTGTATAAACATGGAAATATCTACACCACAATCTCTATAAACGTGGAAATGTCTACACCGATATCTGTATAAACAAGGAAATACATACAAAGCTATTTGTATAAACATGGAAATATCTACTCCGCTATCTGTGTAAACATGGAAATATCTACACCGCTATCAGTATAAACATGGAAATATCTACAATGCTATCTGAATAATCATGGAAATATCTACACCGCTGTCTGTGTAAACATGGAAATATCTACACCGCTATCTCTTAAAACATGGAAATATCTACAACGTAATGTGTACAAACATGGAAATACCTACACCGCTATCTGTATAAACATGGAAATATCTACACCGCCATCTGTAGGAACATGTACATACCTAAACCGCCAACTGTATAAACATGGAAATATCAACACCGCCATCTGTAGGAATATGGAAATATCTACACCGCTTTCTCTATAAACATGGAAATATCTTCACCGCCATCTGTATAAATATGGAAATATGTACACCGCTATCTGGATAAACATGGAAATATCTACACTGCTATATCTATAAACATGGAAATATCTACACCGCCATCAGTATCAACATGGAAATACCTACACCGATATCTGAATAAACATGGAAATATCTACAACGCTATCTGTGTAAACATGGAAATATCTACACCGCTATCTCTTAAAACATGGAAATATCTAAACCGCTACCTTTATAAACATCGAAATATCTACACTGCTATCTGCATAAAAGTGGAAATATCTACACCGCTATCCGCATAAACTTCGAAATATCTACACCGCTGTCTGTGTAATCATGGAAATATCTACACCACCAACTGGGGGAACATGGAAATATCTACACCGTTCTATCTATAAACATGCAAATATCTACCCAGCCATCTGTAGAAACATGGAAATATCTACATCGCGATCTGTATAAACATGGAAATATCTACACCGATATCTCTATAAATATGGAAATATCTACAAAGCTATCTGTATAAACATGGAAATATCTACACCGCTATCTGTGTAAACATGGAAACATCTACACCGCTCTCTGTGTAAACATGGAAATATCTACACTGCTATTTCTTAAAACTTGGAAAGATCTACACTGTTATGTGTATAAAGATGGAAATATCTACACTGCTATCTGTATAAACATGGAAATATCTTCACCGCAATCTGTATGAATATGGAAATATCTACACCGCCAACTCTATAAACATGGAAATATCTACACCGCCATCTGTAGGAAGATGGAAATATCTACACCGCTATCTCTATAAACATGGAAATATCTACACCGCTTTCTGTGTAAACATGGAAATATCTACACCTCCAACTGTAGGAACATGGAAATATCTACACCGCTATCTCTATAAACGTTGAAATATCTACAGAACTATGTGTATACACATGGAAATAAATACACCGCTATCTGTATAAACTTGGAAATATCTACACCGCCATCTGTGGAAACATGGAAATATCTACACCACTATCTGTATAAACATGGAAATATCTACACCGCTATCTGTATAAACATGGAAATATCTACACCGCTATCCGTATAAACATGCAAATATCTACACAGCCTTGTGTATAAACAAGGAAATATCTACACCGCTATCTGTATAAACAAGGAAATATCTACAGGGCCATCTGTATAAACATGGAAATAACTACACTGCTATCGGTATATACATGGAAATATCTACACCGCTATCTCTATAAACATGGATATATCTACACCGTTATCTGTATAAACATGGAAATAACTACACCGCTATCTCTATAAACATGGAAATATCTACACTGCTATCTGCATAAACACGGAAGTATCTAAACCGCTACCTATAAAACAGGGAAATATCTACACCGCTATCTCTATAAACATGGAAATATCTACACCGCTATCTGTATAAACATAGAAATATCTACAACGCTATCTGTATAAAGATAGAAACATCTACATCACTATCTGAATAAACATGGAAATATCTACAAAGCCATCTTTATAAACATGGAAATATCTACACTGCCATCTCTATAAACATAGAAATACATACAACGCCATCTGTATGAACATGGAAATATCTACACAGCCATCTGTATAAACATGGAAATACATACACCGCCATATGTATGAAGTTGGAAATAGCTACACCGCCATGTGTATAAAGATGGAAATATCTACACCGCTATCTTTATGAACATGGAAATATCTACACCGCCATCTGTATAAACAAAGAAATATCTATACCGCCATCTGTATACACATGGAAATATCTACACCGCTATCTGTATAAACATGGAAATATCTACACTGCTATCTGTATAAACATAGAAATATCTACACCGCTATCTGTATAAAGATGGAAACATCTACATTGCTATCTGAATAAACATGGAAATATCTACACCACCATCTTTATAAACATGGAAATATCTACACCGCCCTCTCCATAAACATAGAAATATCTACACTGCCATCAGTATGAACATGGAAATATCTACACTGCCATCTCTATAAAGATGGAAATGTCTACACCGCCATCTGTATAAACATGGAAATATCTACACCACCATCTGCATAAACATGGAAATATCTAAACCGCCATCAGTATGAACATGGAAATATGTACACCGCCATCTTTATACAGATGGAAATATCTACACTGCCATCTGTATAAACATGGAAATATCTACACCGCCATCTGTACAAAGATGGAAATTTCTACACCGTCATCTGAATAAACGTGGAAATATCAACACCACCATGTGTATGAACATGGAAATATCTACACCGCCATCTGTATGAACTAGGAAATACCTACACCGCCATCTGTATGAACATGGAAATATCTACACCGCCATCTGTAAGAACATGCAAATATCTTCACCGCCATCTGTATGAACATGGAAATATCTACACCGCCATCTGTATGAACATGCAAATATCTTCACCGCCATCTGTATGAACATGGAAATATCTACACTGTCATCTGTATGAACATGGAAATATCCACACTGCTATCTGTATGAACATGGAAATATCTACTACGCTATCTCTATAAACATGGAAATGTCTACACCGCTATCTGTGTAAACAAGGAAATATCTACACTGCCATCTCTATAAACATGGAAATATCTACACTTCCATCTGTATAAACACGGAAATATCTACACAGCCATGTGTACATACATGGAAATATTTACTCCGCTATCCGTATAAACATGGAAATATCTACAGCGTTATCTATATAAACATGGAAATAACTACAACGCTATCTCTATAAACATGGATATATCTACACCGCTATCTGTATAAACACGGAAATATCTACACCGCAATTTGTATGCACATGGAAATATCTACAGCACCATCTGTAGGAACATGGAAATGTCTAAACCGCTATCTCTATAAACTTGGAAATACCTACACCGCTATCTGTATAAACATGGAAATATCTACACCACAATCTCTATAAACGTGGAAATGTCTACACCGATATCTGTATAAACAAGGAAATACATACAAAGCTATTTGTGTAAACATGGAAATATCTACTCCGCTATCTGTGTAAACATGGAAATATCTACACCGCTATCAGTATAAACATGGAAATATCTACAATGCTATCTGAATAATCATGGAAATATCTACACGGCTGTCTGTGTAAACATGGAAATATCTACACCGCTATCTCTTAAAACATGGAAATATCTACAACGTAATGTGTACAAACATGGAAATACCTACACCGCTATCTGTATAAACATGGAAATATCTACACCGCCATCTGTAGGAACATGTACATATCTAAACCGCCAACTGTATAAACATGGAAATATCAACACCGCCATCTGTAGGAATATGGAAATATCTACACCGCTTTCTCTATAAACATGGAAATATCTTCACCGCCATCTGTATAAATATGGAAATATGTACACCGCTATCTGGATAAACATGGAAATATCTACACTGCTATATCTATAAACATGGAAATATCTACACCGCCATCAGTATCAACATGGAAATACCTACACCGATATCTGAATAAACATGGAAATATCTACAACGCTATCTGTGTAAACATGGAAATATCTACACCGCTATCTCTTAAAACATGGAAATATCTAAACCGCTACCTTTATAAACATCGAAATATCTACACTGCTATCTGCATAAAAGTGGAAATATCTACACCGCTATCCGCATAAATTTCGAAATATCTACACCGCTGTCTGTGTAATCATGGAAATATCTACACCACCAACTGGGGGAACATGGAAATATCTACACCGTTCTCTCTATAAACATGCAAATATCTACCCAGCCATCTGTAGAAACATGGAAATATCTACATCACGATCTGTATAAACATGGAAATATCTACACCGATATCTCTATAAATAAGGAAATATCTACAAAGCTATCTGTATAAACATGGAAATATCTACACCGCTATCTGTGTAAACATGGAAACATCTACACCGCTCTCTGTGTAAACATGGAAATATCTACACTGCTATTTCTTAAAACTTGGAAAGATCTACACCGTTATGTGTATAAAGATGGAAATATCTACACTGCTATCTGTATAAACATGGAAATATCTTCACCGCAATCTGTATGAATATGGAAATATCTACACCGCCAACTCTATAAACATGGAAATATCTACACCGCCATCTGTAGGAAGATGGAAATATCTACACCGCTATCTCTATAAACATGGAAATATCTACACCGCTTTCTGTGTAAACATGGAAATATCTACACCTCCAACTGTAGGAACATGGAAATATCTACACCGCTATCTCTATAAACGTTGAAATATCTACAGAACTATGTGTATAAACATGGAAATAAATACACCGCTATCTGTATAAACTTGGAAATATCTACACCGCCATCTGTGGAAACATGGAAATATCTACACCACTATCTGTATAAACATGGAAATATCTACACCGCTATCTGTATAAACATGGAAATATCTACACCGCTATCCGTATAAACATGCAAATATCTACACAGCCTTGTGTATAAACAAGGAAATATCTACACCGCTATCTGTATAAACAAGGAAATATCTACAGGGCCATCTGTATAAACATGGAAATAACTACACTGCTATCGGTATATACATGGAAATATCTACACCGCTATCTCTATAAACATGGATATATCTACACCGTTATCTGTATAAACATGGAAATAACTACACCGCTATCTCTATAAACATGGAAATATCTACACTGCTATCTGCATAAACACGGAAGTATCTAAACCGCTACCTGTAAAACAGGGAAATATCTGCACCGCTATCTCTATAAACATGGAAATATCTACACCGCTATCTGTATAAACATAGAAATATCTACAACGCTATCTGTATAAAGATAGAAACATCTACATCACTATCTGAATAAACATGGAAATATCTACAAAGCCATCTTTATAAACATGGAAATATCTACACTGCCATCTCTATAAACATAGAAATACATACAACGCCATCTGTATGAACATGGAAATATCTACACAGCCATCTGTATAAACATGGAAATACATACACCGCCATATGTATGAAGTTGGAAATAGCTACACCGCCATGTGTATAAAGATGGAAATATCTACACCGCTATCTTTATGAACATGGAAATATCTACACCGCCATCTGTATAAACAAAGAAATATCTATACCGCCATCTGTATACACATGGAAATATCTACACCGCTATCTGTATAAACATGGAAATATCTACACTGCTATCTGTATAAACATAGAAATATCTACACCGCTATCTGTATAAAGATGGAAACATCTACATTGCTATCTGAATAAACATGGAAATATCTACACCACCATCTTTATAAACATGGAAATATCTACACCGCCCTCTCCATAAACATAGAAATATCTACACTGCCATCAGTATGAACATGGAAATATCTACACTGCCATCTCTATAAAGATGGAAATGTCTACACCGCCATCTGTATAAACATGGAAATATCTACACCACCATCTGCATAAACATGGAAATATCTAAACCGCCATCAGTATGAACATGGAAATATGTACACCGCCATCTTTATACAGATGGAAATATCTACACTGCCATCTGTATAAACATGGAAATATCTACACCGCCATCTGTACAAAGATGGAAATTTCTACACCGTCATCTGAATAAACGTGGAAATATCAACACCACCATGTGTATGAACATGGAAATATCTACACCGCCATCTGTATGAACTAGGAAATACCTACACCGCCATCTGTATGAACATGGAAATATCTACACCGCCATCTGTAAGAACATGCAAATATCTTCACCGCCATCTGTATGAACGTGGAAATATCTACACCACCATCTGTATGAACATGCAAATATCTTCACCGCCATCTGTATGAACATGGAAATATCTACACTGTCATCTGTATGAACATGGAAATATCCACACTGCTATCTGTATGAACATGGAAATATCTACTACGCTATCTCTATAAACATGGAAATGTCTACACCGCTATCTGTGTAAACAAGGAAATATCTACACTGCCATCTCTATAAACATGGAAATATCTACACTTCCATCTGTATAAACACGGAAATATCTACACAGCCATGTGTACATACATGGAAATATTTACTCCGCTATCCATATAAACATGGAAATATCTACAGCGTTATCTATATAAACATGGAAATAACTACAACGCTATCTCTATAAACATGGATATATCTACACCGCTATCTGTATAAACACGGAAATATCTACACCGCAATTTGTATGCACATGGAAATATCTACAGCACCATCTGTAGGAACATGGAAATGTCTAAACCGCTATCTCTATAAACTTGGAAATACCTACACCGCTATCTGTATAAACATGGAAATATCTACACCACAATCTCTATAAACGTGGAAATGTCTACACCGATATCTGTATAAACAAGGAAGTACATACAAAGCTATTTGTATAAACATGGAAATATCTACTCCGCTATCTGTGTAAACATGGAAATATCTACACCGCTATCAGTATAAACATGGACATATCTACAATGCTATCTGAATAATCATGGAAATATCTACACCGCTGTCTGTGTAAACATGGAAATATCTACACCGCTATCTCTTAAAACATGGAAATATCTACAACGTAATGTGTACAAACATGGAAATACCTACACCGCTATCTGTATAAACATGGAAATATCTACACCGCCATCTGTAGGAACATGTACATATCTAAACCGCCAACTGTATAAACATGGAAATATCAACACCGCCATCTGTAGGAATATGGAAATATCTACACTGCTTTCTCTATAAACATGGAAATATCTTCACCGCCATCTGTATAAATATGGAAATATGTACACCGCTATCTGGATAAACATGGAAATATCTACACTGCTATATCTATAAACATGGAAATATCTACAAAGCCATCAGTATCAACATGGAAATACCTACAACGATATCTGAATAAACATGGAAATATCTACAACGCTATCTGTGTAAACATGGAAATATCTACACCGCTATCTCTTAAAACATGGAAATATCTAAACCGCTACCTTTATAAACATCGAAATATCTACACTGCTATCTGCATAAAAGTGGAAATATCTACACCGCTATCCGCATAAACTTCGAAATATCTACACCGCTGTCTGTGTAATCATGGAAATATCTACACCACCAACTGGGGGAACATGGAAATATCTACACCGTTCTCTCTATAAACATGCAAATATCTACCCAGCCATCTGTAGAAACATGGAAATATCTACATCGCGATCTGTATAAACATGGAAATATCTACACCGATATCTCTATAAATAAGGAAATATCTACAAAGCTATCTGTATAAACATGGAAATATCTACACCGCTATCTGTGTAAACATGGAAACATCTACACCGCTCTCTGTGTAAACATGGAAATATCTACACTGCTATTTCTTAAAACTTGGAAAGATCTACACCGTTATGTGTATAAAGATGGAAATATCTACACTGCTATCTGTATAAACATGGAAATATCTTCACCGCAATCTGTATGAATATGGAAATATCTACACCGCCAACTCAATAAACATGGAAATATCTACACCGCCATCTTTAGGAAGATGGAAATATCTACACCGCTATCTCTATAAACATGGAAATATCTACACCGCTTTCTGTGTAAACATGGAAATATCTACACCTCCAACTGTAGGAACATGGAAATATCTACACCGCTATCTCTATAAACGTTGAAATATCTACAGAACTATGTGTATACACATGGAAATAAATACACCGCTATCTGTATAAACTTGGAAATATCTACACCGCCATCTGTGGAAACATGGAAATATCTACACCACTATCTGTATAAACATGGAAATATCTACACCGCTATCTGTATAAACATGGAAATATCTACACCGCTATCCGTATAAACATGCAAATATCTACACAGCCTTGTGTATAAACAAGGAAATATCTACACCGCTATCTGTATAAACAAGGAAATATCTACAGGGCCATCTGTATAAACATGGAAATAACTACACTGCTATCGGTATATACATGGAAATATCTACACCGCTATCTCTATAAACATGGATATATCTACACCGTTATCTGTATAAACATGGAAATAACTACACCGCTATCTCTATAAACATGGAAATATCTACACTGCTATCTGCATAAACACGGAAGTATCTAAACCGCTACCTGTAAAACAGGGAAATATCTACACCGCTATCTCTATAAACATGGAAATATCTACACCGCTATCTGTATAAACATAGAAATATCTACAACGCTATCTGTATAAAGATAGAAACATCTACATCACTATCTGAATAAACATGGAAATATCTACAAAGCCATCTTTATAAACATGGAAATATGTACACTGCCATCTCTATAAACATAGAAATACATACAACGCCATCTGTATGAACATGGAAATATCCACAAAGCCATCTGTATAAACATGGAAATACATACACCGCCATATGTATGAAGTTGGAAATAGCTACACCGCCATGTGTATAAAGATGGAAATATCTACACCGCTATCTTTATGAACATGGAAATATCTACACCGCCATCTGTATAAACAAAGAAATATCTATACCGCCATCTGTATACACATGGAAATATCTACACCGCTATCTGTATAAACATGGAAACATCTACACCGCTATCTGTGTAAACATGGAAATATCTACACCGCTATCTCTTAAAACTTGGAAATATCTACCCTGTTAATTGTATAAACATGGAAATATCTTCACCGCCATCTGAATGAACATAGAAATATCTACACTGCCAAGTATATAAAATGGAAATATCTACACTGCCATCTGTATGAACACGAAAATATCTACACCGCTATCTGTATAAACATGGAAATATCTACACCGCTATCTGTGTAAACATGGAAATATGTACAGCGCTATCTGTGTAAAAATGGAAATATCTACACCGCTATCTGTATAAACATGGAAATAACTTCAAAGCCATCTGTAGGAACACGTAAATATCTACACAGTTATCTGTATACACATGGAAATATCTACACCTTTATCTGTATATACATGGAAATATCTACAGTGCCATCTGTAGGAACATGGAAATATCTACACCGCTTTCTATATAAACATGAAAATATCTACACCGCTATCGGCATAAAAGTGGAAATATCTACACCGCTATCTGCATAAACTTGGAAATATCTACACCGCTATCTGTGTAAACCTGGAAATATCTATACAACCAACTGTAGAAACATGTAAATATCTACACAGCTATCTCTATAAACACGGGAATATCTACACCG
Organism: Gorilla gorilla gorilla; assembly: GCF_029281585.2. Classification (NCBI taxonomy): domain Eukaryota; kingdom Metazoa; phylum Chordata; class Mammalia; order Primates; family Hominidae; genus Gorilla; species Gorilla gorilla. Next base: position 4,484,411 of record NC_073224.2, read on the forward strand.
TTATCTGTATACACATGGAAATATCTACACCGCTGTGTGTTAAAACTTGGAAATATCTCCACCGTTATGTGTATAAACATGGAAATATCTTAACCGCCATCTGTATGAACATGGAAATTTGTACTCCACCTTGTGCATGAACATGGAAATATCTACACCGCCATCTGTATGAACATGGAAATATGTACACCGCCATCTGTATGAACATGGAAATATCTACACCGCCATCTGTATGAACATGCAAATATCTTCACCGCCATCTGTATGAACATGGAAATATCTACACCGCCATCTGTATGAACATGGAAATAACTACACAGCCATCTGTATGAACATGGAAATATCTACACCGCTATCTCTATAAACATGGAAATATCTACACCGCTATTTGTGTAAACAAGGAAATATCTGCAGTGCCATCTCTATAAGCATGGAAATATCTACACTGCCATCTGTATAAATATGGAAATATCTACACCGCTATCTGTATATACATGGAAATGTTTACACCGCTATCCGTATAAGCATGGAAATATCTACAGCGTTATCTGTATAAACATGGAAATAACTACATCGCTATCTCCATAAAGATGGATATATCTACACCGCTATCTGTAAAAACTTGGAAATATCTACACTTATCTGTGAAACAGGGAAATATCTACACCTCTATCTCTAAAAACATGGAAATATCTACACCACTATCTCTATAATCATGGAAATATCTACATCGCCATCTCTATAAACATGGAAATACATACACCGCCATCTGAATGAATATGGAAATAGCTACACCGCCATCTGTAGGAACATGGAAATATCTACACCGCCATCTGAATGAACATGCAAATATCTACTCCGCCATCTGAATGAACATGGATATATCTAAACCGCCATCTGTATGAACATGGAAATATCTACACCTCCATCTGTGTAAACATGGAACTATCTACACCGCTATCTGTGTAAACATGGAAATATCTACACCGCTATCTCGATAAACTTGGAAATAACTACACAGCCATCTGTATAAACATGGAAATATCTACACCACTATCTGTATAAACATGGAAATATCTACACCACTATATCTATAAACAAGGAAATATCTCCACCGCCATCTGTATAAACATGGAAATATCTACACCGTTATGTGTATAAAGATGGAAATATCTACACTGCTATATGAATAAACATCTAAATATCTACATCCCCATCTGTGTGAACATGGAAATGTCTAAAACACCAACACTATAAACATGGAAATATCTACAGCGCCATCTGTAGGAACATGGAAATGTCGACATCGCTTTCTGTATAAACATGGAAATATCTACACCGCTCTCTGCATAAAAGTGGAAATATCTCCACCGCTATCTGCATGAACTTGGAAATATCTACACCACAATCTGTGTAAACATGGAAATACCTACACCACCAACTGTAGGAACATGGAAATATCTAAACCACTATCTCTATAAACATGGAAATATCTACATCGCTATCTGTATAAACATGGAAATATCTTCACAGCCATCTGTAGGAACATGTAAACATCTACACCATTATCTGTATACACATGGAAATATCTACACCGTTATCTGTACACACATGGAAATATCTACACCACCATCTGTATAAACATGGAAATATCTACACGGTTATGTGTATAAAGATGGAAATATCTACACTGCTATCTGTATAAACATGGAAATATCCACACCGCCATCTGTATGAACATGGAAATGTATAAACCGCCAACTCTATAAACATGGAAATACCTACAGCTCCATCTGTAGGAACATGGAATTATCTACACCGCTATCTGTATAAATATGGAAACATCTACACCGCTATCTGTGTAAACATGGAAATATCTACACCGCTATCTCTTAAAACTTGGAAATATCTACCCTGTTAATTGTATAAACATGGAAATATCTTCACCGCCATCTGAATGAACATGGAAATATCTACACTGCCAACTATATAAAATGGAAATATCTACACTGCCATCTGTATGAACACGAAAATATCTACACCGCTATCTGTATAAACATGGAAATATCTACACCGCTATCTGTGTAAACATGGAAATATGTACAGCGCTATCTGTGTAAACATGGAAATATCTACACCGCTATCTCTATAAACATGGAAATAACTTCACCGCCATCTGTATGAACATGAAATTATCTACATCGCCATTTGTATGAACATGGAAATATCTACACCGATATCTCTATAAACATGGAAATATCTACACTGATATTTCTATAAACATGGAAATAACTACACCGCTTTCTGTATAAACATGGAAATATCTACACCGCTATCTGTGTAAACATGGAAATATCTACACCGCTATCTGTGTAAACACGGAAATATCTAATCCGCTGTCTCAATAAACATGGAAATATCTACACAGCAATCTGCATAAACATTTAAATATCTACACCGCTATCTGTATAAACATGGAAATATCTACACCGATATCTCTATAAACATGGAAATATCTACACCGCTATCTGAATAAACATGGAAATATCTACACCGCTATCTCTATAAACATGGAAATATCTTCACCGCCATCTGTATGAACATGGAATTATCTACATTGCCATCTGTATGAACATGGAAATATGTACACCAATATCTCTATGAACAAGGAAATATCTACACAGATATCTCTATAAACATGGAAATAACTACACCGCTTTCTGTATAAACATGGAAATATCTGCACCGCTATCAGTGTAAACATGGAAATATCTACACCGCTATCTGCATAAACATGGAAATATCTTCAAAGCCATCTGTAGGAACCTGTAAATATCTACACAGTTATCTGTATACACATGGAAATATCTACACCTTTATCTGTATACACAGGGAAATATCTACAGCGCCATCTGTATAAACATGGAAATATCTACACCGCTATCTGCATAAACTTGGAAATATCTACACCGCTATCTGTGTAAACCTGGAAATATCTATACCACCAACTGTAGAAACATGTAAATATCCACACCGCTATCTCTATAAACACGGTAATATCTACACCGTTATCTGTATACACATGGAAATATCTACAGCGCTGTCTGTTAAAACTTGGAAATATCTACACCTTTATGTGTATAAACATGGAAATATCTTCACCGCCATCTGTATGAACATGGAAATATGTACACCACCATGTGCATGAACATGGAAATATCTACAACGCCATCTGTATGTATATGGAAATAAGTACACCGCCATCTATATGAACATGGAAATACCTATACCGCAATCTGTATGAACGTGGAAATATCTTCACCGCCATCTGTATGAACATGGAAATATCTACACCGCCATCTGTATGAACATGGAAATACCTACACAGCCATCTGTATTCACATGGAAATATCTACACCGCTATCTCTATAAACATGGAAATATCTACACCGCTATCTGTGTAAACAAGGAAATATCTACAGTGCCATCTCTATAAGCATGGAAATATCTACACTGCCGTCTGTATAAATATGGAAATATCTACACCGCTATCTGTATATACATGGAAATATTTACACCGCTATCCGTATAAGCGTGGAAATATCTACAGCGTTACCTGTATAAACATGGAAATATCTACACCGCTATCTCTATAAAGATGGATATATCTACACCGCTATCTGTAAAAACTGGGAAATATCTACACTTAACTGTGAAACAGGGAAATATCTACACTGCTATCTCTAAAAACATGGAAATATCTACACCACTATCTCTATAATCATGGAAATACCTACACCGCCATTTCTGTAAACATGGAAATACATACAGCGCCATCTGTATGAACATGGAAATAGCTACAACGCCATCTGTAAGAACATGCAAATAGCTTCACCGCAATCTGTATGAACATGGAAATATCTACACCCTCATTTGTATGAACATGGAAATAACTACATCTCCATCTGTGTAAACATGGAAATATCTACACCGATATCTCTATAAAAATGGAAATATTTACTCCGCTATCTCTATAAACATGGAAATTTCTACACAGCCAACTGTATAAACATGGAAATATCTACACCGCTATCTGTATAAACATGGAAATATCTACACCGCTATCTCTACAAACATGGAAATATCTACACAGATATCTGTATAAACATGGAAATACCTACACCGCTATCTGTTTAAACATGGAAATATCTACACCGATATCTCTATTAACATGGAAATGTCTACATGGCTATCTGTATAAACATGGAAATATCTACACCGCCATCTGTATGAGCATGGAAATATCTAGACCGCCATCTGTATAAACATGGAAATATCTACACCGTTATGTGTATAAAGACGGAAATATCTACAGCGCTCTCTGTATAAACAAGGAAACATCTTCATCGCCATCTGTGTGAACATGGAAATGTCTAAAACGCCAACTCTATAAACATGGAAATATCTAAAGCGCCATCTGTAGGAACATGGAAATATCTACACCGCTTTCTGTATAAACATGGAAATATCTGCACCGCTACCTACATAAATGTGGAAATATCTCCTCCGCTATCTGCATAAACTTGTAAATATCTACACCACTATCTGCATAAACATGGAAATAACCACACCATCAATTGTAGAAACATGGAAATATCTACACCGCTATCTCTATAAACACAGAAATATCTAGACCGCTATCTGTGTAAACATGGAAATATCTACACAGCCATCTGTAGGAACATGTAAATATCTACACCGTTATCTGTATTCACATGGAAATATCTACACCGCTATCTGTATAAACATGGAAATATCTACTCCGCTATCTGTGTAAACATGGAAATATCTACACCGCTATCTGTTAAAACTTGGAAATATCTACTCCGTTATGTGTATAAACATGGAAACAATTTCATCGCCATCTGTTTGAACATGGAAATATCTACATTGCCAACTATATAAACATGGAAATAACTACACCGCCATCTGTATGAACATGGAAATAACTACACCACCATGTGTATGAACATGGAAATAACTACACCGCCATCTGTATGTACATGGAAATATCTACACCGCCATCTGTAAGAACATGGAAATATCTACACCGCTATTTGTATAAACATGGAAATATCTACACCGATATCTCTATAAACACAGAAATATCTACACCGCTTCCTGTATAAACATGGAAATATCTACACCGATATCTCTATAAACATGGAAATATCTAGATCGCCATCTGTAAGAACATGGAAATGTCTAAACCGCCAACTCTATAAACATGGAAATATCTACAGCACCATCTGTAGGAACATGGAAATATCTACACCGCTTTCTGAATAAACATGAAAATATCTACACCGCTATCTGTATGAACATGGAAATAACTACACCTCTATCTATGTAAACATGAAAATATCTACACCACTATCTGTGTAAACATGGAAATATCTACACACCTATCTCTATTAACGTGGAAATATCTACACAGCCGTCTATATAAACATGGAAATATATACCCTGCGATCTGTATAAACCTGGAAATATCTACACCGATATCTCTATAAGCATGGAAATATCTACACCGCTATCAGTGTAAACATGGAAATATCTACTCCGCTATCTGTGTAAACATTGAAATACCTATACCGCTATCCCTATAAACATGGAAATATCTACACCACCATCTGTATGAGTATGGAAATATCTACACCGCCATCAGTATAAACATGGAAATATCTACACCTTTATGTGTATAAAGATGGAAATATCTACACTGCTATCTCTATAAACATGGAAATATCTACACCGCCATCTGTATGAACATGGAAATATCTACACTGCCAACTATATAAACATGGAAATACCTACACCGCTAGCTGTATGAACATGGAAATATCTACACGACCATGTGCATGAACATGGAAATATCTACACAGCCATACGTTTGTACATGGAAATATCTACACTGCCATCTGTATCAACATGGAAATACCTACTCCGCCATCTGTATGAACATGCAAATATCTTCACCGCCATCTGTATGAACATGCAAATATCTACACCGCCATCTGTATGAACATGGAAATATCTACACCGCCATCTGTATGAACATGGAAATATCTACACCGCCATCTGTATGAACATGGAAATATCTACACCGCTATCTCTATGAACATAGAAATATCTACACCGCTATCTGTGTAAACAAGGAAATATCTACACTGCCATCTCTATAAGCATGGAAATATCTACACCGCCAACTGCATGAGTATGGAAACATCTACACCGCCATCTGTATAAACATAGAAGTATCTACACCGTTACGTGTATAAAGATGGAAATATCTACACTGCTATCTGTATAAACAAGGAAATATTCACACTGCCATATCCATAAGCATGGATATATCTACACTGCCATCTGCATAAACATAGAAATATCTACACTGCTATCTCTATATACCTGTTAATATTTACACTGCTATCCGTATAAGCTTGGAAATATCTACAGCGTTATCTGTATAAACATGGAAATAACTACACCGCTATCTCTATAAAGATGGATTTATCTACATCTCTATCTGTCTAAACATGGAAATATCTACACTTATCTGTGAAACAGGGAAATATCTACTGTGCTATCACTATAAACATGGAAATATATACACCACTATCTCTATAATCATGGAACTATCTACACCGCCATCTCTATAAACACGGAAATACATACACCGCCATCTGTATGAACATGGAAATTGCTACAACGCCATCTGTATGTACATGGAAATATCTACACCGCCATCTGTATGAACATGCAAATCTCTTCACCGCCATCTGTATGAACATGGAAATATCTACACCGCCATCTGTATGAACATGGAAATATCTACACCGCTATCTCTATAAACATGGATATATCTACACTGCTATCTGTATAAACATGGAATTATCTACACAGCCATCTGTAGGAATATGTAAATATCTACACCGTTATCTGTATACACACGGAATTACCTACACCGCTATCTGTGTAAACATGGAAATATCTACACCGCTATCTCTATAAACATGGAAATATCCACACCTCCATCTGTATGAGTATGGAAATATCTACACCGCCATCTGTATAAACATGGAAATATCTACACCGTTACGTGTATAAAGATGGAAATATCTACATCACTATCTGTATAAACATCTAAATATCTCCATCCCCATCTGTGTGAACATGCAAATGTCTAAAAGGCCAACTCTATAAACATGGAAATATCTACAGCGCAATCTGCAGGAACATGGAAATAACTACACCACTTTCTGTATAATCATGGAAATATCTACACCGCTATCTGCATAAAAGTGGAAATATCTCCACCGCTATCTGCATAAACATGGAGATATCTACACCACAACCTGTGTAAACATGGAAATAACTACACCACCAACTGCAGGAACATGGAAATATCTACACCACTAACTCTATAAACATGGAAATATCTACACCGCTATCCGTATAAAAATGGAAATATCTCCACAGCCATCTGTAGGAACATACAAATATCTACACAGTTATCTGTATACACATGGAAATATCTACACGGTTATCTGTATACACATGGAAATATCTACACCACCATCTGTATAAACATGGAAATATATACACTGACATCCGTAAGAACATGGAAATGTCTAAACCGCCATCTCTATAAACATGGAAATATATACAGCGCCATCTGGAGGAACATGGAAATATCTACACCACCATGTGTATGAACATGGAAATATCTACACTGCCTTCTGTATGAACATGGAAATATCTACACCGCCATCTGTATGAACATGGAAATATCTACACTGCCATCTGTACGAACATGGAAATATCTACACCGCCAACTGTATGAACATCAAAATATCTACACGGCTATCTCTAAAAACATGGAAATATCTACACCGCTGTCTGTGTAAACAAGGAAATATCTACACTGCCATCTCTATAAGCATGGAAATATCTACACTGCCATCTGTATAAACATGGAAATATCTACACCTCCATCTGTATATTCATGGAAATATTTACACCGCTATCAGTATAAGCATGGAAATATCTACAGCGTTATCTGTATAAACATGGAAATATCTACACCGCTATCTCTATAAAGATGAATAAATCTACACTGCTATCTGTACAAAAAAGGAAATATCTACACTTATCTGTGAAACAGGGAAATATCTACACCGCTATCTCCATAAACATGGAAATATCTACACCGCTATCTGTGTAAACATGGAAATATCTACACCGCTATCTCTATAAACATGGAAATATCTACACAGCCATCTATATAAACGTGGAAATATCTACACTGCGATCTGTATAAACCTGGAAATATCTACACCGATATCTCTATAAACATGGAAATATCTACACAGCTATCTGTATAAACATGGAAATATCTACACCGCTATCTGTGTAAACATGGAAATATCTACACCGCTATCTGTGTAAACATGGAAATACCTACACCGCTATCCCTATAAACATGGAAATATCTGCACCGCCATCTGTATGGGTATAGAAATATCTACACCGCCATCTGTAAACATAGAAGTATCTACACCGTTACGTGTATAAAGATGGAAATATCTACACTGCTATCTGTATAAACATGGAAATATCTACACCGCCATCTGTATGAACATTGAAATGTCTAAACCGCCAACTCTATAAACATGGAAATATCTACAGCGCCATCTGTAGGAACATGGAAATATCTACACCGTTTTCTGTACCAACCCTGGAAATAACTACACCGCTATCTGCATAAAAGTGGAAATATCTCCAACGTTATCTGCATATACTTGGAAATCTCTGCAAAACTATCTGTGTAAACATGGAAATATCTACACCACCAACTGTAGGAACATAGAAATATCTACACCGCTATCTCTATAAACATGGAAATATCTACACCACTATATGTATAAACTTGGAAATATCTTCACAGCCATCTGTAGGAACATGTAAATATCGACACTGTTATCTGTATAAACATGGAAATATCTACACCGCTATCTGTATAAACATGGAAATATCTACACCGCCATCTGTGTAAACATGGAAATATCTACACCGCTATCTGTGTAAACATGTAAATATCTACACCGCTATCTCTTAAAACTTGGAAACATCTACACCGTTATGTGGATAAAGATGGAAATATCTACACCGCTATCTGTATAAACATCTAAATATCTACATCCCCATCTGTGTGAACATGCAAATGTCTAAAACGCCAACTCTATAGACATTCAAATATCTACAGCGCCATCTGTAGGAACATGGAAATATCTACACCGGTTTCTGTATAAACATGGAAATATATACACCACTATCTGCATAAAAGTGGAAATATCTCCACCGCTATCTGTATAAACTTGGAAAAATCTACACCACAACCTGTGTAAACATGGAAATATCTACACCACCCACTGTATTAACATGGAAATATCTACAACACTATCTCTATAAATATGGAAATATCTACACCGCTATCTGTAAAAACATGGAAATAACCTCACTGCCATCGGTAGGAACATGTAAATATCTACAGAGTTATCTGTATACACATGGAAATATCTACACCGTTATCTGTATACACATAGAAATATCTACAACGCCATCTGTATAAACTTGGAAATATCTACACAGTTATGTGTATAAAGATGGAAATATCTGCACCGCTATCTGTATAAACATGGAAATATCTACACCGCCATCTCTATAATCATGGAAATATCTACACTGCTATCTGTATAAAGATGGAAATATCTACACGGCTATCTCTATAAACATGGAAATATCTACACCGCTATCTGTGTAAACAAGGAAATATCTACACTGCCATCTCTATAAGCGTGGAAATATCTACACTGCCATCTGTATAAACATGGAAATATCTACACCGCCATCTCTATATACATGGAAGTATTTACACCGCTATCCGTATAAGCATGGAAATATCTACAGCGTTATCTGTAAAAACATGGAAATAACTACACCGCTATCTCTATCAAGATGCATATATCTACACCGCTATCTGTATAAACATGGAAATATCTACACTTATCTGTGAAACAGGGAAATATCTACACCACTATCTCTATAAAGATGGAAATATATACACCACTATCTCTATAATCATGGAAATATCTAAACCGCCATCTCTATAAACATGGAAATACACCCACCGCCATCTGTATGAAAATGGAAATAGCTACACCGCCATCTGTATGAACATGGAAATATGTACACCGCCATCTGTATGAAAATGCAAATCCCTTCACCGCCATCTGTATGAACATGGAAATATCTACACCGCCATCTGTATGAACATGAAAATATCAACACCGCCATCTGTGTAAACATGGAAATATCTACACCGCTATGTAGGTAAATATGGAAATATATACGCCGCTATCTCTTTAAACATGGAAATAGCTACACTGCCATCTGTATGAACATGGAAATATATAAACCGCCATGTGTATGAACTTGGAAATATCTACACTGCTATCTGTACGAGCATGGAAATACCTACAGCGCTATCTGCAGAAACATGGAAAAACATACACAAATATCTATATAAAGATGGAAATCTACACCGCTACCTGTGTAAATGTGGGAATATCTACACCGCTATCTGTATAAACATGGAAATATCTACACCGCTATCTGTATAAACATGGAAATATCTACACCGCCATCTGTAGGAACATGGAAATATCTACACCGCTATCTATATAAAAATGGAAATATCTACACCTCTATGCATAAAAGATGAAATATCTACACCTCTATCTCTGTCAGGATGGAAATATCTACACCACCAACTGTAGGAACATGGAAATATCCACACCGCTATCTCTATAAACATGAAAATATCTACACCGCTATCTGTATAAACATGGAAATATCTACACAGCCATCTGCAGGAACATGTAAATATTTATACAGCGATCTCCATAACAATGGAAATTTCTACATCGCTATCTGTATAAACATGGAAATATCTACACCGATATCTGTGTAAACATGGAAATATCTACACCGCCATCTCCATAAACATGGAAAAACATACACCACCATCTGTATGAACATGGAAATATGTACACTGCCAAGTGTATAAAGATGGAAATACCTACACCGCCATCTGTATGAACATAGAAATATCTACACAGCCATCTGTATAAAGATGGAAATATCTACACCGCTATCTGAATGAACATGGAAATATCTGCACCGCTATCTATACAAACATGGAAATATCTGCACCGCTATCTGAATAAAGATGGAAATATCTACACCGCAATCTCTACACACATGGAAATATCTCCACCGCTATCTGCATAAACATGGAAATATCTACACTGCTATCTGTATAAACATGGAAATATCTACACTACTCTCTGTATAAAGATGGAAATATCTACATCGCCATCTGAATAAACATGGAAATATCTACACCGCCATCTTTCTAAACATGGAAATTTATACACCGCCATCTCTATAAACATGGAAATATCTACACCGACATCTCTATAAACATGGAAATATCTACATCACCATCTGTATGAACATGGAAATATCTACACTGCCATCTCTATAAAGATGGAAATATCTACACCGCCATCTGTATAAACGTGGAAATATCTTCACCGCCATCTCTATGAACATGGAAATATCTACACAGCCATCTGTATAAAGATGGAAATATCTACACCACTATCTGAATGAACATGGAAATATCTGCACCGCTATCTGTATAAACACGGAAATGTCTACACCGCTATCTGAATAAAGATGGAAATATCTAAACCACAATCTCTATAAACATAGAAATAACTACAGCGCTATGTGTATAAACATGGAAATATCTAGACCGCTATCTGTGTAAACATGGAAATATCTACACCGCCATCTCTATAAACATGGAAATATCTACACCGCCATCCGTATGAACAGAACATGGAAATGTCTAAACCGCCAACTCTATAAACATGTAAGTATCTACACCGCCATCTGTAGGAACATGGAAATATCCTCTCGGATATCTGTATAAACATGGAAATATCTACAGCGCAATCTGCCTAAAAGTGGAAATATCTACACCGCTATCTGCATAAACGAGGAAATATCCACACAGCCATCTATATAAACGTGGAAATACCTACACTGCGATCTGTATAAAACTGGAAATATATACACCGCTATCTCTATAAACATGGAAATATCTACACCGCTATCTGTATAAAGATGGAAATATCTACACAGCCATCTGTAGGAACATGAATATATATCTACACCACTATCTCTTTAAACATGGAAATATCTACACAGCCATCTGTATAAACATGGAAGTATCTACACTGCCATCTGTATAAAGATGTAAATATCTATACAGCTATCTGTATAAACATGGAAATATCTACACCGCTATCTGTGTAAACATGGAAATATCTACACCGCTATCTCTTAAAACTTGGAAATATCTACACCGTTATGTGTAAAAACATGGAAATACCTTCACCGGCATCTGTATGAAGTTGGAAATATCTACACTGCCAACTATATAAACATGGAAATATCTACACCGCCAACTCTATAAACATGGGACTATCTACACCGCTATCTGTGTAAACATGGAAATATCTACACCGCTATCTGTATAAACATGGAAATATCCACAGAGCCATCTATATAAACATGGAAATACCTACACTGCGATCTGTATAAACCTGGAAATATCTTCACTGATATCTCTATATACATGGAAATATCTACACCGCTATCTGCATAAACATGGAAATATCTATACCGCTATGTGTATAAACATGGAAATATCTACACCGCTATCTGTATAAACATGGAAATATCTACACCGCTATCTGTGTAAACATGGAAATATCTACACCGCTATTTCTTAAAACTTGGAACTATCTACACCGTTATGTGTATAAAGTTGGAAATATCTACACTGCTATCTGTATAAACATGGAAATATCTACACCGCCATCTGTTTGAACATGGAAATGTCTAAACTGCCAACTCTATAAACATGTAAATATCTACACAGCCCTCTGTAGGAACAGGGAAATATCTACACCGCTATCTGTGCAAACATGGAAATAGCTACACCACCAACTGTAGGAACATGGAAAATCTACACCTCTTTCTCTATAAACATGGAAATATCTACACCACTATCTGTATAAACATGGAAATATCTACACAGCCATCTGTAGGAACATGTAAATATCTACACCACTATCTCTATAAACATGGAAATATCTACACCGCTATCTGTATAAACATGGAAATATCTACACAGCCATCTGTAGGAACATGACAATATCTACACAGCTATCTATATAAACATGGAAATATCTACAGTGCTGTCTGTATAAAGATGGAAATATCTACACAACTATCTATATAAACCTGGAAATATCTACATCGCTATATGTGTAAACATGGAAATATCTACACCGCTATCTCTCTAAGCAAGGAAATATCTACACAGTCATCTGTATAAACATGGAAATATCTACACCGCTATCAGTGCAAACATGGAAATATCTACACCACTATCTCCAAAAACATGGAAAGGTCTACACCATTATGTGTATAAAGATGGAAATATCTTCACCGCTATCTGTATAAATATGGAAATATCTACACCGCCATCCGTACGAACAGAACATGGAAATGTCTAAACCGCCAACTCTATAAACATGTAAATATCTACACCGCCCTCTGTAGGAACATGGAAATATCTTCACCGCTATCTGTATAAACATGGAAATATCTACACAGCCATCTGTAGGAACATGAATATATATCTACACCACTATCTCTTTAAACATGGAAATATCTACACCGCCATCTGTATAAACATGGAAGTATCTACACTGCCATCTGTATAAAGATGTAAATATTTATAAAGCTATCTGTATAAACATGGAAATATCTACACCGCTATCTGAATAAACATGGAAATATCAACACCGCTATATCTATAAACATGGAAAAATCCACACCGCCATCTGTAAGAACATGGAAACATCTACACCACCATCTGTATAAACATGGAAATATCTACACCGCTATCTCTATTAACATGGAAATATCTACACTGCCATCTGTATGAACATGGAAATATCTACACCGTTATGTGTATAAAGATGGAAATATCTACACCGCTATCTGTATAAACATGGAAATATCTATACAGCCATCTGTAGGGACATGTAAATATCTACACCGCTATCTCTATAAACATGGAAATTTCTACACCGCTATCTGTGTAAACATGGAAATATCTACACCGCTATCTGTGTAAACATGGAAATATCTACTCCGCTATCTCTTAAAACTTGGAAATATTTACACCATTATGTGTATAAACATGGAAATACCTTCACCAGCGTTTGTATGTACATGGAAATATCTACACTGCCAACTATATAAACATGGAAATATCTACACCGCCATCTGTATAAACATGGAAATAACTACACCGTCATCTGTATGAACATGGAAATATCTACAATGCCAACTCTATAAACATGGAAATATCTACACCACTATCTCTATAAACATGGCAATATCTACACCACTATTTGCGTAAACATGGAAATATCTACACCGCCATCTCCATAAAGATGGAAATATCTAAACCGCCATCTGTAAGAACATGGAAATATCTACACGGCTATCTGTGTAAACATCGAAAATCTACACTGCTATCTGAATAAACACGGAAATATCTACACTGCCATCTGCATAAACATGGAAATATCTACACCACTATCTTTATAAACATGGCAATATCTACACCGCTATCTGTATAAACATGGAAATATCTACACAGCTATCTCTATCAACATGGAAATATCTACACCGCTATCTGTATAAACATGGAAATACCTACACCGCTATCTGTGTAAACATGGAAATATCTACACCGCTATTTCTTAAAACTTGGAACTATCTACACCGTTATGTGTATAACGTTGGAAATATCTACACTGCTATCTGTATAAACATGGAAATATCTACACCGCCATCTGTATGAATATGGAAATATCTACAAGGCCAACTCTATATACATGGAAATATCTACAACACCACCTGTAGGAATATGGTAATATCTACACCACTATCTCTATAAACATGGAAACACCTACACCACCATCTGTATAACCATAGAAATAAGTACACCGCCATCTGGATAAACATGGAAATATCTACACCGCTATATCTATAAACACGGAAAAACCCACACCGCCATCTGTAAGAATATGGACATATCTACAACGCCATCTGTAGGAACATGGAAATATCCACACCGGTATCTACAGCACCTTCTGAGTGAACATGGAAATATCTACACTGCCGTCTGTAGGATCATGGAAATATCTACACCACTATCTGTGTAAACATGGAAATATCTACACCGCTATCTGTAAAAACATGGAAATATCTACACCGCTATATGTATAAACATGCAAATATCTACATCGCTATCTGTATAAAGATGGAAATATCTACACCGCAATCTGTGTAAACATGGAAATATCCACAGCACTATCTGTGTAAATATTTAAAAGTGTACACCGCTACCTCTGTAAACTTGGAAATATCTACACCGCCATCTGTATGAAGATGGAAATATCTACACTGCCATCTGTAGGAACATGGAAATATCTACAATGGTATCTACACCACCTTCTGTATGAACATGGAAATGTCTAAACCACCAACTCCATAAATATAGAAATATCTACAACGCCATCCGTAGGAACATGGAAATATCCACACCGCTATCTGCATAAACATGGAAATAACTACACCGCTCTCCGCATAAAAGTGGAAATATCTACACCGCTATCGGCATAAACTTGGAAATATCTACACCGCTTTGTGGATAAACATGGAAATATCTCCACCACCAACTGTAGGAACATGGAAATATCCACACTGCTATCTGTATAAACATGGAAATATCTACACCGCTATCTGTATAAACATGGAAATATCTACACAGCCATCTGTAGGAACATGTAAATATCTACACCGCTATCTCTATAAACATGGAAATATCTACACCGCTATCTGTGTAAACATGAAAATATCTACACCGCTATCTGTGTAAACATGGAAATATCTAAACCGTTATGTGTATAAACATGGAAATATCCACACAGCAACTATATAAACATGGAAATATCTTCACTGCGCTCTGTATAAACCTGGAAATATCTACACCGATATCTCTATAAACATGGAAATATCTACACAGCTATCTGTATAAACATGGAAATATCTACACCGCTATCTGTGGAAACATGGAAATATCTACACCGCTGTCTGTGTAAACTTGGAAATACCTACACCGCTATATCTATAAACATGGAAATATCTACACCGCCATCTGTATGGGTATGGAAATATCTACACCGCCATCTGTATAAACATGGAAATATCTACACCGTTATGTGTATAAAGATGGAAATATCTACACTGCTATCTGTAAAAATATGGAAATATCTACACCGCCATCTGTATGAACATGGAAATGTCTAAACCGCCAACTCAATAAACAAGGAAATATCTACAGTGCCATGTGTAGGAACATAGAAATATCTACACCGCATTCTGTGTAAACATGGAAATATCTACACCGCTATCTGCATAAAATTGGAAATATCTTCACCGCTATCTGCATAAATTTGGAAATATCTACACCACTATCTTATAAACATGGAAATATCTAAACCACCAACTGTAGGAACATGGAAATATCTACAACGCTATCTCTTTAAACATGGAAATATCTACACAGTCATCAGTATAAACATGAAAATATCTACACCGCTATCTGTATAAACATGGAAATATCTGTACCGCTATCTGTATGAAAATGGAAATATCTACACCGCTATCTCTATAAACATGGAAATATCTACACCACTATCTGTGTAAAGAAGGAAATATCCACAGTGCCATCTCTATAAACATGGAAATATCTACACTGCCATCTGTATAAACATGGAAATATGTACACCGCTATCTGTATATACATGAAAATATTTACACCGCTATCTGTATAAACGTGGAAATATCTACACTGCTATCTGTGAAACAGGGAAATATCTACACCGCTATCTCTATAAACATGGAAATATCTACACCTCTATCTCCATAATCATAGAAATATCTACACTACCATCTCTACAAACATGGAAATACATACACCGCCATCTGTATGAACAATGAAATATCTAAACCGCCATGTTTATAAAGATGGAAATATCTACATCGGTATCTGTACGAACATGGAAATATCTACACCGCCATCTGTATAAACACAGAAATATCTATACCGCCATCTCCATACACATGGCAATATCTACACCACTATCTGTATAAAGATGGAAGTATCTACACCGCTATCTGAATAAACATTGAAATATCTACACCACCATCTTTATAAACATGGAAATATCTACACCGCCATCTCTATAAGCATGGAAATATCTACACCGCCTTCTGTATGAACATGGAAATATCTACACTGACATCTCTATAAACATGGCAATATCTAAACCGATATCTGTATGAACATGGAAATATCTTCACCGCAATTTCTGTAAAGATGGAAATATCTACACCGCCATCTGTACAAACATGGAAATATCTACCCCACTATCTGTATAAGGATGGAAATATCTACACCGCAATCTGAACAAACATGGAAATATCTTCACCGCCCTCTGTATAAACGTGGAAATATCTAAACCGCCCTCTCTATAAACATGGAAATATCTAAACCGCCATCTATACGAACATAGAAATATCTACACCGCCTTCTTTATAAAGATGGAAATATCTACACCACCATCTGTACAAACATGGAAATATCTACACCTCCATCTGTATAAAGATGGAAATACCTACTCCGCCATATGAATAAACATGGAAATATCTACACCGCCATCTGAAGAAACATGGAAATAACTACACCGCCATCTGTATAAACATGGAAATATCTACACCGCCATCTGTACGAACATGGAAATATCTACACCGCCATATGTATGAACATGGAAATATCTACACCTCCATGTGTATGAACACGGAAATGTATAAACCGCCATCTGTATGAAAATGGAAATATCTACACCGCCATCTGTATGAACATGGAAATATGTACAGCGCCATGTGTATGAACATGGAAATATCTACACCGCTATCTGTGTAAACATGGAAATATGCACACCGCTATTTATTAAACCATGGAAATATCTACACCGTTATGTGTATAAAGATGGAAATATTTACATCGTGATGTGTATACACACGGAAATATGTACACTGCTATCTGTATAAATATGGAAATATCTACACCGCCATCTGTATGAATATGAAGTATCTACACCGCCAACTCAATAAACATGGAAATATCTTCACTGCCATATGTAGGAACATGGAAATATCTAAACCGGTAGCTACACCACTTTCTGTATGAACATGGAAATATCTATACCGACCTCTGTAGGAGCATGGAAATATCTAAACCGCTATCTCTATAAACATGGAAATATCTACACCACTATCTGTATAAACATGGAAATATCTACACCGCTATCTCTATAAACGTGGAAATATCTACACCGCTATCTGTATAAACATGGAAATACATGCACTGCTATCTGTATAAACATGGAAATATCTACAGCGCTATCTGTATAAACATGGAAATATCTACACTGCTATCTGTACAAACTTGGAAATATCTACACAGCTATGTGTATAAACATGGAAATATCTACACCGCCATCTGTATGAACATGAAAATATCTACACCGCCAACTCTATAAACATGGAAATATCTACACCACTGTCTGTATAAACATGGAAATATCTACACCGCTATCTGTGTAAACATGGAAATATCTACACCACTATCTATAAAAAGGAAATATCTACAGCCTTATGTGTATAAAGATGTACATATCTACACCGCTATCTGTATAAACATGGAAATATCTACACCGCTACCTGTATAAACTTGGAAATATCTACACCGCTATTTCTTAAAACATGGAAATATCTACACCGTTACGTGCATAAATGTGGAAATATCTACACTGCTATCTGTATAAACATGCAAATATCTACACCGCTATCTCTATAAACATGGAAATATCTACAGCGCTCTCTGTATAAACATGGAAATATCTACACAGCCATCTGTAGGAACATGTAAATATCTACACAGCTATCTCTATAACAATGGAAATATCTACACCGCTATCTGTAAAAACATGGAAATATCTACACCACTATCTGTGTAAACATGGAAATATCTACACCGCTATCTTTATAAACACGGAAATATCTACACCACTATCTCTTAAAACTTGGAAATATCTACACCGTTATGTGTATAAACATGGAAATACCTTCACCGCCATCTGAATGAACATGGAAATATCTACACTGCCAACTGTATAAACATGGAAATATCTACACCGCCATCTCTGTGAACATGGAAATATCTACACTGCCAACTCTATAACCATGGAAATATCTACACCGCTATCTGTATAAACATGGAAATATCTACACAGGCATCTGTAAATATCTACACCGCTATCTCTATAAACATGGAAATATCTACAGCGCTCTCTGTATAAACATGGAAATATCTACACAGCCATCTGTAGGAACATGTAAATATCTACACAGCTATCTCTATAACAATGGAAATATCTACACCGCTATCTGTAAAAACATGGAAATATCTACACCACTATCTGTGTAAACATGGAAATATCTACACCGCTATCTTTATAAACACGGAAATATCTACACCACTATCTCTTAAAACTTGGAAATATCTACACCGTTATGTGTATAAACATGGAAATACCTTCACCGCCATCTGAATGAACATGGAAATATCTACACTGCCAACTGTATAAACATGGAAATATCTACACCGCCATCTCTGTGAACATGGAAATATCTACACTGCCAACTCTATAACCATGGAAATATCTACACCGCTATCTGTATAAACATGGAAATATCTACACAGGCATCTGTAAATATCTACACCGCTATCTCTATAAACATGGAAATATCTATACCGCTATCTGTATAAACATGGAAGTATCTACAGCGCTATCTGTATAAACATGGAAATATCTACACTGCTATATGTACAAACTTGGAAATATCTACACAGCTATGTGTATAAACATGGAAATATCTACACCGCCATCTGTATGAACATGGAAATATCTAAACCGCTATCTCTTAAAACTTGGAAATATCTACACCGTTATGTGTATAAACTTGGAAATACTTTCATCGCCATCTGTATGAACATGGAAATGCCTACACTGCCAACTATAGAAACATGGAAATATCTACACCGCCATCTGTATGAACATGAAAATATCTACACCGCTATATCTATAATCATGGAAATATCTACACGGCCAGCTGTATGAACATGGAAATATCTACACCGCCATCTGTATGAACATGGAAATATCTACAACACCACCTGTAGGAACATGGAAATATCTACAGCGGTATCTACACCACCTCCTGAATGATCATGGAAATATCTACACCGCTATCTGTATAAACATGGAAATCTCTTCACCACTATCAGCGTAAACATGGAAATACATACACCGCTATCTATATAAACATGGAAATATCTACACTGCTACCTGTGGAAACATGGGAATAGCTACAGCGCTATCTGTATAAACATGGAAATATCTACACCACTATCTGTATTAACAAGGAAATATGTACACCGCTATCTGTATAAACATGTAAATATCTACACTGCTATCTTTATAAACATGGAAATATCTACACCGCTATTTGTATAAACGTGGAAATATCTGCACTTCTATCTGTGTAAACCTGGAAATATCTACACCGCTATCTGTGTAAACATGGAAATATCGTCACCGCTATCTGCATAAAAGTTGTAATATCTACACCTCTATCTGTGTAAACATGGAAATATCTGCATCCCCAACTGTAGGAAAATGGAAATATCTACACCGGTGTCTCTATAAACATGGAAATGTCTACACCGCTATCTGTATAAACATGGAAATATCTACACTGCCATCTGTAGGAACACGTAAATATCTACACAGCTATCTCTATAACAGCGGAAATATCTACACCGCTATCTGTATAAACATTGAAATATCTACACCGCTATCTGTGTAAACATGGATATATCTACACCGCTATCTCTATAAACACGGAAATATATACACCGCTATCTCTTAAAACTTGGAAATATCTGCACCGTTATGTGTATAAACATGGAAATATCTTCACCACCATCTGTATGAACATGGAAATATCTACACCGCCAACTCTATAACCATGGAAATATCTACACCGCTATCTGTATAAACATGGAAATATCTACCCAGCCATCTGTAAGAACAAGTAAATATCTATACCGCTGTCTCTATACAGATGGAAATATCTACACCGCTATCTGTATAAACATGGAAATATGTACACCGCTATCTGCGTAAACATGGAAATATCTAGACCACTATTTATTAAAACATGCAAATGTCTGCACCGTTATGTATATAAAGCTGGAAATGTCTACAGTGCTGTCTGTGTAAACAAGAAAATATCTACAGCACCAACCTTAGGAATATGCAAATATCTATACCGCTTTCTGTGTAAACATCGAAATATCTACACCGCTATCTCTATAAACATGGATATATCTTCACCGCCATCTGTATGAACATGGAAATATCTACAACGCCGTCTGTATGAACATGGAAATATCTACACCGCAATCTGTATAAACATGGAAATATCTACACCGATATCTCTATAAACATGGAAATATCCACACCGTTTTCTGTATAAACATGGAAATATGTACATCGCTGTCTGTGAAAAGATGGAAATATCTACACCGCTATCTGTGTAAACATGGAAATAGGTACACCGCTATTTGTGTAAACATGGAAATATCTGCACCGCCATCTGTGTGATCATGAAAATATCTACCCCGCCATCTGTATAAACATGGAAATATCTACACCTTTATGTGTATAAAGATGGAAATATCTACACCGTTCTCTGTTTAAACATGGAAATATCTACATCGCCATCTGTATGAACATGGAAATGTCTAAACCTACAACTCTATAAACATGGAAATATCTACAGCGCCATCTGTAGGAACATGGAAATATCTACACCGCTATCTGCATAAGCTTGGAAATATCTACACCGCTATCTGTGTAAACATGGAAATATCTACACCAACAACTGTAGAAAAATGGAAATATCTACACTGCTATCTCCGTAAACATGGAAATAAATTCACCGCTATCTGTATAAACATGGAAATATCTGCACAGCCATCTGTAGGAACATGTAAATATCTACACCATTATCTGTATACACATGGAAATATCTACACCACTATCTGTATAAACATGGAGATAGCTATTCCGCTAACTGTGTAAACAGGGAAATATCTACTCCGCTATCTCTTCAAACTTGGAAATATCAACACCGTTATGTGTATAAACATGGAAATATCTTGACCGCCATCTCTATGAACATGGAAATATCTACACTGCCAACTATATAAACATGGAAATATCTACACTGCCATCTGTATGAACATGGAAATATCTACACCGCTATATGTGTAAACATTGAAATATCTACACCGCTATCTGGGTGAACATTGAAACTTCTAAACCGCTATCTCTATAAACATGGAAATATCTTCACCGCCATCTGTATGAACATGGAAATAGCTACACCGCCATCTGAATGAACATGAAAATGTCAACACCGCTATCTGTATAAACATGGAAATATGTACTCCGATATGTCTATAATCATGGAAATGTCAACACCGCCATCTGTATAAACATGGAAATATCTACACCGCTAACTCTATGAACACGGAAATATCTACACCGCCATCAGTAGGAACATGGAAATATCTACACCGCCATCTGTGTAAACAAGGAAATAGGTACACCGCTATTTGGATATACATGCAAATATCTATACCGCTATATCTATAAACATGGATATATATACACCGCCATCTGTATGAACATAGAAATATATACACCGCCATCTGTATGAACATGGAAATATCTACACCGCCATCTGTAGGAACATGGAAATATCTACAAGGGTATCTACACCACCTCCTGTATGAATGTGGAAATATCCACACCGCTATCTCTGAAAACTTGGAAATATCTACAGCGTTATGTGTATAAACATGGAAACACCTTCACCGCCATCTGTATGAACATGGAAATATCTACACTGCCAACTATATAAAGATGGAAATATCTACACTGCCATCTGCATGAACATGAAAATAACTACACCGCCAACTATATAAACATGGAAATATCTAAACCGCTATCAGTGTAAACATGGAAATATCTACACCACTATCTCTATAAACATGGATATATCTTCACCGCCTTCTGTATGAACACGGAAATATCTACAACGCCATCTGTTTGAACATGGAAATATCTACACGGCAATCTGTATAAACATGGAAATATCTTCACCGATATCTCTATAAACATGGAAATATCCACACCGTTTTCTGTATAAACATGGAAATATGTACATCGCTATCTGTGTAAAGATGGAAATATCTACACCGCTATCTGTGTAAACATGGAAATAGGTACACCGCTATTTGTGTAAACATGGAAATATCTGCACCGCCATCTGTATGATCATGGAAATATCTATCCCGCCATCTGTATAAACATGGAAATATCTACACCTTTATGTGTATAAAGATGGAAATATCTACACCGTTATCTGTTTAAACATGTAAATATCTACATCGCCATCTGTATGAACATGGAAATGTCTAAAGCGACAACTCTATAAACATGGAAATATCTACAGCGCCATCTGTAGGAACATGGAAATATCTACACCGCCATCTGTATAAACATGGAAATATCTACACCGCCATCTGTATGAGCATGGAATTGTCTAAACCGCCATCTCTATAAACATGGAAATATCTACGGCGCCATGTGTAGGAACATGGAAATATCTACACCACTTTTTGTGTAAACATGGAAATATCTACACCGCTATCTGCATAAAAGTGGAAATATCTCCACCGCTATCTGCATAAACTTGGAAATATCTATACCACTATCTTGTAAACATGGAAATATCTACACCGCTATCTGCATAAAAGTGGAAATATCTACACTGCTATCTGCATAAACTTGGAAATATCTACACCGCTATGTCTTTAAACATGGAAATATCTACACCACCAACTGTAGGAACATGGAAATATCTACTCCGCTATCTCTGTAAACATGGAAATAACTACACCGCTCTCTGTATAAACATGGAAATGTCTACACAGCCATCTGTAGGAACATGTAAATATCTACACGGCTATCTCTATAAACATGGAAATATCTACACCGCCATCAGTATAAACAGGGAAATATCTACACCGCTATCTGTATAAGCATGGAAATATCTACACCGCTATCTCTATGAACGTGGAAATATCGACACCGCTATCTGTATAAACATGGAAATACCTACACCGCTGTCTGTACAAACATGGAAATACCTACACCACTATCTGTGTAAACATGGAAATACCTACACCGCCAACTGTAGGAACATGGAAATATCTACACCGCTATCTCTATTAACATGGAAATATCTACACCGCTATCTGTGTAAAGATGGAAATATCTACATCTCTATCTGTATAAAAGTGGAAATATCTACACCGCTATCTGAATAAACTTCAAAATATCTACACCGCTATCGGTGTAAACATGGAAATATCTACACCACCAACTGTAGGAACATTGAAATATCTACACCACAATCTCTATAAACATGGAAATATCTACAGCGCTATCTGTTTAAACATGGAAATATCTACACAGCCATCTGTAGGAACATGTAAATATCTACACCGCTATCTGTATACACTTCAAAATATCTACACCGCTATCTGCATAAACATGGAAATATGTACACCGCCATCTGCCTAAACATGGAAATATCTCCACCGCCATATGTATGAACATGGAAATATCTACACCGGCATCTGTAGGAATAGGGAAATATCTACACCGTTATCTGTAAAAACATGGAAATATCAACACCGCTATCTCTATAAACATGGAAATATCTTCACCGCCATCTGTATGAACATGGAAATATCTACACTGCCATCTGTTTGAACATGGAAATATCTATACTGCTATCTGTAGAAACATGCAAATATCTACACCGCTATCTCTATAAACATGCAAATATCTAAACTGCTATCTCTATAAACATGGAAATATCTACACCGCCATCTGTATAAACTCAGAAATATCTATACCGCCATCTCTATACACATAGAAATACCTACACCGCTATCTGTATAAACATGGAAATATCTACACCGCTATCTGTATAAACATGGAAATATCTACACTGCTATCTGTATAAACATGGAAATAACTACACCGCTATCTGTATAAACATGGAAATATCAGCACTGCTATCTGTATGAACATGGAAATATCAGCCCCTCTATTTGTATGAACATGGAAATACCTACACCGCTATCTGTATGAACATGGAAATATCTACACTGCTATCTGTATAAACATGGAAATACCTACACCTCTACCTGTATAAACATGGAAATATCTACACCGCCGTCTGTATAAACATGGAAATATCTTCACCGCCATCTGTATAAACACGGAAATATCTACACCACTATTTGTATAACCATGGAAGTAACTATACTGCTATCTGTGAAAGAGGGAAATATCTACACCGCTCTCCCTATAAACATGGAAATATCTACACCACTATCTCTATAATCATGGAAATATGTACACTGCCATCTCTATAAACATGGAAATAAATACAAAACCATCTGTTGGAACATGGAAATATTTACACCGCCATGTGCATAAAGATGGAAATACCTACACCGCTATCTGTATGAACATGGAAATAACTACACCGCCATCTGTATGAACATGGATATATCTACACAGCCATCTGGATGAACATGGAAATATCTACACCGCTATCTGTATGAACATGGAAATATCTACACCGCTATCTGTATGAACATGGAAATATCTACACCGCTATCTGTATGAACATGGAAATATCTACACCGCTATCTGTGTAAACTTGCAAACATCTTCACCGCTATCTGTATAAACATGGAAATATCTACACCGCTATCTGTATGAACATGGAAATATCTACACTGCCATCTGTAGGAATAGGGAAATATCTACAACGTTATCTGTAGAAACATTCAAATATCTACACCGCTATTTGTATAAACATGGAAATATCTACACCGCTTTCTGTGTATTCATGGAAATATGTACACTGCTATCTGTATAAACATGGAAATATCAACACCGCTATCTCTATAAACATGGAAATACCTTCACCGCCCTCTGTATGAACATGGAAATATCTACACTGCCATCTGTTTGAACATGGAAATATCTATTCTGCTATCTTTAGAAACATGCAAATATCTACACCGCTATCTCTATAAACATGCAAATATCGACACTGCTATCTCTATAAACATGGAAATATCTACACCGCCATCTGTATAAACACAGAAATACCTATACCGCCATCTCTATACACATAGAAATACCTACACCGCTATCTGTATAAACATGGAAATATCTTCACCGCTATCTGTATGAACATGGAAATATCTACACTGCTATCTGTATAAAGATGGAAATATCTACATCGCTATCTGAATAAACATGGAAATATCTACACTGCCATCTTTATAAACATGGAAATATCTACACCGCCATCTGTATAAACATGGAAATATCTAAACTGCCATCTGTATAAAAGTGGAAATATCTACACCGCTATCTGTATGAGCATGGAAATATCTACACTGCTATCTATATAAACATGGAAATATCTACACGGCTATCTGAATAAACATGGAAATATCTACACCGACATCTGTACAAATGTGGAAATATCTACAACACTATCTGTATAAACATAGAAATATCTACACCGGTATCTGAATAAACATGGAAATATCTACACCGCTATCTCTTAAAACTTGGAAATATGTACACCGTTATGTGTATAAACATGGAAATAACTTCACCGCCCTCTATATGAACATGGAAATATCTACACTGCCAACAATATAAACAGGGAAATATGTAAACCGCCATCTGTATGAACATGGAAATATCTACACCACTATTTCATAAAACATGGAAATATCTACCCTGTTATATATATAAAGATTGAAATATCTACACCGCTATCTGTATAAATATGGAAATATCTAAACCGCCATCTGTATGAACATGGAAATATCTGCACCGCCAACTCTATAAACATGGAAATAACTACACAGCCATCTGTAGGAACATGGAAATTTCTACACCGCTATCTCTTAAAACCGTAAATATCTACACCGCCATCTGTAGGATCATGGAAATATCTACACCGCTGTCTCTATCAACATGGAAATATCTACACCTCTATCTGTATAAACAAGCAAATATCTACACCGCTATCTGTATAAACATGGAAATATCTACACAGCTCTCTCTATAAACGTGGAAATATCGACACCGCAATCTGTATAAACGTGGAAATACCTACACCGCTATCTGTAAAAAAATGGAAATATCTACACCGCCATTTGTATGAAGATGGAAATATCTACACTGCCAACTATATAAACATGGAAATATCTACAACGTTGTATGTATAAACATAGAAATATCTACACCGTTCTGTGTATAAACATGGAAATAACTACACCGCTATCTCTAAAAACATGGAAATATCTACAACGCCATCTGTATAAAACTGGAAATATCTACACCGTCATTTCTATAAACATCGAAATATCTGCAACGCCATCTGTCTGAACATGGAAATATCTACATAGCCATCTGTATGAACATGGAAATATCTACACCGCTATCTGTATGAACAAGGAAATATCTACACTGCCATCTCTAAAATCATCGAAATATCTACACTGCCATCTGTATAAACATGGAAATATCTACACCGCTATCTGTATATACATGGAAGTATCAACACCGTTATCCGTATAAACATGGAAATATCTACAGCGTTATCTTTATAAACATGGAAATAACTACACCGCTATCACTATAAACATGGATATATCTACACCGCTATCTGTATAAACATGGAAATATCTACACTTATCTGTGAAACAGGGAAATATATACACCGTTATCTTTATAAACTTTGAAATACATACACTGCCATCTGTATGAACATGGAAATATCTACACCACCATGTGTATAAAGATGGAAATATCTACACCGCTGCCTGTATAAAGATGGAAATATCTACACAGCTATCTCTATAAACATGGAAATATGTACACCGCTTTCTGAATAAACATGGAAATATCTTCACCGATATCTCTATAAACATGGAAATATCTACTCCGCTATCTTTGTAAACATGGAAATGTCTACACAGCCATCTGTATAAACATGGAGATATCTACACTGCTATCTGTATAAACATGGAAATATCTACACCGCTATCTGTATGAACATGGAAATATCTACACCGCTATCTGTATAAACATGGAAATAACTACACGGCTATCTGAATAAACATGGAAATATCTACACCGACATCTGTACAAACGTGGAAAAAACTACACTGCTATCTGTATAAACATAGAAATATCTACAGCAGTATCTGTACAAACATGGAAATATCTACACCGCTATCTCTTAAAACTTGGAAATATGTACACCGTTATGTGTATAAACATGGAAATACCTTCACCGCCCTCTATATGAACATGGAAATATCTACACTGCCAACAATATAAACAGGGAAATATGTAAACCGCCATCTGTATGAACATGGAAATATCTACACCACTATTTCATAAAACGTGGAAATATCTACCCTGTTATATGTATAAAGAAGGAAATATCTACACCGCTATCTGTTTAAATATGTAAATATCTAAACCGCCATCTGTATGAAAATGGAAATATCTGCACCGCCAATTCTATAAACATGGAAATATCTACACAGCCATCTGTAGGAACATGGAAATTTCTACACAGCTATCTCTTAAAACCGGAAATATCTACACCGCTATCTGTGTAAACATGGAAATATTTACACTGTTATATTTACAAACATGGAATTATCTACACCGCTATCTGTACAAACATGGAAATATCTACACTGCTATCTGTATAAACATGGAAATATCTACACCGTCATCTGAACTTGGAAATATCTACACCGCCATCTGTATGAACATGGAAATATCTTCACCGCCATTTGTATGAACATTGAAATATCTACACCACCATCTGTAGGATCATGGAAATATCTACACCGCTGTCTCTATCAACATGGAAATATCTACACCTCTTTCTGTATAAACAAGCAAATATCTACACTGCTATCTCTATCTGTATATACCGCTATCTGTATATACATGGAAGTATCATCATCGTTATCCGTATAAACATGGAAATATCTACAGCGTTATCTTTATAAACATGGAAATAACTACACTGCTATCACTATAAACATGGATACATCTACACCGCTATCTGTATAAACATGGAAATATCTACACCGCTACCTGTATAAACATGGAAATATTTACACCTCTATCTGTGTCAACATGGAAATATCCACACCGCTATCTGCATGAAAATGGAAATATCTACACTGCTATCTGTATAAACAAGGAAATATGTAAACTACCATCTCTAAAAGCATGGAAATATCTACATTGCCATCTGTATAAACATGGAAATATCTACACCGCTATCTGTATATACATGGAAGTATCATCATCGTTATCCGAATAAACATGGAAATATCTACAGCGTTATCTTTATAAACATGGAAATAACTACACTGCTATCACTATAAACATGGATACATCTACACCGCTATCTGTATAAACATGGAAATATCTACACTTATCTGTGAAACAGGGAAATATCTACACCGCCATGAGTATAAAATGGAAATATCTACACCGCTATCCGTAAGAACATGGAAATAACTACATCGCTGTCTGTATAAAGACAGAAATATCTATACCCCCATCTCTGTACACATGGAAATATCTACACCGCTATCTGTATAAACATGGAAATATCTACACCGCTATCTGTATAAACATGGAAATATCTACACCACTATCTGCATAAACATGGAAATATCTACACCGCTATCTGAATATACATAGAAATATCTACACCGCCATCTTTATAAACATGGAAACATCTACACCGCCATCTCTAGAAACGTGGAAATATCTACACCGCCATCTGTATGAACATGGAAATATCTACACCGCCATCTCTATAAAGATGGAAATTTCTACACCGCCGTCTGTATAAACATGGAAATATCTACACCTTTGTATGTATAAACATAGAAATATCTACATCGTTCTCTGTATACACATGGAAATAACTACACCGTTATCTCTAAAAATATGGAAATATCTACAACGCTATCTGTATAAAAATGGAAATATCTACACCGCCGTCTGTATAAACATGGAAATATCTACACCGCCGTCTGTATAAACATGGAAATATCTTCACCGCCATCTGTATAAACACGGAAATATCTACACCACTATTTGTATAACCATGGAAGTAACTATACTGCTATCTGTGAAAGAGGGAAATATCTACACCGCTCTCCCTATAAACATGGAAATATCTACACCACTATCTCTATAATCATGGAAATATGTACACTGCCATCTCTATAAACATGGAAATAAATACAAAACCATCTGTTGGAACATGGAAATATCTACACCGCCATGTGCATAAAGATGGAAATACCTACACCGCTATCTGTATGAACATGGAAATAACTACACCGCCATCTGTATGAACATGGATATATCTACACAGCCATCTGGATGAACATGGAAATATCTACACCGCTATCTGTATGAACATGGAAATATCTACACCGCTATCTGTATGAACATGGAAATATCTACACCGCTATCTGTATGAACATGGAAATATCTACACCGCTATCTGTGTAAACTTGCAAACATCTTCACCGCTATCTGTATAAACATGGAAATATCTACACCGCTATCTGTATGAACATGGAAATATCTACACTGCCATCTGTAGGAATAGGGAAATATCTACAACGTTATCTGTAGAAACATTCAAATATCTACACCGCTATTTGTATAAACATGGAAATATCTACACCGCTTTCTGTGTATTCATGGAAATATGTACACTGCTATCTGTATAAACATGGAAATATCAACACCGCTATCTCTATAAACATGGAAATACCTTCACCGCCCTCTGTATGAACATGGAAATATCTACACTGCCATCTGTTTGAACATGGAAATATCTATTCTGCTATCTTTAGAAACATGCAAATATCTACACCGCTATCTCTATAAACATGCAAATATCGACACTGCTATCTCTATAAACATGGAAATATCTACACCGCCATCTGTATAAACACAGAAATACCTATACCGCCATCTCTATACACATAGAAATACCTACACCGCTATCTGTATAAACATGGAAATATCTTCACCGCTATCTGTATGAACATGGAAATATCTACACTGCTATCTGTATAAAGATGGAAATATCTACATCGCTATCTGAATAAACATGGAAATATCTACACTGCCATCTTTATAAACATGGAAATATCTACACCGCCATCTGTATAAACATGGAAATATCTAAACTGCCATCTGTATAAAAGTGGAAATATCTACACCGCTATCTGTATGAGCATGGAAATATCTACACTGCTATCTATATAAACATGGAAATATCTACACGGCTATCTGAATAAACATGGAAATATCTACACCGACATCTGTACAAATGTGGAAATATCTACAACACTATCTGTATAAACATAGAAATATCTACACCGGTATCTGAATAAACATGGAAATATCTACACCGCTATCTCTTAAAACTTGGAAATATGTACACCGTTATGTGTATAAACATGGAAATAACTTCACCGCCCTCTATATGAACATGGAAATATCTACACTGCCAACAATATAAACAGGGAAATATGTAAACCGCCATCTGTATGAACATGGAAATATCTACACCACTATTTCATAAAACATGGAAATATCTACCCTGTTATATATATAAAGATTGAAATATCTACACCGCTATCTGTATAAATATGGAAATATCTAAACCGCCATCTGTATGAACATGGAAATATCTGCACCGCCAACTCTATAAACATGGAAATAACTACACAGCCATCTGTAGGAACATGGAAATTTCTACACCGCTATCTCTTAAAACCGTAAATATCTACACCGCCATCTGTAGGATCATGGAAATATCTACACCGCTGTCTCTATCAACATGGAAATATCTACACCTCTATCTGTATAAACAAGCAAATATCTACACCGCTATCTGTATAAACATGGAAATATCTACACAGCTCTCTCTATAAACGTGGAAATATCGACACCGCAATCTGTATAAACGTGGAAATACCTACACCGCTATCTGTAAAAAAATGGAAATATCTACACCGCCATTTGTATGAAGATGGAAATATCTACACTGCCAACTATATAAACATGGAAATATCTACAACGTTGTATGTATAAACATAGAAATATCTACACCGTTCTGTGTATAAACATGGAAATAACTACACCGCTATCTCTAAAAACATGGAAATATCTACAACGCCATCTGTATAAAACTGGAAATATCTACACCGTCATTTCTATAAACATCGAAATATCTGCAACGCCATCTGTCTGAACATGGAAATATCTACATAGCCATCTGTATGAACATGGAAATATCTACACCGCTATCTGTATGAACAAGGAAATATCTACACTGCCATCTCTAAAATCATCGAAATATCTACACTGCCATCTGTATAAACATGGAAATATCTACACCGCTATCTGTATATACATGGAAGTATCAACACCGTTATCCGTATAAACATGGAAATATCTACAGCGTTATCTTTATAAACATGGAAATAACTACACCGCTATCACTATAAACATGGATATATCTACACCGCTATCTGTATAAACATGGAAATATCTACACTTATCTGTGAAACAGGGAAATATATACACCGTTATCTTTATAAACTTTGAAATACATACACTGCCATCTGTATGAACATGGAAATATCTACACCACCATGTGTATAAAGATGGAAATATCTACACCGCTGCCTGTATAAAGATGGAAATATCTACACAGCTATCTCTATAAACATGGAAATATGTACACCGCTTTCTGAATAAACATGGAAATATCTTCACCGATATCTCTATAAACATGGAAATATCTACTCCGCTATCTTTGTAAACATGGAAATGTCTACACAGCCATCTGTATAAACATGGAGATATCTACACCGCTATCTGTATAAACATGGAAATATCTACACCGCTATCTGTATGAACATGGAAATATCTACACCGCTATCTGTATAAACATGGAAATAACTACACGGCTATCTGAATAAACATGGAAATATCTACACCGACATCTGTACAAACGTGGAAAAAACTACACTGCTATCTGTATAAACATAGAAATATCTACAGCGGTATCTGTATAAACATGGAAATATCTACACCGCTATCTCTTAAAACTTGGAAATATGTACACCGTTATGTGTATAAACATGGAAATACCTTCACCGCCCTCTATATGAACATGGAAATATCTACACTGCCAACAATATAAACAGGGAAATATGTAAACCGCCATCTGTATGAACATGGAAATATCTACACCACTATTTCATAAAACGTGGAAATATCTACCCTGTTATATGTATAAAGAAGGAAATATCTACACCGCTATCTGTTTAAATATGTAAATATCTAAACCGCCATCTGTATGAAAATGGAAATATCTGCACCGCCAATTCTATAAACATGGAAATATCTACACAGCCATCTGTAGGAACATGGAAATTTCTACACAGCTATCTCTTAAAACCGGAAATATCTACACCGCTATCTGTGTAAACATGGAAATATTTACACTGTTATATTTACAAACATGGAATTATCTACACCGCTATCTGTACAAACATGGAAATATCTACACTGCTATCTGTATAAACATGGAAATATCTACACCGTCATCTGAACTTGGAAATATCTACACCGCCATCTGTATGAACATGGAAATATCTTCACCGCCATTTGTATGAACATTGAAATATCTACACCACCATCTGTAGGATCATGGAAATATCTACACCGCTGTCTCTATCAACATGGAAATATCTACACCTCTTTCTGTATAAACAAGCAAATATCTACACTGCTATCTCTATCTGTATATACCGCTATCTGTATATACATGGAAGTATCATCATCGTTATCCGTATAAACATGGAAATATCTACAGCGTTATCTTTATAAACATGGAAATAACTACACTGCTATCACTATAAACATGGATACATCTACACCGCTATCTGTATAAACATGGAAATATCTACACCGCTACCTGTATAAACATGGAAATATTTACACCTCTATCTGTGTCAACATGGAAATATCCACACCGCTATCTGCATGAAAATGGAAATATCTACACTGCTATCTGTATAAACAAGGAAATATGTAAACTACCATCTCTAAAAGCATGGAAATATCTACATTGCCATCTGTATAAACATGGAAATATCTACACCGCTATCTGTATATACATGGAAGTATCATCATCGTTATCCGAATAAACATGGAAATATCTACAGCGTTATCTTTATAAACATGGAAATAACTACACTGCTATCACTATAAACATGGATACATCTACACCGCTATCTGTATAAACATGGAAATATCTACACTTATCTGTGAAACAGGGAAATATCTACACCGCCATGAGTATAAAATGGAAATATCTACACCGCTATCCGTAAGAACATGGAAATAACTACATCGCTGCCTGTATAAAGACAGAAATATCTATACCCCCATCTCTGTACACATGGAAATATCTACACCGCTATCTGTATAAACATGGAAATATCTACACCGCTATCTGTATAAACATGGAAATATCTACACCACTATCTGCATAAACATGGAAATATCTACACCGCTATCTGAATATACATAGAAATATCTACACCGCCATCTTTATAAACATGGAAACATCTACACCGCCATCTCTAGAAACGTGGAAATATCTACACCGCCATCTGTATGAACATGGAAATATCTACACCGCCATCTCTATAAAGATGGAAATTTCTACACCGCCGTCTGTATAAACATGGAAATATCTACACCTTTGTATGTATAAACATAGAAATATCTACATCGTTCTCTGTATACACATGGAAATAACTACACCGTTATCTCTAAAAATATGGAAATATCTACAACGCTATCTGTATAAAAATGGAAATATCTACACCGCCGTCTGTATAAACATGGAAATATCTACACCGCCGTCTGTATAAACATGGAAATATCTTCACCGCCATCTGTATAAACACGGAAATATCTACACCACTATTTGTATAACCATGGAAGTAACTATACTGCTATCTGTGAAAGAGGGAAATATCTACACCGCTCTCCCTATAAACATGGAAATATCTACACCACTATCTCTATAATCATGGAAATATGTACACTGCCATCTCTATAAACATGGAAATAAATACAAAACCATCTGTTGGAACAGGGAAATATCTACACCGCCATGTGCATAAAGATGGAAATACCTACACCGCTATCTGTATGAACATGGAAATAACTACACCGCCATCTGTATGAACATGGATATATCTACACAGCCATCTGGATGAACATGGAAATATCTACACCGCTATCTGTATGAACATGGAAATATCTACACCGCTATCTGTATGAACATGGAAATATCTACACCGCTATCTGTATGAACATGGAAATATCTACACCGCTATCTGTGTAAACTTGCAAACATCTTCACCGCTATCTGTATAAACATGGAAATATCTACACCGCTATCTGTATGAACATGGAAATATCTACACTGCCATCTGTAGGAATAGGGAAATATCTACAACGTTATCTGTAGAAACATTCAAATATCTACACCGCTATTTGTATAAACATGGAAATATCTACACCGCTTTCTGTGTATTCATGGAAATATGTACACTGCTATCTGTATAAACATGGAAATATCAACACCGCTATCTCTATAAACATGGAAATACCTTCACCGCCCTCTGTATGAACATGGAAATATCTACACTGCCATCTGTTTGAACATGGAAATATCTATTCTGCTATCTTTAGAAACATGCAAATATCTACACCGCTATCTCTATAAACATGCAAATATCGACACTGCTATCTCTATAAACATGGAAATATCTACACCGCCATCTGTATAAACACAGAAATACCTATACCGCCATCTCTATACACATAGAAATACCTACACCGCTATCTGTATAAACATGGAAATATCTTCACCGCTATCTGTATAAACATGGAAATATCTACACTGCTATCTGTATAAAGATGGAAATATCTACATCGCTATCTGAATAAACATGGAAATATCTACACTGCCATCTTTATAAACATGGAAATATCTACACCGCCATCTCTATAAACATTGAAATATCTAAACCACCATCTGTATGAACATGGAAATATCTACACCGCCATCTCTATAAAGATGGAAATATCTACACCACCGTCTGTATAAACACGGAAATATCTACACCGCCATCTGTATAAATGTGGAAATATCTACACCGCTATCTGTATGAACATGGAAATATCTACACCGCTATCTGTATAAACATGGAAATACCTACACGGCTATCTGAATAAACATGGAAATATCTACACCGACATCTGTACAAACGTGGAAAAATCTACACTGCTATCTGTATAAACATAGAAATATCTACAGCAGTATCTGTATAAACATGGAAATATCTACACCGCTATCTCTTAAAACTTGGAAATATGTACACCGTTATGTGTATAAACATGGAAATACCTTCACCGCCCTCTATATGAACATGGAAATATCTACACTGCAAACAATATAAACATGGAAATATGTAAACCGCCATCTGTATGAACATGGAAATATCTACACCACTATTTCATAAAACGTGGAAATATCTACCCTGTTATATGTATAAAGATGGAAATATCTACACCGCCATCTGTATAAATATGGAAATATCTAAACCGCCATCTGTATGAACATGGAAATATCTGCACCGCCAACTCTATAAACATGGAAATATCTACACAGCCATCTGTAAGAACATGGAAATTTCTACACCGCTATCTCTTAAAACCGGAAATATCTACACCGCTATCTGTGTAAACATGGAAATATTTACACCGTTATATTTACAAACATGGAGTTATCTACACCGCAATCTGTACAAACATTGAAGTATCTACACCGCTATCTGTATAAACATGGAAATATCTACACCATCATCTGAACTTGGAAATATCTACACCGCCATCTGTATGAACATGGAAATATCTTCACCGCCATTTGTATGAACATTGAAATATCTACACCGCCATCTGTAGGATCATGGAAATATCTACACCGCTGTCTCAATCAACATGGAAATATCTACACCTCTTTCTGTATAAACAAGCAAATATATACACCGCTATCTGTATAAACATGGAAATATCTACACAGCTCTCTCTATAAACGTGGAAATATCGACACCGCTATCTGTATAATCGTGGAAATACCTACACCGCTATCTGTAAAAACATGGAAATATCTACACCGCCATTTGTATGAAGATGGAAATACCTACACTGCCATCTATATAAACATGGAAATATCTACACCGCCATCTCTATGAACATGGAAATATCTACACAGCCAACTCTATAAACATGGAAATATCTACACCGCTATCTGTATAAACATGGAAATGTCTACACCGATATCTGTAGAAACACGGAAATATCTACAACGCTATCTGTAAAAACATGGAAATATCTACACCCCTAACTGTATAAACAAGGAAATATCTACACTGCCATCTCTATAAACATGGAAATATCTACACTGCCATCTGTATAAACATGGAAATATCTACACCCCTATCAGTATATACATGGAAATATCTACACTGCTATCCGTATAAACATGGAAATATCTACAGCATTATCTGTATAAACATGGAAATAACTACACCGCCATCTGTATGAACATGGAGATACCTACACCACCATGTGTATGAACCTGGAAATATCTACACCGTCATCTGTACGAACACGGAAATATCTACACCGCCATCTGTATGAACTTGGAAATATCAACAACGCCATCTGTATGAACCTGGAAAAATCTACACCGCTATCTGTATAAACTTGAAAATATCTACACCGCTATCTGTATAAACATGGAAATATCTACACCGCTATATGTTGAAACATGGAAATATCTACACTGCTATCTGTATAAACATGAAAATAACTACACAGCTATCTGTGTAAACATGTAAATATATACACCGCCATCTCTACAAACATGGAAATATCTACACTGCCATCTGTATAAACTTGGAAATAACTACACCGTTCTCTGTATGAACATGGAAATATCTACACCGTTCCCTGTATAAACATGGAAATAACTACACCACTATCTCTATAATCATGGAAATATCTACAACACTATCTCTATAAACATGGAAATAACTAGACCGCTATGTGTATAAACATGGAAATATCTACACCGCCATGTGTATAAAGATGGAAATATATGCACCGCTATCCGTAAGAACATGGAAATAACTACATCGCTGTCTGTATAAAGACAGAAATATCTATACCCCCATCTCTGTACACATGGAAATATCTACACCGCAATCTGTATAAACATGGAAATATCTACACCGCTATCTGTATAAACATGGAAATAACTACACCGCTATCTGCATAAAGATGGAAATATCTACACCGCTATCTGAATAAACATAGAAATATCTACACAGCCATATTTATAAACATGGAAACATCTACACCGCCATCTCTAGAAACGTGGAAATATCTACATTGCCATCTGTATGAACATGGAAATATCTACACCGCCATCTCTATAAAGATGGAAATTTCTACACCGCCAAATGTATAAACATGGAAATATCTACACCGTTGAATGTATAAACATAGAAATATCTACACCATTCTCTGTATACACATGGAAATAACTACACCGTTATCTCTAAAAACATGGAAATATCTACAACGCCATCTGTATAAAAATGGAAATATCTACACCTCCATCTGTATGAACATGGAAATATCTACACTGCCAACCATATAAAGATGGAAATGTCAACAGCGCTATCAGTATGAACATCGAAATATCTACTCCGCTATCTGTATAAACATGGAAATATCTACAAGGATATCTCTATAAACATGAAAATATCTACAACGCTATCTGTGTAAACACGGAAATATGTACACCGCTATCTGTGTAAACATGGAAATATCTACACCGTTATCTGTGTAAACATGGAAATATCTACAACGCTATCTCTGTAAACATGGAAATATCTACACAGCCATCTGCATAAACATGGAAATATTTACACCGCTATCTCTATAAACATGGATATATCTACACCGCCATCTGCATGAACATGGAAATAGCTACACCGCCATCAGTATGAACATGGAAATATCTACACCGCTATCTGTATAAGCATGGAAATATCTACACCGCTCTCTCTATATACATGGATATATCTACAGCGCTATCTTTGTAAACATGGAATTATCTACTCCGCATTCTCTGTAAACATGGAAATATCTACACAGTCATCAGTATAAACATGAAAATATCTACACCGCTATCTGTATAAACATGGAAATATCTGTACCGCTATCTGTATGAACATGGAAATATCTTCACCGCTATCTCTATAAACATGGAAATATCTACACCGCTATCTGTGTAAACAAGGAAATATCCACAGTGCCATCTCTATAAACATGGAAATATCTACACTGCCATCTGTATAAACATGGAAATATCTACACTGCTATCTGTATAAACATGGAAATATCTACACCGCTATCTGTGTAAGCAAGGAAATATCCGCAGTGCCATCTATATAAACATGGAAATATCTACACTACCATCTGTATAAACATGGAAATATCTACACCGCTATCTGTGTAAACAAGGAAATATCCACAGTGCCATCTCTATAAACATGGAAATATCTACACTGCCATCTGTATAAACATGGAAATATCTACACCGCTATCTGTATATTCATGAAAATATTTACACTGCTATCTGTATAAACGTGGAAATATCTACACTGCTATCTGTGAAACAGGGAAATATCTACACCGCTATCTGTATAAACATGGAAATGTCTACACCTCTATCTCTCTAATCATAGAAATATCTACACCGCTATCTCTGTAAGCATGGAAATATCTACACAGCCATCTGTATAAAGATGGAAATATCTACACCGCTACCTGTTTAAACATGGAAATATCTGCACCGCCTTCTGTATAAACATGGAAATACCAACAACGTTATGTGTATAAAGATGGAAATAATTACACCGCTATCTGTATAAACATGGAATTATCTACACCGCCATCTGTATGAACATGAAAATATCTACACCGCTATCTGTATAAACATGGAAATATCTACACCGCTATCTGTGTAAACATGAAAAATCTACAGCACTATCTGTATGAACATGGAAATATCTACACCGCTATCTGTATAAACATGGAAATAACTACACCGCTACCTGTATAAACATGAAAATATCTACACCGCTATCTGTATGAAAATGGAAATATCTACACCGCTATCTCTATGAAGATGGAAATATCTACACCACTATCTGAATGAACATGGAAATATCTACACCGCTATCTGTATGAACATGGATATAGCTACACCGCTATCTGTATGAATATGGAAATATCTACACCACTATCTGTATGAACATGGAAATATCTACACCGCTATCTGTTTGAACATGGAAATATCTACACCGCTATCTGTGTAAACATGCATACATCTTCACCGCTATCTGTATGAACATGGAAATATCTACACCGCTATCTGTATGAACATGGAAATATCTACAACGCTATCTGTGTAAACATGCATACATCTTCACCGCTATCTGTATAAACATGGAAATATCTACACCGCTATCTGTATGAACATGGAAATATCTACACCGCTTTCTGTATGAACATGGAAATATCTAAACCGCTATCTGTGTAATGGAAATATCTACACCACTATCTGTGTAAACATGCATTCATCTTCACCGCTATCTGTATAAACAAGGAAATATCTACACCGCTATCTGTATGAACATGGAAATATCTACACCGCTATCTGTATGAACATGGAAATATCTACACCACTATCTGTGTAAACATGCATACATCTTCACCGCTATCTGTATAAACAAGGAAATATCTACACCGCTATCTGTATGAACATGGAAATATCTACACCGCTATCTGTGTAAACATGCATACATCTTCACCGCTATCTGTATAAACATGGAAATATCTACACTGCTCTCTGCATGAACATGGAAATATCTACACCGCTATCTGTTTGAACATGGAAATATCTACACCGCTATCTGCAAGAAAATTTAAATATCTACACAGCGATCTGCATATACATGGAAATATCTACAAAGCTATCTCTTTACACATGGAAATATCTACAGCGCTATCTCTATAAACATGCAAATATCTACACCGCCATCTGTATGAACATGGATACATCTACACAGCCATCTGGATGAGCATGGAAATATCTACACCGCTATCTGTATGAACATGGAAATATCTACACCGCTATCTGTGTAAACATGCATACATCTTCACCGCTATCTGTATAAACATGGAAATATCTACACTGCTATCTGCATGAACATGGAAATATCTACACCGCTATCTGTTTGAACATGGAAATATCTACACCGCTATCTGCATGAAAATTGAAATATCTACACTGCTATCTGCATATACATGGAAATATCTACAAGGCTATCTCTTTACACATGGAAATAACTACAGCGCTATCTCTATGAAGATGGAAATATCTACACCGCTATCTGTGTGAACATGGAAATAGCTACACCGCTATCTGTATGAACATGGAAATATCTACACCACTACCTGTATGAACATGGAAATATCTACACAGCTATCAGTATGAACATGGATATATCTCCACAGCCATCAGGATGAACATGGAAATATCTACACCGCTATCTGTATGAACATGGAAATATCTACACCGCTATCTGTGTAAAGATGCATACATCTTCACCGCAATCTGTATAAACATGGAAATATCTACACCGCTATCTGTATAAACATGGAAATATCTACTCCGCTACCTGTAAAAACATGGAAATACCAGCACCGCTATCTGTATCAACATGGAAATATCAGCCCCTCTATCTGTATGAAAATGGAAATATCTACACCACACTCTGTTTGAACAAGGAAATATCTACACCGCTATGTGTATGAACATGGAATTATCTTCACCGCCATCTGTATGAACATGGATATGTCTACACAGCCATCTGGATGAACATGGAAATATCTACACCGCTATCTGTATGAACATGGAAATATCTACACCGCTATCTGTATGAACATGGAAATATCTACACCGCTATCTGTGTAAACATGCATACATCTTCACCGCTATCTGTATAAACATGGAAATATCTACACCGCTATCTGTATGAACATGGAAATATCTACACCGCTATCTGTTTGAACATGGAAATATCTAAACCGCTATCTGCATGAAAATAGATATATCTACACAGCTATCTGCATATACATGGAAATATCTACAAAGCAATCTCTATACACATGGAAATAACTACACCGCTATCTCTATAAACATGGAAATATCTACACCGCCATCTGTATGAACATGGAAATAACTGCACCGCCATCTGTATGAACATATAAATATCTACACCGCCATCTGTATTAAGATGGAGATATCTTCACCGCTATCTGTATAAACTTGGAAATATCAGCACCGCTATCTGTATGAACATGGAAATATCTACACCGCTACCTGTATAAACATGGAAATATCAGCACCGCTATCGGTATGAACATGGAAATATCTACACCGCTATCTGTATGAACATGGAAATATCTACACCGCTATCTCTATGAACATGCAAATATCTTCAACGTCATCTGTATGAACATGGATATATATACACAGCCATCTGTATGAACATGGAAATATCTACACCGCTATCTGTATGAACATGGAAATATCTAAACCGATATCTGTATGAACATGGAAATATCTTCACCGCCATCTGTATGAACATGGATATGTCTACACAGCCATCTGGATTAACATGGAAATATCTACGCCGTGATCTGTATGAACATGGAAATATCTACACCGCTATCTGTGTAAACATGCATACATCTTCACCGCTATCTGTATAAACATGGAAATATCTACACCGCTATCTGTATGAACATGGATATATCTACACAGCCATCTGAATGAACATGGAAATATCTACAACGCTATCTGTATGAACATGGAAATATCTACACCGCTATCTGTGTAAATATGCATACATCTTCACCATACTCTGTATAAACATGGAAATATCTACACCGCTATCTGTATGAAGATGGAAATATCTACACCGCTATCTGTTTGAACATGGAAATATCTACACCGCTATCTGCATGAAAATGGAAATATCTACAGAGCTATCTCCATATACATGGAAATATTTACACAGCTATCTCTTTACACATGGAAATATCTACACCGCTATCTGTATGAACATGGAAATATCTACACCGCCATCTGTATGAACATGGAAATATCTGCAACGACATCTGTATGAACATATAAATATCTACACGGCCATCTGTATTAAGATGGAGATATATACACCGTTATCTGTATAAACATGGAAATATCTACACGGCTATCTGTATAAACATGGAAATATCTACACCGCTATCTGTATAAACATGGAAATATCTACCCCGCTACCTGTAGAAACATGGAAATATCAGCACCGCTATCTGTATGAACATGGAAATATCAGCCCCTCTATCTGTTTGAACATGGAAATATCTACACCGCTATCTGTATGAACATGGAAATATCTACACCGCTATCTGTATGAACATGGAAATATCTACACCGCTATCCGTATAAACATGGAAATATCTACACCGCTGCCTGTATAAACATGGAAATATCAGCACCGCTATCGGTATGAACATGGAAATATCTACACCGCTATCTGTATGAACATGGAAATATCTACACCGCTATCTCTATGAACATGGAAATATCTTCAACGCCATCTGTATGAACATGGATATATATACACAACCATCTGTATGAACATGGAAATATCTACACCGCTATCTGTATGAACATGGAAATATCTACACCGATA
The DNA here is from genome assembly GCF_029281585.2 of Gorilla gorilla gorilla. Taxonomy (NCBI): domain Eukaryota; kingdom Metazoa; phylum Chordata; class Mammalia; order Primates; family Hominidae; genus Gorilla; species Gorilla gorilla. The sequence goes on from NC_073224.2 coordinate 4,529,178, forward strand.
TCTGTATGAACATGGAAATATCTTCACCGCCATCTGTATGAACATGGATATGTCTACACAGCCATGTGGATTAACATGGAAATATCTACACCGTGATCTTTATGAACATGGAAATATCTACACCGCTATCTGTGTAAACATGCATACATCTTCACCGCTATCTGTATAAACATGGAAATATCTACACCGCTATCTGTATGAACATGGAAATATCTAAACCGCTATCTGTTTGAACATGGAAATATCTACACCGCTATCTGCATGAAAATAGATATATCTACACAGCTATCTGCATATACATGGAAATATCTACAAAGCTATCTCTATACACATGGAAATAACTACACCGCTATCTCTATAAACATGGAAATATCTACACCGCCATCTGTATGAACATGGAAATAACTGCACCGCCATCTGAATGAACATATAAATATCTACACCACCATCTGTATTAAGATGGAGATATCTTCACCGCTATCTGTATAAACTTGGAAATATCAGCACCGCTATCTGTATGAACATGGAAATATCTACACCGCTATCTCTATGAACATGGAAATATCTACACCGCTATCTGTTTGAACATGGAAATATCTACACCGCTATCTGCATGAAAATGGAAATATCTACAGAGCTATCTCCATATACATGGAAATATCTACACAGCTATCTCTTTACACATGGAAATATCTACACCGCTATCTGTATGAACATGGAAATATCTACACCGCCATCTGTATGAACATGGAAATATCTGCAACGACATCTGTATGAACATATAAATATCTACACGGCCATCTGTATTAAGATGGAGATATCTACACCGTTATCTGTATAAACATGGAAATATCTACCCCGCTACCTGTAGAAACATGGAAATATCAGCACCGCTATCGGTATGAACATGGAAATATCTACACCGCTATCTGTATGAACATGGAAATATCTACACCGCTATCTCTATGAACATGGAAATATCTTCACCGCCATCTGTATGAACATGGATATGTCTACACAGCCATCTGGAATAACATGGAAATATCTACACCGTGATCTGTATGAACATGGAAATATCTACACCGCTATCTGTGTAAACATGCATACATCTTCACCGCTATCTGTATAAACATGGAAATATCTACACCGCTATCTGTATGAACATGGAAATATCTACACCGCTATCTGTTTGAACTTGGAAATATCTAAACCGCTATCTGCATGAAAATAGATATATCTACACAGCTATCTGCATATACATGGAAATATCTACAAAGCTATCTCTATACACAAGGAAATAACTACACCGCTATCTCTATAAACATGGAAATATCTACACCGCCATCTGTATGAACATGGAAATACATACACCGCTATCTGTATGAACATGGAAATTTCTACACCGCTATCTGTATGAACATGGAAATACATACACCGCTATCTGTATGAACATGGAAATAGCTACACCGCAATCAGTATAAACATTTAAATATCTACACCGCTATCTGTATAAACATGGAAATATCTACACCGCTATCTGTATAAACATGGAAATATCGGCACCGCTATCGGTATGAACATGGAAATATCTGCACCGCTATCTGTATGAACATGGAAATATCTACACCGCTATCTGTATGAACATGGAAATATCTTCACCGCAATCAGTATGAACATGGATATATCTACACAGCCATCTGTATGCACATGGAAATATCTACACCGCTATCTGTATGAACATGGAAATATCTACACCGCTATCTCTATGAACATGGAAATATCTACACCGCTATCTGTTTGAACATGGAAATATCTAAACCGCTATCTGCATGAAAATGGAAATATCTACACAGCTATCTGCATATACATGGAAATATATACACAGCTATCTGTATGAACATGGAAATATCTACACCACTATCTGTATGAACATGGAAATATCTACACTGCTGTCTGTATGAAAATGGAAATATCTACACCGCTATCTGTATGAACATGGAAATATCTACACCGCTATCTGTATGAACATGGAAATATCTACACCGCTATCTGCAAGAACACGGAAATATCTACACCGCTATCTGTGTAAACATGCATACATCTTCACCGCTATCTGTATAAACATGGAAATATCTACACCGCTATCTGTATGAACTTGGAAATATCTACACCGCTATCTGTTTGAACATGGAAATATCTAAACCGCTATCTGCATGAAAATGGAAATATCTACACAACTATCTGCATATACATGGAAGTATCTACACAGCTATATCTTTACACATGGAAATAACTACACCGCTATCTGTATGAACATGGAAATATCTGCACGGCCGTCTGTATGAACATATAAATATCTACACCGCCATCTGTATTAAGATGGAGATATCTACACCGCTATCTGTATAAACATGGAAATATCTACACCGCTATCTGTATAAACCTGGAAATATCTACACCGCTATCTGTATAAACATGGAAATATCTACACCACTACCTGTAAAAACATGGAAATATCAGCACCACTGTCTGTATGAACATGGAAATATCAGCCCCTCTATCTGTATGAATATGGAAATATCTACACCACACTGTGTATGAACATGGAAATATCTACACCGCTATCTGTATGAACATGGAATTATCTTCACCGCCATCTGTATGAACATGGATATGTCTACACAGCCATCTGGATGAACATGGAAATAACTACGCCGCTATCGGTATGAACATGGAAATAGCTACACCGCTATCTCTATGAACATGGAAATATCTGCACCGCCATCTGTATGTACATATAAATATCTACTCCGCCATCTGTATTAAGAAGGAGCTATCTACACCGCTATCTGTATAAACATGGAAATATCTACACCGCTATCTGTTTGAACATGGAAATATCTGCACCGCCATCTGTATGAAGATATAAATATATACACCCACATCTATATTAAGATGGAGATATCTACACCGCTATCTGCATAAACTTGGAAATATCTACACCGCTATATGTATAAACATGGAAATATCTACACCGCTATCTGTATAAACATGGAAATATCTACACCGCTACCTGTATAAACATGGAAATATCAGCACCGTTATCTGTATGAACATGGAAATATCTACACCGCTATCTGTATGAACATGGAAATATCTACACCGCTATCTCTATGAACATGGAAATATCTACACCGCTATCTGTATGAACATGGAAATACCATCACCGCCATCAGTATGAACATGGATATAACTACACAGCCATCTGTATGAACATGGAAATATCTACACCGCTATCTGTATGAACATGGAAATATCTACACCGCTATCTCTATGAACATGGAAATATCAGCACCGTTATCTGTATGAACATGGAAATATCTACACCGCTATCTGTATGAACATGGAAATATCTACACCGCTATCTGTATGAACATGGAAATGGCTACACCGCTATCTGTGTGAACATGGAAATATCTACACCACTACCTGTATGAACATGGAAATATCTACACCGCTATCTGTATGAACATGGATATATCTACACAGCCATCTGTCTGAACATGGAAATATCTACACCGCTATCTGTGTAAATATGCATACATCCTCACAACAATCTGTATAAACATGGAAATATCTACACCGCTATCTGTATGAACATGGAAATATCTACACCGCTATCTGTTTGAACATGGAAATATCTTCACCGCTATCTGCATGAAAATGGAAATATCTACAGAGCTATCTCCATATACATGGAAATATCTACACAGCTATCTCTTTACACATGGAAATATCTACACCGCTATCTGTATGAACATGGAAATATCTACACCACCATCAATATGAACATGGAAATATCTGCAACGACATCTGTATGAACATATAAATATCTACACGGCCATCTGTATTAAGATGGAGATATCTACACCGTTATCTGTATAAACATGGAAATATCTACACCGCTATCTGTATAAACATGGAAATATCTACACCGCTATCTGTATAAACATGGAAATATCTACCCCGCTACCTGTAGAAACATGGAAATATCAGCACCGCTATCTGTATGAATAAGGAAATATCAGCCCCTCTATCTGTATGAACATGGAAATATCTACACCGCAATCTGTATGAACATGGAAATATCTACACCGCTATCTGTATGAACATGGAAATATCTTCACCACCATCTGTATGAACATGGATATATCTACACAGCCATCTGGATGAACATGGAAATATCTACACCGCTATCTGTATGAACATGGAAATAGCTACACCGCTATCTGTATAAACATGGAAATATCTACACCGCTACCTGTATAAACATGGAAATATCAGCACCGCTATCGGTATGAACATGGAAATATCTACACCGCTATCTGTATGAACATGGAAATATCTACACCGCTATCTCTATGAACATGGAAATATCTTCAACGTCATCTGTATGAACATGGATATATATACACATCCATCTGTATGAACATGGAAACATCTACACCGCAATCTGTATGAACATGGAAATATCTTCACCGCCATCTGTATGAACATGGATATGTCTACACAGCCATCTACATTAACATGGAAATATCTACACCGTGATCTGTATGAACATGGAAATATCTACACCGCTATCTGTGTAAACATGCATACATCTTCTCCGCTATCTGTATAAACATGGAAATATCTACACTGCTCTCTGCATGAACATGGAAATATCTACACCGCTATCTGTTTGAACATGGAAATATCTACACCGCTATCTGCATGAAAATTTAAATATCTACACAGCGATCTGCATATACATGGAAATATCTACAAGGCTATCTCTTTACACATGGAAATAACTACAGCGCTATCTCTATGAAGATGGAAATATCTACACCGCTATCTGTGTGAACATGGAAATAGCTACACCGCTATCTGTATGAACATGGAAATATCTACACCACTACCTGTATGAACATGGAAATATCTACACAGCTATCAGTATGAACATGGATATATCTCCACAGCCATCAGGATGAACATGGAAATATCTACACCGCTATCTGTATGAACATGGAAATATCTACACCGCTATCTGTGTAAAGATGCATACATCTTCACCGCAATCTGTATAAACATGGAAATATCTACACCGCTATCTGTATAAACATGGAAATATCTACTCCGCTACCTGTAAAAACATGGAAATACCAGCACCGCTATCTGTATCAACATGGAAATATCAGCCCCTCTATCTGTATGAAAATGGAAATATCTACACCACACTCTGTTTGAACAAGGAAATATCTACACCGCTATGTGTATGAACATGGAATTATCTTCACCGCCATCTGTATGAACATGGATATGTCTACACAGCCATCTGGATGAACATGGAAATATCTACACCGCTATCTGTATGAACATGGAAATATCTACACCGCTATCTGTATGAACATGGAAATATCTACACCGCTATCTGTGTAAACATGCATACATCTTCACCGCTATCTGTATAAACATGGAAATATCTACACCGCTATCTGTATGAACATGGAAATATCTACACCGCTATCTGTTTGAACATGGAAATATCTAAACCGCTATCTGCATGAAAATAGATATATCTACACAGCTATCTGCATATACATGGAAATATCTACAAAGCAATCTCTATACACATGGAAATAACTACACCGCTATCTCTATAAACATGGAAATATCTACACCGCCATCTGTATGAACATGGAAATAACTGCACCGCCATCTGTATGAACATATAAATATCTACACCGCCATCTGTATTAAGATGGAGATATCTTCACCGCTATCTGTATAAACTTGGAAATATCAGCACCGCTATCTGTATGAACATGGAAATATCTACACCGCTACCTGTATAAACATGGAAATATCAGCACCGCTATCGGTATGAACATGGAAATATCTACACCGCTATCTGTATGAACATGGAAATATCTACACCGCTATCTCTATGAACATGCAAATATCTTCAACGTCATCTGTATGAACATGGATATATATACACAGCCATCTGTATGAACATGGAAATATCTACACCGCTATCTGTATGAACATGGAAATATCTAAACCGATATCTGTATGAACATGGAAATATCTTCACCGCCATCTGTATGAACATGGATATGTCTACACAGCCATCTGGATTAACATGGAAATATCTACGCCGTGATCTGTATGAACATGGAAATATCTACACCGCTATCTGTGTAAACATGCATACATCTTCACCGCTATCTGTATAAACATGGAAATATCTACACCGCTATCTGTATGAACATGGATATATCTACACAGCCATCTGAATGAACATGGAAATATCTACAACGCTATCTGTATGAACATGGAAATATCTACACCGCTATCTGTGTAAATATGCATACATCTTCACCATACTCTGTATAAACATGGAAATATCTACACCGCTATCTGTATGAAGATGGAAATATCTACACCGCTATCTGTTTGAACATGGAAATATCTACACCGCTATCTGCATGAAAATGGAAATATCTACAGAGCTATCTCCATATACATGGAAATATTTACACAGCTATCTCTTTACACATGGAAATATCTACACCGCTATCTGTATGAACATGGAAATATCTACACCGCCATCTGTATGAACATGGAAATATCTGCAACGACATCTGTATGAACATATAAATATCTACACGGCCATCTGTATTAAGATGGAGATATATACACCGTTATCTGTATAAACATGGAAATATCTACACGGCTATCTGTATAAACATGGAAATATCTACACCGCTATCTGTATAAACATGGAAATATCTACCCCGCTACCTGTAGAAACATGGAAATATCAGCACCGCTATCTGTATGAACATGGAAATATCAGCCCCTCTATCTGTTTGAACATGGAAATATCTACACCGCTATCTGTATGAACATGGAAATATCTACACCGCTATCTGTATGAACATGGAAATATCTACACCGCTATCCGTATAAACATGGAAATATCTACACCGCTGCCTGTATAAACATGGAAATATCAGCACCGCTATCGGTATGAACATGGAAATATCTACACCGCTATCTGTATGAACATGGAAATATCTACACCGCTATCTCTATGAACATGGAAATATCTTCAACGCCATCTGTATGAACATGGATATATATACACAACCATCTGTATGAACATGGAAATATCTACACCGCTATCTGTATGAACATGGAAATATCTACACCGATATCTGTATGAACATGGAAATATCTTCACCGCCATCTGTATGAACATGGATATGTCTACACAGCCATGTGGATTAACATGGAAATATCTACACCGTGATCTTTATGAACATGGAAATATCTACACCGCTATCTGTGTAAACATGCATACAACTTCACCGCTATCTGTATAAACATGGAAATATCTACACCGCTATCTGTATGAACATGGAAATATCTAAACCGCTATCTGTTTGAACATGGAAATATCTACACCGCTATCTGCATGAAAATAGATATATCTACACAGCTATCTGCATATACATGGAAATATCTACAAAGCTATCTCTATACACATGGAAATAACTACACCGCTATCTCTATAAACATGGAAATATCTACACCGCCATCTGTATGAACATGGAAATAACTGCACCGCCATCTGAATGAACATATAAATATCTACACCACCATCTGTATTAAGATGGAGATATCTTCACCGCTATCTGTATAAACTTGGAAATATCAGCACCGCTATCTGTATGAACATGGAAATATCTACACCGCTATCTCTATGAACATGGAAATATCTACACCGCTATCTGTTTGAACATGGAAATATCTACACCGCTATCTGCATGAAAATGGAAATATCTACAGAGCTATCTCCATATACATGGAAATATCTACACAGCTATCTCTTTACACATGGAAATATCTACACCGCTATCTGTATGAACATGGAAATATCTACACCGCCATCTGTATGAACATGGAAATATCTGCAACGACATCTGTATGAACATATAAATATCTACACGGCCATCTGTATTAAGATGGAGATATCTACACCGTTATCTGTATAAACATGGAAATATCTACCCCGCTACCTGTAGAAACATGGAAATATCAGCACCGCTATCGGTATGAACATGGAAATATCTACACCGCTATCTGTATGAACATGGAAATATCTACACCGCTATCTCTATGAACATGGAAATATCTTCACCGCCATCTGTATGAACATGGATATGTCTACAAAGCCATCTGGAATAACATGGAAATATCTACACCGTGATCTGTATGAACATGGAAATATCTACACCGCTATCTGTGTAAACATGCATACATCTTCACCGCTATCTGTATAAACATGGAAATATCTACACCGCTATCTGTATGAACATGGAAATATCTACACCGCTATCTGTTTGAACTTGGAAATATCTAAACCGCTATCTGCATGAAAATAGATATATCTACACAGCTATCTGCATATACATGGAAATATCTACAAAGCTATCTCTATACACAAGGAAATAACTACACCGCTATCTCTATAAACATGGAAATATCTACACCGCCATCTGTATGAACATGGAAATACATACACCGCTATCTGTATGAACATGGAAATTTCTACACCGCTATCTGTATGAACATGGAAATACATACACCGCTATCTGTATGAACATGGAAATAGCTACACCGCAATCAGTATAAACATTTAAATATCTACACCGCTATCTGTATAAACATGGAAATATCTACACCGCTATCTGTATAAACATGGAAATATCGGCACCGCTATCGGTATGAACATGGAAATATCTGCACCGCTATCTGTATGAACATGGAAATATCTACACCGCTATCTGTATGAACATGGAAATATCTTCACCGCAATCAGTATGAACATGGATATATCTACACAGCCATCTGTATGCACATGGAAATATCTACACCGCTATCTGTATGAACATGGAAATATCTACACCGCTCTCTCTATGAACATGGAAATATCTACACCGCTATCTGTTTGAACATGGAAATATCTAAACCGCTATCTGCATGAAAATGGAAATATCTACACAGCTATCTGCATATACATGGAAATATATACACAGCTATCTGTATGAACATGGAAATATCTACACCACTATCTGTATGAACATGGAAATATCTACACTGCTGTCTGTATGAAAATGGAAATATCTACACCGCTATCTGTATGAACATGGAAATATCTACACCGCTATCTGTATGAACATGGAAATATCTACACCGCTATCTGCAAGAACACGGAAATATCTACACCGCTATCTGTGTAAACATGCATACATCTTCACCGCTATCTGTATAAACATGGAAATATCTACACCGCTATCTGTATGAACTTGGAAATATCTACACCGCTATCTGTTTGAACATGGAAATATCTAAACCGCTATCTGCATGAAAATGGAAATATCTACACAACTATCTGCATATACATGGAAGTATCTACACAGCTATATCTTTACACATGGAAATAACTACACCGCTATCTGTATGAACATGGAAATATCTGCACGGCCATCTGTATGAACATATAAATATCTACACCGCCATCTGTATTAAGATGGAGATATCTACACCGCTATCTGTATAAACATGGAAATATCTACACCGCTATCTGTATAAACCTGGAAATATCTACACCGCTATCTGTATAAACATGGAAATATCTACACCGCTACCTGTAAAAACATGGAAATATCAGCACCACTATCTGTATGAACATGGAAATATCAGCCCCTCTATCTGTATGAATATGGAAATATCTACACCACACTGTGTATGAACATGGAAATATCTACACCGCTATCTGTATGAACATGGAATTATCTTCACCGCCATCTGTATGAACATGGATATGTCTACACAGCCATCTGGATGAACATGGAAATAACTACGCCGCTATCGGTATGAACATGGAAATAGCTACACCGCTATCTCTATGAACATGGAAATATCTGCACCGCCATCTGTATGTACATATAAATATCTACTCCGCCATCTGTATTAAGAAGGAGCTATCTACACCGCTATCTGTATAAACATGGAAATATCTACACCGCTATCTGTATAAACATGGAAATATCTACACCGCTATCAGTATAAACATGGAAATATCAGCACCGCTATCAGAATGAACATGGAAATATCTGCACCGCTATCTGTATGAACATGGAAATATCTACACCGCTATCTGTATGAACATGGAAATATCTTCACCGCCATCAGTATGAACATGGATATATCTACACAGCCGTCTGTATGAACATGGAAATATCTACACCGCTATCTGTATGAACATGGAAATATCTACACCGCTATCTCTATGAACATGGAAATATCTACACCGCTATCTGTTTGAACATGGAAATATCTAAACCGCTATCTGCATGAAAATGGAAATATCTACACAGCTATCTGCATATACATGGAAATATCTACACAGCTATCTCTTTACACATGGAAATAACTACACCGCTATCTGTATGAACATGGAAATATCTTCACCGCCATCTGTATGAACATGGATACATCTACACAGCCATCTGGATGAGCATGGAAATATCTACACCGCAATCTGTATGAACATGGAAATATCTACACCGCTATCTTTGTAAACATGCATACATCTTCACCGCTATCTGTATAAACATAGAAACATCTACACTGCTATCTGCATAAACATGGATATATCTACACAGCCATCTGTATGAACATGGAAATATCTACACCGCTATCTGTATGGACATGGAAATATCTGCACCGCTATCTCTATGAACATGGAAATATCTACACCACTATCTGTTTGAACATGGAAATATCTAAACCGCTATCTGCATGAAAATGGAAATATCTACACAGCTATCTGCATATACATGGAAATATCTACACAGCTATCTCTTTACACATGGAAATAACTACACCGCTATCTGTATGAACATGGAAATATCTTCACCGCCGTCTGTATGAACATGGATATACCTACACAGCCATCTAGATGAGCATGGAAATATCTACACCGCTATCTGTATGAACATGGAAATATATACAACGCTATCTGTGTAAACATGCATACACCTTCACCGCTATCTGTATGAACATGGAAATATCTACACTGCTATCTGAATGAGCATGGAAATATCTACACCACTATCTGTTTGAACATGGAAATATCTACACCGCTATCTGCATGAAAATGGAAATATCTACACAGCGATCTGAATATACATGGATATATCTACAAAGCTATCTCTTTACACATGGAAATAACTACAGCGCTATCTCTATAAACATGCAAATATCTACACCGCCATCTGTATGAACATGGAAATATCTGCACCGCCATCTGTATGAAGATATAAATATCTACACCCCCATCTATATTAAGATGGAGATATCTACACCGCTATCTGTATAAACTTGGAAATATCTACACCGCTATATGTATAAACATGGAAATATCTACACTGCTATCTGTATAAACATGGAAATATCTACACCGTTATCTGTATGAACATGGAAATATCTACACCACTACCTGTATGAACATGGAAATATCTACACCGCTATCTGTATGAACATGGAAATATCTACACCGCTATCTGTATGAACATGGAAATATCTACACCGCTATCTGTGTAAACATGCATACATCTTCACCGCTATCTGTATAAACATGGAAATATCTACACCGCTATCTGTATGAACATGGAAATATCTACACCACTATCTGTGTAAACTTGCATACATCTTCACCGCTATTTGTATAAACATGGAAATATCTACACCGCTATCTGTATGAACATGGAAATATCTACACCACTATCTGTTTCAACATGGAATTATCTAAACCGCTATCTGCATGAAAATGGAAATATCTACAAAACTATCTGCATATACATGGAAGTATCTACACAGCTATCTCTTTACAAATGGAAATAACTACACCGCTATCTGTATGAACATGGAAATATCTGCACGGCCATCTGTATGAACATATAAATATCTACACCGCCATCTGTATTAAGATGGAGATATCTACACCGCTATCTGTATAAACATGGAAATATCTACACCGCTATCTGTATAAACATGGAAATATCAGCACCGCTATCTGTATAAACATGGAAATATCAGCCCCTCTATCTGTATAAATATGGAAATATCTACACAACACTCTGTATGAACATGGAAATATCTACACCGCTATCTGTATGAACATGGAATTATCTTCACCGCCATCTGTATGAACATGGATATGTCTACACAGCCATCTGGATGAACATGGAAATATCTACGCCGCTATCGGTATGAACATTGAAATAGCTACACCGCTATCTGTATGAACATGGAAATATCTGCACCGCCATCTGTATGTACATATAAATATCTACTCCGCCATCTGTATTAAGAAGTAGATATCTACACCGCTATCTGTATAAACATGGAAATATCAGCACCGCTATCAGTATGAACATGGAAATATCTGCACCGCTATCTGTATGAACATGGAAATATCTACACCGCTATCTGTATGAACATGGAAATATCTTCACCGCCATCAGTATGAACATGGATATATCTACACAGCCATCTGTATGCACATGTAAATATCTACACCGCTATCTGTATGAACATGGAAATATCTACACCGCTATCTCTATGAACATGGAAATATCTACACGGCTATCTGTTTGAACATGGAAATATCTAAACCGCTATCTGCATGAAAATGGAAATATCTACACAGCTATCTGCATATACATGGAAATATCTAAACAGCTATCTCTTTACACATGGAAATAACTACACCGCTATGTGTATGAACATGGAAATATCTTCACCGCCATCTGTATGAACATGGATATATCTACACAGCCATCTGGATAAGCATGGAAATATCTACACCGCTATCTGTATGAACATGGAAATATCTACACCGCCATCTGTATGAACATGGAAATATCTGCAACGACATCTGTATGAACATATAAATATCTACACGGCCATCTGTATTAAGATGGAGATATCTACACCGTTATCTGTATAAACATGGAAATATCTACACAGCCATCTGGATGAACATGGAAATATCTACACCGCTATCTGTATGAACATGGAACTATCTACACCGCTATCTGTGTAAACATGCATACATCTTCACCGCTATCTGTATAAACATGGAAATATCTACACCGCTATCTGTATGAACATGGAAATATCTACACCGCTATCTGAATGAACACGGAAATATCTACACCGCTATCTGTGTAAACAAGCATACATCTTAACCGCTATCTGTATAAACATGGAAATATCTACACCGCTATCTGTATGAACATGGAAATATCTACACCGCTATCTGTTTGAACATGGAAATATCTAAACCGCTATCTGCATGAAAATGGAAATATCTACACAACTATCTGCATATACATGGAAGTATCTACACAGCTATATCTTTACACATGGAAATAACTACACCGCTATCTGTATGAACATGGAAATATCTGCACGGCCATCTGTATGAACATATAAATATCTACACCGCCATCTGTATTAAGATGGAGATATCTACACCGCTATCTGTATAAACATGGAAATATCTACACCGCTATCTGTATAAACATGGAGATATCTTCACCGCTATCTGTATAAACATGGAAATATCTACACCGCTATCTGTATAAACATGGAAATATCTACACCGCTATCTGTATAAACATGGAAATATCTACACCGTGATGTGTATAAACATGGAAATATCTTCACCGCCATCTGTATGAACATGGAAATATCTCCGCTGCCAACCATATAAACATGGAAATATCTACACCGCCAACTCTATTAACATGGAAATATATACACCACTATCTGTATAAACATGGAAACATCTACACCGCTATCTGTGTAAACATGGAAATGTCTATACCGCTATCTGTGTAAACATGGAAATGTCTACACCGCTATCTGTGTAAACATGGAAATATCTACACCACCAATTGTAGGAACATGGAAATATCTACACCGCTATCTCTGTAAACATGGAAATATCTACACTGCTATCTGTATAAACATGGAAATATCTACACAGCCACTTCTAGGAATATGTAAATATCTACACCGTTATCTGTGTACACATGGAATTATCTACACTGCTATCTGTATAAACATGGAAATATCTACACCGCTATCTCTATAACCAAGGAAATATCTACACCGCTATCTGTATAAACATGGAAATATCCACACCGCTATCTGTATAGACATGGGAATACCTACACCGCTATCTGTATAAACATGGAAATATCTACACCGCTATCTGTGTAAACATGGAAATATCTACACCACTATCTGTGTAAACATGGAAATATCTACACCGCTATCTGTACAAACATGGAAATATCTGCACAGCCATCTGTAGGAATATGTAAATATCTACACCGTTATCTGTATACACATGGAATTATCTACACCGCTATCTGTATGAACATGGAAATGTCTACACCGCTATCTGTGTAAACATGGAAATATCTACACCGCTATCTGTGTAAACATGGAGATATCTACACCGCTATCTCTATAAACATGGAAATATCCACACAGCCATCTACATAAACATGGAAATATCTACACTACTCTCTGTATAAACCTGGAAATATCTACACCGCTATCTGTATAAACATGAAAATATCTACACCGCTATCTGTATAAACATGGAAATATCTACACAGCCATCTGCAGGAACATGTAAATATTTATACAGCGATCTCCATAACAATGGAAATTTCTACATCGCTATCTGTATAAACATGGAAATATCTACACCGATATCTGTGTAAACATGGAAATATCTACACCGCCATCTCCATAAACATGGAAAAACATACACCACCATCTGTATGAACATGGAAATATGTACACTGCCAAGTGTATAAAGATGGAAATACCTACACCGCCATCTGTATGAACATAGAAATATCTACACAGCCATCTGTATAAAGATGGAAATATCTACACCGCTATCTGAATGAACATGGAAATATCTGCACCGCTATCTATAGAAACATGGAAATATCTGCACCGCTATCTGAATAAAGATGGAAATATCTACACCGCAATCTCTACACACATGGAAATATCTCCACCGCTATCTGCATAAACATGGAAATATCTACACTGCTATCTGTATAAACATGGAAATATCTACACTACTCTCTGTATAAAGATGGAAATATCTACATCGCCATCTGAATAAACATGGAAATATCTACACCGCCATCTTTCTAAACATGGAAATTTATACACCGCCATCTCTATAAACATGGAAATATCTACACCGCCATCTCTATAAACATGGAAATATCTACATCACCATCTGTATGAACATTGAAATATCTACACCGCCATCTCTATAAAGATGGAAATATCTACACCGCCATCTGTATAAACGTGGAAATATCTTCACCTCCATCTCTATGAACATGGAAATATCTACACAGCCATCTGTATAAAGATGGAAATATCTACACCACTATCTGAATGAACATGGAAATATCTGCACCGCTATCTGTATAAACACGGAAATGTCTACACCGCTATCTGAATAAAGATGGAAATATCTAAACCACAATCTCTATAAACATGGAAATAACTACAGCGCTATGTGTATAAACATGGAAATATCTAGACCGCTATCTGTGTAAACATGGAAATATCTACACCGCCATCTCTATAAACATGGAAATATCTACACCGCCATCCGTATGAACAGAACATGGAAATGTCTAAACCGCCAACTCTATAAACATGTAAGTATCTACACCGCCATCTGTAGGAACATGGAAATATCCTCTCGGATATCTGTATAAACATGGAAATATCTACAGCGCAATCTGCCTAAAAGTGGAAATATCTACACCGCTATCTGCATAAACGAGGAAATATCCACACAGCCATCTATATAAACGTGGAAATACCTACACTGCGATCTGTATAAACCTGGAAATATATACACCGCTATCTCTATAAACATGGAAATATCTACACCGCTATCTGTATAAACATGGAAATATCTACACAGCCATCTGTAGGAACATGAATATATATCTATACCACTATCTCTTTAAACATGGAAATATCTACACAGCCATCTGTATAAACATGGAAGTATCTACACTGCCATCTGTATAAAGATGTAAATATCTATACAGCTATCTGTATAAACATGGAAATATCTACACCGCTATCTGTGTAAACATGGAAATATCTACACCGCTATCTCTTAAAACTTGGAAATATCTACACCGTTATGTGTAAAAACATGGAAATACCTTCACCGGCATCTGTATGAAGTTGGAAATATCTACACTGCCAACTATATAAACATGGAAATATCTACACCGCCAACTCTATAAACATGGGACTATCTACACCGCTATCTGTGTAAACATGGAAATATCTACACCGCTATCTGTATAAACATGGAAATATCCACAGAGCCATCTATATAAACATGGAAATACCTACACTGCGATCTGTATAAACCTGGAAATATCTTCACTGATATCTCTATATACATGGAAATATCTACACCACTATCTGCATAAACATGGAAATATCTATACCGCTATGTGTATAAACATGGAAATATCTACACCGCTATCTGTATAAACATGGAAATATCTACACCGCTATCTGTGTAAACATGGAAATATCTACACCGCTATTTCTTAAAACTTGGAACTATCTACACCGTTATGTGTATAAAGTTGGAAATATCTACACTGCTATCTGTATAAACATGGAAATATCTACACCGCCATCTGTTTGAACATGGAAATGTCTAAACTGCCAACTCTATAAACATGTAAATATCTACACAGCCCTCTGTAGGAACAGGGAAATATCTACACCGCTATCTGTGCAAACATGGAAATAGCTACACCACCAACTGTAGGAACATGGAAAATCTACACCTCTTTCTCTATAAACATGGAAATATCTACACCACTATCTGTATAAACATGGAAATATCTACACAGCCATCTGTAGGAACATGTAAATATCTACACCACTATCTCTATAAACATGGAAATATCTACACCGCTATCTGTATAAACATGGAAATATCTACACAGCCATCTGTAGGAACATGACAATATCTACACAGCTATCTATATAAACATGGAAATATCTACAGTGCTGTCTGTATAAAGATGGAAATATCTACACAACTATCTATATAAACCTGGAAATATCTACATCGCTATATGTGTAAACATGGAAATATCTACACCGCTATCTCTCTAAGCAAGGAAATATCTACACAGTCATCTGTATAAACATGGAAATATCTACACCGCTATCAGTGCAAACATGGAAATATCTACACCACTATCTCCAAAAACATGGAAAGGTCTACACCATTATGTGTATAAAGATGGAAATATCTTCACCGCTATCTGTATAAATATGGAAATATCTACACCGCCATACGTACGAACAGAACATGGAAATGTCTAAACCGCCAACTCTATAAACATGTAAATATCTACACCGCCCTCTGTAGGAACATGGAAATATCTTCACCGCTATCTGTATAAACATGAAAATATCTACACAGCCATCTGTAGGAACATGAATATATATCTACACCACTATCTCTTTAAACATGGAAATATCTACACCGCCATCTGTATAAACATGGAAGTATCTACACTGCCATCTGTATAAAGATGTAAATATTTATAAAGCTATCTGTATAAACATGGAAATATCTACACCGCTATCTGGATAAACATGGAAATATCAACACCGCTATATCTATAAACATGGAAAAATCCACACCGCCATCTGTAAGAACATGGAAACATCTACACCACCATCTGTATAAACATGGAAATATCTACACCGCTATCTCTATTAACATGGAAATATCTACACTGCCATCTGTATGAACATGGAAATATCTACACCGTTATGTGTATAAAGATGGAAATATCTACACCGCTATCTGTATAAACATGGAAATATCTATACAGCCATCTGTAGGGACATGTAAATATCTACACCGCTATCTCTATAAACATGGAAATTTCTACACCGCTATCTGTGTAAACATGGAAATATCTACACCGCTATCTGTGTAAACATGGAAATATCTACTCCGCTATCTCTTAAAACTTGGAAATATTTACACCATTATGTGTATAAACATGGAAATACCTTCACCAGCGTTTGTATGTACATGGAAATATCTACACTGCCAACTATATAAACATGGAAATATCTACACCGCCATCTGTATAAACATGGAAATAACTACACCGTCATCTGTATGAACATGGAAATATCTACAATGCCAACTCTATAAACATGGAAATATCTACACCACTATCTCTATAAACATGGCAATATCTACACCACTATTTGCGTAAACATGGAAATATCTACACCGCCATCTCCATAAAGATGGAAATATCTAAACCGCCATCTGTAAGAACATGGAAATATCTACACGGCTATCTGTGTAAACATCGAAAATCTACACTGCTATCTGAATAAACACGGAAATATCTACACTGCCATCTGCATAAACATGGAAATATCTACACCACTATCTTTATAAACATGGCAATATCTACACCGCTATCTGTATAAACATGGAAATATCTACACAGCTATCTCTATCAACATGGAAATATCTACACCGCTATCTGTATAAACATGGAAATACCTACACCGCTATCTGTGTAAACATGGAAATATCTACACCGCTATTTCTTAAAACTTGGAACTATCTACACCGTTATGTGTATAACGTTGGAAATATCTACACTGCTATCTGTATAAACATGGAAATATCTACACCGCCATCTGTATGAATATGGAAATATCTACAAGGCCAACTCTATATACATGGAAATATCTACAACACCACCTGTAGGAATATGGTAATATCTACACCACTATCTCTATAAACATGGAAACATCTACACCACCATCTGTATAACCATAGAAATAAGTACACCGCCATCTGGATAAACATGGAAATATCTACACCGCTATATCTATAAACACGGAAAAACCCACACCGCCATCTGTAAGAATATGGACATATCTACAACGCCATCTGTAGGAACATGGAAATATCCACACCGGTATCTACAGCACCTTCTGAGTGAACATGGAAATATCTACACTGCCGTCTGTAGGATCATGGAAATATCTACACCACTATCTGTGTAAACATGGAAATATCTACACCGCTATCTGTAAAAACATGGAAATATCTACACCGCTATATGTATAAACATGCAAATATCTACATCGCTATCTGTATAAAGATGGAAATATCTACACCGCAATCTGTGTAAACATGGAAATATCCACAGCACTATCTGTGTAAATATTTAAAAGTGTACACTGCTACCTCTGTAAACTTGGAAATATCTACACCGCCATCTGTATGAAGATGGAAATATCTACACTGCCATCTGTAGGAACATGGAAATATCTACAATGGTATCTACACCACCTTCTGTATGAACATGGAAATGTCTAAACCACCAACTCCATAAATATAGAAATATCTACAACGCCATCCGTAGGAACATGGAAATATCCACACCGCTATCTGCATAAACATGGAAATAACTACACCGCTCTCTGCATAAAAGTGGAAATATCTACACCGCTATCGGCATAAACTTGGAAATATCTACACCGCTTTGTGGATAAACATGGAAATATCTCCACCACCAACTGTAGGAACATGGAAATATCCACACTGCTATCTGTATAAACATGGAAATATCTACACCGC
Organism: Gorilla gorilla gorilla; assembly: GCF_029281585.2. Taxonomy (NCBI): domain Eukaryota; kingdom Metazoa; phylum Chordata; class Mammalia; order Primates; family Hominidae; genus Gorilla; species Gorilla gorilla. The sequence goes on from NC_073224.2 coordinate 4,549,084, forward strand.
TATCTGTATAAACATGGAAATATCTACACAGCCATCTGTAGGAACATGTAAATATCTACACCGCTATCTCTATAAACATGGAAATATCTACACCGCTATCTGTGTAAACATGAAAATATCTACACCGCTATCTGTGTAAACATGGAAATATCTAAACCGTTATGTGTATAAACATGGAAATATCCACACAGCAACTATATAAACATGGAAATATCTTCACTGCGCTCTGTATAAACCTGGAAATATCTACACCGATATCTCTATAAACATGGAAATATCTACACAGCTATCTGTATAAACATGGAAATATCTACACCGCTATCTGTGGAAACATGGAAATATCTACACCGCTGTCTGTGTAAACTTGGAAATACCTACACCGCTATATCTATAAACATGGAAATATCTACACCGCCATCTGTATGGGTATGGAAATATCTACACCGCCATCTGTATAAACATGGAAATATCTACACCGTTATGTGTATAAAGATGGAAATATCTACACTGCTATCTGTAAAAATATGGAAATATCTACACCGCCATCTGTATGAACATGGAAATGTCTAAACCGCCAACTCAATAAACAAGGAAATATCTACAGTGCCATGTGTAGGAACATAGAAATATCTACACCGCATTCTGTGTAAACATGGAAATATCTACACCGCTATCTGCATAAAATTGGAAATATCTTCACCGCTATCTGCATAAATTTGGAAATATCTACACCACTATCTTATAAACATGGAAATATCTAAACCACCAACTGTAGGAACATGGAAATATCTACAACGCTATCTCTTTAAACATGGAAATATCTACACAGTCATCAGTATAAACATGAAAATATCTACACCGCTATCTGTATAAACATGGAAATATCTGTACCGCTATCTGTATGAAAATGGAAATATCTACACCGCTATCTCTATAAACATGGAAATATCTACACCACTATCTGTGTAAAGAAGGAAATATCCACAGTGCCATCTCTATAAACATGGAAATATCTACACTGCCATCTGTATAAACATGGAAATATGTACACCGCTATCTGTATATACATGAAAATATTTACACCGCTATCTGTATAAACGTGGAAATATCTACACTGCTATCTGTGAAACAGGGAAATATCTACACCGCTATCTCTATAAACATGGAAATATCTACACCTCTATCTCCATAATCATAGAAATATCTACACTACCATCTCTACAAACATGGAAATACATACACCGCCATCTGTATGAACAATGAAATATCTAAACCGCCATGTTTATAAAGATGGAAATATCTACATCGGTATCTGTACGAACATGGAAATATCTACACCGCCATCTGTATAAACACAGAAATATCTATACCGCCATCTCCATACACATGGCAATATCTACACCACTATCTGTATAAAGATGGAAGTATCTACACCGCTATCTGAATAAACATTGAAATATCTACACCACCATCTTTATAAACATGGAAATATCTACACCGCCATCTCTATAAGCATGGAAATATCTACACCGCCTTCTGTATGAACATGGAAATATCTACACTGACATCTCTATAAACATGGCAATATCTAAACCGATATCTGTATGAACATGGAAATATCTTCACCGCCATTTCTGTAAAGATGGAAATATCTACACCGCCATCTGTACAAACATGGAAATATCTACCCCACTATCTGTATAAGGATGGAAATATCTACACCGCAATCTGAACAAACATGGAAATATCTTCACCGCCCTCTGTATAAACGTGGAAATATCTAAACCGCCCTCTCTATAAACATGGAAATATCTAAACCGCCATCTATACGAACATAGAAATATCTACACCGCCTTCTTTATAAAGATGGAAATATCTACACCACCATCTGTACAAACATGGAAATATCTACACCTCCATCTGTATAAAGATGGAAATACCTACTCCGCCATATGAATAAACATGGAAATACCTACACCGCCATCTGTAGAAACATGGAAATAACTACACCGCCATCTGTATAAACATGGAAATATCTACACCGCCATCTGTACGAACATGGAAATATCTACACCGCCATATGTATGAACATGGAAATATCTACACCTCCATGTGTATGAACACGGAAATGTATAAACCGCCATCTGTATGAAAATGGAAATATCTACACCGCCATCTGTATGAACATGGAAATATGTACAGCGCCATGTGTATGAACATGGAAATCTCTACACCGCTATCTGTGTAAACATGGAAATATGTACACCGCTATTTATTAAACCATGGAAATATCTACACCGTTATGTGTATAAAGATGGAAATATTTACATCGTGATGTGTATACACACGGAAATATGTACACTGCTATCTGTATAAATATGGAAATATCTACACCGCCATCTGTATGAATATGAAGTATCTACACCGCCAACTCAATAAACATGGAAATATCTTCACTGCCATATGTAGGAACATGGAAATATCTACACCGGTACCTACACCACTTTCTGTATGAACATGGAAATATCTATACCGACCTCTGTAGGAGCATGGAAATATCTAAACCGCTATCTCTATAAACATGGAAATATCTACACCACTATCTGTATAAACATGGAAATATCTACACCGCTATCTCTATAAACGTGGAAATATCTACACCGCTATCTGTATAAACATGGAAATACATGCACCGCTATCTGTATAAACATGGAAATATCTACAGCGCTATCTGTATAAACATGGAAATATCTACACTGCTATCTGTACAAACTTGGAAATATCTACACAGCTATGTGTATAAACATGGAAATATCTACACCGCCATCTGTATGAACATGGAAATATCTAAACCGCTATCTCTTAAAACTTGGAAATATCTACACCGTTATGTGTATAAACTTGGAAATACTTTCATCGCCATCTGTATGAACATGGAAATGACTACACTGCCAACTATAGAAACATGGAAATATCTACACCGCCATCTGTATGAACATGAAAATATCTACACCGCCAACTCTATAAACATGGAAATATCTACACCACTGTCTGTATAAACATGGAAATATCTACACCGCTATCTGTGTAAACATGGAAATATCTACACCGCTATCTATAAAAAGGAAATATCTACAGCCTTATGTGTATAAAGATGTACATATCTACACCGCTATCTGTATAAACATGGAAATATCTACACCGCTACCTGTATAAACTTGGAAATATCTACACCGCTATTTCTTAAAACATGGAAATATCTACACCGTTACGTGCATAAATGTGGAAATATCTACAATGCTATCTGTATAAACATGCAAATATCTACACCGCTATCTCTATAAACATGGAAATATCTACAGCGCTCTCTGTATAAACATGGAAATATCTACACAGCCATCTGTAGGAACATGTAAATATCTACACAGCTATCTCTATAACAATGGAAATATCTACACCGCTATCTGTTAAAACATGGAAATATCTACACCACTATCTGTGTAAACATGGAAATATCTACACCGCTATCTTTATAAACACGGAAATATCTACACCACTATCTCTTAAAACTTGGAAATATCTACACCGTTATGTGTATAAACATGGAAATACCTTCACCGCCATCTGAATGAACATGGAAATATCTACACTGCCAACTGTATAAACATGGAAATATCTACACCGCCATCTCTGTGAACATGGAAATATCTACACTGCCAACTCTATAACCATGGAAATATCTACACCGCTATCTGTATAAACATGGAAATATCTACACAGGCATCTGTAAATATCTACACCGCTATCTCTATAAACATGGAAATATCTATACCGCTATCTGTATAAACATGGAAATATCTACAGCGCTATCTGTATAAACATGGAAATATCTACACTGCTATATGTACAAACTTGGAAATATCTACACAGCTATGTGTATAAACATGGAAATATCTACACCGCCATCTGTATGAACATGGAAATATCTAAACCGCTATCTCTTAAAACTTGGAAATATCTACACCGTTATGTGTATAAACTTGGAAATACTTTCATCGCCATCTGTATGAACATGGAAATGCCTACACTGCCAACTATAGAAACATGGAAATATCTACACCGCCATCTGTATGAACATGAAAATATCTACACCGCTATATCTATAATCATGGAAATATCTACACGGCCAGCTGTATGAACATGGAAATATCTACACCGCCATCTGTATGAACATGGAAATATCTACAACACCACCTGTAGGAACATGGAAATATCTACAGCGGTATCTACACCACCTCCTGAATGATCATGGAAATATCTACACCGCTATCTGTATAAACATGGAAATCTCTTCACCACTATCAGCGTAAACATGGAAATACATACACCGCTATCTATATAAACATGGAAATATCTACACTGCTACCTGTGGAAACATGGGAATAGCTACAGCGCTATCTGTATAAACATGGAAATATCTACACCGCTATCTGTATTAACAAGGAAATATGTACACCGCTATCTGTATAAACATGTAAATATCTACACTGCTATCTTTATAAACATGGAAATATCTACACCGCTATTTGTATAAACGTGGAAATATCTGCACTTCTATCAGTGTAAACCTGGAAATATCTACACCGCTATCTGTGTAAACATGGAAATATCGTCACCGCTATCTGCATAAAAGTTGTAATATCTACACCTCTATCTGTGTAAACATGGAAATATCTGCATCCCCAACTGTAGGAAAATGGAAATATCTACACCGGTGTCTCTATAAACATGGAAATGTCTACACCGCTATCTGTATAAACATGGAAATATCTACACTGCCATCTGTAGGAACATGTAAATATCTACACAGCTATCTCTATAACAACGGAAATATCTACACCGCTATCTGTATAAACATTGAAATATCTACACCGCTATCTGTGTAAACATGGATATATCTACACCGCTATCTCTATAAACACGGAAATATATACACCGCTATCTCTTAAAACTTGGAAATATCTGCACCGTTATGTGTATAAACATGGAAATATCTTCACCACCATCTGTATGAACATGGAAATATCTACACCGCCAACTCTATAACCATGGAAATATCTACACCGCTATCTGTATAAACATGGAAATATCTACCCAGCCATCTGTAAGAACAAGTAAATATCTATACCGCTGTCTCTATACAGATGGAAATATCTACACCGCTATCTGTATAAACATGGAAATATGTACACCGCTATCTGCGTAAACATGGAAATATCTAGACCACTATTTATTAAAACATGCAAGTGTCTGCACCGTTATGTATATAAAGCTGGAAATGTCTACAGTGCTGTCTGTGTAAACAAGAAAATATCTACAGCACCAACCTTAGGAATATGCAAATATCTATACCGCTTTCTGTGTAAACATGGAAATATCTACACCGCTATCTCTATAAACATGGATATATCTTCACCGCCATCTGTATGAACATGGAAATAACTACAACGCCGTCTGTATGAACATGGAAATATCTACACCGCAATCTGTATAAACATGGAAATATCTACACCGATATCTCTATAAACATGGAAATATCCACACCGTTTTCTGTATAAACATGGAAATATGTACATCGCTGTCTGTGAAAAGATGGAAATATCTACACCGCTATCTGTGTAAACATGGAAATAGGTACACCGCTATTTGTGTAAACATGGAAATATCTGCACCGCCATCTGTGTGATCATGAAAATATCTACCCCGCCATCTGTATAAACATGGAAATATCTACACCTTTATGTGTATAAAGATGGAAATATCTACACCGTTCTCTGTTTAAACATGGAAATATCTACATCGCCATCTGTATGAACATGGAAATGTCTAAACCGACAACTCTATAAACATGGAAATATCTACAGCGCCATCTGTAGGAACATGGAAATATCTACACCGCTATCTGCATAAGCTTGGAAATATCTACACCGCTATCTGTGTAAACATGGAAATATCTACACCAACAACTGTAGAAAAATGGAAATATCTACACTGCTATCTCCGTAAACATGGAAATAAATTCACCGCTATCTGTATAAACATGGAAATATCTGCACAGCCATCTGTAGGAACATGTAAATATCTACACCATTATCTGTATACACATGGAAATATCTACACCACTATCTGTATAAACATGGAGATAGCTATTCCGCTAACTGTGTAAACAGGGAAATATCTACACCGCTATCTCTTCAAACTTGGAAATATCAACACCGTTATGTGTATAAACATGGAAATATCTTGACCGCCATCTCTATGAACATGGAAATATCTACACTGCCAACTATATAAACATGGAAATATCTACACTGCCATCTGTATGAACATGGAAATATCTACACCGCTATATGTGTAAACATTGAAATATCTACACCGCTATCTGGGTGAACATTGAAACTTCTAAACCGCTATCTCTATAAACATGGAAATATCTTCACCGCCATCTGTATGAACATGGAAATAGCTACACCGCCATCTGAATGAACATGAAAATGTCAACACCGCTATCTGTATAAACATGGAAATATGTACTCCGATATGTCTATAATCATGGAAATGTCAACACCGCCATCTGTATAAACATGGAAATATCTACACCGCTAACTCTATGAACACGGAAATATCTACACCGCCATCAGTAGGAACATGGAAATATCTACACCGCCATCTGTGTAAACAAGGAAATAGGTACACCGCTATTTGGATATACATGCAAATATCTATACCGCTATATCTATAAACATGGATATATATACACCGCCATCTGTATGAACATAGAAATATATACACCGCCATCTGTATGAACATGGAAATATCTACACCGCCATCTGTAGGAACATGGAAATATCTACAAGGGTATCTACACCACCTCCTGTATGAATGTGGAAATATCCACACTGCTATCTCTGAAAACTTGGAAATATCTACAGCGTTATGTGTATAAACATGGAAACACCTTCACCGCCATCTGTATGAACATGGAAATATCTACACTGCCAACTATATAAAGATGGAAATATCTACACTGCCATCTGCATGAACATGAAAATAACTACACCGCCAACTATATAAACATGGAAATATCTAAACCGCTATCAGTGTAAACATGGAAATATCTACACCGCTATCTCTATAAACATGGATATATCTTCACCGCCTTCTGTATGAACACGGAAATATCTACAACGCCATCTATTTGAACATGGAAATATCTACACGGCAATCTGTATAAACATGGAAATATCTTCACCGATATCTCTATAAACATGGAAATATCCACACCGTTTTCTGTATAAACATGGAAATATGTACATCGCTATCTGTGTAAAGATGGAAATATCTACACCGCTATCTGTGTAAACATGGAAATAGGTACACCGCTATTTGTGTAAACATGGAAATATCTGCACCGCCATCTGTATGATCATGGAAATATCTATCCCGCCATCTGTATAAACATGGAAATATCTACACCTTTATGTGTATAAAGATGGAAATATCTACACCGTTATCTGTTTAAACATGTAAATATCTACATCGCCATCTGTATGAACATGGAAATGTCTAAAGCGACAACTCTATAAACATGGAAATATCTACAGCGCCATCTGTAGGAACATGGAAATATCTACACCGCCATCTGTATAAACATGGAAATATCTACACCGCCATCTGTATGAGCATGGAATTGTCTAAACCGCCATCTCTATAAACATGGAAATATCTACGGCGCCATGTGTAGGAACATGGAAATATCTACACCACTTTTTGTGTAAACATGGAAATATCTACACCGCTATCTGCATAAAAGTGGAAATATCTCCACCGCTATCTGCATAAACTTGGAAATATCTATACCACTATCTTGTAAACATGGAAATATCTACACCGCTATCTGCATAAAAGTGGAAATATCTACACTGCTATCTGCATAAACTTGGAAATATCTACACCGCTATGTCTTTAAACATGGAAATATCTACACCACCAACTGTAGGAACATGGAAATATCTACTCCGCTATCTCTGTAAACATGGAAATAACTACACCGCTCTCTGTATAAACATGGAAATGTCTACACAGCCATCTGTAGGAACATGTAAATATCTACACGGCTATCTCTATAAACATGGAAATATCTACACCGCCATCAGTATAAACAGGGAAATATCTACACCGCTATCTGTATAAGCATGGAAATATCTACACCGCTATCTCTATGAACGTGGAAATATCGACACCGCTATCTGTATAAACATGGAAATACCTACACCGCTGTCTGTACAAACATGGAAATACCTACACCACTATCTGTGTAAACATGGAAATACCTACACCGCCAACTGTAGGAACATGGAAATATCTACACCGCTATCTCTATTAACATGGAAATATCTACACCGCTATCTGTGTAAAGATGGAAATATCTACATCTCTATCTGTATAAAAGTGGAAATATCTACACCGCTATCTGCATAAACTTCAAAATATCTACACCGCTATCGGTGTAAACATGGAAATATCTACACCACCAACTGTAGGAACATTGAAATATCTACACCACAATCTCTATAAACATGGAAATATCTACAGCGCTATCTGTTTAAACATGGAAATATCTACACAGCCATCTGTAGGAACATGTAAATATCTACACCGCTATCTGTATACACTTCAAAATATCTACACCGCTATCTGCATAAACATGGAAATATGTACACCGCCATCTGCCTAAACATGGAAATATCTCCACCGCCATATGTATGAACATGGAAATATCTACACCGGCATCTGTAGGAATAGGGAAATATCTACACCGTTATCTGTAAAAACATGGAAATATCAACACCGCTATCTCTATAAACATGGAAATATCTTCACCGCCATCTGTATGAACATGGAAATATCTACACTGCCATCTGTTTGAACATGGAAATATCTATACTGCTATCTGTAGAAACATGCAAATATCTACACCGCTATCTCTATAAACATGCAAATATCTACACTGCTATCTCTATAAACATGGAAATATCTACACCGCCATCTGTATAAACTCAGAAATATCTATACCGCCATCTCTATACACATAGAAATACCTACACCGCTATCTGTATAAACATGGAAATATCTACACCGCTATCTGTATAAACATGGAAATATCTACACTGCTATCTGTATAAACATGAAAATAACTACACCGCTATCTGTATAAACATGGAAATATCAACACTGCCATCTTTATAAACATGGAAATATCTTCACCGCCATCTGTATGAACATGGAAATATCTACACTGCCATCTGTTTGAACATGGAAATATCTATACTGCTATCTGTAGAAACATGCAAATATCTACACCGCTATCTCTATAAACATGCAAATATCTACACTGCTATCTCTATAAACATGGAAATATCTACACCGCCATCTGTATAAACTCAGAAATATCTATACCGCCATCTCTATACACATAGAAATACCTACACTGCTATCTGTATAAACATGGAAATATCTACACCGCTATCTGTATGAACATGGAAATATCTACACTGCTATCTGTATAAAGATGGAAATATCTACATCGCTATCTGAATAAACATGGAAATATCTACACTGCCATCTTTATAAACATGGAAATATCTACACCGCCATCTGTATAAACATGGAAATATCTAAACTGCCATCTGTATAAAAGTGGAAATATCTACACCGCTATCTGTATGAGCATGGAAATATCTACACTGCTATCTATATAAACATGGAAATATCTACACGGCTATCTGAATAAACATGGAAATATCTACACCGACATCTGTACAAATGTGGAAATATCTACAACACTATCTGTATAAACATAGAAATATCTACACCGGTATCTGAATAAACATGGAAATATCTACACCGCTATCTCTTAAAACTTGGAAATATGTACACCGTTATGTGTATAAACATGGAAATAACTTCACCGCCCTCTATATGAACATGGAAATATCTACACTGCCAACAATATAAACAGGGAAATATGTAAACCGCCATCTGTATGAACATGGAAATATCTACACCACTATTTCATAAAACATGGAAATATCTACCCTGTTATATATATAAAGATTGAAATATCTACACCGCTATCTGTATAAATATGGAAATATCTAAACCGCCATCTGTATGAACATGGAAATATCTGCACCGCCAACTCTATAAACATGGAAATAACTACACAGCCATCTGTAGGAACATGGAAATTTCTACACCGCTATCTCTTAAAACCGTAAATATCTACACCGCCATCTGTAGGATCATGGAAATATCTACACCGCTGTCTCTATCAACATGGAAATATCTACACCTCTATCTGTATAAACAAGCAAATATCTACACCGCTATCTGTATAAACATGGAAATATCTACACAGCTCTCTCTATAAACGTGGAAATATCGACACCGCAATCTGTATAAACGTGGAAATACCTACACCGCTATCTGTAAAAAAATGGAAATATCTACACCGCCATTTGTATGAAGATGGAAATATCTACACTGCCAACTATATAAACATGGAAATATCTACAACGTTGTATGTATAAACATAGAAATATCTACACCGTTCTGTGTATAAACATGGAAATAACTACACCGCTATCTCTAAAAACATGGAAATATCTACAACGCCATCTGTATAAAACTGGAAATATCTACACCGTCATTTCTATAAACATCGAAATATCTGCAACGCCATCTGTCTGAACATGGAAATATCTACATAGCCATCTGTATGAACATGGAAATATCTACACCGCTATCTGTATGAACAAGGAAATATCTACACTGCCATCTCTAAAATCATCGAAATATCTACACTGCCATCTGTATAAACATGGAAATATCTACACCGCTATCTGTATATACATGGAAGTATCAACACCGTTATCCGTATAAACATGGAAATATCTACAGCGTTATCTTTATAAACATGGAAATAACTACACCGCTATCACTATAAACATGGATATATCTACACCGCTATCTGTATAAACATGGAAATATCTACACTTATCTGTGAAACAGGGAAATATATACACCGTTATCTTTATAAACTTTGAAATACATACACTGCCATCTGTATGAACATGGAAATATCTACACCACCATGTGTATAAAGAAGGAAATATCTACACCGCTGCCTGTATAAAGATGGAAATATCTACACAGCTATCTCTATAAACATGGAAATATGTACACCGCTTTCTGAATAAACATGGAAATATCTTCACCGATATCTCTATAAACATGGAAATATCTACTCCGCTATCTTTGTAAACATGGAAATGTCTACACAGCCATCTGTATAAACATGGAGATATCTACACCGCTATCTGTATAAACATGGAAATATCTACACCGCTATCTGTATGAACATGGAAATATCTACACCGCTATCTGTATAAACATGGAAATAACTACACGGCTATCTGAATAAACATGGAAATATCTACACCGACATCTGTACAAACGTGGAAAAATCTACACTGCTATCTGTATAAACATAGATATATCTACAGCGGTATCTGTATAAACATGGAAATATCTACACCGCTATCTCTTAAAACTTGGAAATATGTACACCGTTATGTGTATAAACATGGAAATACCTTCACCGCCCTCTATATGAACATGGAAATATCTACACTGCCAACAATATAAACAGGGAAATATGTAAACCGCCATCTGTATGAACATGGAAATATCTACACCACTATTTCATAAAACGTGGAAATATCTACCCTGTTATATGTATAAAGAAGGAAATATCTACACCGCTATCTGTTTAAATATGTAAATATCAAAACCGCCATCTGTATGAAAATGGAAATATCTGCACCGCCAATTCTATAAACATGGAAATATCTACACAGCCATCTGTAGGAACATGGAAATTTCTACACAGCTATCTCTTAAAACCGGAAATATCTACACCGCTATCTGTGTAAACATGGAAATATTTACACTGTTATATTTACAAACATGGAATTATCTACACCGCTATCTGTACAAACATGGAAATATCTACACTGCTATCTGTATAAACATGGAAATATCTACACCGTCATCTGAACTTGGAAATATCTACACCGCCATCTGTATGAACATGGAAATATCTTCACCGCCATTTGTATGAACATTGAAATATCTACACCACCATCTGTAGGATCATGGAAATATCTACACCGCTGTCTCTATCAACATGGAAATATCTACACCTCTTTCTGTATAAACAAGCAAATATCTACACTGCTATCTCTATCTGTATATACCGCTATCTGTATATACATGGAAGTATCATCATCGTTATCCGTATAAACATGGAAATATCTACAGCGTTATCTTTATAAACATGGAAATAACTACACTGCTATCACTATAAACATGGATACATCTACACCGCTATCTGTATAAACATGGAAATATCTACACCGCTACCTATATAAACATGGAAATATTTACACCTCTATCTGTGTCAACATGGAAATATCCACACCGCTATCTGCATGAAAATGGAAATATCTACACTGCTATCTGTATAAACAAGGAAATATGTAAACTACCATCTCTAAAAGCATGGAAATATCTACATTGCCATCTGTATAAACATGGAAATATCTACACCGCTATCTGTATATACATGGAAGTATCATCATCGTTATCCGAATAAACATGAAAATATCTACAGCGTTATCTTTATAAACATGGAAATAACTACACTGCTATCACTATAAACATGGATACATCTACACCGCTATCTGTATAAACATGGAAATATCTACACTTATCTGTGAAACAGGGAAATATCTACACCGCCATGAGTATAAAGATGGAAATATCTACACCGCTATCCGTAAGAACATGGAAATAACTACATCGCTGTCTGTATAAAGACAGAAATATCTATACCCCCATCTCTGTACACATGGAAATATCTACACCGCTATCTGTGTAAACATGGAAATATCTACACCGCTATCTGTATAAACATGGAAATATCTACACCACTATCTGCATAAACATGGAAATATCTACACCGCTATCTGAATATACATAGAAATATCTACACCGCCATCTTTATAAACATGGAAACATCTACACCGCCATCTCTAGAAACGTGGAAATATCTACACCGCCATCTGTATGAACATGGAAATATCTACACCGCCATCTCTATAAAGATGGAAATTTCTACACCGCCGTCTGTATAAACATGGAAATATCTACACCTTTGTATGTATAAACATAGAAATATCTACACCGTTCTCTGTATACACATGGAAATAACTACACCGTTATCTCTAAAAACATGGAAATATCTACAACGCCATCTGTATAAAAATGGAAATATCTACACCTCCATCTGTATGAACATGGAAATATCTACACTGCCAACCATATAAAGATGGAAATGTCAACAGCGCTATCAGTATGAACATCGAAATATCTACTCCGCTATCTGTATAAACATGGAAATATCTACAAGGATATCTCTATAAACATGAAAATATCTACAACGCTATCTGTGTAAACACGGAAATATGTACACCGCTATCTGTGTAAACATGGAAATATCTACACCGTTATCTGTGTAAACATGGAAATATCTACAACGCTATCTCTGTAAACATGGAAATATCTACACAGCCATCTGTATAAACATGGAAATATTTACACCGCTATCTCTATAAACATGGATATATCTACACCGCCATCTGCATGAACATGGAAATAGCTACACCGCCATCAGTATGAACATGGAAATATCTACACCGCTATCTGTATAAGCATGGAAATATCTACACCGCTCTCTCTATATACATGGATATATCTACAGCGCTATCTTTGTAAACATGGAATTATCTACTCCGCATTCTCTGTAAACATGGAAATATCTACACAGTCATCAGTATAAACATGAAAATATCTACACCGCTATCTGTATAAACATGGAAATATCTGTACCGCTATCTGGATGAACATGGAAATATCTTCACCGCTATCTCTATAAACATGGAAATATCTACACCGCTATCTGTGTAAACAAGGAAATATCCACAGTGCCATCTCTATAAACATGGAAATATCTACACTGCCATCTGTATAAACATGGAAATATCTACACTGCTATCTGTATAAACATGGAAATATCTACACCGCTATCTGCGTAAGCAAGGAAATATCCGCAGTGCCATCTATATAAACATGGAAATATCTACACTACCATCTGTATAAACATGGAAATATCTACACCGCTATCTGTGTAAACAAGGAAATATCCACAGTGCCATCTCTATAAACATGGAAATATCTACACTGCCATCTGTATAAACATGGAAACATCTACACCGCTATCTGTATATTCATGAAAATATTTACACTGCTATCTGTATAAACGTGGAAATATCTACACTGCTATCTGTGAAACAGGGAAATATCTACACCGCTATCTGTATAAACATGGAAATGTCTACACCTCTATCTCTCTAATCATAGAAATATCTACACCGCTATCTCTATAAGCATGGAAATATCTACACAGCCATCTGTATAAAGATGGAAATATCTACACCGCTACCTGTTTAAACATGGAAATATCTGCACCGCCATCTGTATAAACATGGAAATACCAACAACGTTATGTGTATAAAGATGGAAATAATTACACCGCTATCTGTATAAACATGGAATTATCTACACCGCCATCTGTATGAACATGAAAATATCTACACCGCTATCTGTATAAACATGGAAATATCTACACCGCTATCTGTGTAAACATGGAAATATCTACAGCACTATCTGTATGAACATGGAAATATCTACACCGCTATCTGTATAAACATGGAAATAACTACACCGCTACCTGTATAAACATGGAAATATCTACACCGCTATCTCTATGAAGATGGAAATATCTACACCGCTATCTGAATGAACATGGAAATATCTACACCGCTATCTGTATGAACATGGATATAGCTACACCGCTATCTGTATGAATATGGAAATATCTACACCACTATCTGTATGAACATGGAAATATCTACACCGCTATCTGTTTGAACATGGAAATATCTACACCGCTATCTGTGTAAACATGCATACATCTTCACCGCTATCTGTATGAACATGGAAATATCTACACCGCTATCTGTATGAACATGGAAATATCTACAACGCTATCTGTGTAAACATGCATACATCTTCACCGCTATCTGTATAAACATGGAAATATCTACACCGCTATCTGTATGAACATGGAAATATCTACACCGCTTTCTGTATGAACATGGAAATATCTAAACCGCTATGTGTGTAATGGAAATATCTACACCACTATCTGTGTAAACATGCATTCATCTTCACCGCTATCTGTATAAACAAGGAAATATCTACACCGCTATCTGTATGAACATGGAAATATCTACACCGCTATCTGTATGAACATGGAAATATCTACACCACTATCTGTGTAAACATGCATACATCTTCACCGCTATCTGTATAAACAAGGAAATATCTACACCGCTATCTGTATGAACATGCAAATATCCACACCGCTATCTGTGTAAACATGCATACATCTTCACTGCTATCTGTATAAACATGGAAATATCTACACTGCTATCTGCATGAACATGGAAATATCTACACCGCTATCTGTTTGAACATGGAAATATCTACACCGCTATCTGCAAGAAAATTTAAATATCTACACAGCGATCTGCATATACATGGAAATATCTACAAAGCTATCTCTTTACACATGGAAATAACTACAGCGCTATCTCTATAAACATGCAAATATCTACACCGCCATCTGTATGAACATGGATACATCTACACAGCCATCTGGATGAGCATGGAAATATCTACACCGCTATCTGTATGAACATGGAAATATCTACACCGCTATCTGTGTAAACATGCATACATCTTCACCGCTATCTGTATAAACATGGAAATATCTACACTGCTATCTGCATGAACATGGAAATATCTACACCGCTATCTGTTTGAACATGGAAATATCTACACCGCTATCTGCATGAAAATTTAAATATCTACACAGCGATCTGCATATACATGGAAATATCTACAAAGCTATCTCTTTACACATTTAAATAACTACAGCGCTATCTCTATAAACATGCAAATAACTACACCGCCATCTGTACGAACATTGAAATATCTGCACCGCCATCTGTATGAACATATAAATATCTACACCCACATCTATATTAAGATGGAGATATCTGCACCGCTATCTGCATAAACTTGGAAATATCTACACCGCTATATGTATAAACATGGAAATATCTACACCGCTATCTGTATAAACATGGAAATATCTACACCGCTACCTGTATAAACATGGAAATATCAGCACCGTTATCTGTATGAACATGGAAGTACCTACACCGCTATCTCTATGAAGATGGAAATATCTACACCGCTATCTGTATGAACATGGTAATAGCTACACCGCTATCTGTATGAACATGGAAATATCTACACCACTACCTGTATGAACATGGAAATATCTACACCGCTATCTGTATGAACATGGATATATCTACACAGCCATCAGGATGAACATGGAAATATCTACACCGCTATCTGTATGAACATGGAAATATCTACACCGCTATCTGTGTAAATATGCATACATCTTCACCGCAATCTGTATAAATATGGAAATATCAACACCGCTATCTGTATAAACATGGAAATATCTACTCCGCTACCTGTAAAAACATGGAAATATCAGCACAGCTATCTGTATGAACATGGAAATATCAGCCCCTCTATCTGTATGAATATGGAAATATCTACACCACACTCTGTATGAACAAGGAAATATCTACGCCGCTATGTGTATGAACGTGGAATTATCTTCACCGCCATCTGTATGAACATGGATATGTCTACACAGCCATCTGGATGAACATGGAAATATCTACGCCGCTATCGGTATGAACATGGAAATAGCTACACCGCTATCTGTATGAACATGGAAATATCTGCACCGCCATCTGTATGTACATATAAATATCTACTCCGCCATCTGTATTAAGAAGTAGATATATACATGGCTATATGTATAAACATGGAAATATCTACACCGCTATTTGTATAAACATGGAAATATCTACACCGCTATCTGTATAAACATGGAAATATCAGCACCACTATCAGTATGAACATGGAAATATCTGCACCGCTATCTGTATGAACATGGAAATATCTACACCGCTATCTGTATGAACATGGAAATATCTTCACCGCCGTCAGTATGAACATGGATATATCTACACAGCCATCTGGATGAACATGGAAATATCTACACCGCTATCTGTATGAACATGGAAATATCTACACCGCTATCTCTATGAACATGGAAATATCTACACCGCTATCTGTTTGAACATGGAAATATCTAAACCGCTATCTGCATGAAAATGAATATATCTACACAGCTATCTGCATATACATGGAAATATCTACACAGCTATCTCTTTACACATGGAAATAACTACTCCGCAATCTGTATGACCGTGGAAAGACCTTCACCGCCATCTGTATGAACATGGATATATCTACACAGCCATCTGGATGAGCATGGAAATATCTACACCGGTATCTCTATGAACATGGAAATATCTACACCGCTATCTGTGTAAACATGCATGCATCTTCACCGCTATCTGTATAAACATAGAAATATCTGCACTGCTATCTGCATGAACATGGAAATATCTACACCGCTATCTGTTTGAACATGGAAATATCTACCCCGCTATCTGCATGAAAATTTAAATATCTACACAGCGATCTGCATATACATGGAAATATCTACAAAGCTATCTCTTTACACATGGAAATAACTACAGCGCTATCTCTATAAACATGCAAATATCTACACCGCTATCTGTATGAACATGGAAATATCTGCACCGCCATCTGTATGAAGATATAAATATCTACACCCTCATCTATATTAAGATGGAGATATCTACACCGCTATCTGCATAAACTTGGAAATATCTACACCGCTATATGTATAAACATGGAAATATCTACACCGCTATCTGTATAAACATGGAAATATCTACACCGCTACCCGTATAAACATGGAAATATCAGCACCGTTATCTGTATGAACATGGAAATATCTACACCGCTATCTGTATGAACATGGAAATATCTACAAAGCTATCTGTATGAACATGGAAATGGCTACACCGCTATCTGTATGAACATGGAAATATCTACACCACTACCTGTATGAACATGGAAATATCTACACCGCTATCTGTATGAACATGGATATATCTACACAGCCATCTGGATGAACATGGAAATATCTACACCGCTATCTGTGTAAATATGCATACATGTCACCACAATCTGTATAAACATGGAAATATCTACACCGCTATCTGTATGAACATGGAAATATCTACACCGCTATCTGTATGAACATGGAAATATCTTCACCGCCATCAGTATGAACATGGATATATCTACACAGCCGTCTGTATGAACATGGAAATATCTACACCGCTATCTGTACGAACATGGAAATATCTACACCGCTATCTGTATGAACATGGAAATATCTACACCACTATCTGTATGAACATGGAAATATCTACACCGCTATCTGTATGAATATGGAAATATCTTCACCGCCATCATTATGAACATGGATATATCTACACAGCCGTCAGTATGAACATGGAAATATCTACACCGCTATCTGTATGAACATGGAAATATCTACACCGCTATCTGTTTGAACATGGAAATATCTACAATGCTATCTGCATGAAAATGGAAATATCTACACAGCTATCTGCATATACATGGAAATATCTACACTGCTATCTCTTTACACATGGAAATAACAACACCGCTATCTGTATGAACATGGAAATATCTACACCGCTATCTGTTTGAACATGGAAATATCTAAACCGCTATCTGCATGAAAATGGAAATATCTACACAACTATCTGCATATACATGGAAGTATCTACACAGCTATCTCTTTACACATGGAAATAACTACACCGCTATCTGTATGAACATGGAAATATCTGCACGGCCATCTGTATTAAGATGGAGATATCTACACCGCTATCTGTATAAACATGGAAATATCTACACCGCTATCTGTATGAACATGGAAATATCAGCCCCTCTATCTGTATGAATATGGAAATATCTACACCAAACTCTGTATGAACATGGAAATATCTACACCGCTATCTGTATGAACATGGAATTATCTTCACCGCCATCTGTATCAACATGGATATGTCTACACAGCCATCTGGATGAACATGGAAATATCTACGCCGCTATCGGTATGAACATGGAAATAGCTACACCGCTATCTGTATGAACATGGAAATATCTGCACCACCATCTGTATGAAGATATAAATATCTACACCCACATCTACATTAAGATGGAGATATCTACACCGCTATCTGCATAAACTTGGAAATATCTACACCGCTATATGTATAAACATGGAAATATGTACACCGCTATCTGTATAGACATGGAAATATCTACACTGCTACCTGTATAAACATGGAAATATCAGCACCGTTATCTGTATGAACATGGAAATATCTACACCGCTATCTCTATGAGGATGGAAATATCTACACCGCTATCTGTATGAACATGGAAATAGCTACACCGCTATCTGTATGAACATGGAAATATCTACACCACTACATGTATGAACATGGAAATATCTACACCGCTATCTGTATGAACATGGATATATCTACACAGCCATCTGGATGAACATGGAAATATCTACACCGCTATCTGTATGATCATGGAAATATCTACACAGTTATCTGGGTAAATATGCATACATCTTCACCGCAATCCATATAAACATGGAAATATCTACACCGATACCTGTAAAAACATGGAAATATCAGCACCGCTATCTGTATGAACATGGAAATATCAGCCCCTATATCTGTATGAATATGGAAATATCTACACCACACTCTGTATGAACAAGGAAGTATCTACACCGCTATGTGTATGAACATGGAATTATCTTCACCGCCATCCGTGTGAACATGGATATGTCTACACAGCCATCTGGATGAACATGGAAAAATCTACGCCGCTATCGGTATGAACATGGAAATAGCTACACCGCTATCTCTATGAACATGGAAATATCTGCACCGCCATCTGTATGTACATATAAATATCTACTCCGCCATCTGTATTAAGAAGTAGATATCTACACCGCTATATGTATAAACATGGAAATATCTACACCGCTATCTGTATAAACATGGAAATATCTACACCGCTATCTGTATAAACATGGAAATATCAGCACCACTATCAGTATGAACATGGAAATATCTGCACCGCTATCTGTATGAACATGGAAATATCTACACCGCTATCTGTATGAACATGGAAATATCTTCACCGCCATCAGTATGAACATGGATATATCTACACAGCCATCTGTATGAACATGGAAATATCTACACCGCTATCTGTATGAACATGGAAATATCTAAACCGCTATCTCTATGAACATGGAAATATCTACACCGCTATCTGTTTGAACATGGAAATATGTAAACAGCTATCTGCATGAAAATGGAAATATCTACACTGCTATCTGCATATACACGGAAATATCTACACAGCTATCTCTTTACACATGGAAATAACTACACCGCTATCTGTACGAACATGGAAATATCTTCACCGCCATCTGTATGAACATGGATATATCTACACAGCCATCTGGATGAGCATGGAAATATCTACACCGCTATCTCTATGAACATGGAAATATCAACACCGCTATCTATGTAAACATGCATACATCTTCACAGCTATCTGTATAAACATGGAAAATCTACACTGCTATCTGCATGAACATGGAAATATCTACACCGCTATCTGAACATGGAAATATCTACACCGCTATCTGCAAGAAAATGGAAATATCTACACAGCGATCTGCATATACATGGAAATATCTACAAAGCTATCTCTTTACACATGGAAATAACTACAGCGCTATCTCAATAAACATGCAAATATCTACACCGCCATCTGTATGAACATGGAAATATCTGCACCGCCATCTGTATGAAGATATAAATATCTACACCCCCATCTACATTAAGATGGAGATATCTACACCGCTATCTGCATAAACTTGGAAATATCTACACCGCTAAATGTATAAACATGGAAATATCTACACCGCTATCTGTATAAACATGGAAATATCTACACCGCTACCTGTATAAACATGGAAATATCAGCACCGTTATCTGTATGAACATGGAAATATCTACACCGCTATCTGTATGAACATGGATATATCCACACAGCCATCTGGATGAACATGGAAATATCTACAACGCTATCTGTATGAACATGGAAATATCTACACCGCTATCTGTGTAAATATGCATACATCTTCACCGCAATCTGTATAAACATGGAAATATCTACACCGCTATCTGTATGAACATGGAAATATCTACACCGCTATCTGTTTGAACATGGAAATATCAACACCGCTATCTGCATGAAAATGGAAATATCTACAGAGCTATCTGCATATACATGGAAATATCTACACAGCTATCTCTTTACACATGGAAATAACTACACCGCTATCTGTATGAACATGGAAATATCTACACCGCTATCTGTATGAACATGGAAATATCTGCACCGCTATCTCTATGAACATGGAAATATCTACACCGCTATCTGTTTGAACATGGAAATATCTACACCGCTATCTGCATGAAAATGGAAATATCTACACAGCTATCTGCATATACATGGAAATATCTACACTGCTATCTCTTTACACATGGAAATAACTACACCGCAATCTGTACGAACATGGAAATATCTTCACCGCCATCTGTATGAACATGGATATATCTACACAGCCATCTGGATGAGCATGGAAATATCTACACCGCTATCTCTATGAACATGGAAATATCAACACCGCTATGTATGTAAACATGCATACATCTTCACAGCTATCTGTATAAACATGGAAATATCTACACTGCTATCTGCATGAACATGGAAATATCTACACCGCTATCTGAACATGGAAATATCTACCCCGCTATCTGCATGAAAATGGAAATATCTACACAGCGATCTGCATATACATGGAAATATCTACAAAGCTATCTCTTTACACATGGAAATAACTACAGCGCTATCTCTATAAACATGCAAATATCTACACCGCCATCTGTATGAACATGGAAATATCTGCACCGCCATCTGTATGAAGATATAAATATCTACACCCCCATCTATATTAAGATGGAGATATCTACACCGCTATCTGCATAAACTTGGAAATATCTACACCGCTATATGTATAAACATGGAAATATCTACACCGCTATCAGTATAAACATGGAAATATCTACACCGCTACCTGTATAAACATGGAAATATCAGCACCGTTATCTGTATGAACATGGAAATATCTACACCGCCATCTGTATGAACATGGAAATATCTACACCGCTATTTGTGTAAACATGCATACATCTTCACCGCAATCTGCATAAGCATGGAAATATCTACACCGATATCTTTATGAACATGGAAATATCTACACCGCTATCTGTTTGGACATGGAAATATCTAAACCGCTATCAGAATGAAAATGGAAATATCTACACCGCTATCTGCATATGCATGTAAATATCTACACAGCTATCTCTTTACACAAGGAAATAACTACACCGCTATCTGTATGAACATGGAAATATCTTCACCGCCATCTGTATGAACATGGATATATCGACACAGCCTCCTGGATGAACATGGAAATATCTACACCGCTATCTGTATAAACATGGAAATGTCTACACCACTATCTGTATGAACATGGAAATACATACACCGCTATCTGTATGAACATGGAAATATTTACACCGCTATCTGTATAAACATGGAAATACAAACACCGCTATCTGTATGAACATGGAAATAGCTACAACGCTATCTGTATAAACATGGAAATATCTACACCGCTATCTGTTTAAACATGGAAATATCTACACCGCTATCTGTATAAACATGGAAATATCAGCACCGCTATCAGTATGAACATGGAAATATCTGCACCGCTATCTGTTAGAACATGGAAATATCTACACCGTTATCTGTATGAACATGGAAATATCTACACCGCTATCTGTATGAACATGGAAATATCTACACAGCTATCTGTGTAAACATGCATACATCTTCACCGATATCTGTATAAACATGGAAATATCTACACCGCTATCTGTATGAACATGGAAATATCTACACCGCTATCTGTATGAACATGGAAATATCTACACCACTATCTGTGTAAACATGCATACATCTTCACCGCTTTCTGTATAAACAAGGAAATATCTACACCGCTATCTGTATGAACATGGAAATATCTACACCGCTATCTGTATGAACATGGAAATATCTACACCACTATCTGTGTAAACATGCATACATCTTCACCGCTATCTGTATAAACAAGGAAATATCTACACCGCTATCTGTATGAACATGGAAATATCTACACCGCTATCTGTGTAAACATGCATACATCTTCACTGCTATCTGTATAAACATGGAAATATCTACACTGCTATCTCCATGAACATGGAAATATCTACACCGCTATCTGTTTGAACGTGGAAATATCTACACCACTATCTGCATGAAAATTTAAATATCTACACAGCGATCTGCATATACATGGAAATATCTACAAAGCTATCTCTTTACACATGGAAATAACTACAGCGCTATCTCTATAAACATGCAAATATCTACACCGCCATCTGTATGAATATGGATACATCTACACAGCCATCTGGATGAGCATGGAAATATCTACACCGCTATCTGTTTGAACATGGAAATATCTACACCGCTATCTGTGTAAACATGCATACATCTTCACCGATATCTGTATAAACATGGAAATATCTACACCGCTATCTGTTTGAACATGGAAATATCTGCACCGCCATCTGTATGAAGATATAAATATATACACCCACATCTATATTAAGATGGAGATATCTACACCGCTATCTGCATAAACTTGGAAATATCTACACCGCTATATGTATAAACATGGAAATATCTACACCGCTATCTGTATAAACATGGAAATATCTACACCGCTACCTGTATAAACATGGAAATATCAGCACCGTTATCTTTATGAACATGGAAATATCTACACCGCTATCTGTATGAACATGGAAATATCTACACCGCTATCTCTATGAACATGGAAATATCTACACCGCTATCTGTATGAACATGGAAATACCTTCACCGCCATCAGTATGAACATGGATATATCTACACAGCCATCTGTATGAACATGGAAATATCTACACCGCTATCTGTATGAACATGGAAATATCTACACCGCTATCTCTATGAACATGGAAATATCTACACCGCTATCTGTTTGAATATGGAAATATCTAAACAGCTATCTGCATGAAAATGGAAATATCTACACAGCTATCTGCATATACACGGAAATATCTACACAGCTATCTCTTTACACTTGGAAATAACTACACCGCAATCTGTACGAACATGGAAATATCTTCACCGCCATCTGTATGAACATGGATATATCTACACAGCCATCTGGATGAGCATGGAAATATCTACACCGCTATCTCTATGAACATGGAAATATCAACACCGCTATGTATGTAAACATGCATACATCTTCACAGCTATCTGTATACACATGGAAATATCTACACTGCTATCTGCATGAACATGGAAATATCTACACCGCTATCTGAACATGGAAATATCTACCCCGCTATCTGCATGAAAATGGAAATACAAACACCGCTATCTGTATGAACATGGAAATAGCTACAACGCTATCTGTATAAACATGGAAATATCTACACCGCTATCTGTTTAAACATGGAAATATCTACACCGCTATCTGTATAAACATGGAAATATCAGCACCGCTATCAGTATGAACATGGAAATATCTGCACCGCTATCTGTAAGAACATGGAAATATCTACACCGCTATCTGTATGATCATGGAAATATCTACACCGCTATCTGTATGAACATGGAAATATCTACACAGCTATCTGTGTAAACATGCATACATCTTCACCGATATCTGTATAAACATGGAAATATCTACACCGCTATCTGTATGAACATGGAAATATCTACACCGCTATCTGTATGAACATGGAAATATCTACACCACTATCTGTGTAAACATGCATACATCTTCACCGCTATCTGTATAAACAAGGAAATATCTACCCCCCTATCTGTATGAACATGGAAATATCTACACCGCTATCTGTATGAACATGGAAATATCTACACCACTATCTGTGTAAACATGCATACATCTTCACCGCTATCTGTATAAACAAGAAAATATCTACACCGCTATCTCTATGAACATGGAAATATCTTCAACGTCATCTGTATGAACATGGATATATATACACAGCCATCTGTATGAACATGGAAATATCTACACCGCAATCTGTATGAACATGGAAATATCTCCACCGCCATCTGTATGAACATGGATATGTCTACACAGCCATCTACATTAACATGGAAATATCTACACCGTGATCTGTATGAACATGGAAATATCTACACCGCTATCTGTGTAAACATGCATACATCTTCTCCGCTATCTGTATAAACATGGAAATATCTACACTGCTCTCTGCATGAACATGGAAATATCTACACCGCTATCTGTTTGAACATGGAAATATCTACACCGCTATCTGCATGAAAATTTAAATATCTACACCGCGATCTGCATATACATGGAAATATCTACAAAGCTATCTCTTTACACATGGAAATAACTACAGCGCTATCTCTATAAACATGCAAATATCTACACCGCCATCTGTATGAACATGGATACATCTACACAGCCATCTGGATGAGCATGGAAATATCTACACCGCTATCTGTATGAACATGGAAATATCTACACAGCTATCTGTGTAAACATGCATACATCTTCACCGCTATCTGTATAAACATGGAAATATCTACACTGCTATCTGCATGAACATGGAAATATCTACACCGCTATCTGTTTGAACATGGATATATCTACACCGCTATCTGCATGAAAATTTAAATATCTACACTGCGATCTGCATATACATCCAAATATCTACAAAGCTATCTCTTTACACATGGAAATAACTACAGCACTATCTCTATAAACATGCAAATATCTACACCGCCATCTGTATGAACATGGAAATATCTGCACCGCCATCTGTATGAAGATATAAATATCTACACCCCCATCTATATTAAGATGGAGATATCTACACCGCTATCTGCATAAACTTGGAAATATCTACACTGCTATATGTATAAACATGGAAATATCTACACCGCTATCTGTATAAACATGGAAATATCTACACCGCTACCTGTATAAACATGGAAATATCAGCACCGTTATCTGTATGAACATGGAAGTACCTGCACCGCTATCTCTATGAAGATGGAAATATCTACACCGCTATCTGTGTGAACATGGAAATAGCTACACCGCTATCTGTATGAACATGGAAATATCTACACCACTACCTGTATGAACATGGAAATATCTACACAGCTATCAGTATGAACATGGATATATCTACACAGCCATCAGGATGAACATGGAAATATCTACACCGCTATCTGTATGAACATGGAAATATCTACACCGCCATCTGTATGAACATGGAAATATCTACACTGCTATCAGTGTAAACATGCATACATCTTCATCGCTAACTGTATAAACATGGAAATATCTACACCGCTATCTGAATGAAGATGGAAATATCTACACCGCTATCTGCTTGAACATGGAAATATCTACACCGCTATCTGCATGAAAATGTAAATATCTACACAGCTATCTGCAAATACATGGAAATATCTACAAAGCTATCTGTTTACACATGGAAACAACTACACCACTATCTCTATAAACATGGAAATATCTACACCGCCATCTGTATGAACATGGAAATATCTGCACCGCCATCTGTATGAACATATAAATATCTACACCGCCATCTCTATTAAGATGGAGATATCTACACCGCTATCTGTATAAACGTGGAAATATCTACACCGCTATCTGTACGAAGATGGAAATATCTACACCGCTATCTGTATGAACATGGAAATAGCTGCACCGCTATCTGTATGAACATGGAAATATCTACAGCACTATCTGTATGAACATGGAAATATGTACACCGCTATCTGTATGAACATGGATATATCTACACAGCCATCTGGATGAACATGGAAATATCTACACCGCTATCTGTATGAACATGTAAATATCTACACTGCTATCTGTGTAAACATGCATACATCTTCACCGCTATCTGTATAAACATGGATATATCTACACCGCTATCTGTATGAACATGGAAATATCTACACCGCTATCTGTTTGACCATGGAAATATCTAAACCTCTCTCTGCATGAAAATGGAAATATCTACACAGCTATCTGCATATACATGGAAATATCTACACAGCTATCTCTTTAAACATGGAAATAACTACACCGCTATCTGTATGAACATGGAAATATCTACACCGCCATCTGTATGAACATGGAAATATCTGCACGAACATCTGTATGAACATGGAAATATCTTCACCGCCATCTGTATGAACATGGATATGTCTACAGAGCCATCTGGATGAACATGGAAATATCTACACCGCGATCTGTATGAACATGGAGATATCTACTCCGCTATCTGTGTAAACATGCATACTTCTTCACCGCTATCTATATAAACATGGAAATATCTACACCGCTATCTGTATGAACATTGAAATATCTACACAGCAATTTCTTTGAACATGGAAATATCTAAACCGCTATCTGCATGAAAATAGAAATATCTACACAGCTATGTGCATATACATGGAAATATCTACAAAGCTATCTCTTTACACTTGGAAATAACTACACCGCTATCTCTATAAACATGGAAATATCTACACCGCCATCTGTATGAACATGGAAATATCTGCACCGCCATCTGTATGAACATATAAATATCTAGACCGCCATCTGTATAAAGATGGAGATATCTTCACCGCTATCTGTATAAACTTGGAAATATCTACACAGCCATCTGGATGAACATGGAAATACCTACACCGCTATCTGTATGAACATGGAAATATCTACACTGCTATCTGTGTAAACATGCATACATCTTCACCGCTATCTGTATAAACATGGATATATCTACACCGCTATCTGCATGAACACGGAAATATCTACTCCGCTATCTGTATGAACATGGAAATATATACACCGCTATCTGTGTAAACATGCATACATCTTCACCGCTATCTGAATGAACATGGAAATATCTACACCGCTATCTGTATGAACATGGATATATCTACACCGCTATCTGTTTGAACATGGAAATATCTACACCGCTATCTGCATGAAAATGGAAATATCTACACAGCTATCTGCATAAACATGGAAATATCTACACAGCAATCTCTTTACACATGGAAATAACTACACCGCTATCTGTATGAACATGGAAATATTTACACTGCCATCTGTATGAACATGGAAATATCTACACCGCTATCTCTATAAACATGGAAATATCTACACCACTATCTGTATGAACATGGAAATACATACACCGCTATCTGTATGAACATGGAAATATCTACACCGATATCTGTATGAACATGGAAATAAATACACCGCTATCTGTATGAACATGGAAATAGCTACTCCGCTATCTGTATAAACATGGAAATATCTACACCGTTATCTGTTTAAACATGGAAATATCTACACCGCTATCTGTATAAACATGGAAATATCAACACCGCTATCTGTATGAACATGGAATTATCTTCACCGCCATCTGTATGAACATGGATATGTCTACACAGCCATCTGGATGAACATGGAAATATCTACGCCGCTATCGGTATGAACATGGAAATAGCTACACCGCTATCTGTATGAACATGGAAATATCTGCACCGCCATCTGTATGTACATATAAATATCTACTCCGCCATCTGTATTAAGAAGGAGCTATCTACACCGCTATCTGTATAAACATGGAAATATCTACACCGCTATCTGTATAAACATGGAAATATCTACCCCGCTACCTGTAGAAACATGGAAATATCAGCACCGCTATCTGTATGAACATGGAAATATCAGCCCCTCTATCTGTTTGAACATGGAAATATCTACACCGCTATCTGTATGAACATGGAAATATCTACACCGCTATCTGTATGAACATGGAAATATCTACACCGTTATCCGTATAAACATGGAAATATCTACACCGCTACCTGTATAAACATGGAAATATCAGCACCGCTATCGGTATGAACATGGAAATATCTACACCGCTATCTGTATGAACATGGAAATATCTACACCGCTATCTCTATGAACATGGAAATATCTTCAAAGCCATCTGTATGAACATGGATATATATACACAGCCATCTGTATGAACATGGAAATATCTACACCGCTATCTGTATGAACATGGAAATATCTACACCGATATCTGTATGAACATGGAAATATCTTCACCGCCATCTGTATGAACATGGATATGTCTACACAGCCATGTGGATTAACACGGAAATATCTACACCGTGATCTTTATGAACATGGAAATATCTACACCGCTATCTGTGTAAACATGCATACATCTTCACCGCTATCTGTATAAACATGGAAATATCTACACCGCTATCTGTATGAACATGGAAATATCTAAACCGCTATCTGTTTGAACATGGAAATATCTAAACCGCTATCTGCATGAAAATAGATATATCTACACAGCTATCTGCATATACATGGAAATATCTACAAAGCTATCTCTATACACATGGAAATAACTACAAAGCTATCTCTATAAACATGGAAATATCTACACCGCCATCTGTATGAACATGGAAATAACTGCACCGCCATCTGAATGAACATATAAATATCTACACCGCCATCGGTATTAAGATGGAGATATCTTCACCGCTATCTGTATAAACTTGGAAATATCAGCACCGCTATCTGTATGAACATGGAAATATCTACACCGCTATCTCTATGAACATGGAAATATCTACACCGCTATCTGTTTGAACATGGAAATATCTACACCGCTATCTGCATGAAAATGGAAATATCTACAGAGCTATCTCCATATACATGGAAATATCTACACAGCTATCTCTTTACACATGGAAATATCTACACCGCTATCTGTATGAACATGGAAATATCTACACCGCCATCTGTATGAACATAGAAATATCTGCAACGACATCTGTATGAACATATAAATATCTACACGGCCATCTGTATTAAGATGGAGATATCTACACCGTTATCTGTATAAACATGGAAATATCTACACCGCTATCTGTATAAACATGGAAATATCTACACCGCTATCTGTATAAACATGGAAATATCTACCCCGCTACCTGTAGAAACATGGAAATATCAGCACCGCTATCGGTATGAACATGGAAATATCTACACCGCTATCTGTATGAACATGGAAATATCTACACCGCTATCTCTATGAACATGGAAATATCTTCACCGCCATCTGTATGAACATGGATATGTCTACACAGCCATCTGGAATAACATGGAAATATCTACACCGTGATCTGTATGAACAAGGAAATATCTACACCGCTATCTGTGTAAACATGCATACATCTTCACCGCTATCTGTATAAACATGGAAATATCTACACCGCTATCTGTATGAACATGGAAATATCTACACCGCTATCTGTTTGAACTTGGAAATATCTAAACCGCTATCTGCATGAAAATAGATATATCTACACAGCTATCTGCGTATACATGGAAATATCTACAAAGCTATCTCTATACACAAGGAAATAACTACACCGCTATCTCTATAAACATGGAAATATCTACACCGCCATCTGTATGAACATGGAAATAACTGCACCGCCATCTGTATGAACATATAAATATCTACACCGCCATCTGTATTAAGATGGAGATATCTTCACCGCTATCTGTATAAACTTGGAAATATCAGCACCGCTATCTGTATGAACATGGAAATATCTACACCGCTATCTCTACGAACATGGAAATATCTACACCGCTATCTGTATGAACATGGAAATATCTACACCGCTATCTGTATGAACATGGAAATACATACACCGCTATCTGTATGAACATGGAAATATCTACACCGCTATCTGTATGAACATGGAAATACATACACCGCTATCTGTATGAACATGGAAATAGCTACACCGCAATCAGTATAAACATTTAAATATCTACACCGCTATCTGTATAAACATGGAAATATCTACACCGCTATCTGTATAAACATGGAAATATCGGCACCGCTATGAGTATGAACATGGAAATATCTGCACCGCTATCTGTATGAACATGGAAATATCTACACCGCTATCTGTAT
The DNA here is from genome assembly GCF_029281585.2 of Gorilla gorilla gorilla. NCBI lineage: Eukaryota > Metazoa > Chordata > Mammalia > Primates > Hominidae > Gorilla > Gorilla gorilla. Next base: position 4,580,847 of record NC_073224.2, read on the forward strand.
GAACATGGAAATATCTTCACCGCCATCAGTATGAACATGGATATATCTACACAGCCATCTGTATGCACATGGAAATATCTACACCGCTATCTGTATGAACATGGAAATATCTACACCGCTATCTCTATGAACATGGAAATATCTACACCGCTATCTGTTTGAACATGGAAATATCTAAACCGCTATCTGCATGAAAATGGAAATATCTACACAGCTATCTGCATATACATGGAAATATCTACACAGCTATCTGTATGAACATGGAAATATCTACACCACTATCTGTATGAACATGGAAATATCTACATTGCTGTCTGTATGAAAATGGAAATATCTACACCGCTATCTGTATGAACATGGAAATATCTACACCGCTATCTGTATGAACATGGAAATATCTACAACGCTATCTGCAAGAACACGGAAATATCTACACCGCTATCTGTGTAAACATGCATACATCTTCACCGCTATCTGTATAAACATGGAAATATCTACACCGCTATCTGTATGAACTTGGAAATATCTACACCGCTATCTGTTTGAACATGGAAATATCTAAACCGCTATCTGCATGAAAATGGAAATATCTACACAACTATCTGCATATACATGGAAGTATCTACACAGCTATATCTTTACACATGGAAATAACTACACCGCTATCTGTATGAACATGGAAATATCTGCACGGCCATCTGTATGAACATATAAATATCTACACCGCCATCTGTATTAAGATGGAGATATCTACACCGCTATCTGTATAAACATGGAAATATCTACACCGCTATCTGTATAAACCTGGAAATATCTACACCGCTATCTGTATAAACATGGAAATATCTACACCGCTACCTGTAAAAACATGGAAATATCAGCACCGCTATCTGTATGAACATGGAAATATGAGCCCCTCTATCTGTATGAATATGGAAATATCTACACCACACTCTGTATGAACATGGAAATATCTACACCGCTATCTGTATGAACATGGAATTATCTTCACCGCCATCTGTATGAACATGGATATGTCTACACAGCCATCTGGATGAACATGGAAATATCTACGCCGCTATCGGTATGAACATGGAAATAGCTACACCGCTATCTGTATGAACATGGAAATATCTGCACCGCCATCTGTATGTACATATAAATATCTACTCCGCCATCTGTATTAAGAAGGAGCTATCTACACCGATATCTGTATAAACATGGAAATATCTACACCGCTATCTGTATAAACATGGAAATATCTACACCGCTATCAGTATAAACATGGAAATATCAGCACCGCTATCAGTATGAACATGGAAATATCTGCACCGCTATCTGTATGAACATGGAAATATCTACACCGCTATCTGTATGAACATGGAAATATCTTCACCGCCATCAGTATGAACATGGATATATCTACACAGCCGTCTGTATGAACATGGAAATATCTACACCGCTATCTGTATGAACATGGAAATATCTACACCGCTATCTCTATGAACAGGGAAATATCTACACCGCTATCTGTTTGAACATGGAAATATCTAAACCGCTATCTGCATGAAAATGGAAATATCTACACAGCTATCTGCATATACATGGAAATATCTACACAGCTATCTCTTTACACATGGAAATAACTACACCGCTATCTGTATGAACATGGAAATATCTTCACCGCCATCTGTATGAACATGGATACATCTACACAGCCATCTGGATGAGCATGGAAATATCTACACCGCAATCTGTATGAACATGGAAATATCTACACCGCTATCTTTGTAAACATGCATACATCTTCACCGCTATCTGTATAAACATGGAAACATCTACACTGCTATCTGCATAAACATGGATATATCTACACAGCCATCTGTATGAACATGGAAATATCTACACCGCTATCTGTATGGACATGGAAATATCTGCACCGCTATCTCTATGAACATGGAAATATCTACACCACTATCTGTTTGAACATGGAAATATCTAAACCGCTATCTGCATGAAAATGGAAATATCTACACAGCTATCTGCATATACATGGAAATATCTACACAGCTATCTCTTTACACATGGAAATAACTACACCGCTATCTGTATGAACATGGAAATATCTTCACTGCCATCTGTATGAACATGGATATACCTACACAGCCATCTAGATGAGCATGGAAATATCTACACCGCTATCTGTATGAACATGGAAATATATACAACGCTATCTGTGTAAACATGCATACACCTTCACCGCTATCTGTATGAACATGGAAATATCTACACTGCTATCTGCATGAACATGGAAATATCTACACCACTATCTGTTTGAACATGGAAATATCTACACCGCTATCTGCATGAAAATGGAAATATCTACACAGCGATCTGAATACACATGGAAATATCTACAAAGCTATCTCTTTACACATGGAAATAACTACAGCGCTATCTCTATAAACATGCAAATATCTACACCGCCATCTGTATGAACATGGAAATATCTGCACCGCCATCTGTATGAAGATATAAATATCTACACCCCCATCTATATTAAGATGGAGATATCTACACCGCTATCTGTATAAACTTGGAAATATCTACACCGCTATATGTATAAACATGGAAATATCTACACTGCTATCTGTATAAACATGGAAATATCTACACCGCTACCTGTATAAACATGGAAATATCAGCACCGTTATCGGTATGAACAAGGAAATATCTACACCGCTATCTCTATGAAGATGGAAATATCTACACCGCTATCTGTACGAACATGGAAATATCTACACCGCTATCTGTATGAACATGGAAATATCTACACCACTATCTGTATGAACATGGAAATATCTACACCGCTATCTGTATGAACATGGAAATATCTACACCGCTATCTGTATGAAAATGGAAATATCTACACCGCTATCTGTATGAACATGGAAATATCTACACCGCTATCTGTGTAAACATGCATACATCTTCACCGCTATCTGTATAAACATGGAAATATCTACACCGCTATCTGTATGAACATGGAAATATCTACACCACTATCTGTGTAAACTTGCATACATCTTCACCGCTATCTGTATAAACATGGAAATATCTACACCGCTATCTCTATGAACATGGAAATATCTACACGGCTATCTGTTTGAACATGGAATTATCTAAACCGCTATCTGTATGAAAATGGAAATATCTACACAGCTATCTGCATATACATGGAAATATCTAAACAGCTATCTCTTTACACATGGAAATAACTACACCGCTATGTGTATGAACATGGAAATATCTTCACCGCCAGCTGCATGAACATGGATATATCTACACAGCCATCTGGATAAGCATGGAAATATCTACACCACTATCTGTGTAAACTTGCATACATCTTCACCGCTATCAGTATAAACATGGAAATATCTACACCGCTATCTGTATGAACATGGAAATATCTACACCACTATCTGTTTCAACATGGAATTATCTAAACCGCTATCTGCATGAAAATGGAAATATCTACACAACTATCTGCATATACATGGAAGTATCTACACAGCTATCTCTTTACAAATGGAAATAACTACACCGCTATCTGTATGAACATGGAAATATCTGCACGGCCATCTGTATGAACATATAAATATCTACACCGCCATCTGTATTAAGATGGAGATATCTACACCGCTATCTGTATAAACATGGAAATATCTACACCGCTATCTGTATAAACATGGAAATATCAGCACCGCTATCTGTATAAACATGGAAATATCAGCCCCTCTATCTGTATGAATATGGAAATATCTACACAACACTCTGTATGAACATGGAAATATCTACACCGCTATCTGTATGAACATGGAATTATCTTCACCGCCATCTGTATGAACATGGATATGTCTACACAGCCATCTGGATGAACATGGAAATATCTACGCCGCTATCGGTATGAACATGGAAATAGCTACACCGCTATCTGTATGAACATGGAAATATCTGCACCGCCATCTGTATGTACATATAAATATCTACTCCGCCATCTGTATTAAGAAGTAGATATCTACACCGCTATCTGTATAAACATGGAAATATCAGCACCGCTATCAGTATGAACATGGAAATATCTGCACCGCTATCTGTATGAACATGGAAATATCTACACCGCTATCTGTATGAACATGGAAATATCTTCACCGCCATCAGTATGAACATGGATATATCTACACAGCCATCTGTATGCACATGGAAATATCTACACCGCTATCTGTATGAACATGGAAATATCTACACCGCTATCTCTATGAACATGGAAATATCTACACGGCTATCTGTTTGAACATGGAATTATCTAAACCGCTATCTGTATGAAAATGGAAATATCTACACCGCTATCTGTATGAACATGGAAATATCTACACCGCTATCTGTATGAACATGGAAATATCTACACCGCTATCTGTATGAACATGGAAATATCTACACCGCTATCTGTATGAACATGGAAATATCTACACCGCTATCTGTGTAAACATGCATACATCTTCACCGCTATCTGTATAAACATGGAAATATCTACACCGCTATCTGTATGAACATGGAAATATCTACACCACTATCTGTGTAAACTTGCATACATCTTCACCGCTATCTGTATAAACATGGAAATATCTACACCGCTATCTCTATGAACATGGAAATATCTACACGGCTATCTGTTTGAACATGGAATTATCTAAACCGCTATCTGTATGAAAATGGAAATATCTACACAGCTATCTGCATATACATGGAAATATCTAAACAGCTATCTCTTTACACATGGAAATAACTACACCGCTATGTGTATGAACATGGAAATATCTTCACCGCCATCTGCATGAACATGGATATATCTACACAGCCATCTGGATAAGCATGGAAATATCTACACCACTATCTGTGTAAACTTGCATACATCTTCACCGCTATCTGTATAAACATGGAAATATCTACACCGCTATCTGTATGAACATGGAAATATCTACACCACTATCTGTTTCAACATGGAATTATCTAAACCGCTATCTGCATGAAAATGGAAATATCTACACAACTATCTGCATATACATGGAAGTATCTACACAGCTATCTCTTTACAAATGGAAATAACTACACCGCTATCTGTATGAACATGGAAATATCTGCACGGCCATCTGTATGAACATATAAATATCTACACCGCCATCTGTATTAAGATGGAGATATCTACACCGCTATCTGTATAAACATGGAAATATCTACACCGCTATCTGTATAAACATGGAAATATCAGCACCGCTATCTGTATAAACATGGAAATATCAGCCCCTCTATCTGTATGAATATGGAAATATCTACACAACACTCTGTATGAACATGGAAATATCTACACCGCTATCTGTATGAACATGGAATTATCTTCACCGCCATCTGTATGAACATGGATATGTCTACACAGCCATCTGGATGAACATGGAAATATCTACGCCGCTATCGGTATGAACATGGAAATAGCTACACCGCTATCTGTATGAACATGGAAATATCTGCACCGCCATCTGTATGTACATATAAATATCTACTCCGCCATCTGTATTAAGAAGTAGATATCTACACCGCTATCTGTATAAACATGGAAATATCAGCACCGCTATCAGTATGAACATGGAAATATCTGCACCGCTATCTGTATGAACATGGAAATATCTACACCGCTATCTGTATGAACATGGAAATATCTTCACCGCCATAAGTATGAACATGGATATATCTACACAGCCATCTGTATGCACATGGAAATATCTACACCGCTATCTGTATGAACATGGAAATATCTACACCGCTATCTCTATGAACATGGAAATATCTACACGGCTATCTGTTTGAACATGGAATTATCTAAACCGCTATCTGTATGAAAATGGAAATATCTACACAGCTATCTGCATATACATGGAAATATCTAAACAGCTATCTCTTTACACATGGAAATAACTACACCGCTATGTGTATGAACATGGAAATATCTTCACCGCCATCTGTATGAACATGGATATATCTACACAGCCATCTGGATAAGCATGGAAATATCTACACCGCTACCTGTATGAACATGGAAATATCTACACCGCCATCTGTATGAACATGGAAATATCTGCAACGACATCTGTATGAACATATAAATATCTACACGGCCATCTGTATTAAGATGGAGATATCTACACCGTTATCTGTATAAACATGGAAATATCTACACAGCCATCTGGATGAACATGGAAATATCTACACCGCTATCTGTATGAACATGGAACTATCTTCACCGCTATCTGTGAAAACATGCATACATCTTCACCGCTATCTGTATAAACATGGAAATATCTACACCGCTATCTGTATGAACATGGAAATATCTACACCGCTATCTGAATGAACACGGAAATATCTACACCGCTATCTGTGTAAACAAGCATACATCTTAACCGTTATCTGTATAAACATGGAAATATCTACACCGCTATCTGTATGAACATGGAAATATCTACACCGCTATCTGTTTGAACATGGAAATATCTAAACCGCTATCTGCATGAAAATGGAAATATCTACACAACTATCTGCATATACATGGAAGTATCTACACAGCTATATCTTTACACATGGAAATAACTACACCGCTATCTGTATGAACATGGAAATATCTGCACGGCCATCTGTATGAACATATAAATATCTACACCGCCATCTGTATTAAGATGGAGATATCTACACCGCTATCTGTATAAACATGGAAATATCTACACCGCTATCTGTATAAACATGGAGATATCTTCACCGCTATCTGTATAAACATGGAAATATCTACACCGCTATCTGTATAAACATGGAAATATCTACACCGCTATCTGTATAAACATGGAAATATCTACACCGTGATGTGTATAAACATGGAAATATCTTCACCGCCATCTGTATGAACATGGAAATATCTCCGCTGCCAACCATATAAACATGGAAATATCTACACCGCCAACTCTATTAACATGGAAATATCTACACCACTATCTGTATAAACATGGAAACATCTACACCGCTATCTGTGTAAACATGGAAATGTCTACACCGCTATCTGTGTAAACATGGAAATGTCTACACCGCTATCTGTGTAAACATGGAAATATCTACACCACCAATTGTAGGAACATGGAAATATCTACACCGCTATCTCTGTAAACATGGAAATAAATACACTGCTATCTGTATAAACATGGAAATATCTACACAGCCACTTGTAGGAATATGTAAATATCTACACCGTTATCTGTGTACACATGGAATTATCTACACTGATATCTGTATAAACATGGAAATATCTACACCGCTATCTCTATAACCATGGAAATATCTACACCGCTATCTGTATAAACATGGAAATATCCACACCGCTATCTGTATAGACATGGGAATATCTACACCGCTATCTTTATAAACATGGAAATATCTACACCGCTATCTGTGTAAACATGGAAATATCTACACCACTATCTGTGTAAACATGGAAATATCTACACCGCTATCTGTACAAACATGGAAATATCTGCACAGCCATCTGTAGGAATATGTAAATATCTACACCGTTATCTGTATACACATGGAATTATCTACACCGCTATCTGTATGAACATGGAAATGTCTACACCGCTATCTGTGTAAACATGGAAATATCTACACCGCTATCTGTGTAAACATGGAGATATCTACACCGCCATCTCTATAAACATGGAAATATCCACACAGCCATCTATATAAACATGGAAATATCTACACTACTCTCTGTATAAACCTGGAAATATCTACACTGATATCTCTATAAACATGGAAATATCTACACCGCTATCTCTATAAACATGGAAATATCTACACCGCTATCTGTGTAAACATGGAAATATCTACACCGCTGTCAGTGTAAACATGGAAATACCTACACCGCTATATCTATAAACATGGAAATATCTACACCGCCATCTGTATGGGTATGGAAATATCTACACCGCTATCTGTATAAACATGGAAATATCTACACCGTTATGTGTATAAAGATGGAAATATCTACACTGCTATCTGTAAAAACATGGAAATATCTACACCGCCATCTGTATGAACATGGAAATATCTACACTGCTATCAGTGTAAACATGCATACATCTTCATCGCCATCTGTATAAACATGGAAATATCTACACCGCTATCTGAATGAAGATGGAAATATCTACACCGCTATCTGAATGAAGATGGAAATATCTACACCGCTATCTGCTTGAACATGGAAATATCTACACCGCTATCTGCATGAAAATGTAAATATCTACACAGCTATCTGCAAATACATGGAAATATCTACAAAGCTATCTGTTTACACATGGAAACAACTACACCACTATCTTTATAAACATGGAAATATCTACACCGCCATCTGTATGAACATGGAAATATCTGCACCGCCATCTGTATGAACATATAAATATCTACACCGCCATCTCTATTAAGATGGAGATATCTACACCGCTATCTGTATAAACGTGGAAATATCTACACCGCTATCTGTACGAAGATGGAAATATCTACACCGCTATCTGTATGAACATGGAAATAGCTGCACCGCTATCTGTATGAACATGGAAATATCTACAGCACTATCTGTATGAACATGGAAATATGTACACCGCTATCTGTATGAACATGGATATATCTAAACAGCCATCTGGATGAACATGGAAATATCTACACCGCTATCTGTATGAACATGTAAATATCTACACTGCTATCTGTGTAAACATGCATACATCTTCACCGCTATCTGTATAAACATGGATATATCTACACCGCTATCTGTATGAACATGGAAATATCTACACCGCTATCTGTTTGACCATGGAAATATCTAAACCTCTATATGCATGAAAATGGAAATATCTACACAGCTATCTGCATATACATGGAAATATCTACACAGCTATCTCTTTAAACATGGAAATAACTACACCGCTATCTGTATGAACATGGAAATATCTACACCGCCATCTGTATGAACATGGAAATATCTGCACGAACATCTGTATGAACATGGAAATATCTTCACCGCCATCTGTATGAACATGGATATGTCTACACAGCCATCTGGATGAACATGGAAATATCTACACCGCGATCTGTATGAACATGGAGATATCTACTCCGCTATCTGTGTAAACATGCATACTTCTTCACCGCTATCTATATAAACATGGAAATATCTACACCGCTATCTGTATGAACATTGAAATATCTACACTGCAATCTGTTTGAACATGGAAATATCTAAACCGCTATCTGCATGAAAATAGAAATATCTACACAGCTATGTGCATATACATGGAAATATCTACAAAGCTATCACTTTACACTTGGAAATAACTACACCGCTATCTCTATAAACATGGAAATATCTACACCACCATCTGTATGAACATGGAAATATCTGCACCGCCATCTGTATGAACATATAAATATCTAGACCGCCATCTGTATAAAGATGGAGATATCTTCACCGCTATCTGTATAAACTTGGAAATATCTACACAGCCATCTGGATGAACATGGAAATACCTACACCGCTATCTGTATGAACATGGAAATATCTACACTGCTATCTGTGTAAACATGCATACATCTTCACCGCTATCTGTATAAACATGGATATATCTACACGGCTATCTGCATGAACACGGAAATATCTACTCCGCTATCTGTATGAACGTGGAAATATATACACCGCTATCTGTGTAAACAAGCATACATCTTCACCGCTATCTGAATGAACATGGAAATATCTACACCGCTATCTGTATGAACATGGATATATCTACACCGCTATCTGTTTGAACATGGAAATATCTACACAGCTATCTGCATAAACATGGAAATATCTACACAGCAATCTCTTTACACATGGAAATAACTACACCGCTATCTGTATGAACATGGAAATATTTACACTGCCATCTGTATGAACATGGAAATATCTACACCGCTATCTCTATAAACATGGAAATATCTACACCACTATCTGTATGAACATGGAAATACATACAGCGCTATCTGTATGAACATGGAAATATCTACACCGATATCTGTATGAACATGGAAATACATACACCGCTATCTGTATGAACATGGAAATAGCTACTCCGCTATCTGTATAAACATGGAAATATCTACACCGTTATCTGTTTAAACATGGAAATATCTACACCGCTATCTGTATAAACATGGAAATATCAGCACCGCTATCAGTATGAACATGGAAATATCTGCACCGCTATCTGTATGAACATGGAAATATCTACACCGCTATATGTATGAACATGGAAATATCTACACCGCTATCTGTATGAACATGGAAATACATACACCGCTATCTGTATGAACATGGAAATATCTACACCGCTATCTGTATGAACATGGAAATACATACACCGCTATCTGTATGAACATGGAAATAGCTACTCCGCTATCTGTATAAACATGGAAATATCTACACCGTTATCTGTTTAAACATGGAAATATCTACACCGCTATCTGTATAAACATGGAAATATCAACACCGCTATCTGTATGAACATGGAATTATCTTCACCGCCATCTGTATGAACATGGATATGTCTACACAGCCATCTGGATGAACATGGAAATATCTACGCCGCTATCGGTATGAACATGGAAATAGCTACACCGCTATCTGTATGAACATGGAAATATCTGCACCGCCATCTGTATGTACATATAAATATCTACTCCGCCATCTGTATTAAGAAGGAGTTATCTACACCGCTATCTGTATAAACATGGAAATATCTACACCGCTATCTGTATAAACATGGAAATATCTACACCGCTATCAGTATAAACATGGAAATATCAGCACTGCTATCAGTATGAACATGGAAATATCTGCACCGCTATCTGTATGAACATGGAAATATCTACACCGCTATCTGTATGAACATGGAAATATCTTCACCGCCATCAGTATGAACATGGATATATCTACACAGCCGTCTGTTTGAACATGGAAATATCTACACCGCTATCTGTATGAACATGGAAATATCTACACCGCTATCTCTATGAACATGGAAATATCTACACCGCTATCTGCTTGAACATGGAAATATCTACACCGCTATCTGCATGAAAATGGAAATATCTACACAGCTATCTGCATATACATGGAAATATCTACACAGCTATCTCTTTACACATGGAAATAACTACACCGCTATCTGTATGAACATGGAAATATCTTCACCGCCATCTGTATGAACATGGATACATCTACACAGCCATCTGGATGAGCATGGAAATATCTACACCGCAATCTGTATGAACATGGAAATATCTACACCGCTATCTTTGTAAACATGCATACATCTTCACCGCTATCTGTATAAACATGGAAACATCTACACTGCTATCTGCATAAACATGGATATATCTACACAGCCATCTGTATGAACATGGAAATATCTACACCGCTATCTGTATGGACATGGAAATATCTGCACCGCTATCTCTATGAACATGGAAATATCTACACCACTATCTGTTTGAACATGGAAATATCTAAACCGCTATCTGCATGAAAATGGAAATATCTACACAGCTATCTGCATATACATGGGAATATCTACACAGCTGTCTCTTTACACATGGAAATAACTACACCGCTATCTGTATGAACATGGAAATATCTTCACCGCCATCTGTATGAACATGGATATACCTACACAGCCATCTAGATGAGCATGGAAATATCTACACCGCTATCTGTATGAACATGGAAATATATACAACGCTATCTGTGTAAACATGCATACACCTTCACCGCTATCTGTATGAACATGGAAATATCTACACTGCTATCTGCATGTACATGGAAATATCTACACCACTATCTGTTTGAACATGGAAATATCTACACCGCTATCTGCATGAAAATGGAAATATCTACACAGCGATCTGAATATACATGGAAATATCTACAAAGCTATCTCTTTACACATGGAAATAACTACAGCGCTATCTCTATAAACATGCAAATATCTACACCGCCATCTGTATGAACATGGAAATATCTGCACCGCCATCTGTATGAAGATATAAATATCTACAACCCCATCTATATTAAGATGGAGATATCTACACCGCTATCTGTATAAACTTGGAAATATCTACACCGCTATATGTATAAACATGGAAATATCTACACTGCTATCTGTATAAACATGGAAATATCTACACCACTACCTGTATAAATATGGAAATATCAGCACCGTTATCGGTATGAACAAGGAAATATCTACACCGCTATCTCTATGAAGATGGAAATATCTACACCGCTATCTGTACGAACATGGAAATATCTACACCGCTATCTGTATGAACATGGAAATATCTACACCACTATCTGTATGAACATGGAAACATCTACACCGCTATCTGTATGAACATGGAAATATCTACACCACTATCTGTATGAACATGGAAATATCTACACCGCTATCTGTATGAACATGGAAATATCTACACCGCTATCTGTGTAAACATGCATACATCTTCACCGCTATCTGTATAAACATGGAATTATCTACACCGCTATCTGTATGAACATGGAAATATCTACACCACTATCTGTGTAAACTTGCATACATCTTCACCGCTATCTGTATAAACATGGAAATATCTACACCGCTATCTGTATGAACATGGAAACATCTACACCACTATCTGTTTCAACATGGAATTATCTAAACCGCTATCTGCATGAAAATGGAAATATCTACACAACTATCTGCATATACATGGAAGTATCTACACAGCTATCTCTTTACAAATGGAAATAACTACACCGCTATCTGTATGAACATGGAAATATCTGCACGGCCATCTGTATGAACATATAAATATCTACACCGCCATCTGTATTAAGATGGAGATATCTACACCGCTATCTGTATAAACATGGAAATATCTACACCGCTATCTGTATAAACATGGAAATATCAGCACCGCTATCTGTATAAACATGGAAATATCAGCCCCTCTATCTGTATGAATATGGAAATATCTACACAACACTCTGTATGAACATGGAAATATCTACACCGCTATCTGTATGAACATGGAAATATCTACACCACTATCTGTATGAACATGGAAACATCTACACCGCTATCTGTATGAACATGGAAATATCTACACCACTATCTGTATGAACATGGAAATATCTACACCGCTATCTGTATGAACATGGAAATATCTACACCGCTATCTGTGTAAACATGCATACATCTTCACCGCTATCTGTATAAACATGGAATTATCTACACCGCTATCTGTATGAACATGGAAATATCTACACCACTATCTGTGTAAACTTGCATACATCTTCACCGCTATCTGTATAAACATGGAAATATCTACACCGCTATCTGTATGAACATGGAAACATCTACACCACTATCTGTTTCAACATGGAATTATCTAAACCGCTATCTGCATGAAAATGGAAATATCTACACAACTATCTGCATATACATGGAAGTATCTACACAGCTATCTCTTTACAAATGGAAATAACTACACCGCTATCTGTATGAACATGGAAATATCTGCACGGCCATCTGTATGAACATATAAATATCTACACCGCCATCTGTATTAAGATGGAGATATCTACACCGCTATCTGTATAAACATGGAAATATCTACACCGCTATCTGTATAAACATGGAAATATCAGCACCGCTATCTGTATAAACATGGAAATATCAGCCCCTCTATCTGTATGAATATGGAAATATCTACACAACACTCTGTATGAACATGGAAATATCTACACCGCTATCTGTATGAACATGGAATTATCTTCACCGCCATCTGTATGAACATGGATATGTCTACACAGCCATCTGGATGAACATGGAAATATCTACGCCGCTATCGGTATGAACATGGAAATAGCTACACCGCTATCTGTATGAACATGGAAATATCTGCACCGCCATCTGTATGTACATATAAATATCTACTCCGCCATCTGTATTAAGAAGTAGATATCTACACCGCTATCTGTATAAACATGGAAATATCAGCACCGCTATCAGTATGAACATGGAAATATCTGCACCGCTATCTGTATGAACATGGAAATATCTACACCGCTATCTGTATGAACATGGAAATATCTTCACCGCCATCAGTATGAACATGGATATATCTACACAGCCATCTGTATGCACATGGAAATATCTACACCGCTATCTGTATGAACATGGAAATATCTACACCGCTATCTCTATGAACATGGAAATATCTACACGGCTATCTGTTTGAACATGGAAATATCTAAACCGCTATCTGCATGAAAATGGAAATATCTACACAGCTATCTGCATATACATGGAAATATCTACACAGCTATCTCTTTACACATGGAAATAACTACACCGCTATGTGTATGAACATGGAAATATCTTCACCGCCATCTGTATGAACATGGATATATCTACACAGCCATCTGGATGACCATGGAAATATCTACACCGCTATCTGTATGAACATGGAAATATCTACACCGCCATCTGTATGAACATGGAAATATCTGCAACGACATCTGTATGAACATATAAATATCTACACGGCCATCTGTAATAAGATGGAGATATCTACACCGTTATCTGTATAAACATGGAAATATCTACACAGCCATCTGGATGAACATGGAAATATCTACACCGCTATCTGTATGAACATGGAACAATCTACACCGCTATCTGTGTAAACATGCATACATCTTCACCGCTATCTGTATAAACATGGAAATATCTACACCGCTATCTGTATGAACATGGAAATATCTACACCGCTATCTGAATGAACACGGAAATATCTACACCGCTATCTGTGTAAACAAGCATACATCTTAACCGCTATCTGTATAAACATGGAAATATCTACACCGCTATCTGTATGAACATGGAAATATCTACACCGCTATCTGTTTGAACATGGAAATATCTAAACCGCTATCTGCATGAAAATGGAAATATCTACACAACTATCTGCATATACATGGAAGTATCTACACAGCTATATCTTTACACATGGAAATAACTACACCGCTATCTGTATGAACATGGAAATATCTGCACGGCCATCTGTATGAACATATAAATATCTACACCGCCATCTGTATTAAGATGGAGATATCTACACCGCTATCTGTATAAACATGGAAATATCTACACCGCTATCTGTATAAACATGGAGATATCTTCACCGCTATCTGTATAAACATGGAAATATCTACACCGCTATCTGTATAAACATGGAAATATCTACACCGCTATCTGTATAAACATGGAAATATCTACACCGTGATGTGTATAAACATGGAAATATCTTCACCGCCATCTGTATGAACATGGAAATATCTCCGCTGCCAACCATATAAACATGGAAATATCTACACCGCCAACTCTATTAACATGGAAATATCTACACCACTATCTGTATAAACATGGAAACATCTGCACGGCCATCTGTATGAACATATAAATATCTACACCGCCATCTGTATTAAGATGGAGATATCTTCACCGCTATCTGTATAAACATGGAAATATCTACACCGCTATCTGTGTAAACATGGAAATATCTACACTGCTATCTGTAAAAACATGGAAATATCTACACCGCCATCTGTATGAACATGGAAATATCTACACTGCTATCAGTGTAAACATGCATACATCTTCATCGCTATCTGTATAAACATGGAAATATCTACACCGCTATCTGAATGAAGATGGAAATATCTACACCGCTATCTGCTTGAACATGGAAATATCTACACCGCTATCTGCATGAAAATGTAAATATCTACACAGCTATCTGCAAATACATGGAAATATCTACAAAGCTATCTGTTTACACATGGAAACAACTACACCACTATCTCTATAAACATGGAAATATCTACACCGCCATCTGTATGAACATGGAAATATCTGCACCGCCATCTCTATTAAGATGGAGATATCTACACCGCTATCTGTATAAACGTGGAAATATCTACACCGCTATCTGTACGAAGATGGAAATATCTACACCGCTATCTGTATGAACATGGAAATAGCTGCACCGCTATCTGTATGAACATGGAAATATCTACAGCACTATCTGTATGAACATGGAAATATGTACACCGCTATCTGTATGAACATGGATATATCTACACAGCCATCTGGATGAACATGGAAATATCTACACCGCTATCTGTATGAACATGTAAATATCTACACTGCTATCTGTGTAAACATGCATACATCTTCACCGCTATCTGTATAAACATGGATATATCTACACCGCTATCTGTATGAACATGGAAATATCTACACCGCTATCTGTTTGACCATGTAAATATCTAAACCTCTATCTGCATGAAAATGGAAATATCTACACAGCTATCTGCATATACATGGAAATATCTACACAGCTATCTCTTTAAACATGGAAATAACTACACCACTATCTGTATGAACATGGAAATATCTACACCGCCATCTGTATGAACATGGAAATATCTGCACGAACATCTGTATGAACATGGAAATATCTTCACCGCCATCTGTATGAACATGGTTATGTCTACAAAGCCATCTGGATGAACATGGAAATATCTACACCGCTATCTGTATGAACATGGAAATATCTACACCGCTATCTGTGTAAACATGCATACATCTTCACCGCTATCTGTATAAACATGGAATTATCTACACCGCTATCTGTATGAACATGGAAATATCTACACCACTATCTGTGTAAACTTGCATACATCTTCACCGCTATCTGTATAAACATGGAAATATCTACACCGCTATCTGTATGAACATGGAAACATCTACACCACTATCTGTTTCAACATGGAATTATCTAAACCGCTATCTGCATGAAAATGGAAATATCTACACAACTATCTGCATATACATGGAAGTATCTACACAGCTATCTCTTTACAAATGGAAATAACTACACCGCTATCTGTATGAACATGGAAATATCTGCACGGCCATCTGTATGAACATATAAATATCTACACCGCCATCTGTATTAAGATGGAGATATCTACACCGCTATCTGTATAAACATGGAAATATCTACACCGCTATCTGTATAAACATGGAAATATCAGCACCGCTATCTGTATAAACATGGAAATATCAGCCCCTCTATCTGTATGAATATGGAAATATCTACACAACACTCTGTATGAACATGGAAATATCTACACCGCTATCTGTATGAACATGGAATTATCTTCACCGCCATCTGTATGAACATGGATATGTCTACACAGCCATCTGGATGAACATGGAAATATCTACGCCGCTATCGGTATGAACATGGAAATAGCTACACCGCTATCTGTATGAACATGGAAATATCTGCACCGCCATCTGTATGTACATATAAATATCTACTCCGCCATCTGTATTAAGAAGTAGATATCTACACCGCTATCTGTATAAACATGGAAATATCAGCACCGCTATCAGTATGAACATGGAAATATCTGCACCGCTATCTGTATGAACATGGAAATATCTACACCGCTATCTGTATGAACATGGAAATATCTTCACCGCCATCAGTATGAACATGGATATATCTACACAGCCATCTGTATGCACATGGAAATATCTACACCGCTATCTGTATGAACATGGAAATATCTACACCGCTATCTCTATGAACATGGAAATATCTACACGGCTATCTGTTTGAACATGGAAATATCTAAACCGCTATCTGCATGAAAATGGAAATATCTACACAGCTATCTGCATATACATGGAAATATCTACACAGCTATCTCTTTACACATGGAAATAACTACACCGCTATGTGTATGAACATGGAAATATCTTCACCGCCATCTGTATGAACATGGATATATCTACACAGCCATCTGGATGACCATGGAAATATCTACACCGCTATCTGTATGAACATGGAAATATCTACACCGCCATCTGTATGAACATGGAAATATCTGCAACGACATCTGTATGAACATATAAATATCTACACGGCCATCTGTATTAAGATGGAGATATCTACACCGTTATCTGTATAAACATGGAAATATCTACACAGCCATCTGGATGAACATGGAAATATCTACACCGCTATCTGTATGAACATGGAACAATCTACACCGCTATCTGTGTAAACATGCATACATCTTCACCGCTATCTGTATAAACATGGAAATATCTACACCGCTATCTGTATGAACATGGAAATATCTACACCGCTATCTGAATGAACACGGAAATATCTACACCGCTATCTGTGTAAACAAGCATACATCTTAACCGCTATCTGTATAAACATGGAAATATCTACACCGCTATCTGTATGAACATGGAAATATCTACACCGCTATCTGTTTGAACATGGAAATATCTAAACCGCTATCTGCATGAAAATGGAAATATCTACACAACTATCTGCATATACATGGAAGTATCTACACAGCTATATCTTTACACATGGAAATAACTACACCGCTATCTGTATGAACATGGAAATATCTGCACGGCCATCTGTATGAACATATAAATATCTACACCGCCATCTGTATTAAGATGGAGATATCTACACCGCTATCTGTATAAACATGGAAATATCTACACCGCTATCTGTATAAACATGGAGATATCTTCACCGCTATCTGTATAAACATGGAAATATCTACACCGCTATCTGTATAAACATGGAAATATCTACACCGCTATCTGTATAAACATGGAAATATCTACACCGTGATGTGTATAAACATGGAAATATCTTCACCGCCATCTGTATGAACATGGAAATATCTCCGCTGCCAACCATATAAACATGGAAATATCTACACCGCCAACTCTATTAACATGGAAATATCTACACCACTATCTGTATAAACATGGAAACATCTGCACGGCCATCTGTATGAACATATAAATATCTACACCGCCATCTGTATTAAGATGGAGATATCTTCACCGCTATCTGTATAAACATGGAAATATCTACACCGCTATCTGTGTAAACATGGAAATATCTACACTGCTATCTGTAAAAACATGGAAATATCTACACCGCCATCTGTATGAACATGGAAATATCTACACTGCTATCAGTGTAAACATGCATACATCTTCATCGCTATCTGTATAAACATGGAAATATCTACACCGCTATCTGAATGAAGATGGAAATATCTACACCGCTATCTGCTTGAACATGGAAATATCTACACCGCTATCTGCATGAAAATGTAAATATCTACACAGCTATCTGCAAATACATGGAAATATCTACAAAGCTATCTGTCTACACATGGAAACAACTACACCACTATCTCTATAAACATGGAAATATCTACACCGCCATCTGTATGAACATGGAAATATCTGCACCGCCATCTCTATTAAGATGGAGATATCTACACCGCTATCTGTATAAACGTGGAAATATCTACACCGCTATCTGTACGAAGATGGAAATATCTACACCGCTATCTGTATGAACATGGAAATAGCTGCACCGCTATCTGTATGAACATGGAAATATCTACAGCACTATCTGTATGAACATGGAAATATGTACACCGCTATCTGTATGAACATGGATATATCTACACAGCCATCTGGATGAACATGGAAATATCTACACCGCTATCTGTATGAACATGTAAATATCTACACTGCTATCTGTGTAAACATGCATACACCTTCACCGCTATCTGTATAAACATGGATATATCTACACCGCTATCTGTATGAACATGGAAATATCTACACCGCTATCTGTTTGACCATGTAAATATCTAAACCTCTATCTGCATGAAAATGGAAATATCTACACAGCTATCTGCATATACATGGAAATATCTACACAGCTATCTCTTTAAACATGGAAATAACTACACCACTATCTGTATGAACATGGAAATATCTACACCGCCATCTGTATGAACATGGAAATATCTGCACGAACATCTGTATGAACATGGAAATATCTTCACCGCCATCTGTATGAACATGGTTATGTCTACAAAGCCATCTGGATGAACATGGAAATATCTACACCGCGATCTGTATGAACATGGAGATATCTACTCCGCTATCTGTGTAAACATGCATACTTCTTCACCGCTATCTATATAAACATGGAAATATCTACACCGCTATCTGTATGAACATGGAAATATCTACACTGCAATCTGTTTGAACATGGAAATATCTAAACCGCTATCTGCATGAAAATAGAAATATCTACACAGCTATCTGCATATACATGGAAATATCTACAAAGCTATCTCTTTACACTTGGAAATAACTACACCGCTATCTCTATAAACATGGAAATATCTACACCGCCATCTGTATGAACATGGAAATATCTGCACCGCCATCTGTATGAACATATAAATTTCTAGACCGCCATCTGTATTAAGATGGAGATATCTTCACCGCTATCTGTATAAACTTGGAAATATCCACACAGCCATCTGGATGAACATGGAAATACCTACACCGCTATCTGTATGAACATGGAAATATCTACACTGCTATCTGTGTAAACATGCATACATCTTCACCGCTATCTGTATAAACATGGATATATCTACACCGCTATCTGCATGAACACGGAAATATCTACTCCGCTATCTGTATGAAAATGGAAATATATACACCGCTATCTGTGTAAACATGCATACATCTTCACCGCTATCTGAATGAACATGGAAATATCTACACCGCTATCTGTATGAACATGGATATATCTACACCGCTATCTGTTTGAACATGGAAATATCTACACCGCTATCTGCATGAAAATGGAAATATCTACACAGCTATCTGCATAAACATGGAAATATCTACACAGCAATCTCTTTACACATGGAAATAACTACACCGCTATCTGTATGAACATGGAAATATTTACACTGCCATCTGTATGAACATAGAAATATCTACACCGCTATCTGTATAAACATGGAAATATCTACACCACTATCTGTATGAACATGGAAATACATACACCGCTATCTGTATGAACAAGGAAATATCTACACCGCTATCTGTATGAACATGGAAATACATACAACGCTATCTGTATGAACATGGAAATAGCTACTCCGCTATCTGTATAAACATGGAAATATCTACAGCGTTATCTGTTTAAACATGGAAATATCTACACCGCTATCTGTATAAACATGGAAATATCAGCACCGCTATCAGTATGAACATGGAAATATCTGCACCGCTATCTGTATGAACAGGGAAATATCTACACCGCTATCTGTATGAACATGGAAATATCTACACCGCTATCTGTATGAACATGGAAATATCTGCACCGCTATCTGTATGAACATGGAAATATCTACACCGCTATCTGTATGAACATGGAAATATCTACACTGCTATCTGTATGAACATGCATACATCTTCACCGCTATCTGTATAAACATGGAAATATCTACACCGCTATCTATATGAACATGGAAATATCTACACCGCTATCTGTATGAACCTGGAAATATCCACACCACTATCTGTGTAAACATGCATACATCTTCACCGCTATCTGTATAAACAAGGAAATATCTAGACTGCTATCTGTATGAACATGGAAATATCTACACCGCTATCTGTATGAACATGGAAATATCTACACCACTATCTGTGTAAACTTGCATACATCTACACCGCTATCTGTTTGAACATGGAAATATATACACCGCTATCTGCATAAACTTGGAAATATCTACACTGCTATATGTATAAACATGGAAATATCTACACCGCTATCTGTGTAAACATGGAAATATCTACACCGCTACCTGTATAAACATGGAAATATCAGCACCGTTATCTGTATGAACATGGAAGTACCTACACCGCTATCTCTATGAAGATGGAAATATCTACACCGCTATCTGTATGAACATGGAAATAGCTACACGACTATCTGTATGAACATGGTAATATCTACACCACTACCTGTATGAACATGGAAATATCTACACAGCTATTTTTATGAACATGGATATATCTACACAGCCATCAGGATGAACATGGAAATATCTACACCGCTATCTGTATGAACATGGAAATATCTACTCCGCTATCTGTGTAAATATGCATACATCTTCACCGCAATCTATATAAACATGGAAATATCTACACCGCTATCTGTATAAGCATGGAAATATCTACTCCGCTACCTGTAAAAACAAGGAAATACCAGCACCGCTATCTGTATCAACATGGAAATATCAGCCCCTCTATCTGTATGAATATGGAAATATCTACACCACACTCTGTTTGAACAAGGAAATATCTACACCGCTATGTGTATGAACATGGAATTATCTTCACCGCCATCTGTATGAACATGGATATGTCTACACAGCCATCTGGATGAACATGGAAATATCTACGCCGCTATCGGTATGAACATGGAAATAGCTACACCGCTATCTGTATGAACATGGAAATATCTCCACCGCCATCTGTATGTACATATAAATATCTACTCCGCCATCTGTATTAAGAAGTAGATATCTACACCGCTATATGTATAAACATGGAAATATCTACACCGCTATCTGAATAAACATGGAAATATCTACACCGCTATCTGTATAAACATGGAAATATCAGCACCACTATCAGTATGAACATGGAAATATCTGCACCGCTATCTGAATGAACATGGAAATATCTACACCGCTATCTGTATGAACATGGAAATATCTTCACCGCCATCAGTATGAACATGGATATATCTACACAGCCATCTGTATGAACATGGAAATATCTACACCGCTATCTGTATGAACATGGAAATATCTACACCGCTATCTGTTTGAACATGGAAATATCTAAACCGCTATCTGCATGAAAATGGAAATATCAACACAGCTATCTGCATATACATGGAAATATCTACACAGCTATCTCTTTACACATGGAAATAACTACACCGCAATCTGTATGAACGTGGAAATACCTTCACCGCCATCTGTATGGACATGGATATATCTACACAGCCATCTGGATGAGCATGGAAATATCTACACCGCTTTCTGTATGAACATGGAAATATCTACACCGCTATCTCTGTAAACATGCATACATCTTCACAGCTATCTGTATAAACATGGAAATAACTACACTGCTATCTGCATGAACATGGAAATATCTACACCGCTATCTGAACATGGAAATATCTACACCGCTGTCTGCATGAAAATGGAAATATCTACACAGCGATCTGCATATACATGGAAATATCAACAAAGCTATCTCTTTACACATGGAAATAACTACAGCGCTATCTCTATAAACATGCAAATATCTACACCGCCATCTGTATGAACATGGAAATATCTGCACCGCCATCTGTATGAAGATATAAATATCTACACCCCCATCTATATTAAGATGGAGATATCTACACCGCTATCTGCATAAACTTGGAAATATCTACACCGCTATATGTATAAACATGGAAATATCTACACCGCTATCTGTATGAACATGGAAATATCAGCACCGTTATCTGTATGAACATGGAAATATCTACACCGCTATCTGTATGAACATGGAAATATCTACAGAGCTATCTCCATATACATGGAAATATCTACACAGCTATCTCTTTACACATGGAAATATCTACACCGCTATCTGTATGAACATGGAAATATCTACACCGCCATCTGTATGAACATGGAAATATCTGCAACGACATCTGTATGAACATATAAATATCTACACGGCCATCTGTATTAAGATGGAGATATCTACACCGTTATCTGTATAAACATGGAAATATCTACAGCGCTATCTGTATAAACATGGAAATATCTACACCGCTATCTGTATAAACATGGAAATATCTACCCCGCTACCTGTAGAAACATGGAAATATCAGCACCGCTATCTGTATGACCATGGAAATATCAGCCCCTCTATCTGTATGAACATGGAAATATCTACACCGCTATCTGTATGAACATGGAAATATCTTCACCGCCATCTGTATGAACATGGATATATCTACACAGCCATCTGGATGAACATGGAAATATCTACCCCGCTATCTGTATGAACATGGAAATATCTACACCGCTATCTCTATGAACATGGAAATAACTTCAACGCCATCTGTATGAACATGGATATATATACACAGCCATCTGTATGAACATGGAAATATCTACACCGCTATTTGTATAAACATGGAAATATCTACACTGCTGTCTGTATAAACATGGAAATATCTACACCGCTACCTGTATAAACATGGAAATATCAGCACCGTTATCTGTATGAACAAGGAAATATCTACACCGCTATCTATAGGAAGATGGAAATATCTACACCGCTATCTGTATAAACATGGAAATATCTACACCGCTATCTGTATGAACATGGAAATATCTACATCACTATCTGTATGAACATGGAAATATCTACACCGCTATTTGTATGAACATGGAAATATCTACACCGCTATCTGTATGAACATGGAAATATCTACACCGCTATCTGTATGAACATGGAAATATCTACACCGCTATCTGTGTACACTTGCATACATCTTCACCGCTATCTGTATAAACATGGAAATATCTACACCGCTATCACTATGAACATGGAAATATCTACACCGCTATCTGTATGAACACGGAAATATCTACACCACTATCTGTGTAAACATGCATACATCTTCACCGCTATCTGTATAAACATGGAAATATCTACACCGCTATCTGTATGAACATGGAAATATCTACACCGCTATCTGTTTGAACATGGAAATATCTAAACCGCTATCTGCATGAAAATGGAAATATCTACACAACTATCTGCATATACATGGAAGTATCTACACAGCTATCACTTTACACATGGAAATAACAACACCGCTATCTGTATAAACATGGAAATATCAGCACCGCTATCTGTATGAACATGGAAATATCAGCACCGCTATCTGTATGAACATGGAAATATCAGCCCCTCTATCTGTATGAATATGGAAATATCTACACCACACTCTGTATGAATATGGAAATATCTACACCACTATCTGTATGAACATGGAATTATCTTCACCACCATCTGTATGAACATGGATATGTCTACACAGCCATCTGGATGAACATGGAAATATCTACGCCGCTATCGGTATGAACATGGAAATAGCTACACCGCTATCTGTATGAACATGGAAATATCTGCACCGCCATCTGTATGTACATATAAATATCTACTCCGCCATCTGTATTAAGAAGTAGATATCTACACCGCTATCTGTATAAACATGGAAATATCTACACCGCTATCTGTATAAACATGGAAATATCTACACCGCTATCTGTATAAAAATGGAAATATCAGCAACGCTATCAGTATGAACATGGAAATATCTGCACCGCTATCTGTATGAACATGGAAATATCTACACAGCTATCTGTATGAACATGGAAATATCTTCACCGCCATCAGTATGAACATGGAAATATCTACACAGCTATCTGTATGAACATGGAAATTTCTACACCGCTATCTGTATGAACATGGAAATACGTACACCGCTATCTGTATGAACATGGAAATATCTACACCGCTATCTGTGGAAACATGCATACATCTTCACCGCTATCTGTATAAACATGGAAATATCTACACCGCTATCTGTATGAACATGGAAATATCTACACCGCTATCTGTATGAACACGGAAATATCTACACCGCTATCTGTGTAAACATGCATACATCTTCACCGCTATCTGTATAAACATGGAAATATCTACACCGCTATCTGTATGAACATGGAAATATCTACACCGCTATCTGTTTGAACATGGAAATATCTAAACCGCTATCTGCATGAAAATGGAAATATCTACACAACTATCTGCATATACATGGAAGTATCTACACAGCTATCTCTTTACACATGGAAATAACTACACCGCTATCTGTATGAACATGGAAATATCTGCACGGCCATCTGTATGAACATATAAATATCTACACCGCCATCTGTATTAAGGTGGAGATATCTAGACCGCTATCTGTATAAACATGGAAATATCTACACTGCTATCTGCATAAACATGGAAATATCGACACCGTTATCTGTATAAAGATGGAAATATCTACACCGCTACCTGTAAAAACATGGAAATATCAGCACCGCTATCTGTATGAACATGGAAATATCAGCCCCTCTATCTGTATGAATATGGAAATATCTACACCACACTCTGTATGAACATGGAAATATCTACACCGCTATCTGTATGAACATGGAATTATCTTCTCCACCATCTGTATGAACATGGATATGTCTACACAGCCATCTGGATGAACATGGAAATATCTACGCCGCTATCGGTATGAACATGGAAATAGCTACACCGCTATCTGTATGAACATGGAAATATCTGCACCGACATCTGTATGTACATATAAATATCTACTCCGCCATCTGTATTAAGAAGGAGATATCTACACCGCTATCTGTATAAACATTTAAATATCTACACCGCTATCTGTATAAACAAGGAAATATCTACACCGCTATCTGTATAAACATGGAAATATCAGCACCGCTATCAGTATGAACATGGAAATATCTGCACCGCTATGTGTATGAACATGGAAATAGCTACACCGCTATCTGTATGAACATGGAAATATCTTCACCGCCATCAGTATGAACATGGATATATCTACACAGCCGTCTGTATGAACATGGAAATATCTACACCGCTATCTGTATGAACATGGAAATATCTACACCGCTATCTCTATGAACATGGAAATATCTACACCGCTATCTGTTTGAACATGGAAATATCTACACCGCTATCTGCATGAAAATGGAAATATCTACACAGCTATCTGCATATACATGGAAATATCTACACAGCTATCTCTTTACACATGGGAATAACTACACCGCTATCTGTATGAACCTGGAAATATCTTCACCGCCATCTGTATGAACATGGATACATCTACACAGCCATCTGGATGAGCATGGAAATATCTACACCGCAATCTGTATGAACATGGAAATATCTACACCGCTATCTGTGTAAACATGCATACATCTTCACCGCTATCTGTATAAACATGGAAATATCTACACTGCTATCTGCATGAACATGGATATATCTACACAGCCATGTGTATGAACATGGAAATATCTACACCGCTATCTGTATGGACATGGAAATATCTTCACCGCTATCTCTATGAACATGGAAATATCTACACCGCTATCTGTTTGAACATGGAAATATCTAAACCGCTATCTGCATGAAAATGGAAATATCTACACAGCGATCTGCATATACATGGAAATATCTAAAAAGCTATCTCTTTACACATGGAAATAACTACAGCACTATCTCTATAAACATGCAAATATCTACACCGCCATCTGTATGAACATGGAAATATCTGCACCACCATCTGTATGAAGATATAAATATCTACACCCCCATCTATATTAAGATGGAGATATCTACACCGCTATCTGTATAAACTTGGAAATATCTACACCGCTATATGTATAAACATGGAAATATCTACACTGCTATCTGTATAAACATGGAAATATCTACACCGCTACCTGTATAAACATGGAAATATCAGCACCGTTATCTGTATGAACATGGAAATATCTACACCGCTATCTCTATTAAGATGGAAATATCTACACCGCTATCTGTACGAACATGGAAATATCTACACCGCTATCTGTATGAACATGGAAATATCTACACCGCTATCTGTATGAACATGGAAATATCTACACAGCTATCTGTATGAACATGGAAATATCTACACCGCTATCTGTATGAACATGGAAATATCTACACCGCTATCTGTATGAACATGGAAATATCTACACCGCTATCTGTGTAAACATGCATAAATCTTCACCGCTATCTGTATAAACATGGAAATATCTACACCGCTATCTGTATGAACATGGAAATATCTACACCGATATCTGTATGAACACGGAAATATCTACACCGCTATCTGTGTAAACATGCATACATCTTCACCGCTATCTGTATAAACATGGAAATATCTACACCGCTATCTCTATAAACATGGAAATATCTACACCGCTATCTGCATGAAAATGGAAATATCTACACAACTATCTGCATATACATGGAAGTATCTGCACAGCTATCTCTTTACACATGGAAATAACTACACCGCTATCTGTATGAACATGTAAATATCTGCACGGCCATCTGTATGAACATATAAATATCTACACCGCCATCTGTATTAAGGTGGAGATATCTACACCGCTATCTGTATAAACATGGAAATATCTACACCGCTATCTGCATAAACATGGAAATATCTACACCGCTATCTGTATAAAGATGGAAATATCTACACCGCTACCTGTAAAAACATGGAAATATCAGCACCGCTATCTGTATGAACATGGAAATATCAGCCCCTCTATCTGTATGAATATGGAAATATCTACACCACACTCTGTATGAACATGGAAATATCTACGCCGCTATCTGTATGAACATGGAATTATCTTCTCCGCCATCTGTATGAACATGGAGATGTCTACACAGCCATCCGGATGAACATGGAAATATCTACGCCGCTATCGGTATGAACATGGAAATAGCTACACCGCTATCTGTATGAACATGGAAATATCTGCACCGCCATCTGTATGAACATGGAAATAGCTACACCGCTATCTATATAAACATGGAAATATCTACACCGCTACCTGTATAAACATGGAAATATCAGCACCGCTATCGGTATGAACATGGAAATATCTACACTGCTATCTGTATGAACATGGAAATATCTACACCGATATCTCTATAAACATGGAAATATCTACACCGCCATCGGTATGAACATGGAAATGTCCAAACCGCCAACTCTATAAACATGGAAATAACTACACCGCTATCTGTATGAACATGGAAATATCTGCACGGCCATCTGTATGAACATATAAATATCTACAACGCCATCTGTATTAAGATGGAGATATCTACACCGCTATCTGTATAATCATGGAAATATCTACACCGCTATCTGAATAAACATGGAAATATCTACACCGCTATCTGTATAAACATGGAAATATCTACACCGCTACCTGTAACAACATGGAAATATCAGCACCGCTATCTGTATGAACATGGAAATATCAGCCCCTCTATCTGTATGAATATGGAAATATCTACACCAGACTCTGTATGAACATGGAAATATCTACACCGCTATCTGTATGAACATGGAATTATCTTCACCGCCATCTGTATGAACATGGATATGTCTACACAGCCATCTGGATGAACATGGAAATATCTACGCCGCTATCGGTATGAACATGGAAACAGCTACACCGCTATCTGTATGAAAATGGAAATATCTGCACCGCCATCTGTATGTACATATAAATATCTACTCCGCCATCTGTATTAAGAAGGAGCTATCTACACCGCTATCTGTATAAACATGGAAATATCTACACCGCTATCTGTATAAACATGGAAATATCTACACCACTATCTGTATAAACATGGAAATATCAGCACCGCTATCAGTATGAACATTGAAATATCTGCACCGCTATCTGTATGAACATGGAAATATCTACACCGCTATCTGTATGAACATGGAAATATCTTCACCGCCATCAGTATGAACATGGATATGTCTACACAGCCGTCTGTATGAACATGGAAATATCTACACCGCTATCGGTATGAACATGGAAATATCTACACCGCTATCTCTATGAACATGGAAATATCTACACCGCTATCTGTTTGAACATGGAAATATCTACACCGCTATCTTCATGAAAATGGAAATATCTACAAAGCTATCTGCATGTAAATGGAAATATCTACACAGCTATCTCTTTACACATGGAAATAACTACACCGCTATCTGTATGAACCTGGAAATATCTTCTCCGCCATCTGTATGAACACGGATACATCTACACAGCCATCTGGATGAGCATGGAAATATCTACACCGCAATCTGTATGAACATGGAAATATCTACACCGCTATCTGTGTAAACATGCATACATCTTCACCGCTATCTGTATAAACATGGAAATATCTACACTGCTATCTGCATGAACATGGATATATCTACACAGCCATCTGTATGAACATGGAAATGTCTACACCGCTATCTGCATGAAAATGGAAATATCTACACAGCGATCTGCATATACATGGAAATATCTACAAAGCTATCTCTTTACACATGGAAATAACTACAGAGATATCTCTATAAACATGCAAATATCTACACCGCCATCTGTATGAACATGGAAATATCTGCACCGCCATCTGTATGAAGATATAAATATCTACACCCCCATCTATATTAAGATGGAGATATCTACACCACTATCTGTATAAACTTGGAAATATCTACACCGCTATTTGTATAAACATGGAAATATCTACACTGCTGTCTGTAAACATGGAAATATCTACACCGCTACCTGTATAAACATGGAAATATCAACACCGTTATCTGTATGAACAAGGAAATATCTACACCGCTATCTCTAGGAAGATGGAAATATCTACACCGCTATCTGTACGAACATGGAAATATCTACACCGCTATCTGTATGAACATGGAAATATCTACATCACTATCTGTATGAACATGGAAATATCTACACGCCTATCTGTATGAACATGGAAATATCTACACCGCTATCTGTATGAACATGGAAATATCTACACCGCTATCTGTATGAACATGGAAATATCTACACCGCTATCTGTGTAAACTTGCATACATCTTCACCGCTATCTGTATAAACATGGAAATATCTACACCGCTATCACTATGAACATGGAAATATCTACACCGCTATCTGTATGAACACGGAAATATCTACACCGCTATCTGTGTAAACATGCATACATCTTCACCGCTATCTGTATAAACATGGAAATATCTACACCGCTATCTGTATGAACATGGAAATATCTACACCGCTATCTGTTTGAACATGGAAATATCTAAACCGCTATCTGCATGAAAATGGAAATATCTACACAACTATCTGCATATACATGGAAGTATCTACACAGCTATCACTTTACGCATGGAAATAACTACACCGCTATCTGTATGAACATGGAAACATCTGCACGGCCATCTGTATGAACATATAAATATCTACACCGCCATCTGTGTTAAGATGGAGATATCTACAATGCTATCTGTATAAACATGGAAATATCTACACCGCTATCTGTATAAACATGGAAATATCAGCACCGCTATCTGTATGAACATGGAAATATCAGCCCCTCTATCTGTATGAATATGGAAATATCTACACCACACTCTGTATGAACATGGAAATATCTACACCGCTATCTGTATGAACATGGAATTATCTTCACCGCCATCTGTATGAACATGGATATGTCTACACAGCCATCTGGATGAACATGGAAATATCTACGCCGCTATCGGTATGAACATGGAAATAGCTACACCGCCATCTGTATGAACATGGAAATATCTGCACCGCCATCTATATGTACATATAAATATCTACTCCGCCATCAGTATTAAGAAGTAGATATCTACAACGCTATCTGTATAAACATGGAAATATCTACACCGCTATCTGTATAAACATGGAAATATCTACACCGCTATCTGTATAAACATGGAAATATCAGCAACGCTACCAGTATGAACATGGAAATATCTGCACCGCTGTCTGTATGAACATGGAAATATCTACACAGCTATCTGTATGAACATGGAAATATCTTCACCGCCATCAGTATGAACATGGAAATATCTACACAGCTATCTGTATGAACATGGAAATATCTACACCGCTATCTGTATGAACATGGAAATACCTACACCGCTATCTGTATGAACATGGAAATATCTACACCGCTATCTGTGGAAACATGCATACATCTTCACCGCTATCTGTATAAACATGGAAATATCTACACCGCTATCTGTATGAACATGGAAATATCTACACCGCTATCTGTATGAACACGGAAATATCTACACCGCTATCTGTGTAAACATGCATACATCTTCACCGTTATCTGTATAAACATGGAAATATCTACACCGCTATCTGTATGAACATGGAAATATCTACACCGCTATCTGTTTGAAAATGGAAATATCTAAACCGCTATCTGCATGAAAATGGAAATATCTACACAGCTATCTGCATATACATGGAAGTATCTACACAGCTATCTCTTTACACATGGAAATAACTACACCGCTATCTGTATGAACATGGAAATATCTGCACCGCCATCTGTATGAACATATAAATATCTAGACCGCCATCTGTATAAAGATGGAGATATCTTCACCGCTATCTGTATAAACTTGGAAATATCTACACAGCCGTCTGGATGAACATGGAAATACCTACACCGCTATCTGTATGAACATGGAAATATCTACACTGCTATCTGTGTAAACATGCATACATCTTCACCGCTATCTGTATAAACATGGATATATCTACACCGCTATCTGCATGAACACGGAAATATCTACTCCGCTATCTGTATGAACATGGAAATATATACACCGCTATCTGTGTAAACATGCATACATCTTCACCGCTATCTGAATGAACATGGAAATATCTACACCGCTATCTGTATGAACATGGATATATCTACACCACTATCTGTTTGAACATGGAAATATCTACACAGCTATCTGCATGAAAATGGAAATATCTACACAGCTATCTGCATAAACATGGAAATATCTACACAGCAATCTCTTTACACATGGAAATAACTACACCGCTATCTGTATGAACATGGAAATATTTACACTGCCATCTGTATGAACATGGAAATATCTACACCGCTATCTCTATAAACATGGAAATATCTACACCACTATCTGTATGAACATGGAAATACATACACCGCTATCTGTATGAACATGGAAATATCTACACCGCTATCTGTGTAAACTTGCATACATCTTCACCGCTATCTGTATAAACATGGAAATATCTACACCGCTATCACTATGAACATGGAAATATCTACACCGCTATCTGTATGAACACGGAAATATCTACACCGCTATCTGTGTAAACATGCATACATCTTCACCGCTATCTGTATAAACATGGAAATATCTACACCGCTATCTGTATGAACATGGAAATATCTACACCGCTATCTGTTTGAACATGGAAATATCTAAACCGCTATCTGCATGAAAATGGAAATATCTACACAACTATCTGCATATACATGGAAGTATCTACACAGCTATCACTTTACGCATGGAAATAACTACACCGCTATCTGTATGAACATGGAAACATCTGCACGGCCATCTGTATGAACATATAAATATCTACACAGCCATCTGTGTTAAGATGGAGATATCTACACTGCTATCTGTATAAACATGGAAATATCTACACCGCTATCTGTATAAACATGGAAATATCAGCACCGCTATCTGTATGAACATGGAAATATCAGCCCCTCTATCTGTATGAATATGGAAATATCTACACCACACTCTGTATGAACATGGAAATATCTACACCGCTATCTGTATGAACATGGAATTATCTTCACCGCCATCTGTATGAACATGGATATGTCTACACAGCCATCTGGATGAACATGGAAATATCTACGCCGCTATCGGTATGAACATGGAAATAGCTACACCGCCATCTGTATGAACATGGAAATATCTGCACCGCCATCTGTATGTACATATAAATATCTACTCCGCCATCAGTATTAAGAAGTAGATATCTACAACGCTATCTGTATAAACATGGAAATATCTACACCGCTATCTGTATAAACATGGAAATATCTACACCGCTATCTGTATAAACATGGAAATATCAGCAACGCTACCAGTATGAACATGGAAATATCTGCACCGCTGTCTGTATGAACATGGAAATATCTACACAGCTATCTGTATGAACATGGAAATATCTTCACCGCCATCAGTATGAACATGGAAATATCTACACAGCTATCTGTATGAACATGGAAATATCTACACCGCTATCTGTATGAACATGGAAATACCTACACCGCTATCTGTATGAACATGGAAATATCTACACCGCTATCTGTGGAAACATGCATACATCTTCACCGCTATCTGTATAAACATGGAAATATCTACACCGCTATCTGTATGAACATGGAAATATCTACACCGCTATCTGTATGAACACGGAAATATCTACACCGCTATCTGTGTAAACATGCATACATCTTCACCGTTATCTGTATAAACATGGAAATATCTACACCGCTATCTGTATGAACATGGAAATATCTACACCGCTATCTGTTTGAAAATGGAAATATCTAAACCGCTATCTGCATGAAAATGGAAATATCTACACAGCTATCTGCATATACATGGAAGTATATACACAGCTATCTCTTTACACATGGAAATAACTACACCGCTATCTGTATGAACATGGAAATATCTGCACCGCCATCTGTATGAACATATAAATATCTAGACCGCCATCTGTATAAAGATGGAGATATCTTCACCGCTATCTGTATAAACTTGGAAATATCTACACAGCCGTCTGGATGAACATGGAAATACCTACACCGCTATCTGTATGAACATGGAAATATCTACACTGCTATCTGTGTAAACATGCATACATCTTCACCGCTATCTGTATAAACATGGATATATCTACACCGCTATCTGCATGAACACGGAAATATCTACTCCGCTATCTGTATGAACATGGAAATATATACACCGCTATCTGTGTAAACATGCATACATCTTCACCGCTATCTGAATGAACATGGAAATATCTACACCGCTATCTGTATGAACATGGATATATCTACACCACTATCTGTTTGAACATGGAAATATCTACACAGCTATCTGCATGAAAATGGAAATATCTACACAGCTATCTGCATAAACATGGAAATATCTACACAGCAATCTCTTTACACATGGAAATAACTACACCGCTATCTGTATGAACATGGAAATATTTACACTGCCATCTGTATGAACATGGAAATATCTACACCGCTATCTCTATAAACATGGAAATATCTACACCACTATCTGTATGAACATGGAAATACATACACCGCTATCTGTATGAACATGGAAATATCTACACCGATATCTGTATGAACATGGAAATACATACACCGCTATCTGTATGAACATGGAAATAGCTACTCCGCTATCTGTATAAACATGGAAATATCTTCAGCGTTATCTGTTTAAACATGGAAATATCTACACCGCTATCTGTATAAACATGGAAATATCAGCACCGCTATCAGTATGAACATGGAAATATCTGCACCGCTATCTGTATGAACATGGAAATATCTACACCGCTATCTGTATGAACATGGAAATATCTACACCGCTATCTGTATGAACATGGAAATACATACACCGCTATCTGTATGAACATGGAAATATCTACACCGCTATCTGTATGAACATGGAAATACATACACCGCTATCTGTATGAACATGGAAATAGCTACTCCGCTATCTGTATAAACATGGAAATATCTACACCGTTATCTGTTTAAACATGGAAATATCTACACCGCTATCTGTGTAAACATGGAAATATCAACACCGCTATCTGTATGAACATGGAATTATCTTCACCGCCATCTGTATGAACATGGATATGTCTACACAGCCATCTGGATGAACATGGAAATATCTACGCCGCTATCGGTATGAACATGGAAATAGCTACACCGCTATCTGTATGAACATGGAAATATCTGCACCGCCATCTGTATGTACATATAAATATCTACTCCGCCATCTGTATTAAGGAGCTATCTACACCGCTATCTGTATAAACATGGAAATATCTACACCGCTATCTGTATGAACATGGAAATATCTACACCGCTATCTGTATGAACATGGAAATATCAGCACCGCTATCAGTATGAACATGGAAATATCTGCACCGCTATCTGTATGAACATGGAAATATCTACACCGCTATCTGTATGAACATGGAAATATCTTCACCGCCATCAGTATGAACATGGATATATCTACACAGCCGTCTGTATGAACATGGAAATATCTACACCGCTATCTGTATGAACATGGAAATATCTACACCGCTATCTCTATGAACATGGAAATATCTACACCGCTATCTGTTTGAACATGGAAATATCTACACCGCTATCTGCATGAAAATGGAAATATCTACACAGCTATCTGCATATACATGGAAATATCTACACAGCTATCTCTTTACACATGGAAATAACTACACCGCTATCTGTATGAACATGGAAATATCTTCACCGCCATCTGTATGAACATGGATACATCTACACAGCCATCTGGATGAGCATGGAAATATCTACACCGCAATCTGTATGAACATGGAAATATCTACACCGCTATGTGCATGAAAATGGAAATATCTACACAGCGATCTGAATATACATGGAAATATCTACAAAGCTATCTCTTTACACATGGAAATAACTACAGCGCTATCTCTATAAACATGCAAATATCTACACCGCCATCTGTATGAACATGGAAATATCTGCACCGCCATCTGTATGAAGATATAAATATCTACACCCCCTTCTATATTAAGATGGAGATATCTACACCGCTATCTGTATAAACTTGGAAATATCTACACCGCTATATGTATAAACATGGAAATATCTACACTGCTATCTGTATAAACATGGAAATATCTACACCGCTACCTGTATAAACATGGAAATATCAGCACCGTTATCGGTATGAACAAGGAAATATCTACACCGCTATCTCTATGAAGATGGAAATATCTACACCGCTATCTGTACGAACATGGAAATATCTACACCGCTATATGTATGAACATGGAAATATCTACACCACTATCTGTATGAACATGGAAATATCTACACCGCTATCTGTATGAACATGGAAATATCTACACCGCTATCTGTATGAACATGGAAATATCTACACCGCTATCTGTATGAACATGGAAATATCTACACCGCTATCTGTGTAAACATGCATACATCTTCACCGCTATCTGTATAAACATGGAAATATCTACACCGCTATCTGTATGAACATGGAAATATCTACACCACTATCTGTGCAAACTTGCATACATCTTCACCGCTATCTGTATAAACATGGAAATATCTACACCGCTATCTGTATGAACATGGAAATATCTACACCACTATCTGTTTCAACATGGAATTATCTAAACCGCTATCTGCATGAAAATGGAAATATCTACACAACTATCTGCATATACATGGAAGTATCTACACAGCTATCTCTTTACAAATGGAAATAACTACACCGCTATCTGTATGAACATGGAAATATCTGCACGGCCATCTGTATGAACATATAAATATCTACACCGCCATCTGTATTAAGATGGAGATATCTACACCGCTATCTGTATAAACATGGAAATATCTACACCGCTATCTGTATAAACATGGAAATATCAGCACCGCTATCTGCATAAACATGGAAATATCAGCCCCTCTATCTGTATGAATATGGAAATATCTACACAACACTCTGTATGAACATGGAAATATCTACACCGCTATCTGTATGAACATGGAATTATCTTCACCGCCATCTGTATGAACATGGATATGTCTACACAGCCATCTGGATGAACATGGAAATATCTACGCCGCTATCGGTATGAACATGGAAATAGCTACACCGCTATCTGTATGAACATGGAAATATCTGCACCGCCATCTGTATGTACATATAAATATCTACTCCGCCATCAGTATTAAGAAGTAGATATCTACACCGCTATCTGTATAAACATGGAAATATCAGCACCGCTATCAGTATGAACATGGAAATATCTGCACCGCTATCTGTATGAACATGGAAATATCTACACCGCTATCTGTATGAACATGGAAATATCTTCACCGCCATCAGTATGAACATGGATATATCTACACAGCCATCTGTACGCACATGGAAATATCTACACCGCTATCTGTATGAACATGGAAATATCTACACCGCTATCTCTATGAACATGGAAATATCTACACCGCTATCTGTATGAACATGGAAATATCTACACTGCAATCTGCTTGAACATGGAAATATCTAAACCGCTATCTGCATGAAAATGGAAATATCTACACAGCTATCTGCATATACATGGAAATATCTACACAGCTATCTCTTTACACATGGAAATAACTACACCGCTATGTGTATGAACATGGAAATATCTTCACCGCCATCTGTATGAACATGGATATATCTACACAGCCATCTGGATGAGCATGGAAATATCTACACCGCTATCTGTATGAACATGGAAATATCTACACCGCCATCTGTATGAACATGGAAATATCTGCAACGACATCTGTATGAACATATAAATATCTACACGGCCATCTGTATTAAGATGGAGATATCTACACCGTTATCTGTATAAACATGGAAATATCTACACAGCCATCTGGATGAACATGGAAATATCTACACCGCTATCAGTATGAACATGGAACAATCTACACCGCTATCTGTGAAAACATGCATACATCTTCACCGCTATCTGTATAAACATGGAAATATCTACAACGCTATCTGTATGAACATGGAAATATCTACACCGCTATCTGAATGAACACGGAAATATCTACACCGCTATCTGTGTAAACAAGCATACATCTTAACCGCTATCTGTATAAACATGGAAATATCTACACCGCTATCTGTATGAACATGGAAATATCTACACCGCTATCTGTTTGAACATGGAAATATCTAAACCGCTATCTGCATGAAAATGGAAATATCTACACAACTATCTGCATATACATGGAAGTATCTACACAGCTATATCTTTACACATGGAAATAACTACACCGCTATCTGTATGAACATGGAAATATCTGCACGGCCATCTGTATGAACATATAAATATCTACACCGCCATCTGTATTAAGATGGAGATATCTACACCGCTATCTGTATAAACATGGAAATATCTACACCGCTATCTGTATAAACATGGAGATATCTTCACCGCTATCTGTATAAACATGGAAATATCTACACCGCTATCTGTATAAACATGGAAATATCTACACCGCTATCTGTATAAACATGGAAATATCTACACCGTGATGTGTATAAACATGGAAATATCTTCACCGCCATCTGTATGAACATGGAAATATCTCCGCTGCCAACCATATAAACATGGAAATATCTACACCGCCAACTCTATTAACATGGAAATATCTACACCACTATCTGTATAAACATGGAAACATCTACACCGCTATCTGTGTAAACATGGAAATGTCTACACCGCTATCTGTGTAAACATGGAAATGTCTACACCGCTATCTGTGTAAACATGGAAATATCTACACCACCAATTGTAGGAACATGGAAATATCTACACCGCTATCTCTGTAAACATGGAAATATCTACACTGCTATCTGTATAAACATGGAAATATCTACACAGCCACTTGTAGGAATATGTAAATATCTACACCGTTATCTGTGTACACATGGAATTATCTACACTGCTATCTGTATAAACATGGAAATATCTACACCGCTATCTCTATAACCATGGAAATATCTACACCGCTATCTGTATAAACATGGAAATATCCACACCGCTATCTGTATAGACATGGGAATATCTACACCGCTATCTGTATAAACATGGAAATATCTACACCGCTATCTGTGTAAACATGGAAATATCTACACCACTATCTGTGTAAACATGGAAATATCTACACCGCTATCTGTACAAACATGGAAATATCTGCACAGCCATCTGTAGGAATATGTAAATATCTACACCGTTATCTGTATACACATGGAAT
Organism: Gorilla gorilla gorilla; assembly: GCF_029281585.2. Taxonomy (NCBI): domain Eukaryota; kingdom Metazoa; phylum Chordata; class Mammalia; order Primates; family Hominidae; genus Gorilla; species Gorilla gorilla. The sequence goes on from NC_073224.2 coordinate 4,621,073, forward strand.
TATCTACACCGCTATCTGTATGAACATGGAAATGTCTACACCGCTATCTGTGTAAACATGGAAATATCTACACCGCTATCTGTGTAAACATGGAGATATCTACACCGCTATCTCTATAAACATGGAAATATCCACACAGCCATCTATATAAACATGGAAATATCTACACTACTCTCTGTATAAACCTGGAAATATCTGCACTGATATCTCTATAAACATGGAAATATCTACACCGCTATCTCTATAAACATGGAAATATCTACACCGCTATCTGTGTAAACATGGAAATATCTACACCGCTGTCAGTGTAAACATGGAAATACCTACACCGCTATATCTATAAACATGGAAATATCTACACCGCCATCTGTATGGGTATGGAAATATCTACACCGCTATCTGTATAAACATGGAAATATCTACACCGTTATGTGTATAAAGATGGAAATATCTACACTGCTATCTGTAAAAACATGGAAATATCTACACCGCCATCTGTATGAACATGGAAATATCTACACTGCTATCAGTGTAAACATGCATACATCTTCATCGCTATCTGTATAAACATGGAAATATCTACACCGCTATCTGAATGAAGATGGAAATATCTACACCGCTATCTGCTTGAACATGGAAATATCTACACCGCTATCTGCATGAAAATGTAAATATCTACACAGCTATCTGCAAATACATGGAAATATCTACAAAGCTATCTGTTTACACATGGAAACAACTACACCACTATCTCTATAAACATGGAAATATCTACACCGCCATCTGTATGAACATGGAAATATCTGCACCGCCATCTGTATGAACATATAAATATCTACACCGCCATCTCTATTAAGATGGAGATATCTACACCGCTATCTGTATCAATGTGGAAATATCTACACCGCTATCTGTACGAAGATGGAAATATCTACACCGCTATCTGTATGAACATGGAAATAGCTGCACCGCTATCTGTATGAACATGGAAATATCTACAGCACTATCTGTATGAACATGGAAATATGTACACCGCTATCTGTATGAACATGGATATATCTACACAGCCATCTGGATGAACATGGAAATATCTACACCGCTATCTGTATGAACATGGATATATCTACACTGCTATCTGTGTAAACATGCATACATCTTCACCGCTATCTGTATAAACATGGATATATCTACACCGCTATCTGTATGAACATGGAAATATCTACACCGCTATCTGTTTGACCATGTAAATATCTAAACCTCTATCTGCATGAAAATGGAAATATCTACACAGCTATCTGCATATACATGGAAATATCTACACAGCTATCTCTTTAAACATGGAAATAACTACACCGCTATCTGTATGAACATGGAAATATCTACACCGCCATCTGTATGAACATGGAAATATCTGCACGAACATCTGTATGAACATGGAAATATCTTCACCGCCATCTGTATGAACATGGATATGTCTACACAGCCATCTGGATGAACATGGAAATATCTACACCGCGATCTGTATGAACATGGAGATATCTACTCCTCTATCTGTGTAAACATGCATACTTCTTCACCGCTATCTATATAAACATGGAAATATATACACCGCTATCTGTATGAACATTGAAATATCTACACTGCAATCTGTTTGAACATGGAAATATCTAAACCGCTATCTGCATGAAAATAGAAATATCTACACAGCTATGTGCATATACATGGAAATATCTACAAAGCTATCTCTTTACACTTGGAAATAACTACACCGCTATCTCTATAAACATGGAAATATCTACACCGCCATCTGTATGAACATGGAAATATCTGCACCGCCATCTGTATGAACATATAAATATCTAGACCGCCATCTGTATAAATATGGAGATATCTTCACCGCTATCTGTATAAACTTGGAAATATCTACACAGCCATCTGGATGAACATGGAAATACCTACACCGCTATCTGTATGAACATGGAAATATCTACACTGCTATCTGTGTAAACATGCATACATCTTCACCGCTATCTGTATAAACATGGATATATCTACACCGCTATCTGCATGAACACGGAAATATCTACTCCGCTATCTGTATGAACATGGAAATATATACACCACTATCTGTGTAAACATGCATACATCTTCACCGCTATCTGAATGAACATGGAAATATCTACACCGCTATCTGTATGAACATGGATATATCTACACCGCTATCTGTTTGAACATGGAAATATCTACACCGCTATCTGCATGAAAATGGAAATATCTACACAGCTATCTGCATAAACATGGAAATATCTACACAGCAATCTCTTTACACATGGAAATAACTACACCGCTATCTGTATGAACATGGAAATATTTACACTGCCATCTGTATGAACATGGAAATATCTACACCGCTATCTCTATAAACATGGAAATATCTACACCACTATCTGTATGAACATGGAAATACATACACCGCTATCTGTATGAACATGGAAATATCTACACCGATATCTGTATGAACATGGAAATACATACACCGCTATCTGTATGAACATGGATATAGCTACTCCGCTATCTGTATAAACATGGAAATATCTACACCGTTATCTGTTTAAACATGGAAATATCTACACCGCTATCTGTATAAACATGGAAATATCAGCACCGCTATCAGTATGAACACGGAAATATCTGCACCGCTATCTGTACGAACATGGAAATATCTACACCGCTATCTGTATGAACATGGAAATATCTACACCGCTATCTGTATGAACATGGAAATACATACACCGCTATCTGTATGAACATGGAAATATCTACACCGCTATCTGTATGAACATGGAAATACATACACCGCTATCTGTATGAACATGGAAATAGCTACTCCGCTATCTGTATAAACATGGAAATATCTACACCGTTATCTGTTTAAACATGGAAATATCTACACCGCTATCTGTATAAACATGGAAATATCAACACCGCTATCAGTATGAACATGGAAATATCTGCACCGCTATCTGTATGAACATGGAAATATCTACACCGCTATCTGTATGAACATTGAAATATCTACACCGCTATCTGTATGAACATGGAAATATCTACACTGCTATCTGTATGAACATGCATACATCTTCACCGCTATCTGTATAAACATGGAAATATCTACACCGCTATCTGTATGAACATGGAAATATCTACACCGCCATCTGTATGAACATGGAAATATCTGCACCGCCATCTGTATGAACATATAAATATCTACACCGCCATCTCTATTAAGATGGAGATATCTACACCGCTATCTGTATAAACGTGGAAATATCTACACCGCTATCTGTACGAAGATGGAAATATCTACACCGCTATCTGTATGAACATGGAAATAGCTGCACCGCTATCTGTATGAACATGGAAATATCTACAGCACTATCTGTATGAACATGGAAATATGTACACCGCTATCTGTATGAACATGGATATATCTACACAGCCATCTGGATGAACATGGAAATATCTACACCGCTATCTGTATGAACATGTAAATATCTACACTGCTATCCGTGTAAACATGCATACATCTTCACCGCTATCTGTATAAACATGGATATATCTACACCGCTATCAGTATGAACATGGAAATATTTACACTGCCATCTGTATGAACATGGAAATATCTACACCGCTATCTGTATAAACATGGAAATATCTACACCACTATCAGTATGAACATGGAAATACATACACCGCTATCTGTATGAACATGGAAATATCTACACCGCTATCTGTATGAACATGGATATATCTACACCGCTATCTGTATGAACATGGAAATACATACACCGCTATCTGTATGAACATGGAAATATCTACACCGCTATCTGTATGAACATGGAAATAGCTTCTCCGCTATCTGTATAAACATGGAAATATCTACACCGTTATCTGTTTAAACATGGAAATATCTACACCGCTATCTGTATAAACATGGAAATATCAGCACCGCTATCAGTATGAACATGGAAATATCTGCACCGCTATCTGTATGAACATGGAAATATCTACACCGCTATCTGTATGAACATGGAAATATCTACACCGCTATCTGTATGAACATGGAAATATCTACACCGCTATCTGTATGAACATGGAAATATCTACACCGCTATCTGTATGAACATGGAAATATCTACACTGCTATCTGTATGAACATGCAAACATCTTCACCGCTATCTGTATAAACATGGAAATATCTACACCGCTATCTGTATGAACATGGAAATATCTACACCGCCATCTGTATGAACATGGAAATATCTGCACCGCCATCTGTATGAACATATAAATATCTACACCGCCATCTCTATTAAGATGGAGATATCTACACCGCTATCTGTATAAACGTGGAAATATCTACACCGCTATCTGTACGAAGATGGAAATATCTACACCGCTATCTGTATGAACATGGAAATAGCTGCACCGCTATCTGTATGAACATGGAAATATCTACAGCACTATCTGTATGAACATGGAAATATGTACACCGCTATCTGTATGAACATGGATATATCTACACAGCCATCTGGATGAACATGGAAATATCTACACCGCTATCTGTATGAACATGTAAATATCTACACTGCTATCTGTGTAAACATGCATACATCTTCACCGCTATCTGTATAAACATGGATATATCTACACCGCTATCTGTATGAACATGGAAATATCTACACCGCTATCTGTTTGACCATGTAAATATCTAAACCTCTATCTGCATGAAAATGGAAATATCTACACAGCTATCTGCATATACATGGAAATATCTACACAGCTATCTCTTTAAACATGGAAATAACTACACCACTATCTGTATGAACATGGAAATATCTACACCGCCATCTGTATGAACATGGAAATATCTGCACGAACATCTGTATGAGCATGGAAATATCTTCACCGCCATCTGTATGAACATGGATATGTCTACACAGCCATCTGGATGAACATGGAAATATCTACACCGCGATCTGTATGAACATGGAGATATCTACTCCGCTATCTGTGTAAACATGCATACCTCTTCACCGCTATCTATATAAACACGGAAATATCTACACCGCTATCTGTATGAACATGGAAATATCTACACTGCAATCTGCTTGAACATGGAAATATCTAAACCGCTATCTGCATGAAAATAGAAATATCTACACAGCTATCTGCATATACATGGAAATATCTACACAGCTATCTCTTTACACATGGAAATAACTACACCGCTATGTGTATGAACATGGAAATATCTTCACCGCCATCTGTATGAACATGGATATATCTACACAGCCATCTGGATGAGCATGGAAATATCTACACCGCTATCTGTATGAACATGGAAATATCTACACCGCCATCTGTATGAACATGGAAATATCTGCAACGACATCTGTATGAACATATAAATATCTACACGGCCATCTGTATTAAGATGGAGATATCTACACCGTTATCTGTATAAACATGGAAATATCTACACAGCCATCTGGATGAACATGGAAATATCTACACCGCTATCAGTATGAACATGGAACAATCTACACCGCTATCTGTGAAAACATGCATACATCTTCACCGCTATCTGTATAAACATGGAAATATCTACAACGCTATCTGTATGAACATGGAAATATCTACACCGCTATCTGAATGAACACGGAAATATCTACACCGCTATCTGTGTAAACAAGCATACATCTTAACCGCTATCTGTATAAACATGGAAATATCTACACCGCTATCTGTATGAACATGGAAATATCTACACCGCTATCTGTTTGAACATGGAAATATCTAAACCGCTATCTGCATGAAAATGGAAATATCTACACAACTATCTGCATATACATGGAAGTATCTACACAGCTATATCTTTACACATGGAAATAACTACACCGCTATCTGTATGAACATGGAAATATCTGCACGGCCATCTGTATGAACATATAAATATCTACACCGCCATCTGTATTAAGATGGAGATATCTACACCGCTATCTGTATAAACATGGAAATATCTACACCGCTATCTGTATAAACATGGAGATATCTTCACCGCTATCTGTATAAACATGGAAATATCTACACCGCTATCTGTATAAACATGGAAATATCTACACCGCTATCTGTATAAACATGGAAATATCTACACCGTGATGTGTATAAACATGGAAATATCTTCACCGCCATCTGTATGAACATGGAAATATCTCCGCTGCCAACCATATAAACATGGAAATATCTACACCGCCAACTCTATTAACATGGAAATATCTACACCACTATCTGTATAAACATGGAAACATCTACACCGCTATCTGTGTAAACATGGAAATGTCTACACCGCTATCTGTGTAAACATGGAAATGTCTACACCGCTATCTGTGTAAACATGGAAATATCTACACCACCAATTGTAGGAACATGGAAATATCTACACCGCTATCTCTGTAAACATGGAAATATCTACACTGCTATCTGTATAAACATGGAAATATCTACACAGCCACTTGTAGGAATATGTAAATATCTACACCGTTATCTGTGTACACATGGAATTATCTACACTGCTATCTGTATAAACATGGAAATATCTACACCGCTATCTCTATAACCATGGAAATATCTACACCGCTATCTGTATAAACATGGAAATATCCACACCGCTATCTGTATAGACATGGGAATATCTACACCGCTATCTGTATAAACATGGAAATATCTACACCGCTATCTGTGTAAACATGGAAATATCTACACCACTATCTGTGTAAACATGGAAATATCTACACCGCTATCTGTACAAACATGGAAATATCTGCACAGCCATCTGTAGGAATATGTAAATATCTACACCGTTATCTGTATACACATGGAATTATCTACACCGCTATCTGTATGAACATGGAAATGTCTACACCGCTATCTGTGTAAACATGGAAATATCTACACCGCTATCTGTGTAAACATGGAGATATCTACACCGCTATCTCTATAAACATGGAAATATCCACACAGCCATCTATATAAACATGGAAATATCTACACTACTCTCTGTATAAACCTGGAAATATCTGCACTGATATCTCTATAAACATGGAAATATCTACACCGCTATCTCTATAAACATGGAAATATCTACACCGCTATCTGTGTAAACATGGAAATATCTACACCGCTGTCAGTGTAAACATGGAAATACCTACACCGCTATATCTATAAACATGGAAATATCTACACCGCCATCTGTATGGGTATGGAAATATCTACACCGCTATCTGTATAAACATGGAAATATCTACACCGTTATGTGTATAAAGATGGAAATATCTACACTGCTATCTGTAAAAACATGGAAATATCTACACCGCCATCTGTATGAACATGGAAATATCTACACTGCTATCAGTGTAAACATGCATACATCTTCATCGCTATCTGTATAAACATGGAAATATCTACACCGCTATCTGAATGAAGATGGAAATATCTACACCGCTATCTGCTTGAACATGGAAATATCTACACCGCTATCTGCATGAAAATGTAAATATCTACACAGCTATCTGCAAATACATGGAAATATCTACAAAGCTATCTGTTTACACATGGAAACAACTACACCACTATCTCTATAAACATGGAAATATCTACACCGCCATCTGTATGAACATGGAAATATCTGCACCGCCATCTGTATGAACATATAAATATCTACACCGCCATCTCTATTAAGATGGAGATATCTACACCGCTATCTGTATCAATGTGGAAATATCTACACCGCTATCTGTACGAAGATGGAAATATCTACACCGCTATCTGTATGAACATGGAAATAGCTGCACCGCTATCTGTATGAACATGGAAATATCTACAGCACTATCTGTATGAACATGGAAATATGTACACCGCTATCTGTATGAACATGGATATATCTACACAGCCATCTGGATGAACATGGAAATATCTACACCGCTATCTGTATGAACATGTAAATATCTACACTGCTATCTGTGTAAACATGCATACATCTTCACCGCTATCTGTATAAACATGGATATATCTACACCGCTATCTGTATGAACATGGAAATATCTACACCGCTATCTGTTTGACCATGTAAATATCTAAACCTCTATCTGCATGAAAATGGAAATATCTACACAGCTATCTGCATATACATGGAAATATCTACACAGCTATCTCTTTAAACATGGAAATAACTACACCGCTATCTGTATGAACATGGAAATATCTACACCGCCATCTGTATGAACATGGAAATATCTGCACGAACATCTGTATGAACATGGAAATATCTTCACCGCCATCTGTATGAACATGGATATGTCTACACAGCCATCTGGATGAACATGGAAATATCTACACCGCGATCTGTATGAACATGGAGATATCTACTCCTCTATCTGTGTAAACATGCATACTTCTTCACCGCTATCTATATAAACATGGAAATATCTACACCGCTATCTGTATGAACATTGAAATATCTACACTGCAATCTGTTTGAACATGGAAATATCTAAACCGCTATCTGCATGAAAATAGAAATATCTACACAGCTATGTGCATATACATGGAAATATCTACAAAGCTATCTCTTTACACTTGGAAATAACTACACCGCTATCTCTATAAACATGGAAATATCTACACCGCCATCTGTATGAACATGGAAATATCTGCACCGCCATCTGTATGAACATATAAATATCTAGACCGCCATCTGTATAAATATGGAGATATCTTCACCGCTATCTGTATAAACTTGGAAATATCTACACAGCCATCTGGATGAACATGGAAATACCTACACCGCTATCTGTATGAACATGGAAATATCTACACTGCTATCTGTGTAAACATGCATACATCTTCACCGCTATCTGTATAAACATGGATATATCTACACCGCTATCTGCATGAACACGGAAATATCTACTCCGCTATCTGTATGAACATGGAAATATATACACCACTATCTGTGTAAACATGCATACATCTTCACCGCTATCTGAATGAACATGGAAATATCTACACCGCTATCTGTATGAACATGGATATATCTACACCGCTATCTGTTTGAACATGGAAATATCTACACCGCTATCTGCATGAAAATGGAAATATCTACACAGCTATCTGCATAAACATGGAAATATCTACACAGCAATCTCTTTACACATGGAAATAACTACACCGCTATCTGTATGAACATGGAAATATTTACACTGCCATCTGTATGAACATGGAAATATCTACACCGCTATCTCTATAAACATGGAAATATCTACACCACTATCTGTATGAACATGGAAATACATACACCGCTATCTGTATGAACATGGAAATATCTACACCGATATCTGTATGAACATGGAAATACATACACCGCTATCTGTATGAACATGGAAATAGCTACTCCGCTATCTGTATAAACATGGAAATATCTACACCGTTATCTGTTTAAACATGGAAATATCTACACCGCTATCTGTATAAACATGGAAATATCAGCACCGCTATCAGTATGAACACGGAAATATCTGCACCGCTATCTGTATGAACATGGAAATATCTACACCGCTATCTGTATGAACATGGAAATATCTACACCGCTATCTGTATGAACATGGAAATACATACACCGCTATCTGTATGAACATGGAAATATCTACACCGCTATCTGTATGAACATGGAAATACATACACCGCTATCTGTATGAACATGGAAATAGCTACTCCGCTATCTGTATAAACATGGAAATATCTACACCGTTATCTGTTTAAACATGGAAATATCTACACCGCTATCTGTATAAACATGGAAATATCAACACCGCTATCAGTATGAACATGGAAATATCTGCACCGCTATCTGTATGAACATGGAAATATCTACACCGCTATCTGTATGAACATTGAAATATCTACACCGCTATCTGTATGAACATGGAAATATCTACACTGCTATCTGTATGAACATGCATACATCTTCACCGCTATCTGTATAAACATGGAAATATCTACACCGCTATCTGTATGAACATGGAAATATCTACACCGCCATCTGTATGAACATGGAAATATCTGCACCGCCATCTGTATGAACATATAAATATCTACACCGCCATCTCTATTAAGATGGAGATATCTACACCGCTATCTGTATAAACGTGGAAATATCTACACCGCTATCTGTACGAAGATGGAAATATCTACACCGCTATCTGTATGAACATGGAAATAGCTGCACCGCTATCTGTATGAACATGGAAATATCTACAGCACTATCTGTATGAACATGGAAATATGTACACCGCTATCTGTATGAACATGGATATATCTACACAGCCATCTGGATGAACATGGAAATATCTACACCGCTATCTGTATGAACATGTAAATATCTACACTGCTATCCGTGTAAACATGCATACATCTTCACCGCTATCTGTATAAACATGGATATATCTACACCGCTATCTGTATGAACATGGAAATATTTACACTGCCATCTGTATGAACATGGAAATATCTACACCGCTATCTGTATAAACATGGAAATATCTACACCACTATCAGTATGAACATGGAAATACATACACCGCTATCTGTATGAACATGGAAATATCTACACCGCTATCTGTATGAACATGGATATATCTACACCGCTATCTGTATGAACATGGAAATACATACACCGCTATCTGTATGAACATGGAAATATCTACACCGCTATCTGTATGAACATGGAAATAGCTTCTCCGCTATCTGTATAAACATGGAAATATCTACACCGTTATCTGTTTAAACATGGAAATATCTACACCGCTATCTGTATAAACATGGAAATATCAGCACCGCTATCAGTATGAACATGGAAATATCTGCACCGCTATCTGTATGAACATGGAAATATCTACACCGCTATCTGTATGAACATGGAAATATCTACACCGCTATCTGTATGAACATGGAAATATCTACACCGCTATCTGTATGAACATGGAAATATCTACACCGCTATCTGTATGAACATGGAAATATCTACACTGCTATCTGTATGAACATGCAAACATCTTCACCGCTATCTGTATAAACATGGAAATATCTACACCGCTATCTGTATGAACATGGAAATATCTACACCGCCATCTGTATGAACATGGAAATATCTGCACCGCCATCTGTATGAACATATAAATATCTACACCGCCATCTCTATTAAGATGGAGATATCTACACCGCTATCTGTACGAAGATGGAAATATCTACACCGCTATCTGTATGAACATGGAAATAGCTGCACCGCTATCTGTATGAACATGGAAATATCTACAGCACTATCTGTATGAACATGGAAATATGTACACCGCTATCTGTATGAACATGGATATATCTACACAGCCATCTGGATGAACATGGAAATATCTACACCGCTATCTGTATGAACATGTAAATATCTACACTGCTATCTGTGTAAACATGCATACATCTTCACCGCTATCTGTATAAACATGGATATATCTACACCGCTATCTGTATGAACATGGAAATATCTACACCGCTATCTGTTTGACCATGTAAATATCTAAACCTCTATCTGTATGAAAATGGAAATATCTACACAGCTATCTGCATATACATGGAAATATCTACACAGCTATCTCTTTAAACATGGAAATAACTACACCACTATCTGTATGAACATGGAAATATCTACACCGCCATCTGTATGAACATGGAAATATCTGCACGAACATCTGTATGAGCATGGAAATATCTTCACCGCCATCTGTATGAACATGGATATGTCTACACAGCCATCTGGATGAACATGGAAATATCTACACCGCGATCTGTATGAACATGGAGATATCTACTCCGCTATCTGTGTAAACATGCATACTTCTTCACCGCTATCTATATAAACATGGAAATATCTACACCGCTATCTGTATGAACATGGAAATATCTACACTGCAATCTGTTTGAACATGGAAATATCTAAACCGCTATCTGCATGAAAATAGAAATATCTACACAGCTATCTGCATATACATGGAAATATCTACAAAGCTATCTCTTTACACTTGGAAATAACTACACCGCTATCTCTATAAACATGGAAATATCTACACCGCCATCTGTATCAACATGGAAATATCTGCACCGCCATCTGTATGAACATATAAATTTCTAGACCGCCATCTGTATTAAGATGGAGATATCTTCACCGCTATCTGTATAAACTTGGAAATATCTACACAGCCATCTGGATGAACATGGAAATACCTACACCGCTATCTGTATGAACATGGAAATATCTACACTGCTATCTGTGTAAACATGCATACATCTTCACCGCTATCTGTATAAACATGGATATATCTACACCGCTATCTGCATGAACACGGAAATAACTACTCCGCTATCTGTATGAACATGGAAATATATACACCGCTATCTGTGTAAACATGGATACATCTTCACCGCTATCTGAATGAACATGGAAATATCTACACCGCTATCTGTATGAACATGGATATATCTACACCGCTATCTGTTTGAACATGGAAATATCTACACCGCTATCTGCATGAAAATGGAAATATCTACACAGCTATCTGCATAAACCTGGAAATATCTACACAGCAATCACTTTACACATGGAAATAACTACACCGCTATCTGTATGAACATGGAAATATTTACACTGCCATCTGTATGAACATGGAAATATCTACACCGCTATCTGTATAAACATGGAAATATCTACACCACTATCTGTATGAACATGGAAATACATACACCGCTATCTGTATGAACATGGAAATATCTACACCGCTATCTGTATGAACATGGAAATACATACAACGCTATCTGTATGAACATGGAAATAGCTACTCCGCTATCTGTATAAACATGGAAATATCTACACCGTTATCTGTTTAAACATGGAAATATCTACACCGCTATCTGTATAAACATGGAAATATCAGCACCGCTATCAGTATGAACATGGAAATATCTGCACCGCTATCTGTATGAACATGGAAATATCTACACCGCTATCTGTATGAACATGGAAATATCTACACCGCTATCTGTATGAACATGGAAATATCTACACCGCTATCTGTATGAACATGGAAATAGCTACACCGCTATCTGTATGAACATGGAAATATCTACACTGCTATCTGTATGAACATGCATACATCTTCACCGCTATCTGTATAAACATGGAAATATCTACACCGCTATCTGTATGAACATGGAAATATCTACACCGCTATCTGTATGAACATGGAAATATCCACACCACTATCTGTGTAAACATGCATACATCTTCACCGCTATCTGTATAAACAAGGAAATATCTAGACTGCTATCTGTATGAACATGGAAATATCTACACCGCTATCTGTATGAACATGGAAATATCTACACCACTATCTGTGTAAACTTGCATACATCTACACCGCTATCTGTTTGAACATGGAAATATCTACACCGCTATCTGCATAAACTTGGAAATATCTACACTGCTATATGTATAAACATGGAAATATCTACACCGCTATCTGTATAAACATGGAAATATCTACACCGCTACCTGTATAAACATGGAAATATCAGCACCGTTATCTGTATGAACATGGAAGTTCCTACACCGCTATCTCTATGAAGATGGAAATATCTAAACCGCTATCTGTATGAACATGGAAATAGCTACACGACTATCTGTATGAACATGGAAATATCTACACCACTACCTGTATGAACATGGAAATATCTACACAGCTTTTTTTATGAACATGGATATATCTACACAGCCATCAGGATGAACATGGAAATATCTACACCGCTATCTGTATGAACATGGAAATATCTACTCCGCTATCTGTGTAAATATGCATACATCTTCACCGCAACCTATATAAACATGGAAATATCTACACCGCTATCTGTATAAGCATGGAAATATCTACTCCGCTACCTGTAAAAAGATGGAAATACCAGCACCGCTATCTGTATCAACATGGAAATATCAGCCCCTCTATCTGTATGAATATGGAAATATCTACACCACACTCTGTTTGAACAAGGAAATATCTACACCGCTATGTGTATGAACATGGAATTATCTTCACCGCCATCTGTATGAACATGGATATGTCTACACAGCCATCTGGATGAACATGGAAATATCTACGCCGCTATCGGTATGAACATGGAAATAGCTACACCGCTATCTGTATGAACATGGAAATATCTGCACCGCCATCTGTATGTACATATAAATATCTACTCCGCCATCTGTATTAAGAAGTAGATATCTACACCGCTATATGTATAAACATGGAAATATCTACACTGCTATCTGTATAAACATGGAAATATATACACCGCTATCTGTATAAACATGGAAATATCAGCACCACTATCAGTATGAACATGGAAATATCTGCACCGCTATCTGAATGAACATGGAAATATCTACACCGCTATCTGTATGAACATGGAAATATCTTCACCGCCATCAGTATGAACATGGATATATCTACACAGCCATCTGTATGAACATGGAAATATCTACACCGCTATCTGTATGAAGATTGAAATATCTACACCGCTATCTCTATGAACATGGAAATATCTACACCGCTATCTGTTTGAACATGGAAATATCTAAACCGCTATCTGCATGAAAATGGAAATATCAACACAGCTGTCTGCATATACATGGAAATATCTACACAGCTATCTCTTTACACATGGAAATAACTACACCGCAATCTGTATGAACGTGGAAATACCTTCACCGCCATCTGTATGAACATGGATATATCTACACAGCCATCTGGATGAGCATGGAAATATCTACACCGCTTTCTGTATGAACATGGAAATAACTACACCGCTATCTCTGTAAACATGCATACATCTTCACAGCTATCTGTATAAACATGGAAATAACTACACTGCTATCTGCATGAACATGGAAATATCTACACCGCTATCTGAACATGGAAATATCTACACCGCTATCTGCATGAAAATGGAAATATCTACACAGCGATATGCATATACATGGAAATATCAACAAAGCTATCTCTTTACACATGGAAATAACTACAGCGCTATCTCTATAAACATGCAAATATCTACACCGCCATCTGTATGAACATGGAAATATCTGCACCGCCATCTGTATGAAGATATAAATATCTACACCCCCATCTATATTAAGATGGATATATCTACACCGCTATCTGCATAAACTTGGAAATATCTACACCGCTATATGTATAAACATGGAAATATCTACACCGCTATCTGTATGAACATGGAAATATCAGCACCGTTATCTGTATGAACATGGAAATATCTACACCGCTATCTGTATGAACATGGAAATATCTACAGAGCTATCTCCATATACATGGAAATATCTACACAGCTATCTCTTTACACATGGAAATATCTACACCGCTATCTGTATGAACATGGAAATATCTACACTGCCATCTGTATGAACATGGAAATATCTGCAACGACATCTGTATGAACATATAAATATCTACACGGCCATCTGTATTAAGATGGAGATATCTACAACGTTATCTGTATAAACATGGAAATATCTACAGCGCTATCTGTATAAACATGGAAATATCTACACCGCTATCTGTATAAACATGGAAATATCTACCCCGCTACCTGTAGAAACATGGAAATATCAGCACCGCTATCTGTATGACCATGGAAATATCAGCCCCTCTATCTGTATGAACATGGAAATATCTACACCGCTATCTGTATGAACATGGAAATATCTTCACCGCCATCTGTATGAACATGGATATATCAACACAGCCATCTGGATGAACATGGAAATATCTACCCCGCTATCTGTATGAACATGGAAATATCTACACCGCTATCTCTATGAACATGGAAATATCTTCAACGCCATCTGTATGAACATGGATATATATACACAGCCATCTGTATGAACATGGAAATATCTACACCGCTATTTGTATAAACATGGAAATATCTACACTGCTGTCTGTATAAACATGGAAATATCTACACCGCTACCTGTATAAACATGGAAATATCAGCACCGTTATCTGTATGAACAAGGAAATATCTACACCGCTATCTATAGGAAGATGGAAATATCTACACCGCTATCTGTACGAACATGGAAATATCTACACCGCTATCTGTATGAACATGGAAATAACTACACCGCTATCTGTATGAACATGGAAATATCTACACCGCTATCTGTATGAACATGGAAATATCTACACCGCTATCTGTATGAACATGGAAATATCTACACCGCTATCTGTATGAACATGGAAATATCTACACCGCTATCTGTGTACACTTGCATACATCTTCACCGCTATCTGTATAAACATGGAAATATCTACACCGCTATCACTATGAACATGGAAATATCTACACCGCTATCTGTATGAACACGGAAATATCTACACCACTATCTGTGTAAACATGCATACATCTTCACCGCTATCTGTATAAACATGGAAATATCTACACCGCTATCTGTATGAACATGGAAATATCTACACCGCTATCTGTTTGAACATGGAAATATCTAAACCGCTATCTGCATGAAAATGGAAATATCTACACAACTATCTGCATATAAATGGAAGTATCTACACAGCTATCACTTTACACATGGAAATAACTACACCGCTACCTGTATAAACATGGAAATATCAGCACCGCTATCTGTATGAACATGGAAATATCAGCACCGCTATCTGTATGAACATGGAAATATCAACCCCTCTATCTGTATGAATATGGAAATATCTACACCACACTCTGTATGAATATGGAAATATCTACACCACTATCTGTATGAACATGGAATTATCTTCACCGCCATCTGTATGAACATGGATAAGTCTACACAGCCATCTGGATGAACATGGAAATATCTACGCCGCTATCGGTATGAACTTGGAAATAGCAACACCGCTATCTGTATGAACATGGAAATATCTACACCGCTATCTGTGTAAACATGCATACATCATCACCGCTATCTGTATAAACATGGAAATATCTACACCGCTATCTGTATAAACATGGATATATCTACACCGCTATCTGTATAAACATGGAAATATCAGCAACGCTATCAGTATGAACATGGAAATATCTGCACCGCTATCTGTATGAACATGGAAATATCGACACAGCTATCTGTATGAACATGGAAATATCTTCACCGCCATCAGTATGAACATGGAAATATCTACACAGCTATCTGTATGAACATGGAAATTTCTACACCACTATCTGTATGAACATGGAAATACGTACACCGCTATCTGTATGAACATGGAAATATCTACACCGCTATCTGTGGAAACATGCATACATCTTCACCGCTATCTGTATAAACATGGAAATACCTACACCGCTATCTGTATGAACATGGAAATATCTACACCGCTATCTGTATGAACACGGAAATATCTACACCGCTATCTGTGTAAACATGCATACATCTTCACCGCTATCTGTATAAAAATGGAAATATCTACACCGCTATCTGTATGAACATGGAAATATCTACACCGCTATCTGTTTGAACATGGAAATATCTAAACCGCTATCTGCATGAAAATGGAAATATCTACACAACTATCTGCATATACATGGAAGTATCTACACAGCTATCTCTTTACACATGGAAATAACTACACCGCTATCTGTATGAACATGGAAATATCTGCACGGCCCTCTGTATGAACATATAAATATCTACACCGCCATCTGTATTAAGGTGGAGATATCTAGACCGCTATCTGTATAAACATGGAAATATCTACACTGCTATCTGCATAAACATGGAAATATCGACACCGTTATCTGTATAAAGATGGAAATATCTACACCGCTACCTGTAAAAACATGGAAATATCAGCACCGCTATCTGTATGAACATGGAAATATCAGCCCCTCTATCTGTATGAATATGGAAATATCTACACCACACTCTGTATGAACATGGAAATATCTACACCGCTATCTGTATGAACATGGAATTAACTTCTCCGCCATCTGTATGAACATGGATATGTCTACACAGCCATCTGGATGAACATGGAAATATCTACGCCGCTATCGGTATGAACATGGAAATAGCTACACCGCTATCTGTATGAACATGGAAATATCTGCACCGACATCTGTATGTACATATAAATATCTACTCCGCCATCTGTATTAAGAAGGAGATATCTACACCGCTATCTGTATAAACATGGAAATATCTACACCGCTATGTGTATAAACAAGGAAATATCTACACCGCTATCTGTATAAACATGGAAATATCAGCACCGCTATCAGTATGAACATGGAAATATCTGCACCGCTATCTGTATGAACATGGAAATAGCTACACCGCTATCTGTATGAACATGGAAATATCTTCACCGCCATCAGTATGAACATGGATATATCTACACAACCGTCTGTATGAACATGGAAATATCTACACCGCTATCTGTATGAACATGGAAATATCTACACCGCTATCTGTTTGAACATGGAAATATCTACACCGCTATCTGCATGAAAATGGAAATATCTACACAGCTATCTGCATATACATGGAAATATCTACACAGCTATCTCTTTACACATGGAAATAATTACACCGCTATCTGTATGAACCTGGAAATATCTTCACCGCCATCTGTATGAACATGGATACATCTACACAGCCATCAGGATGAGCATGGAAATATCTACACCGCAATCTGTATGAACATGGAAATATCTACACCGCTATCTGTGTAAACATGCATACATCTTCACCGCTATCTGTATAAACATGGAAATATCTACACTGCTATCTGCATGAACATGGATATATCTACACAGCCATGTGGATGAGCATGGAAATATCTACACCGCTATCTGTATGGACATGGAAATATCTGCACCGCTATCTCTATGAACATGGAAATATCTACACCGCTATCTGTTTGAACATGGAAATATCTAAACCGCTATCTGCATGAAAATGGAAATACCTACACAGCGATCTGCATATACATGGAAATATCTAAAAAGCTATCTCTTTACACATGGAAATAACTACAGCACTATCTCTATAAACATGCAAATATCTACACCGCCATCTGTATGAACATGGAAATATCTGCACCGCCATCTGTATGAAGATATAAATATCTACACCCCCATCTATATTAAGATGGAGATATCTACACCGCTATCTGCATAAACTTGGAAATATCTACACCGCTATATGTATAAACATGAAAATATCTACACCGCTATCTGTATGAACATGGAAATATCTACACCGCTATCTGTATGAACATGGAAATATCTACACCGCTATCTGTATGAACATGGAAATATCTACACCGCTATCTGTGTACACTTGCATACATCTTCACCGCTATCTGTATAAACATGGAAATATCTACACCGCTATCACTATGAACATGGAAATATCTACACCGCTATCTGTATGAACACGGAAATATCTACACCACTATCTGTGTAAACATGCATACATCTTCACCGCTATCTGTATAAACATGGAAATATCTACACCGCTATCTGTACGAACATGGAAATATCTACACCGCTATCTGTTTGAACATGGAAATATCTAAAGCGCTATCTGCATGAAAATGGAAATATCTACACAACTATCTGCATATACATGGAAGTATCTACACAGCTATCACTTTACACATGGAAATAACTACACCGCTATCTGTATAAACATGGAAATATCAGCACCGCTATCTGTATGAACATGGAAATATCAGCACCGCTATCTGTATGAACATGGAAATATCAGCCCCTCTATCTGTATGAATATGGAAATATCTACACCACACTCTGTATGAATATGGAAATATCTACACCACTATCTGTATGAACATGGAATTATCTTCACCGCCATCTGTATGAACATGGATATGTCTAAACAGCCATCTGGATGAACATGGAAATATCTACGCCGCTATCGGTATGAACATGGAAATAGCTACACCGCTATCTGTATGAACATGGAAATATCTGCACCGCCATCTGTATGTACATATAAATATCTACTCCGCCATCTGTATTAAGAAGTAGATATCTACACCGCTATCTG
This sequence comes from Gorilla gorilla gorilla, assembly GCF_029281585.2. NCBI lineage: Eukaryota > Metazoa > Chordata > Mammalia > Primates > Hominidae > Gorilla > Gorilla gorilla. The sequence continues at coordinate 4,641,375 of NC_073224.2, forward strand.
TATAAACATGGAAATATCTACACCGCTATCTGTATAAACATGGAAATATCTACACCGCTATCTGTATAAACATGGAAATATCAGCAACGCTATCAGTATGAACATGGAAATATCTGCACCGCTATCTGTATGAACATGGAAATATCTACACAGCTATCTGTATGAACATGGAAATATCTTCACCGCCATCAGTATGAACATGGAAATATCTACACAGCTATCTGTATGAACATGGAAATTTCTACACCGCTATCTGTATGAACATGGAAATACGTACACCGCTATCTGTATGAACATGGAAATATCTACACCGCTATCTGTGGAAACATGCATACATCTTCACCGCTATCTGTATAAACATGGAAATACCTACACCGCTATCTGTATGAACATGGAAATATCTACACCGCTATCTGTATGAACACGGAAATATCTACACCGCTATCTGTGTAAACATGCATACATCTTCACCGCTATCTGTATAAACATGGAAATATCTACACCGCTATCTGTATGAACATGGAAATATCTACACCGCTATCTGTTTGAACATGGAAATATCTAAACCGCTATCTGCATGAAAATGGAAATATCTACACAACTATCTGCATATACATGGAAGTATCTACACAGCTATCTCTTTACACATGGAAATAACTACACCGCTATCTGTATGAACATGTAAATATCTGCACGGCCATCTGTATGAACATATAAATATCTACACCGCCATCTGTATTAAGGTGGAGATATCTACACCGCTATCTGTATAAACATGGAAATATCTACACCGCTATCTGCATAAACATGGAAATATCTACACAGCTATCTGTATAAAGATGGAAATATCTACACCGCTACCTGTAAAAACATGGAAATATCAGCACCGCTATCTGTATGAACATGGAAATATCAGCCCCTCTATCTGTATGAATATGGAAATATCTACACCACACTCTGTATGAACATGGAAATATCTACACCCCTATCTGTATGAACATGGAATTATCTTCTCCGCCATCTGTATGAACATGGATATGTCTACACAGCCATCTGGATGAACATGGAAATATCTACGCCGCTATCGGTATGAACATGGAAATAGCTACACAGCTATCTGTATGAACATGGAAATATCTGCACCGCCATCTGTATGAACATGGAAATAGCTACACCGCTATCTATATAAACATGGAAATATCTACACCGCAACCTGTATAAACATGGAAATATCAGCACCGCTATCGGTATGAACATGGAAATATCTACACTGCTATCTGTATGAACATGGAAATATCTACACCGATATCGCTATAAACATGGAAATATCTACACCGCCATCGGTATGAACATGGAAATGTCCAAACCGCCAACTCTATAAACATGGAAATAACTACACCGCTATCTGTATGAACATGGAAATATCTACACCGCTATCTGTGGAAACATGCATACATCTTCACCGCTATCTGTATAAACATGGAAATATCTACACCGCTATCTGTATGAACATGGAAATATCTACACCGCTATCTGTATGAACACGGAAATATCTACACCGCTATCTGTGTAAACATGCATACATCTTCACCGCTATCTGTATAAACATGGAAATATCTACACCGCTATCTGTATGAACATGGAAATATCTACACCGCTATCTGTTTGAACATGGAAATATCTAAACCGCTATCTGCATGAAAATGGAAATATCTACACAGCTATCTGCATATACATGGAAGTATCTACACAGGTATCTCTTTACACATGGAAATAACTACACCGCTATCTGTATGAACATGGAAATATCTACACCGCCATCTGTATGAACATGGAAATATCTGCACGAACATCTGTATGAACATCGAAATATCTTCACCGCCATCTGTATGAACATGGATATGTCTACACAGCCATCTGGATGAACATGGAAATATCTACACCGCGATCTGTATGAACATGGAGATATCTACTCCGCTATCTGTGTAAACATGCATACTTCTTCACCGCTATCTATATAAACATGGAAATATCTACACCGCTATCTGTATGAACATTGAAATATCTACACTGCAATCTGTTTGAACATGGAAATATCTAAACCGCTATCTGCATGAAAATAGAAATATCTACACAGCTATGTGCATATACATGGAAATATCTACAAAGCTATTTCTTTACACTTGGAAATAACTACACCGCTATCTCTATAAACATGGAAACATCTACACTGCTATCTGCATAAACATGGATATATCTACACAGCCATCTGTATGAACATGGAAATATCTACACCGCTATCTGTATGGACATGGAAATATCTGCACCGCTATCTCTATGAACATGGAAATATCTACACCAATATCTGTTTGAACATGGAAATATCTAAACCGCTATCTGCATGAAAATGGAAATATCTACACAGCTATCTGCATATACATGGGAATATCTACACAGCTATCTCTTTACACATGGAAATAACTACACCGCTATCTGTATGAACATGGAAATATCTTCACCGCCATCTGTATGAACATGGATATACCTACACAGCCATCTAGATGAGCATGGAAATATCTACACCGGTATCTGTATGAACATGGAAATATATACAACGCTATCTGTGTAAACATGCATGCACCTTCACCGCTATCTGTATGAACATGGAAATATCTACACTGCTATCTGCATGAACATGGAAATATCTACACCACTATCTGTTTGAACATGGAAATATCTACACCGCTATCTGCATGAAAATGGAAATATCTACACAGCGATCTGAATATACATGGAAATATCTACAAAGCTATCTCTTTACACATGGAAATAACTACAGCGCTATCTCTATAAACATGCAAATATCTACACCGCCATCTGTATGAACATGGAAATATCTGCACCGCCATCTGTATGAAGATATAAATATCTACACCCCCATCTATATTAAGATGGAGATATCTACACCGCTATCTGTATAAACTTGGAAATATCTACACCGCTATATGTATAAACATGGAAATATCTACACTGCTATCTGTATAAACATGGAAATATCTACACCGCTACCTGTATAAACATGGAAATATCAGCACCGTTATCGGTGTGAACAAGGAAATATCTACACCGCTATCTCTATGAAGATGGAAATATCTACACCGCTATCTGTACGAACATGGAAATATCTACACCGCTATCTGTATGAACATGGAAATATCTACACCGCTATCTGTATGAACATGGAAATATCTACACCGCTATCTGTATGAACATGGAAATATCTACACCCCTATCTGTATGAACATGGAAATATCTACACCGCTATCTGTGTAAACATGCATACATCTTCACCGCTATCTGTATAAACATGGAAATATCTACACCGCTATCTGTATGAACATGGAAATATCTACACCACTATCTGTGTAAACTTGCATACATCTTCACCGCTATCTGTATAAACATGGAAATATCTACACCGCTATCTGTATGAACATGGAAATATCTACACCACTATCTGTTTCAACATGGAATTATCTAAACCGCTATCTGCATGAAAATGGAAATATCTACACAACTATCTGCATATACATGGAAGTATCTACACAGCTATCTCTTTACAAATGGAAATAACTACACCGCTATCTGTATGAACATGGAAATATCTGCACGGCCATCTGTATGAACATATAAATATCTACACCGCCATCTGTATTAAGATGGAGATATCTACACCGCTATCTGTATAAACATGGAAATATCTACACCGCTATCTGTATAAACATGGAAATATCAGCACCGCTATCTGTATAAACATGGAAATATCAGCCCCTCTATCTGTATGAATATGGAAATATCTACACAACACTCTGTATGAACATGGAAATATCTACACCGCTATCTGTATGAACATGAAATTATCTTCACCGCCATCTGTATGAACATGGATATGTCTACACAGCCATCTGGATTAACATGGAAATATCTACGCCGCTATCGGTATGAACATGGAAATAGCTACACCGCTATCTGTATGAACATGGAAATATCTGCACCGCCATCTGTATGTACATATAAATATCTACTCCGCCATCTGTATTAAGAAGTAGATATCTACACCGTATCTGTATAAACATGGAAATATCAGCACCGCTATCAGTATGAACATGGAAATATCTGCACCGCTATCTGTATGAACATGGAAATATCTACACCGCTATCTGTATGAACATGGAAATATCTTCACCGCCATCAGTATGAACATGGATATATCTACACAGCCATCTGTACGCACATGGAAATATCTACACCGCTATCTGTATGAACATGGAAATATCTACACCGCTATCTCTATGAACATGGAAATATCTACACGGCTATCTGTTTGAACATGGAAATATCTAAACCGCTATCTGCATGAAAATGGAAATATCTACACAGCTATCTGCATATACATGGAAATATCTACACAGCTATCTCTTTACACATGGAAATAACTACACCGCTATGTGTATGAACATGGAAATATCTTCACCGCCATCTGTATGAACATGGATATATCTACACAGCCATCTGGATGAGCATGGAAATATCTACACCGCTATCTGTATGAACATGGAAATATCTACACCGCCATCTGTATGAACATGGAAATATCTGCAACGACATCTGTATGAACATATAAATATCTACACGGCCATCTGTATTAAGATGGAGATATCTACACCGTTATCTGTATAAACATGGAAATATCTACACAGCCATCTGGATGAACATGGAAATATCTACACCGCTATCAGTATGAACATGGAACAATCTACACCGCTATCTGTGTAAACATGCATACATCTTCACCGCTATCTGTATAAACATGGAAATATCTACACCGCTATCTGTATGAACATGGAAATATCTACACCGCTATCTGAATGAACACGGAAATATCTACACCGCTATCTGTGTAAACAAGCATACATCTTAACCGCTATCTGTATAAACATGGAAATATCTACACCGCTATCTGTATGAACATGGAAATATCTACACCGCTATCTGTTTGAACATGGAAATATCTAAACCGCTATCTGCATGAAAATGGAAATGTCTACACAACTATCTGCATATACATGGAAGTATCTACACAGCTATATCTTTACACATGGAAATAACTACACCGCTATCTGTATGAACATGGAAATATCTGCACGGCCATCTGTATGAACATATAAATATCTACACCGCCATCTGTATTAAGATGGAGATATCTACACCGCTATCTGTATAAACATGGAAATATCTACACCGCTATCTGTATAAACATGGAGATATCTTCACCGCTATCTGTATAAACATGGAAATATCTACACCGCTATCTGTATAAACATGGAAATATCTACACCGCTATCTGTATAAACATGGAAATATCTACACCGTGATGTGTATAAACATGGAAATATCTTCACCGCCATCTGTATGAACATGGAAATATCTCCGCTGCCAACCATATAAACATGGAAATATCTACACCGCCAACTCTATTAACATGGAAATATCTACACCACTATCTGTATAAACATGGAAACATCTACACCGCTATCTGTGTAAACATGGAAATGTCTACACCGCTATCTGTGTAAACATGGAAATGTCTACACCGCTATCTGTGTAAACATGGAAATATCTACACCACCAATTGTAGGAACATGGAAATATCTACACCGCTATCTCTGTAAACATGGAAATATCTACACTGCTATCTGTATAAACATGGAAATATCTACACAGCCACTTGTAGGAATATGTAAATATCTACACCGTTATCTGTGTACACATGGAAATATCTACACTGCTATCTGTATAAACATGGAAATATCTACACCGCTATCTCTATAACCATGGAAATATCTACACCGCTATCTGTATAAACATGGAAATATCCACACCGCTATCTGTATAGACATGGGAATATCTACACCGCTATCTGTATAAACATGGAAATATCTACACCGCTATCTGTGTAAACATGGAGATATCTACACCGCTATCTCTATAAACATGGAAATATCCACACAGCCATCTATATAAACATGGAAATATCTACACTACTCTCTGTATAAACCTGGAAATATCTGCACTGATATCTCTATAAACATGGAAATATCTACACCGCTATCTCTATAAACATGGAAATATCTACACCGCTATCTGTGTAAACATGGAAATATCTACACCGCTGTCAGTGTAAACATGGAAATACCTACACCGCTATATCTATAAACATGGAAATATCTACACCGCCATCTGTATGGGTATGGAAATATCTACACCGCTATCTGTATAAACATGGAAATATCTACACCATTATGTGTATAAAGATGGAAATATCTACACTGCTATCAGTGTAAACATGCATACATCTTCATCGCTATCTGTATAAACATGGAAATATCTACACCGCTATCTGAATGAAGATGGAAATATCTACACCGCTATCTGCTTGAACATGGAAATATCTACACCGCTATCTGCATGAAAATGTAAATATCTACACAGCTATCTGCAAATACATGGAAATATCTATAAAGCTATCTGTTTACACATGGAAACAACTACACCACTATCTCTATAAACATGGAAATATCTACACCGCCATCTGTATGAACATGGAAATATCTGCACCGCCATCTGTATGAACATATAAATATCTACACCGCCATCTCTATTAAGATGGAGATATCTACACCGCTATCTGTATAAATGTGGAAATATCTACACCGCTATCTGTACGAAGATGGAAATATCTACACCGCTATCTGTATGAACATGGAAATAGCTGCACCGCTATCTGTATGAACATGGAAATATCTACAGCACTATCTGTATGAACATGGAAATATGTACACCGCTATCTGTATGAACATGGATATATCTACACAGCCATCTGGATGAACATGGAAATATCTACACCGCTATCTGTATGAACATGTAAATATCTACACTGCTATCTGTGTAAACATGCATACATCTTCACCGCTATCTGTATAAACATGGATATATCTACACCGCTATCTGTATGAACATGGAAATATCTACACTGCTATCTGTTTGACCATGTAAATATCTAAACCTCTATCTGCATGAAAATGGAAATATCTACACAGCTATCTGCATATACATGGAAATATCTACACAGCTATCTCTTTAAACATGGAAATAACTACACCGCTATCTGTATGAACATGGAAATATCTACACCGCCATCTGTATGAACATGGAAATATCTGCACGAACATCTGTATGAACATGGAAATATCTTCACCGCCATCTGTATGAACATGGATATGTCTACACAGCCATCTGGATGAACATGGAAATATCTACACCGCGATCTGTATGAACATGGAGATATCTACTCCGCTATCTGTGTAAACATGCATACTTCTTCACCGCTATCTATATAAACATGGAAATATCTACACCGCTATCTGTATGAACATTGAAATATCTACACTGCAATCTGTTTGAACATGGAAATATCTAAACCGCTATCTGCATGAAAATAGAAATATCTACACAGCTATGTGCATATACATGGAAATATCTACAAAGCTATCTCTTTACACTTGGAAATAACTACACAGCTATCTCTATAAACATGGAAATATCTACACCGCCATCTGTATGAACATGGAAATATCTGCACCGCCATCTGTATGAACATATAAATATCTAGACCGCCATCTGTATAAATATGGAGATATCTTCACCGCTATCTGTATAAACTTGGAAATATCTACACAGCCATCTGGATGAACATGGAAATACCTACACCGCTATCTGTATGAACATGGAAATATCTACACTGCTATCTGTGTAAACATGCATACATCTTCACCGCTATCTGTATAAACATGGATATATCTACACCGCTATCTGCATGAACACGGAAATATCTACTCCGCTATCTGTATGAACATGGAAATATATACACCGCTATCTGTGTAAACATGCATACATCTTCACCGCTATCTGAATGAACATGGAAATATCTACACCGCTATCTGTATGAACATGGATATATCTACACCGCTATCTGTTTGAACATGGAAATATCTACACCGCTATCTGCATGAAAATGGAAATATCTACACAGCTATCTGCATAAACATGGAAATACCTACACAGCAATCTCTTTACACATGGAAATAACTACACCGCTATCTGTATGAACATGGAAATATTTACACTGCCATCTGTATGAACATGGAAATATCTACACCGCTATCTGTATAAACATGGAAATATCTACACCACTATCTGTATGAACATGGAAATACATACACCGCTATCTGTTTGAACATGGAAATATCTACACCGATATCTGTATGAACAAGGAAATACATACACCGCTATCTGTATGAACATGGAAATAGCTACTCCGCTATCTGTATAAACATGGAAATATCTACACCGTTATCTGTTTAAACATGGAAATATCTACACCGCTATCTGTATAAACATGGAAATATCAGCACCGCTATCAGTATGAACATGGAAATATCTGCACCGCTATCTGTATGAACATGGAAATATCTACACCGCTATCTGTATGAACATGGAAATATCTACAACGCTATCTGTATGAACATGGAAATACATACACCGCTATCTGTATGAACATGGAAATATCTACACCGCTATCTGTATGAACATGGAGATACATACACCGCTATCTGTATGAACATGGAAATAGCTACTCCGCTATCTGTATAAACATGGAAATATCTACACCGTTATCTGTTTAAACATGGAAATATCTACACCGCTATCTGTATAAACATGGAAATATCAACACCGCTATCAGTATGAACATGGAAATATCTGCACCGCTATCTGTATGAACATGGAAATATCTACACCGCTATCTGTTTGAACATGGAAATATCTACACCGCTATCTGTATGAACATGGAAATATCTACACCGCTATCTGTATGAACATGGAAATATCTACACCGCTATCTGTATGAACATGGAAATATCTACACTGCTATCTGTATGAACATGCATACATCTTCACCGCTATCTGTATAAACATGGAAATATCTACACCGCTATCTGTATGAACATGGAAATATCTACACCGCCATCTGTATGAACATGGAAATGTCTGCACCGCCATCTGTATGAACATATAAATATCTACACCGCCATCTCTATTAAGATGGAGATATCTACACCGCTATCTGTATAAACGTGGAAATATCTACACCGCTATCTGTACGAAGATGGAAATATCTACACCGCTATCTGTATGAACATGGAAATAGCTGCACCGCTATCTGTATGAACATGGAAATATCTACAGCACTATCTGTATGAACATGGAAATATGTACACCGCTATCTGTATGAACATGGATATATCTACACAGCCATCTGGATGAACATGGAAATATCTACACCGCTATCTGTATGAACATGTAAATATCTACACTGCTATCCGTGTAAACATGCATACATCTTCACCGCTATCTGTATAAACATGGATATATCTACACCGCTATCTGTATGAACATGGAAATATTTACACTGCCATCTATATGAACATGGAAATATCTACACCGCTATCTGTATAAACATGGAAATATCTACACCACTATCTGTATGAACATGGAAATACATACACCGCTATCTGTATGAAAATGGAAATATCTACACCGCTATCTGTATGAACATGGAAATACATACACCGCTATCTGTATGAACATGGAAATAGCTACTCCGCTATCTGTATAAACATGGAAATATCTACACCGTTATCTGTTTAAACATGGAAATATCTACACCGCTATCTGTATAAACATGGAAATATCAGCACCACTGTCAGTATGAACATGGAAATATCTGCACCGCTATCTGTATGAACATGGAAATATCTACACCGCTATCTGTATGAACATGGATATATCTACACCGCTATCTGTATGAACATGGAAATACATACACCGCTATCTGTATGAACATGGAAATATCTACACCGCTATCTGTATGAACATGGAAATAGCTTCTCCGCTATCTGTATAAACATGGAAATATCTACACCGTTATCTGTTTAAACATGGAAATATCTACACCGCTATCTGTATAAACATGGAAATATCAGCACCGCTATCAGTATGAACATGGAAATATCTGCACCGCTATCTGTATGAACATGGAAATATCTACACCGCTATCTGTATGAACATGGAAATATCTACACCGCTATCTGTATGAACATGGAAATATCTACACCGCTATCTGTATGAACATGGAAATATCTACAACGCTATCTGTATGAACATGGAAATATCTACACTGCTATCTGTATGAACATGCATACATCTTCACCGCTATCTGTATAAACATGGAAATATCTACACCGCTAGCAGTATGAACATGGAAATATCTACACCGCCATCTGTATGAACATGGAAATATCTGCACCGCCATCTGTATGAACATATAAATATCTACACCGCCATCTCTATTAAGATGGAGATATCTACACCGCTATCTGTATAAACGTGGAAATATCTACACCGCTATCTGTACGAAGATGGAAATATCTACACCGCTATCTGTATGAACATGGAAATTGCTGCACCGCTATCTGTATGAACATGGAAATATCTACAGCACTATCTGTATGAACATGGAAATACGTACACCGCTATCTGTATGAACATGGATATATCTACACAGCCATCTGGATGAACATGGAAATATCTACACCGCTATCTGTATGAACATGGAAATATCTACACCGCTATCTGTATGAACATGGATATATCTACACCGCTATCTGTATGAACATGGAAATACATACACCGCTATCTGTATGAACATGGAAATATCTACACCGCTATCTGTATGAACATGGAAATAGCTTCTCCGCTATCTGTATAAACATGGAAATATCTACACCGTTATCTGTTTAAACATGGAAATATCTACACCGCTATCTGTATAAACATGGAAATATCAGCACCGCTATCAGTATGAACATGGAAATATCTGCACCGCTATCTGTATGAACATGGAAATATCTACACCGCTATCTGTATGAACATGGAAATATCTACACCGCTATCTGTATGAACATGGAAATATCTACACCGCTATCTGTATGAACATGGAAATATCTACAACGCTATCTGTATGAACATGGAAATATCTACACTGCTATCTGTATGAACATGCATACATCTTCACCGCTATCTGTATAAACATGGAAATATCTACACCGCTAGCAGTATGAACATGGAAATATCTACACCGCCATCTGTATGAACATGGAAATATCTGCACCGCCATCTGTATGAACATATAAATATCTACACCGCCATCTCTATTAAGATGGAGATATCTACACCGCTATCTGTATAAACGTGGAAATATCTACACCGCTATCTGTACGAAGATGGAAATATCTACACCGCTATCTGTATGAACATGGAAATTGCTGCACCGCTATCTGTATGAACATGGAAATATCTACAGCACTATCTGTATGAACATGGAAATACGTACACCGCTATCTGTATGAACATGGATATATCTACACAGCCATCTGGATGAACATGGAAATATCTACACCGCTATCTGTATGAACATGGAAATATCTACACCGCTATCTGTATGAACATGGATATATCTACACCGCTATCTGTATGAACATGGAAATACATACACCGCTATCTGTATGAACATGGAAATATCTACACCGCTATCTGTATGAACATGGAAATAGCTTCTCCGCTATCTGTATAAACATGGAAATATCTACACCGTTATCTGTTTAAACATGGAAATATCTACACCGCTATCTGTATAAACATGGAAATATCAGCACCGCTATCAGTATGAACATGGAAATATCTGCACCGCTATCTGTATGAACATGGAAATATCTACACCGCTATCTGTATGAACATGGAAATATCTACACCGCTATCTGTATGAACATGGAAATATCTACACCGCTATCTGTATGAACATGGAAATATCTACAACGCTATCTGTATGAACATGGAAATATCTACACTGCTATCTGTATGAACATGCATACATCTTCACCGCTATCTGTATAAACATGGAAATATCTACACCGCTAGCAGTATGAACATGGAAATATCTACACCGCCATCTGTATGAACATGGAAATATCTGCACCGCCATCTGTATGAACATATAAATATCTACACCGCCATCTCTATTAAGATGGAGATATCTACACCGCTATCTGTATAAACGTGGAAATATCTACACCGCTATCTGTACGAAGATGGAAATATCTACACCGCTATCTGTATGAACATGGAAATTGCTGCACCGCTATCTGTATGAACATGGAAATATCTACAGCACTATCTGTATGAACATGGAAATACGTACACCGCTATCTGTATGAACATGGATATATCTACACAGCCATCTGGATGAACATGGAAATATCTACACCGCTATCTGTATGAACATGTAAATATCTACACTGCTATCTGTGTAAACATGCATACATCTTCACCGCTATCTGTATAAACATGGATATATCTACACCGCTATCTGTATGAACATGGAAATATCTACACCGCTATCTGTTTGACCATGTAAATATCTAAACTTCTATCTGCATGAAAATGGAAATATCTACACAGCTATCTGCATATACATGGAAATATCTACACAGCTATCTCTTTAAACATGGAAATAACTACACCACTATCTGTATGAACATGGAAATATCTACACCGCCATCTGTATGAACATGGAAATATCTGCACGAACATCTGTATGAACATGGAAATATCTTCACCGCAATCTGTATGAACATGGATATGTCTACACAGCCATCTGGATGAACATGGAAATATCTACACCGCGATCTGTATGAACATGGAGATATCTACTCCGCTATCTGTGTAAACATGGATACTTCTTCACCGCTATCTATATAAACATGGAAATATCTACACCGCTATCTGTATGAACATGGAAATATCTACACTGCAATCTGTTTGAACATGGAAATATCTAAACCGCTATCTGCATGAAAATAGAAATATCTACACAGCTATCTGCATATACATGGAAATATCTACAAAGCTATCTCTTTACACTTGGAAATAACTACACCGCTATCTCTATAAACATGGAAATATCTACACCGCCATCTGTATGAACATGGAAATATCTGCACCGCCATCTGTATGAACATATAAATTCCTAGACCGCCATCTGTATTAAGATGGAGATATCTTCACCCCTATCTGTATAAACTTGGAAATATCTACACAGCCATCTGGATGAACATGGAAATAGCTACACCGCTATCTGTATGAACATGGAAATATCTGCACCGCCATCTGTATGTACATATAAATATCTACTCCGCCATCTGTATTAAGAAGTAGATATCTACACCGCTATCTGTATAAACATGGAAATATCTACACCGCTATCTGTATAAACATGGAAATATCTACACAGCTATCTGTATGAACATGGAAATATCTTCACCGCCATCAGTATGAACATGGAAATATCTACACAGCTTTCTGTATGAACATGGAAATTTCTACACCGCTATCTGTATGAACATGGAAATACGTACACCACTATCTGTATGAACATGGAAATATCTACACCGCTATCTGTGGAAACATGCATACATCTTCACCGCTATCTGTATAAACATGGAAATATCTACACCGCTATCTGTATGAACATGGAAATATCTACACCGCTATCTGTATGAACATGGAAATATCTACACCGCTATCTGTGTAAACATGCATACATCTTCACCGCTATCTGTATAAACATGGAAATATCTACACCGCTATCTGTATGAACATGGAAATATCTACACCGCTATCTGTTTGAACATGGAAATATCTAAACCGCTATCTGCATGAAAATGGAAATATCTACACAACTATCTGCATATACATGGAAATATCTACACTGCTATCTGCATAAACATGGAAATATTGACACCGTTATCTGTATAAAGATGGAAATATCTACACCACTACCTGTAAAAACATGGAAATATCAGCACCGCTATCTGTATGAACATGGAAATATCAGCCCCTCTATCTGTATGAATATGGAAATATCTACACCACACTCTGTATGAACATGGAAATATCTACACTGCTATCTGTATGAACATGGAATTAACTTCTCCGCCATCTGTATGAACATGGATATGTCTACACAGCCATCTGGATGAACATGGAAATATCTACGCCGCTATCGGTATGAACATGTAAATAGCTACACCGCTATCTGTATGAACATGGAAATATCTGCACCGACATCTGTATGTACATATAAATATCTACTCCGCCATCTGTATTAAGAAGGAGATATCTACACCGCTATCTGTATAAACATGGAAATATCTACACCGCTATCTGTATAAACAAGGAAATATCTACACCGCTATCTGTATAAACATGGAAATATCAGCACCGCTATCAGTATGAACATGGAAATATCTGCACCGCTATCTGTATGAACATGGAAATAGCTACACCGCTATCTGTATGAACATGGAAATATCTTCACCGCCATCAGTATGAACATGGATATATCTACACAGCCGTCTGTATGAACATGGAAATATCTACACCGCTATCTGTATGAACATGGAAATATCTACACCGCTATCTCTATGAACATGGAAATATCTACACAGCTATCTGCATATACATGGAAATATCTACACAGATATCTCTTTACACATGGAAATAACTACACCGCTATCTGTATGAACCTGGAAATATCTTCACCGCCATCTGTATGAACATGGATACATCTACACAGCCATCTGGATGAGCATGGAAATATCTACACCGCAATCTGTATGAACATGGAAATATCTACACCGCTATCTGTGTAAACATGCATACATCTTCACCGCTATCTGTATAAACATGGAAATATCTACACTGCTATCTGCATGAACATGGATATATCTACACAGCCATGTGTATGAACATGGAAATATCTACACCGCTATCTGTATGGACATGGAAATATCTGCACCGCTATCTCTATGAACATGGAAATATCTACACCGCTATCTGTTTGAACATGGAAATATCTAAACCGCTATCTGCATGAAAATGGAAATATCTACACAGCGATCTGCATATACATGGAAATATCTAAAAATCTATCTCTTTACACATGGAAATAACTACAGCACTATCTCTATAAACATGCAAATATCTACACCGCCATCTGTATGAACATGGAAATATCTGCACCGCCATCTGTATGAAGATATAAATATCTACACCCCCATCTATATTAAGATGGAGATATCTACACCGCTATCTGCATAAACTTGGAAATATCTACACCGCTATATGTATAAACATGAAAATATCTACACTGCTATCTGTATAAACATGGAAATATCTACACCGCTACCTGTATAAACATGGAAATATCAGCACCGTTATCTGTATGAACATGGAAATATCTACACCGCTATCTCTATGAAGATGGAAATATCTACACCGCTATCTGTACGAACATGGAAATATCTACACCGCTATCTGTATGAACATGGAAATATCTACACCGCTATCTGTATGAACATGGAAATATCTACACAGCTATCTGTATGAACATGGAAATATCTACACCGCTATCTGTATGAACATGGAAATATCTACACCGCTATCTGTATGAACATGGAAATATCTACACCGCTATCTGTGTAAACATGCATAAATCTTCACCGCTATCTGTATAAACATGGAAATATCTACACCGCTATCTGTATGAACATGGAAATATCTACACCGATATCTGTATGAACACGGAAATATCTACACCGCTATCTGTTTAAACATGCATACATCTTCACCGCTATCTGTATAAACATGGAAATATCTACACCGCTATCTGTATGAACATGGATATATCTACACCGCTATCTGTTTGAACATGGAAATATAAAAACCGCTATCTGCATGAAAATGGAAATATCTACACAACTATCTGCATATACATGGAAGTATCTGCACAGCTATCTCTTTACACATGGAAATAACTACACCGCTATCTGTATGAACATGGAAATATCTGCACGGCCATCTGTATGAACTTATAAATATCTACACCGCCATCTGTATTAAGGTGGAGATATCTACACCGCTATCTGTATAAACATGGAAATATCTACACCGCTATCTGCATAAACATGGAAATATCTACACCGCTATCTGTATAAAGATGGAAATATCTACACCGCTACCTGTAAAAACATGGAAATATCAGCACCGCTATCTGTATGAACATGGAAATATCAGCCCCTCTATCTGTATGAATATGGAAATATCTACACCACACTCTGTATGAACATGGAAATATCTACACCGCTATCTGTATGAACATGGAATTATCTTCTCCGCCATCTGTATGAACATGGATATGTCTACACAGCCATCTGGATGAACATGGAAATATCTACGCCGCTATCGGTATGAACATGGAAATAGCTACACCGCTATCTGTATGAACATGGAAATATCTGCACCGCCATCTGTATGAACATGGAAATAGCTACACCGCTATCTGTATAAACATGGAAATATCTACACCGCTACCTGTATAAACATGGAAATATCAGCACCGCTATCGGTATGAACCTGGAAATATCTACACTGCTATCTGTATGAACATGGAAATATCTACACCGATATCTCTATAAACATGGAAATATCTACACCGCCATCGGTATGAACATGGAAATGTCCAAACCGCCAACTCTATAAACATGGACATAACTACACCGCTATCTGTATGAACATGGAAATATCTGCACGGCCATCTGTATGAACATATAAATATCTACACCGCCATCTGTATTAAGATGGAGATATCTACACCGCTATCTGTATAAACATGGAAATATCTACACCGCTATCTGAATAAACATGGAAATATCTACACCGCTATCTGTATAAACATGGAAATATCTACACCGCTACCTGTAACAACATGGAAATATCAGCACCGCTATCTGTATGAACATGGAAATATCAGCCCCTCTATCTGTATGAATATGGAAATATCTACACCACACTCTGTATGAACATGGAAATATCTACACCGCTATCTGTATGAACATGGAATTATCTTCACCGCCATCTGTATGAACATGGATATGTCTACACAGCCATCTGGATGAACATGGAAATATCTACGCCGCTATCGGTATGAACATGGAAACAGCTACACCGCTATCTGTATGAAAATGGAAATATCTGCACCGCCATCTGTATGTACATATAAATATCTACTCCGCCATCTGTATTAAGAAGGAGCTATCTACACCGCTATCTGTATAAACATGGAAATATCTACACCGCTATCTGTATAAACATGGAAATATCTACAGCACTATCTGTATAAACATGGAAATATCAGCACCGCTATCAGTATGAACATGGAAATATCTGCACCGCTATATGTATGAACATGGAAATATCTACACCGCTATCTGTATGAACATGGAAATATCTTCACCGCCATCAGTATGAACATGGATATATCTACACAGCCGTCTGTATGAACATGGAAATATCTACACCGCTATCTGTATGAACATGGAAATATCTACACCGCTATCTGTTTGAACATGGAAATATCTACACCGCTATCTGCATGAAAATGGAAATATCTACAAAGCTATCTGCATGTAAATGGAAATATCTACACAGCTATCTCTTTACACATGGAAATAAATACACCGCTATCTGTATGAACCTGGAAATATCTTCACCGCCATCTGTATGAACACGGATACATCTACACAGCCATCTGGATGAGCATGGAAATATCTACACCGCAATCTGTATGAACATGGAAATATCTACACCGCTATCTGTGTAGACATGCATACATCTTCACCGCTATCTGTATAAACATGGAAATATCTACACTGCTATCTGCATGAACATGGATATATCTACACAGCCATCTGTATGAACATGGAAATATCTACACCGCTATCTGCAAGAAAATGGAAATATCTACTCAGTGATCTGCATATACATGGAAATATCTACAAAGCTATCTCTTTACACATGGAAATAACTACAGCGATATCTCTATAAACATGCAAATATCTACACCGCCATCTGTATGAACATGGAAATATCTGCACCGCCATCTGTATGAAGATATAAATATCTACACCCCCATCTATATTAAGATGGAGATATCTACACCGCTATCTGTATAAACTTGGAAATATCTACACCGCTATTTGTATAAACATGGAAATATCTACACTGCTGTCTGTAAACATGGAAATATCTACACCGCTACCTGTATAAACATGGAAATATCAACACCGTTATCTGTATGAACAAGGAAATATCTACACCACTATCTCTAGGAAGATGGAAATATCTACACCGCTATCTGTACGAACATGGAAATATCTACACCGCTATCTGTATGAACATGGAAATATCTACATCACTATCTGTATGAACATGGAAATATCTACACCGCTATCTGTATGAACATGGAAATATCTACACCGCTATCTGTATGAACATGGAAATATCTACACCGCTATCAGTGTAAACTTGCATACATCTTCACCGCTATCTGTATAAACATGGAAATATCTACACCGCTATCACTATGAACATGGAAATATCTACACCGCTATCTGTATGAACACGGAAATATCTACACCGCTATCTGTGTAAACATGCATACATCTTCACCGCTATCTGTATAAACATGGAAATATCTACACCGCTGTCTGTATGAACATGGAAATATCTACACCGCTATCTGTTTGAACATGGAAATATCTAAACCGCTATCTGCATGAAAATGGAAATATCTACACAACTATCTGCATATACATGGAAGTATCTACACAGCTATCACTTTACGCATGGAAATAACTACACCGCTATCTGTATGAACATGGAAACATCTGCACGGCCATCTGTATGAACATATAAATATCTACACCGACATCTGTGTTAAGATGGAGATATCTACACTGCTATCTGTATAAACATGGAAATATCTACACCGCTATCTGTATAAACATGGAAATATCAGCACCGCTATCTGTATGAACATGGAAATATCAGCCCCTCTATCTGTATTAATATGGAAATATCTACACCACACTCTGTATGAACATGGAAATATCTACACCGCTATCTGTATGAACATGGAATTATCTTCACCGCCATCTGTATGAACATGGATATGTCTACACAGCCATCTGGATGAACATGGAAATATCTACGCCGCTATCGGTATGAACATGGAAATATCTACACCGCTATCTCTATGAAGATGGAAATATCTACACCGCTATCTGTACGAACATGGAAATATCTACACCGCTATCTGTATGAACATGGAAATATCTACACCGCTATCTGTATGAACATGGAAATATCTACACAGCTATCTGTATGAACATGGAAATATCTACACCGCTATCTGTATGAACATGGAAATATCTACACCGCTATCTGTATGAACATGGAAATATCTACACCGCTATCTGTGTAAACATGCATAAATCTTCACCGCTATCTGTATAAACATGGAAATATCTACACCGCTATCTGTATGAACATGGAAATATCTACACCGATATCTGTATGAACACGGAAATATCTACACCGCTATCTGTGTAAACATGCATACATCTTCACCGCTATCTGTATAAACATGGAAATATCTACACCGCTATCTGTATGAACATGGAAATATCTACACCGCTATCTGTTTGAACATGGAAATATAAAAACCGCTATCTGCATGAAAATGGAAATATCTACACAACTATCTGCATATACATGGAAGTATCTGCACAGCTATCTCTTTACACATGGAAATAACTACACCGCTATCTGTATGAACATGTAAATATCTGCACGGCCATCTGTATGAACTTATAAATATCTACACCGCCATCTGTATTAAGGTGGAGATATCTACACCGCTATCTGTATAAACATGGAAATATCTAAACCGCTATCTGCATAAACATGGAAATATCTACACCGCTATCTGTATAAAGATGGAAATATCTACACCGCTACCTGTAAAAACATGGAAATATCAGCACCGCTATCTGTATGAACATGGAAATATCAGCCCCTCTATCTGTATGAATATGGAAATATCTACACCACACTCTGTATGAACATGGAAATATCTACACCGCTATCTGTATGAACATGGAATTATCTTCTCCGCCATCTGTATGAACATGGATATGTCTACACAGCCATCTGGATGAACATGGAAATATCTACGCCGCTATCGGTATGAACATGGAAATAGCTACACCGCTATCTGTATGAACATGGAAATATCTGCACCGCCATCTGTATGAACATGGAAATAGCTACACCGCTATCTGTATAAACATGGAAATATCTACACCGCTACCTCTATAAACATGGAAATATCAGCACCGCTATCGGTATGAACATGGAAATATCTACACTGCTATCTGTATGAACATGGAAATATCTACACCGATATCTCTATAAACATGGAAATATCTACACCGCCATCGGTATGAACATGGAAATGTCCAAACCGCCAACTCTATAAACATGGACATAACTACACCGCTATCTGTATGAACATGGAAATATCTGCACGGCCATCTGTATGAACATATAAATATCTACACCGCCATCTGTATTAAGATGGAGATATCTACACCGCTATCAGTATAAACATGGAAATATCTACACCGCTATCTGAATAAACATGGAAATATCTACACCGCTATCTGTATAAACATGGAAATATCTACACCGCTACCTGTAACAACATGGAAATATCAGCACCGCTATCTGTATGAACATGGAAATATCAGCCCCTCTATCTGTATGAATATGGAAATATCTACACCACACTCTGTATGAACATGGAAATATCTACACCGCTATCTGTATGAACATGGAATTATCTTCACCGCCATCTGTATGAACATGGATATGTCTACACAGCCATCTGGATGAACATGGAAATATCTACGCCGCTATCGGTATGAACATGGAAACAGCTACACCGATATCTGTATGAAAATGGAAATATCTGCACCGCCATCTGTATGTACATATAAATATCTACTCCGCCATCTGTATTAAGAAGGAGCTATCTACACCGCTATCTGTATAAACATGGAAATATCTACACCGCTATCTGTATAAACATGGAAATATCTACACCACTATCTGTATAAACATGGAAATATGAGCACCGCTATCAGTATGAACATGGAAATATCTGCACCGCTATCTGTATGAACATGGAAATATCTACACCGCTATCTGTATGAACATGGAAATATCTTCACCGCCATCAGTATGAACATGGATATATCTACACAGCCGTCTGTATGAACATGGAAATATCTACACCGCTATCTGTATGAACATGGAAATATCTACACCGCTATCTCTATGAACATGGAAATATCTACACCGCTATCTGTTTGAACATGGAAATATCTACACCGCTATCTGCATGAAAATGGAAATATCTACAAAGCTATCTGCATGTAAATGGAAATATCTACACAGCTATCTCTTTACACATGGAAATAAATACACCGCTATCTGTATGAACCTGGAAATATCTTCACCGCCATCTGTATGAACACGGATACATCTACACAGCCATCTGGATGAGCATGGAAATATCTACACCGCAATCTGTATGAACATGGAAATATCTACACCGCTATCTGTGTAAACATGCATACATCTTCACCGCTATCTGTATAAACATGGAAATATCTACACTGCTATCTGCATGAACATGGATATATCTACACAGCCATCTGTATGAACATGGAAATATCTACACCGCTATCTGCAAGAAAATGGAAATATCTACACAGCGATCTGCATATACATGGAAATATCTACAAAGCTATCTCTTTACACATGGAAATAACTACAGCGATATCTCTATAAACATGCAAATATCTACACCGCCATCTGTATGAACATGGAAATATCTGCACCGCCATCTGTATGAAGATATAAATATCTACACCCCCATCTATATTAAGATGGAGATATCTACACCACTATCTGTATAAACTTGGAAATATCTACACCGCTATTTGTATAAACATGGAAATATCTACACTGCTGTCTGTAAACATGGAAATATCTACACCGCTACCTGTATAAACATGGAAATATCAACACCGTTATCTGTATGAACAAGGAAATATCTACACCGCTATCTCTAGGAAGATGGAAATATCTACACCGCTATCTGTACTAACATGGAAATATCTACACCGCTATCTGTATGAACATGGAAATATCTACATCACTATCTGTATGAACATGGAAATATCTACACCGCTATCTGTATGAACATGGAAATATCTACACCGCTATCTGTATGAACATGGAAATATCTACACCGCTATCTGTATGAACATGGAAATATCTACACCGCTATCTGTGTAAACTTGCATACATCTTCACCGCTATCTGTATAAACATGGAAATATCTACACCGCTATCACTATGAACATGGAAATATCTACACCGCTATCTGTATGAACACGGAAATATCTACACCGCTATCTGTGTAAACATGCATACATCTTCACCGCTATCTGTATAAACATGGAAATATCTACACCGCTGTCTGTATGAACATGGAAATATCTACACCGCTATCTGTTTGAACATGGAAATATCTAAACCGCTATCTGCATGAAAATGGAAATATCTACACAACTATCTGCATATACATGGAAGTATCTACACAGCTATCACTTTACGCATGGAAATAACTACACCGCTATCTGTATGAACATGGAAACATCTGCACGGCCATCTGTATGAACATATAAATATCTACACCGCCATCTGTGTTAAGATGGAGATATCTACACTGCTATCTGTATAAACATGGAAATATCTACACCGCTATCTGTATAAACATGGAAATATCAGCACCGCTATCTGTATGAACATGGAAATATCAGCCCCTCTATCTGTATGAATATGGAAATATCTACACCACACTCTGTATGAACATGGAAATATCTACACCGCTATCTGTATGAACATGGAATTATCTTCACCGCCATCTGTATGAACATGGATATGTCTACACAGCCATCTGGATGAACATGGAAATACCTACGCCGCTATCGGTATGAACATGGAAATAGCTACACCGCTATCTGTATGAACATGGAAATATCTGCACCGCCATCTGTATGTACATATAAATATCTACTCCGCCATCTGTATTAAGAAGTAGATATCTACACCGCTATCTGTATAAACATGGAAATATCTACACCGCTATCTGTATAAACATGGAAATATCTACACCGCTATCTGTATGCACATGGTAATATCAGCAACGCTACCAGTATAAACATGGAAATATCTGCACCGCTGTCTGTATGAACATGGAAATATCTACACAGCTATCTGTATGAACATGGAAATATCTTCACCGCCATCAGTATGAACATGGAAATATCTACACAGCTATCTGTATGAACATGGAAATATCTACACCGCTATCTGTATGAACATGGAAATACCTACACCGCTATCTGTATGAACATGGAAATATCTACACCGCTATCTGTGGAAACATGCATACATCTTCACCGCTATCTGTATAAACATGGAAATATCTACACCGCTATCTGTATGAACATGGAAATATCTACACCGCTATCTGTATGAACACGGAAATATCTACACCGCTATCTGTGTAAACATGCATACATCTTCACCGCTATCTGTATAAACATGGAAATATCTACACCGCTATCTGTATGAACATGGAAATATCTACACCGCTATCTGTTTGAACATGGAAATATCTACACCGCTATCTGCATGAAAATGGAAATATCTACACAGCTATCGGCATATACATGAAAATATCTACACAGCTATCTCTTTACACATGGAAATAACTACACCGCTATCTGTATGAACCTGGAGATATCTTCACCGCCATCTGTATGAACATGGATACATCTACACAGACATCTGGATGAGCATGGAAATATCTACACCGATATCTGTATGAACATGGAAATATCTACACCGCTATATGTATAAACATGGAAATATCTACACCGCTATCTGTATGAACATGGATATATCTACACAGCCATCTGGATGAACATGGAAATATCTATGCCGCTATCGGTATGAACATGGAAATAGCTACACCGCTATCTGTATGAACATGGATATATCTACACAGCCATCTGGATGAACATGGAAATATCTACACCGCTATCTGTATGAACATGGAAATATCTACACCGCTATCTGTATGAACACGGAAATATCTACACCGCTATCTGTGTAAACATGCATACATCTTCACCGCTATCTGTATAAACATGGAAATATCTACACCGCTATCTGTTTGAACATGGAAATATCTAAACCGCTATCTGCATGAAAATGGAAATATCTACACAACTATCTGCATATACATGGAAGTATCTGCACAGCTATCTCTTTACACATGGAAATAACTACACCGCTATCTGTATGAACATGGAAATATCTGCACGGCCATCTGTATGAACATATAAATATCTACACAGCCATCTGTATTAAGGTGGAGATATCTACACCGCTATCTGTATAAACATGGAAATATCTACACCGCTATCTGCATAAACATGGAAATATCTACACCGCTATCTGTATAAAGATGGAAATATCTACACCGCTACCTGTAAAAACATGGAAATATCAGCACCGCTATCTGTATGAACATGGAAATATCAGCCCCTCTATCTGTATGAATATGGAAATATCTACACCACACTCTGTATGAACATGGAAATATCTACACCGCTATCTGTATGAACATGGAATTATCTTCTCCGCCATCTGTATGAACATGGATATCTCTACACAGCCATCTGGATGAACATGGAAATATCTACGCCGCTATCGGTATGAACATGGAAATAGCTACACCGCTATCTGTATGAACATGGAAATATCTGCACCGCCATCAGTATGAACATGGAAATAGCTACACCACTATCTGTATAAACATGGAAATATCTACACCGCTACCTGTATAAACATGGAAATATCAGCACCGCTATCGGTATGAACATGGAAATATCTACACTGCTATCTGTATGAACATGGAAATATCTACACCGCTATCTCTATGAACATGCAAATATCTTCACTGTCATCTGTATGAACATGGATATATATACACAGCCATCTGTATGAACATGGAAATATCTACACCGCTATCTGTATGAACATGGAAACATCTACACCGATATCTGTATGAACATGGAAATATCTTCACCGCCATCTGTATGAACATGGATATGTCTACACAGCCATCTGGATTAACATGGAAATATCTACACCGTGATCTGTATGAACATGGAAATATCTACACCGCTATCTGTGTAAACATGCATACATCTTCACCGCTATATGTAAAAACATGGAAATATCTACACCTCTATCTGTATGAACATGGAAATATCTACACCGCTATCTGTTTGAACATGGAAATATCTAAAGCGCTATCTGCATGAAAATAGAAATATCCACACAGCTATCTGCATATACATGGAAATATCTACAAAGCTATCTCTATACACTTGGAAATAACTACACCGCTATCTCTATAAACATGGAAATATCTACACCGCCATCTGTATGAACATGGAAATAACTGCACCGCCATCTGTATGAACATATAAATATCTACACTGCCATCTGTATTAAGATGGAGATATCTTCACCGCTATCTGTATAAACTTGGAAATATCAGCACCGCTATCTGTATGAACATGGAAATATCTACACCGCTATCTCTATGAACATGGAAATATCTACACCGCTATCTGTATGAACATGGAAATAGCTACACCGCTATCTGTATGAGCATGGAAATATCTACACCACTATCTGTATGAACATGGAAATATCTACACCGCTATCTGTATGAACATGGATATATCTACACAGCCATCTGGATGAACATGGAAATATCTACACCGCCATCTGCATGAACATGGAAATATCTACACCTCTATCTGTGTAAACATGCATACATCTTCACTGCAATCTGTATAAGCATGGAAATATATACGCTGCTATCTGTATGAAGATGGAAATATCTACACCACTATCTGTTTGAACATGGAAATATCTAAACCGCTATCAGCATGGAAATGGGAATATCTACACAGCTATCTGCATATTCTTTGAAATATCTACACAGCTATCTCTTTACACCTGGAAATAACTACACCGCTATCTGTATGAACATGGAAATATCTTCACCGCCATCTGTATGAACATGGATATATCTACACAGCCTTCTGGATGAACATGGAAATATCTACACCGCTATCTGTATGAACATGGAAATAGCTTGACCGCTATCTGTATAAACCTGGAAATATCTACACCGCTATCTGTATAGACATGGAAATATCTACACTGCTACCTGTATAAACATGGAAATATCAGCACCGCTATCTGTATGAACATGGAAATATCTACACCGCTATCTGTACGAACATGAAAATATCTACACCGCTATCTGTATGAACATGGATATATCTACACAGCCATCTGGATGAACATGGAAATATCTACACCGCTATCTGTATAAACATGGAAATATCTACACCGCTACCTGTATAAACATGGAAATATCAGCACCGCAATCAGAATGAACATGGATATATCTACACCGTTATCTGTACGAACATGGAAATATCTACACCGCTATCTGTATGAACACGGAAATAGCTACACCGCTATCTGTATGAACATGGAAATATCCACACCACTATCTGTATAAACATATAAATATTTACACCGCTATCTGTATAAACATGGAAGTATCTACACCGCTACCTGTATAAACATGGAAATATCAGCACCGCTGTCTCTATGAACATGGAAATATCTACACCGCTCTCTGTATGAACATGGAAATATCTACACCGCTATTTGTATGAACATGGAAATATCTACAAAGCTATCTGAATGAACATGGAAATATGTACACCGCTATCTGTTTGAACATGTAAATATCTACACCGCTATCTGCATGAAAGTGAAAATATCTACAAAGCTATCTGCATATACATGGAAATATCTACACAGGTATCTACACATGGAAATAACTACTCCGCTATATCTATAAACATACAAATATCTACACCGCCATCTGTATGAACATGGAAATATCTGCACTGCCATCTGTATGAACATAAAATATCTACACCGCCATCTGTATTAAGAAGGAAATATCTAAACCGCTATCTGTATAAACATGGAAATATCTACAACGCTGCCTGTATAAAGATGGAAATATCAGCACTGCTATCAGCATGAACATGGAAATATCTACAACGCTATCTGTATGAACATGGAAATATCAGCCCCTCTATCTGTATGAATATGGAAATATCTACACCACTCTCTGTATGAACAAGGAAATATCTACACCGCTATGTGTATGAACATCGAATTATCTTCACCGCCATCTGTATGAACATGGATAAGTCTACGCAGCCATCTGGATGAACATGGAAATAACTACGCCGCTATCGGTATGAACATGGAAATAGCTACACCGCTATCTCTATGAACATGGAAATATCTGCACCGCCATCTATATGTACATATAAATATCTACTCCGCCATCTGTATTAAGAAGTAGATATCTACACCGCTATCTGTATAAACATGGAAATATCTACACCGCTATCTGTATAAACATGGAAATATCTACACCGCTATCTGTATAAACATGGAAATATCAGCACCACTATCAGTATGAACATGGAAATATCTGCACCGCTATCTGTATGAACATTTAAATATCTACACCGCTATCTTTATGAACATGGAAATATCTTCACCGCCATCAGTATGAACATGGATATATCTACACAGCCATCTGTATGAACATGGAAATATCTACACCGCTATCTGTATGAACTTGGAAATATCTACACCGCTATCTCTATGAACATGTAAATATCTACACCGCTATCTGTTTGAACATGGAAATATCTAAACCGCTATCTGCATGAAAATGGAAATATCTACACAGCTATCTGCATATACATGGAAATATCTACACAGCTATCTCTTTACACATGGAAATAACTACACCGCTATCTCTATGAACATGGAAATATCTTCACCGCCATCTGTATGAACATGGATATATCTACACAGCCATCTGGATGAGCATGGAAATATCTACACCGCTATCTGTATGAACATGGAAATATATACACCGCTATCTGTGTAAACATACATACATCTTCATCGCTATCTGTATAAACATGGAAATATCTAAACTGCTATCTGCATGAACATGGAAATATCTACACTGCTATCTGTTTGAACATGGAAATATCTACACCGCTATCTGCATGAAAATGGAAATATCTACACAGCGATCTGCATATACATGGAAATATCTACAAAGCTATCTCTTTACACATGGAAATAACTACAGCGCTATCTCTATAAACATGCAAATATCTACACCGCCATCTGTATGAACATGGAAATATCTGCACCGCCATCTGTATGAAGATATAAATATCTACACCCCCATCTATATTAAGATGGAGATATCTACACTGCTATCTGCATAAACTTGGGAATATCTACACCGCTATAAGTATAAACATGGAAATATCTACACCGCAATCTGTATAAACATGGAAATATCTACACCGCTACCTGTATAAACATGGAAATATCAGCACCGTTATCTGTATGAACATGGAAATATCTACACCGCTATCTGTATGAACATGGATATATCTACACCGCCATCTGGATGAACATGGAAATATCTACAACGCTATCTGTATGAACATGGAAATATCTACACCGCTATCTGTGTAAATATGCATACATCATCACCGCAATCTGTATAAACATGGAAATATCTACACCGCTATCTGTATGAGAATGGAAATATCTACACCGCTATCTGTTTGAACATGGAAATATCTACACCGCTATCTGCATGAAAATGGAAATATCTACAGAGCTATCTGCATATACATGGAAATATCTACACAGCTATATCTTTACACATGGAAATAACTACACCGCTATCTGTATGAACATGGAAATATCTACACTGCCATCTGTATGAACATGGAAATATCTGCACCGCCATCTGTATGAACATATAAATATCTGCACGGTCATCTGTATTAAGATGGAGATATCTACACCGTTATCTGTATAAACATGGAAATATCCACACCGCTATTTGTATAAACATGGAAATATCTACACCGCTATCTGTATAGACATGGAAATATCTGCACCGCTTCCTGCATAAACATGGAAATATCAGCACCGTTATCTGTATGAACATGGAAATATCTACACCGCTATCTCTATGAAGATGGAAATATCTACACCGCTATCTGTATGAACATGGAAATAGCTACACCGCTATCTGTATGAACATGGAAATATCTACACCACTACCTGTTTGAACATGGAAATATCTACACCGCTATCTGTATGAACATGGATATATCTACACAGCCATCTGGATGAACATGGAAATATCTACACCGCTATCTGTATGAACATGGAAATATCTACACCGTTATCTGTGTAAATATGCATACATCTTCAACGCAATCCGTATAAACATGGAAATATCTACACCGCTACCTGTAAAAACATGGAAATATCAGCACCGCTATCTGTATGAACATGGAAATATCAGCTCCTATATCTGTATGAATATGGAAATATCTACACCACACTCTGTATGAACAAGGAAATATCTACACCGCTATGTGTATGAACATGGAATTATCTTCACCGCCATCTGTATGAACATGGATATGTCTACACAGCCATCTGGATGAACATGGAAATATCTACGCCGCTATCGGTATGAACATGGAAATAGCTACACCGCTATCTGTATGAACATGGAAATATCTGCACCGCCATCTGTATGTACATATAAATATCTACTCCGCCATCTGTATTAAGAAGTAGATATCTACACCGCTATATGTATAAACATGGAAATATCTACACCGCTATCTGTATAAACATGGAAATATCTACACCGCTATCTGTATAAACATGGAAATATCAGCACCGCTATCAGTATGAACATGGAAATATCTGCACCGCTATCTGTATGAACATGGAAATATCTACACCGCTATCTGTATGAACATGGAAATATCTACACCGCTATCTGTATGAACACGGAAATATCTACACCGCTATCTGTGAAAACGTGCATACATCTTCACCACTATCTGTATAAACATGGAAATATCTACACCGCTATCTGTATGAACATGGAAATATCTACACCGCTATCTGTTTGAACATGGAAATATCTAAACCGCTATCTGCATGAAACTGGAAATATCTACACAACTATCTGCATATACATGGAAGTATCTACACAGCTATCTCTTTACACATGGAAATAACTACACCGCTATCTGTATGAACATGGAAATATCTGCACAGCCATCTGTATGAACATATAAATAACTACACCGCCATCTGTATTAAGATGGAGATATCAACATCGCTATCTGTATAAAGATGGAAATATCTACACCGCTACCTGTAAAAACATGGAAATATCAGCACCGCTATCTGTATGAACATGGAAATATCAGCCCCTCTATCTGTATGAATATGGAAATATCTACACCACACTCTGTATGAACATGGAAATATCTACACCGCTATCTGTATGAACATGGAATTATCTTCACCGCCATCTGTATGAACATGGATATGTCTACACAGCCATCTGGATAAACATGGAAATATCTACGCCGCTATCGGTATGAACATGGAAATAGCTACACCGCTATCTGTATGAACATGGAAATATCTGCACCGCCATCTGTATGTACATATAAATATCTACTCCACCATCTGTATTAAGAAGGAGATATCTACACCGCTATCAGTATAAACACGGAAATATCTACACCGCTATCTGTATAAACATGGAAATATCTACACCGCTATCTGTATAAACATGGAAATATCAGCACCGCTATCAGTATGAACATGGAAATATCTGCACCGCTATCTGTATGAACATGGAAATATCTACACCGCTATCTGTATGAACATGGAAATATCTTCACCGCCATCAGTATGAACATGGATATATCTACACAGCCGTCTGTATGAACTAGGAAATATCTACACCGCTATCTGTATGAACATGGAAATATCTACACTGCTATCTCTATGAACATGGAAATATCTACACCGCTATCTGTTTGAACATGGAAGTATCTACACCGCTATCTGCATGAAAATGGAAATATCTACACAGCTATCTGCATATACATGGAAATATCAACACAGCTATCTCTTTACACATGGAAATAACTACACCGCTATCTGTATGAACCTGGAAATATCTTCACCGCCATCTGTATGAACATGGATACATCTACACAGCCATCTGGATGAGCATGGAAATATCTACACCGCAATCTGTATGAACATGGAAATATCTACACCGCTATCTGTGTAAACATGCATACACCTTCACCGCTATCTGTATAAACATGGAAATATCTACACTGCTATCTGCATGAACATGGATATATCTACCCAGCCATCTGTATGAACATGGAAATATCTACACCGCTATCTGTATGGACATGGAAATATCTGAACAGCTATCTCTATGAACATGGAAATATCTACACCGCTATCTGTTTGAACATGGAAATATCTAAACCGCTATCTGCATGAAAATGGAAATATCTACACAGCTATCTGCATATACATGGAAATATCTACACAGCTATCTCTTTACACATGGAAATAACTACACCGCTATCTCTATGAACATGGAAATATCTTCACCGCCATCTATATGAACATGGATATATCTACACAGCCATCTGGATGAGCATGGAAATATCTACACCGCTATCTGTATGAACATGGAAATATCTACACCGTTATCTGTGTAAATATGCATACATCTTCAACGCAATCCGTATAAACATGGAAATATCTACAGCGCTACCTGTAAAAACATGGAAATATCAGCACCGCTATCTGTATAAACATGGAAATATCTACACCGCTATCTGTATAAACATGGAAATATCTACACCGCTATCTGTATGCACATGGTAATATCAGCAACGCTACCAGTATAAACATGGAAATATCTGCACCGCTGTCTGTATGAACATGGAAATATCTACACAGCTATCTGTATGAACATGGAAATATCTTCACCGCCATCAGTATGAACATGGAAATATCTACACAGCTATCTGTATGAACATGGAAATATCTACACCGCTATCTGTATGAACATGGAAATACCTACACCGCTATCTGTATGAACATGGAAATATCTACACCGCTATCTGTGGAAACATGCATACATCTTCACCGCTATCTGTATAAACATGGAAATATCTACACCGCTATCTGTATGAACATGGAAATATCTACACCGCTATCTGTATGAACACGGAAATATCTACACCGCTATCTGTGTAAACATGCATACATCTTCACCGCTATCTGTATAAACATGGAAATATCTACACCGCTATCTGTATGAACATGGAAATATCTACACCGCTATCTGTTTGAACATGGAAATATCTACACCGCTATCTGCATGAAAATGGAAATATCTACACAGCTATCGGCATATACATGAAAATATCTACACAGCTATCTCTTTACACATGGAAATAACTACACCGCTATCTGTATGAACCTGGAGATATCTTCACCGCCATCTGTATGAACATGGATACA
Organism: Gorilla gorilla gorilla; assembly: GCF_029281585.2. Taxonomy (NCBI): domain Eukaryota; kingdom Metazoa; phylum Chordata; class Mammalia; order Primates; family Hominidae; genus Gorilla; species Gorilla gorilla. The sequence goes on from NC_073224.2 coordinate 4,674,309, forward strand.
TCTACACAGACATCTGGATGAGCATGGAAATATCTACACCGATATCTGTATGAACATGGAAATATCTACACCGCTATATGTATAAACATGGAAATATCTACACCGCTATCTGTATGAACATGGATATATCTACACAGCCATCTGGATGAACATGGAAATATCTATGCCGCTATCGGTATGAACATGGAAATAGCTACACCGCTATCTGTATGAACATGGATATATCTACACAGCCATCTGGATGAACATGGAAATATCTACACCGCTATCTGTATGAACATGGAAATATCTACACCGCTATCTGTATGAACACGGAAATATCTACACCGCTATCTGTGTAAACATGCATACATCTTCACCGCTATCTGTATAAACATGGAAATATCTACACCGCTATCTGTTTGAACATGGAAATATCTAAACCGCTATCTGCATGAAAATGGAAATATCTACACAACTATCTGCATATACATGGAAGTATCTGCACAGCTATCTCTTTACACATGGAAATAACTACACCGCTATCTGTATGAACATGGAAATATCTGCACGGCCATCTGTATGAACATATAAATATCTACACAGCCATCTGTATTAAGGTGGAGATATCTACACCGCTATCTGTATAAACATGGAAATATCTACACCGCTATCTGCATAAACATGGAAATATCTACACCGCTATCTGTATAAAGATGGAAATATCTACACCGCTACCTGTAAAAACATGGAAATATCAGCACCGCTATCTGTATGAACATGGAAATATCAGCCCCTCTATCTGTATGAATATGGAAATATCTACACCACACTCTGTATGAACATGGAAATATCTACACCGCTATCTGTATGAACATGGAATTATCTTCTCCGCCATCTGTATGAACATGGATATCTCTACACAGCCATCTGGATGAACATGGAAATATCTACGCCGCTATCGGTATGAACATGGAAATAGCTACACCGCTATCTGTATGAACATGGAAATATCTGCACCGCCATCAGTATGAACATGGAAATAGCTACACCACTATCTGTATAAACATGGAAATATCTACACCGCTACCTGTATAAACATGGAAATATCAGCACCGCTATCGGTATGAACATGGAAATATCTACACTGCTATCTGTATGAACATGGAAATATCTACACCGCTATCTCTATGAACATGCAAATATCTTCACTGTCATCTGTATGAACATGGATATATATACACAGCCATCTGTATGAACATGGAAATATCTACACCGCTATCTGTATGAACATGGAAACATCTACACCGATATCTGTATGAACATGGAAATATCTTCACCGCCATCTGTATGAACATGGATATGTCTACACAGCCATCTGGATTAACATGGAAATATCTACACCGTGATCTGTATGAACATGGAAATATCTACACCGCTATCTGTGTAAACATGCATACATCTTCACCGCTATATGTAAAAACATGGAAATATCTACACCTCTATCTGTATGAACATGGAAATATCTACACCGCTATCTGTTTGAACATGGAAATATCTAAAGCGCTATCTGCATGAAAATAGAAATATCCACACAGCTATCTGCATATACATGGAAATATCTACAAAGCTATCTCTATACACTTGGAAATAACTACACCGCTATCTCTATAAACATGGAAATATCTACACCGCCATCTGTATGAACATGGAAATAACTGCACCGCCATCTGTATGAACATATAAATATCTACACTGCCATCTGTATTAAGATGGAGATATCTTCACCGCTATCTGTATAAACTTGGAAATATCAGCACCGCTATCTGTATGAACATGGAAATATCTACACCGCTATCTCTATGAACATGGAAATATCTACACCGCTATCTGTATGAACATGGAAATAGCTACACCGCTATCTGTATGAGCATGGAAATATCTACACCACTATCTGTATGAACATGGAAATATCTACACCGCTATCTGTATGAACATGGATATATCTACACAGCCATCTGGATGAACATGGAAATATCTACACCGCCATCTGCATGAACATGGAAATATCTACACCTCTATCTGTGTAAACATGCATACATCTTCACTGCAATCTGTATAAGCATGGAAATATATACGCTGCTATCTGTATGAAGATGGAAATATCTACACCACTATCTGTTTGAACATGGAAATATCTAAACCGCTATCAGCATGGAAATGGGAATATCTACACAGCTATCTGCATATTCTTTGAAATATCTACACAGCTATCTCTTTACACCTGGAAATAACTACACCGCTATCTGTATGAACATGGAAATATCTTCACCGCCATCTGTATGAACATGGATATATCTACACAGCCTTCTGGATGAACATGGAAATATCTACACCGCTATCTGTATGAACATGGAAATAGCTTGACCGCTATCTGTATAAACCTGGAAATATCTACACCGCTATCTGTATAGACATGGAAATATCTACACTGCTACCTGTATAAACATGGAAATATCAGCACCGCTATCTGTATGAACATGGAAATATCTACACCGCTATCTGTACGAACATGAAAATATCTACACCGCTATCTGTATGAACATGGATATATCTACACAGCCATCTGGATGAACATGGAAATATCTACACCGCTATCTGTATAAACATGGAAATATCTACACCGCTACCTGTATAAACATGGAAATATCAGCACCGCAATCAGAATGAACATGGATATATCTACACCGTTATCTGTACGAACATGGAAATATCTACACCGCTATCTGTATGAACACGGAAATAGCTACACCGCTATCTGTATGAACATGGAAATATCCACACCACTATCTGTATAAACATATAAATATTTACACCGCTATCTGTATAAACATGGAAGTATCTACACCGCTACCTGTATAAACATGGAAATATCAGCACCGCTGTCTCTATGAACATGGAAATATCTACACCGCTCTCTGTATGAACATGGAAATATCTACACCGCTATTTGTATGAACATGGAAATATCTACAAAGCTATCTGAATGAACATGGAAATATGTACACCGCTATCTGTTTGAACATGTAAATATCTACACCGCTATCTGCATGAAAGTGAAAATATCTACAAAGCTATCTGCATATACATGGAAATATCTACACAGGTATCTACACATGGAAATAACTACTCCGCTATATCTATAAACATACAAATATCTACACCGCCATCTGTATGAACATGGAAATATCTGCACTGCCATCTGTATGAACATAAAATATCTACACCGCCATCTGTATTAAGAAGGAAATATCTAAACCGCTATCTGTATAAACATGGAAATATCTACACCGCTGCCTGTATAAAGATGGAAATATCAGCACTGCTATCAGTATGAACATGGAAATATCTACAACGCTATCTGTATGAACATGGAAATATCAGCCCCTCTATCTGTATGAATATGGAAATATCTACACCACTCTCTGTATGAACAAGGAAATATCTACACCGCTATGTGTATGAACATCGAATTATCTTCACCGCCATCTGTATGAACATGGATAAGTCTACGCAGCCATCTGGATGAACATGGAAATAACTACGCCGCTATCGGTATGAACATGGAAATAGCTACACCGCTATCTCTATGAACATGGAAATATCTGCACCGCCATCTATATGTACATATAAATATCTACTCCGCCATCTGTATTAAGAAGTAGATATCTACACCGCTATCTGTATAAACATGGAAATATCTACACCGCTATCTGTATAAACATGGAAATATCTACACCGCTATCTGTATAAACATGGAAATATCAGCACCACTATCAGTATGAACATGGAAATATCTGCACCGCTATCTGTATGAACATTTAAATATCTACACCGCTATCTTTATGAACATGGAAATATCTTCACCGCCATCAGTATGAACATGGATATATCTACACAGCCATCTGTATGAACATGGAAATATCTACACCGCTATCTGTATGAACTTGGAAATATCTACACCGCTATCTCTATGAACATGTAAATATCTACACCGCTATCTGTTTGAACATGGAAATATCTAAACCGCTATCTGCATGAAAATGGAAATATCTACACAGCTATCTGCATATACATGGAAATATCTACAAAGCTATCTCTTTACACATGGAAATAACTACACCGCTATCTCTATGAACATGGAAATATCTTCACCGCCATCTGTATGAACATGGATATATCTACACAGCCATCTGGATGAGCATGGAAATATCTACACCGCTATCTGTATGAACATGGAAATATATACACCGCTATCTGTGTAAACATACATACATCTTCATCGCTATCTGTATAAACATGGAAATATCTAAACTGCTATCTGCATGAACATGGAAATATCTACACTGCTATCTGTTTGAACATGGAAATATCTACACCGCTATCTGCATGAAAATGGAAATATCTACACAGCGATCTGCATATACATGGAAATATCTACAAAGCTATCTCTTTACACATGGAAATAACTACAGCGCTATCTCTATAAACATGCAAATATCTACACCGCCATCTGTATGAACATGGAAATATCTGCACCGCCATCTGTATGAAGATATAAATATCTACACCCCCATCTATATTAAGATGGAGATATCTACACTGCTATCTGCATAAACTTGGGAATATCTACACCGCTATAAGTATAAACATGGAAATATCTACACCGCAATCTGTATAAACATGGAAATATCTACACCGCTACCTGTATAAACATGGAAATATCAGCACCGTTATCTGTATGAACATGGAAATATCTACACCGCTATCTGTATGAACATGGATATATCTACACCGCCATCTGGATGAACATGGAAATATCTACAACGCTATCTGTATGAACATGGAAATATCTACACCGCTATCTGTGTAAATATGCATACATCATCACCGCAATCTGTATAAACATGGAAATATCTACACCGCTATCTGTATGAGAATGGAAATATCTACACCGCTATCTGTTTGAACATGGAAATATCTACACCGCTATCTGCATGAAAATGGAAATATCTACAGAGCTATCTGCATATACATGGAAATATCTACACAGCTATATCTTTACACATGGAAATAACTACACCGCTATCTGTATGAACATGGAAATATCTACACTGCCATCTGTATGAACATGGAAATATCTGCACCGCCATCTGTATGAACATATAAATATCTGCACGGTCATCTGTATTAAGATGGAGATATCTACACCGTTATCTGTATAAACATGGAAATATCCACACCGCTATTTGTATAAACATGGAAATATCTACACCGCTATCTGTATAGACATGGAAATATCTGCACCGCTTCCTGCATAAACATGGAAATATCAGCACCGTTATCTGTATGAACATGGAAATATCTACACCGCTATCTCTATGAAGATGGAAATATCTACACCGCTATCTGTATGAACATGGAAATAGCTACACCGCTATCTGTATGAACATGGAAATATCTACACCACTACCTGTTTGAACATGGAAATATCTACACCGCTATCTGTATGAACATGGATATATCTACACAGCCATCTGGATGAACATGGAAATATCTACACCGCTATCTGTATGAACATGGAAATATCTACACCGTTATCTGTGTAAATATGCATACATCTTCAACGCAATCCGTATAAACATGGAAATATCTACACCGCTACCTGTAAAAACATGGAAATATCAGCACCGCTATCTGTATGAACATGGAAATATCAGCTCCTATATCTGTATGAATATGGAAATATCTACACCACACTCTGTATGAACAAGGAAATATCTACACCGCTATGTGTATGAACATGGAATTATCTTCACCGCCATCTGTATGAACATGGATATGTCTACAGAGCCATCTGGATGAACATGGAAATATCTACGCCGCTATCGGTATGAACATGGAAATAGCTACACCGCTATCTGTATGAACATGGAAATATCTGCACCGCCATCTGTATGTACATATAAATATCTACTCCGCCATCTGTATTAAGAAGTAGATATCTACACCGCTATATGTATAAACATGGAAATATCTACACCGCTATCTGTATAAACATGGAAATATCTACACCGCTATCTGTATAAACATGGAAATATCAGCACCGCTATCAGTATGAACATGGAAATATCTGCACCGCTATCTGTATGAACATGGAAATATCTACACCGCTATCTGTATGAACATGGAAATATCTACACCGCTATCTGTATGAACACGGAAATATCTACACCGCTATCTGTGAAAACGTGCATACATCTTCACCACTATCTGTATAAACATGGAAATATCTACACCGCTATCTGTATGAACATGGAAATATCTACACCGCTATCTGTTTGAACATGGAAATATCTAAACCGCTATCTGCATGAAACTGGAAATATCTACACAACTATCTGCATATACATGGAAGTATCTACACAGCTATCTCTTTACACATGGAAATAACTACACCGCTATCTGTATGAACATGCAAATATCTGCACAGCCATCTGTATGAACATATAAATAACTACACCGCCATCTGTATTAAGATGGAGATATCAACATCGCTATCTGTATAAAGATGGAAATATCTACACCGCTACCTGTAAAAACATGGAAATATCAGCACCGCTATCTGTATGAACATGGAAATATCAGCCCCTCTATCTGTATGAATATGGAAATATCTACACCACACTCTGTATGAACATGGAAATATCTACACCGCTATCTGTATGAACATGGAATTATCTTCACCGCCATCTGTATGAACATGGATATGTCTACACAGCCATCTGGATAAACATGGAAATATCTACGCCGCTATCGGTATGAACATGGAAATAGCTACACCGCTATCTGTATGAACATGGAAATATCTGCACCGCCATCTGTATGTACATATAAATATCTACTCCACCATCTGTATTAAGAAGGAGATATCTACACCGCTATCAGTATAAACACGGAAATATCTACACCGCTATCTGTATAAACATGGAAATATCTACACCGCTATCTGTATAAACATGGAAATATCAGCACCGCTATCAGTATGAACATGGAAATATCTGCACCGCTATCTGTATGAACATGGAAATATCTACACCGCTATCTGTATGAACATGGAAATATCTTCACCGCCATCAGTATGAACATGGATATATCTACACAGCCGTCTGTATGAACTAGGAAATATCTACACCGCTATCTGTATGAACATGGAAATATCTACACTGCTATCTCTATGAACATGGAAATATCTACACCGCTATCTGTTTGAACATGGAAGTATCTACACCGCTATCTGCATGAAAATGGAAATATCTACACAGCTATCTGCATATACATGGAAATATCAACACAGCTATCTCTTTACACATGGAAATAACTACACCGCTATCTGTATGAACCTGGAAATATCTTCACCGCCATCTGTATGAACATGGATACATCTACACAGCCATCTGGATGAGCATGGAAATATCTACACCGCAATCTGTATGAACATGGAAATATCTACACCGCTATCTGTGTAAACATGCATACACCTTCACCGCTATCTGTATAAACATGGAAATATCTACACTGCTATCTGCATGAACATGGATATATCTACCCAGCCATCTGTATGAACATGGAAATATCTACACCGCTATCTGTATGGACATGGAAATATCTGAACAGCTATCTCTATGAACATGGAAATATCTACACCGCTATCTGTTTGAACATGGAAATATCTAAACCGCTATCTGCATGAAAATGGAAATATCTACACAGCTATCTGCATATACATGGAAATATCTACACAGCTATCTCTTTACACATGGAAATAACTACACCGCTATCTCTATGAACATGGAAATATCTTCACCGCCATCTATATGAACATGGATATATCTACACAGCCATCTGGATGAGCATGGAAATATCTACACCGCTATCTGTATGAACATGGAAATATCTACACCGTTATCTGTGTAAATATGCATACATCTTCAACGCAATCCGTATAAACATGGAAATATCTACAGCGCTACCTGTAAAAACATGGAAATATCAGCACCGCTATCTGTATGAACATGGAAATATCAGCTCCTATATCTGTATGAATATGGAAATATCTACACCACACTCTGTATGAACAAGGAAATATCTACACCGCTATGTGTATGAACATGGAATTATCTTCACCGCCATCTGTATGAACATGGATAAGTCTACGCAGCCATCTGGATGAACATGGAAATATCTACGCCGCTATCGGTATGAACATGGAAATAGCTACACCGCTATCTGTATGAACATGGAAATATCTGCACCGCCATCTGTATGTACATATAAATATCTACTCCGCAATCTGTATTAAGAAGTAGATATCTACACCGCTATCTGTATAAACATGGAAATATCTACACCGCTATCTGTATAAACATGGAAATATCTACAACGCTATCTGTATAAACATGGAAATATCAGCACCACTATCAGTATGAACATGGAAATATCTGCACCGCTATCTGTATGAACATTTAAATATCTACACCGCTATCTTTATGAACATGGAAATATCTTCACCGCCATCAGTATGAACATGGATATATCTACACAGCCATCTGTATGAACATGGAAATATCTACACCGCTATCTGTATGAACATGGAAATAGCTACACCGCTATCTGTTTGAACATGGAAATATCTAAACCGCTATCTGCATGAAAAGGGAAATATCTACACAGCTATCTGCATATACATGGAAATATCTACACAGCTATCTCTTTACACATGGAAATAACTACACCGCTATCTCTATGAACATGGAAATATCTTCACCGCCATCTGTATGAACATGGATATATCTACACAGCCATCTGGATGAGCATGGAAATATCTACACCGCTATCTGTATGAACATGGAAATATCTACACCGCTATCTGTGTAAACATACATACATCTTCACCGCTATCTGTATAAACATGGAAATATCTACACTGCTATCTGCATGTACATGGAAATATCTACACTGCTATCTGTTTGAACATGGAAATATCTACACCGCGATCTGCATGAAAATGGAAATATCTACACAGCGATCTGCATATACATGGAAATATCTACAAAGCTGTATCTTTACACATGGAAACAACTACAGCGCTATCTCTATAAACATGCAAATATCTACACCGCCATCTGTATGAACATGGAAATATCTGCACCGCCATCTGTATGAAGATATAAATATCTACACCCCCATCTATATTAAGATGGAGATATCTACACCGCTATCTGCATAAACTTGGAAATATCTACACCGCTATATGTATAAACATGGAAATATCTACACCGCAATCTGTATAAACATGGAAATATCTACACCGCTATCTGTATAAACATGGAAATATCAGCACCGTTATCTGTATGAACATGGAAATATCTACACCGTTATCTCTATGAAGATGGAAATATATACACCGCAATCTGTATGAACATGGAAATAGCTACACCGCTATCTGTATGAACATGGAAATATCTACACCACTACCTGTATGAACATGGAAATATCTACACCGCTATCTGTATGAACATGGATATATCTACAGAGCCATCTGGATGAACATGGAAATATCTACAACGCTATCTGTATGAACATGGAAATATCTACACCGCTATCTGTGTAAATATGCATACATCATCACCGCAATCTGTATAAACATGGAAATATCTACACCGCTATCTGTATGAACATGGAAATATCTACACCGCTATCTGTTTGAACATGGAAATATCTACACCGCTATCTGCATGAAAATGGAAATATCTACAGAGCTATCTGCATATACATGGAAATATCTACACAGCTATATCTTTACACATGGAAATAACTACAACGCTATCTGTATGAACATGGAAATATCTACACTGCCATCTGTATGAACATGGAAATATCTGCAGCGCCATCTGTATGAACATATGAATATCTACACGGTCATCTGTATTAAGATGGAGATATCTACACCGTTATCTGTATAAACATGGAAATATCTACACCGCTATCTGTATAAACATGGAAATATCTACACCGCTATCTGTATAAACATGGAAATATCTACCCCGCTACCTGTAGAAACATGGAAATATCAGCACCGCTATCTGTATGAACACGGAATTATCAGCCCCTCTATCTGTATGAACATGGAAATATCTACACCGCTATCTGTATGAACATGGAAATATCTACACCGCTATCCGTATGAACATGGAAATATCTTCACCGCCATCTGTATGAACATGGATATATCTACACAGCCATCTGGATGAACATGGAAATATCTACAACGCTATCTGTATGAATATGGAAATAGCTACACCGCTATCTGTATAAACATGGAAATATCTATCCCGCTACCTGTATAAGCATGGAAATATCAGCACCGCTATCCGTATGAACATGGAAATATCTACACCGCTATCTGTATGAACATGGAAATATCTACACCACTATCTCTATGAACATGGAAATATCTTCACCGTCATCTGTATGAACATGGATATACATACACAGCCATCTGTATGAACATGGAAATATCTACACCGCTATCTGTATGAACATGGAAATATCTACACCGCTATCTGTATGAACATGGAAATATCTTCACCGCCATCTGTATGAACATGGATATGTCTACACAGCCATCTGGATTAACATGGAAATATCTACACCGCGATCTGTATGAACATGGAAATATCTACACCGCTATCTGTGTAAACATGCAAACATCTTCATCGCTATCTGTATAAACATGGAAATATCTACACCGCTATCTGTATGAATATGGAAATATCTACACCGCTATCTGTTTGAACATGGAAATATCTAAACCGCTATCTGCATGAAAACAGAAATATCTACACAGCTATCTGCATATACATGGAAATATCTACAAAGCTATCTCTATACACTTGGAAATAACTACACCGCTATCTCTATAAACAAGGAAATATCTACACCGCCATCTGTATGAACATGGAAATAACTGCACCGCCATCTGTATGAACATATAAATATCTATACCGCCATCTGTATTAAGATGGAGATATCTTCACCGCTATCTGTATAAACTTGGAAATATCAGCACCGCTATCTGTATGAACATGGAAATATCTACACCGCTATCTCTATGAACATGGAAATATCTACACCGCTATCTGTATGAAAATGGAATTAGCAACACCGCTATCTGTATGAGCATGGAAATATCTACACCACTATCTGTATGAACATGGAAATATCTACACCGCTATCTGTATGAACATGGATATATCTACACAGCCATCTGGATGAACATGGAAATATCTACACCGCTATCTACATGAACTTGGAAATATCAACTCCGCTATCTGTGTAAACATGCATATATCTTCACTACAATCTGTATAAGCATGGAAATATCTACTCCGCTATCTGTATGAACATGGAAATATCTACACCGCTATCTGTTTGAACATGGAAATATCTTAACCGCTATCAGCATGAAAATGGAAATATCTACACAGCTATCTGCATATTCTTTGAAATATCTACACAGCTATCTCTTTACACCTGAAAATAACTACACCGCTATCTGTATGAACATGGAAATATCTTCACCACCATCAGTATGAACATGGATATATATACACAGCCATCTGGATGAACATGGAAATATCTACACCGCTATCTGTATGAACATGGAAATATCTACACCGCAATCTGTGTAAACATGCATACATCTTCACCAATATCTGTATAAACCTGGAAATATATACACCGCTATCTGTATAAACATGAAAATATCTACACGGCTACCTTTATAAACATGGAAATATCAGCACCGCTATCTGTATGAACACGGAAATATCAGTACCGCTATCTGTACGAACATGGAAATATCTACACCGCTATCTGCACAAACATGGAAATATCTACACCGCTATCTGTACGAACATGGAAATATCTACACCGCTATCTGTATGAACATGGAAATATCTACACCACTATCTCTATGAACATGGAAATATCTACACCGCTATCTGTATGAACATGGAAATATGTACACCGCTATCTGTATGAACATGGATATATCTACACTGCTCTCTGGATGAACATGGAAATATACACACCGCCATCTGTGTAAACATGCATACATCTTAACCGCTATCTGTATAAACATGGAAATATCTACACCGCTATCTGTATGAACATGGAAATATCTACACCGCCATCTGTATGAACATGGAAATATCTGCACCGCAATCTGTATGAACATATAAATATCTACACCGCAATCTGTATTAAGATGGAGATATCTACACCGCTATCTGAATTAACATGGAAATATCTACAGCGCTATCTGTATAAACATGGAAATATCTACACCGCTATCTGTATAAACATGGAAATATCTACACCGCTACCAGTATAAACATGGAAATATCAGCACCGCTATCTCTATGAACATGGAAATAACTACACCGCTATCTGTATGAACATGGAAATACCTACACCGCTATTTGTATGAACATGGAAATATCTGCAAAGCTATCTGAATGAACATGGAAATATCTACACCGCTATCTGTTTGAACATGTAAGTATCTACACCGCTATCTGCATGAAAGTGGAAATATCTACAAAGCTATCTGCATATACTTGGAAATATCTACACAGGAATCTCTTTACACATGGAAATAACTACACCGCTATATCTATAAACATGCAAATATCTACACCGCCATCTGTATGAACATGGGAATATCTGCACTGCCATCTGTATGAACATGTAAATATCTACACCGCCATCTGTATTAAGAAGGAAATATCTAAACCGCTATCTGAATAAACATGGAAATATCTACACCGCTGCCTGTATAAACATGGAAATATCAGCACCGCTATCTGTATGAATATGGAAATATCTACACCGCTATCTGTTTGAACATGGAAATATCTAAACCGCTATCTGCATGAAAACAGAAATATCTACACAGCTATCTGCATATACATGGAAATATCTACAAAGCTATCTCTATACACTTGGAAATAACTACACCGCTATCTCTATAAACAAGGAAATATCTACACCGCCATCTGTATGAACATGGAAATAACTGCACCGCCATCTGTATGAACATATAAATATCTACACCGCCATCTGTATTAAGATGGAGATATCTTCACCGCTATCTGTATAAACTTGGAAATATCAGCACCGCTATCTGTATGAACATGGAAATATCTACACCGCTATCTCTATGAACATGGAAATATCTACACCGCTATCTGTATGAAAATGGAATTAGCAACACCGCTATCTGTATGAGCATGGAAATATCTACACCACTATCTGTATGAACATGGAAATATCTACACCGCTATCTGTATGAACATGGATATATCTACACAGCCATCTGGATGAACATGGAAATATCTACACCGCTATCTACATGAACTTGGAAATATCAACTCCGCTATCTGTGTAAACATGCATATATCTTCACTACAATCTGTATAAGCATGGAAATATCTACTCCGCTATCTGTATGAACATGGAAATATCTACACCGCTATCTGTTTGAACATGGAAATATCTTAACCGCTATCAGCATGAAAATGGAAATATCTACACAGCTATCTGCATATTCTTTGAAATATCTACACAGCTATCTCTTTACACCTGAAAATAACTACACCGCTATCTGTATGAACATGGAAATATCTTCACCACCATCAGTATGAACATGGATATATATACACAGCCATCTGGATGAACATGGAAATATCTACACCGCTATCTGTATGAACATGGAAATATCTACACCGCAATCTGTGTAAACATGCATACATCTTCACCAATATCTGTATAAACCTGGAAATATATACACCGCTATCTGTATAAACATGAAAATATCTACACGGCTACCTTTATAAACATGGAAATATCAGCACCGCTATCTGTATGAACACGGAAATATCAGTACCGCTATCTGTACGAACATGGAAATATCTACACCGCTATCTGCACAAACATGGAAATATCTACACCGCTATCTGTACGAACATGGAAATATCTACACCGCTATCTGTATGAACATGGAAATATCTACACCACTATCTCTATGAACATGGAAATATCTACACCGCTATCTGTATGAACATGGAAATATGTACACCGCTATCTGTATGAACATGGATATATCTACACTGCTCTCTGGATGAACATGGAAATATACACACCGCCATCTGTGTAAACATGCATACATCTTAACCGCTATCTGTATAAACATGGAAATATCTACACCGCTATCTGTATGAACATGGAAATATCTACACCGCCATCTGTATGAACATGGAAATATCTGCACCGCAATCTGTATGAACATATAAATATCTACACCGCAATCTGTATTAAGATGGAGATATCTACACCGCTATCTGAATTAACATGGAAATATCTACAGCGCTATCTGTATAAACATGGAAATATCTACACCGCTATCTGTATAAACATGGAAATATCTACACCGCTACCAGTATAAACATGGAAATATCAGCACCGCTATCTCTATGAACATGGAAATAACTACACCGCTATCTGTATGAACATGGAAATACCTACACCGCTATTTGTATGAACATGGAAATATCTGCAAAGCTATCTGAATGAACATGGAAATATCTACACCGCTATCTGTTTGAACATGTAAGTATCTACACCGCTATCTGCATGAAAGTGGAAATATCTACAAAGCTATCTGCATATACTTGGAAATATCTACACAGGAATCTCTTTACACATGGAAATAACTACACCGCTATATCTATAAACATGCAAATATCTACACCGCCATCTGTATGAACATGGGAATATCTGCACTGCCATCTGTATGAACATGTAAATATCTACACCGCCATCTGTATTAAGAAGGAAATATCTAAACCGCTATCTGAATAAACATGGAAATATCTACACCGCTGCCTGTATAAACATGGAAATATCAGCACCGCTATCTGTATGAACACGGAAATATCTACACCGCTATCTGAACGTGGAAATATCTACATCGCTATCTGCATGAAAATGGAAATATCTACACTGCTATCTGCATATACATTTAAATATCTACACAGCTATCTCTTTACACATGGAAATAACTAAACCGCTATCTGTATGAACATGGAAATATCTGCACCGCCATCTGTATGAACACGGAAATATCTACACCGTCATCTGTATTAAGATGGAGATATCTACACTGCTATCTGTATAAACATGGAAATATCTACACCGCTATCTGTATAAACATGGAAATATCTACACCGCTATCTGTATAAACATGGAAATATCTAAACGGCTATCTGTATGAACATGGAAATATCTACACCGCTATCTATATGAACATGGAAATATCTACACCTCTATCTGTATGAACATGGAAATACATACACCGCTGTCTGTATGAACATGGAAATAGCTACACCGCTATCTGTATAAACATGGAAATATCTACACCGCTATCTGTTTAAACATGGAAATATCTGCACCGCTATCTCTATAAACATGGAAATATCAGCACCGCAATCAGTAGGAACATGGAAATATCTGCACCGCTATCTGTATGAACATGGAAATATCTACACCGCTATCTGTATGAACATGGAAATATCTTCACCGCCATCAGTATGAACATGGATATATCTACACAGCCATCTGTATGAACATGGAAATATCTTCACCGCTATCTATATAAACATGGAAATATCTACACCGCTATCTGTATGAACATGGAAATATCTACACCGCAATCTGTTTGAACATGGAAATATCTAAACCGCTATCTGCATGAAAATAGAACTATCTACACAGCTATCTGCATATACATGGAAATATCTACAAAGCTATCTCTTTACACATGGAAATAACTGTACCGCTCTCTCTATAAACATGGAAATAACAACACCGCCATCTGTATGAACATGGAAATATCTGCACCGCCATCTGTATGAACATATAAATAGCTACACCGCCATCTGTCGTAAGATGGAGATATCTTCACCGCTATCTGTATAAATTTGGAAATATCTACACCGCTATCTGTATAAACATGGAAATATCTACACCGCTATCTGAATAAACATGGAAATAACTACACCGCTACCTGTATAAACATGGAAATATCAGCACCGCTATCTGTATGAACATGGAAATATCTACACCGCTATCTCTATGAACATGGAAATATCTACACCGCTATCTGTATGAACATGGAAATAGCTACACAGCTATCTGTATGAACATGTTAATATCTACAACACTATCTGAATGAACATGGAAATATCTACACCGCTATCTGTATGAACATGGATATATCTACACTGCTATCTGTTTGAACATGGAAATATCTATGCCGCTATCTGCATGAAAATGGAAATATCTGCACAGCTATCTGCGTAAACATGGAAATATCTACACAGCAATCTCTTTACACATGGAAATAACTACACCGCTATCTGTATGAACATGGATATATTTACACCGCCATCTTTATGAACATGGAAATATCTGCACCGACATCTGTATGAACGTATATATATCTACACGGCCATCTGTATTAAGATGCAGATATCTACACCGCTATCTGTATAAACATGGAAATATCTACACCGCCATCTGTATAAACATGGAAATATCTACACTGCTATCTGTATAAACATGGAAATATCTACAACGCTACCTGTATAAACATGGAAATATCAGCACCGCTATCTGCATGAACATGGAAATATCAGCCCCTCTATCTGTATGAACATGGACATATCTACACCGCTATCTGTATGAACATGGAAATATCTACACCGCTATCTGTTTGAACATGGAAATATCTACACCGCTATCTGTATGAACATGGAGATATCTACACCGCTGTCTGTATGAACATGGAAATATCTACACCGCTATCTGCATGAAAATGGAAATGTCTACACTGCTATCTGCATATACATGGAAATATCTACACAGCTATCTGTTTACACATGGAAATAACTACACCGCTATCTGTTTGAACATGGAAATATCTACACCGCCATCTGTTTGAACATGGAAATATCTGCACAGCCATCTGTATGAACATATAAATATCTACACTGCAATCTGTATTAAGATGGAGACATCTACACCGCTATCTGTACAAACATGGAAATATCTACACCGCTATCTGTATAAACATGGAAATATGTACACCGCCATCTGTATGAACATGGAAATATCTACACCGCTATCTCTATGAACATGGAAATATCTACACCACTATCTGAATGAACATGGAAATATCTACACCGCTATCTGTATGAACATGGATATATCTACACAGCCACCTGGATGAACATGGAAATATCTACACCGCTATCTGCATGAAGATGGAAATATCTACACCGCTATTTGTGTAAACATGCATACATCTTCACCGCAATCTGCATAAACATGGAAATATCTACACCGCTATCTGTATGAACATGGAAATATCTACACCGCTATCCGTTTGAACATGGAAATATCTAAACTGCTATCAGCACGAAAATGGAAATATCTACACCGCTATCTGCATATACATTTAAATATCTACACAGCTATTTCTTTACACATGGAAATAACTACACCGCTATCTGTATGAACATGGAAATATCTTCACCGCCATCTGTATGAACATGGATATATCGACACAGCCTCCTGGATGAACATGGAAATATCTACACCGCTATCTGTATAAACATGGAAATATCTACACCACTATCTGTATGAACATGGAAATACATACACCGCTATCTGTATGAACATGGAAATATCTACACCGCTATCTGTATGAACATGGAAATACATACACCGCTATCTGTATGAACATGGAAATAGCTACACCGCTATCTGTATAAACATGGAAATATCTACACCGCTATCTGTTTAAACATGGAAACATCTACACCGCTATCTGTATAAACATGGAAATATCAGCACCGCTATCAGTATGAACATGGAAATATCTGCACCGCTATCTGTATGAACATGGAAATATCTACACCGCTATCTGTATGAACATGGAAATATCTTCACCGCCATCAGTATGAACATGGATATATCTACACAGCCATCTGTATGAACATGGAAATATCTACACCGCTATCTGTATGAACATGGAAATATCTACACCGCTATCTCTATGAACATGGAAATATCTACACCGCTATCTGTTTGAACATGGAAATATCTAAACCGCTATCTGCATGAAAATGGAAATATCTACACAGCTATCTGCATATTCATGGAAATATCTACACAGCTATCTCTTTACACATGGAAATAACTACTCCGCTATCTGTATGAACATGGAAATATCTTCACCGCCATCTGTATGAACATGGATATATCTACACAGCCATCTGGAGGAGCATGGAAATATCTACACCGCTATCTGTATGAACATGGAAATATATACACCGCTATCTGTGTAAACATGCATACATCTTCACCGCTATCTGTATAATCATGGAAATATCTACACGGCTATCTGCATGAACATGGAAATATCTACACCGCTATCTGTTTGAACGTGGAAATATCTACACCGCTATCTGCATGAAAATGGAAATATCTACACAGCGATCTGCATATACATGGAAATATCTACAAAGCTATCTCTTTACACATGGAAATAACTACAGCGCTATCTCTATAAACATGCAAATATCTACACTGCCATCTGCATGAACATGGATATATCTGCACCGCCATCTGTATGAAGATATAAATATCTACACTCCCATCTACATTAAGATGGAGATATCTACACCGCTATTTGTATAAACTTGGAAATATCTACACCGCTATATGTATAAACATGGAAATATCTACACCGCTATCTGTATAAACATGGAAATATCTACACCGTTATCTGTATGAACATGGAAATATGTACACCGCTATCTCTATGAAGATGGAAATATCTACACCGCTATCTGTACGAACATGGCAATATCTACACCGCTATCTGTATGAACATGGAAATATCTACAACACTATTTGTATGAACATGGGAATGTCTACACCGCTATCTGTATGAACATGGAAATATCTACACCACTATCTGTATGAACACGGAAATATCTACACCGCCAACTGTGTAAACATGCATACATCTTCACCGCTATCTGTACAAACATGGAAATATCTACACCGCTATCTGTATGAACATGGAAATATCTACACCGCTATCTGTTTGAACATGGAAATATCTAAACCGCTATCTGCATGAAAACGGAAATATCTACACAACTATCTGCATACACATGGAAGTATCTACACAGCTATCTCTTTACACATGGAAATAACTACACCGCTATCTGTATGAACATGGAAATATCTGCACGGCCATCTGTATGAACATATAAATTTCTACACCACCATCTGTATTAAGATGGAGATATCTACACCGCTATCTGTATAAACATGGAAATATCTACACCGCTATCTGTATAAACATGGAAATATCTACACCGCTACCTGTAAAAACATGGAAATATCAGCACCGCTATCTGTATGAACATGGAAATATCAGCCCCTCTATCTGTATGAATATGGAAATATCTACACCACACTCTGTATGAACATGGAAATATCTACACCGCTATCTGTATGAACATGGAATTATCTTCACCGCCATCTGTATGAACATGGATATGTCTACACAGCCATCTGGATGAACATGGAAATATCTACACCGCTATCTGTATGAACATGGAAATATCTACAACGCTATCTGTATGAACATGGAAATAACTTCACCGCCATCTGTATGAACATGGATATGTCTACACAGCCATCTAGATGAACATGGAAATATCTACACCGCGATCTGTACGAACATGGAAATATCTACACCGCTATCTGTGTAAACATGCATACATCATCACTGCTATCTGTATAAACATGGAAATATCTACACCGCTGTCTGTATGAACATGGAAATATCTACACCGCTATCTGTTTGAACATGGAAATATCTAAACCGCTATCTGCATGAAAATGGAAATATCTACAGAGCTATCTGCATATACATATAAATATCTACACAGCTATCTCTTTACACATGGAAATAACTACACTGCTATCTGTATGAACATGGAAATATCTACACCGCCATCTGTATGAACATGGAAATATCTGCACCGCCATCTGTATGAACATATAAATAACTACACAGCCATCTGTATTAAGATAGAGATATCTACACCGCTATCTGTATAAACATGGAAATATCTACACCGCTATCTGTATAAACATGGAAATATCTACACAGCTACCTGTATAAACATGGAAATATCTACACCGCTACGTGTATAAAGATGGAAATATCAGCACCGCAATCTGTATGAACATGGAAATATCAGCCCCTCTATCTGTATGAACATGGAAATATCTACACCGCTATCTGTATGAACATGGAAATATCTACACCGCTATCCGCATGAACATGGAAATATCTTCACCGCCATCTGCATGAACATGGATATATCTATACAGCCATCTGGGTGAACATGGAAATATCTACACCGCTATCTGTATGAACATGGAAATAGCTACACCGCTATCTGTATGAATATGGAAATATCTACACCAATATCTGTATGAACATGGAAATATCTACACCGCTATCTGTATGAACATGGAAATATCTTCACCGCCATTTGTATGAACATGGATATATCTACACAGCCATCAGGATGAACATGGAAATATCTACACCGCTATCTGTATGAACATGGAAATAGCTAAACCGCTATCTGTATGAACATGGAAATATCTTCACCGCCATCTGTATGAACATGGATATATCTACACAGCCATCTGGATGAACATGGAAATATCTACACAGCTATCTGTATGAACATGGAAATATATACACCGCTATCTGTATAAACATGCATACATCTTCACCGCTATCTGTATAAACATGGAAATATCTACACCGCTATCTGTATGAACACGGAAATATCTACACCGCTATCTGTTTGAACATGGAAATAACTACACCGCTATCTGCATGAAAATGGAAATATCTACACAGCTATCTGCATATACATGGAAATGTCTACAAAGCTATCTCTTTACACATGGAAATAACTACACCGCTATCTCTATA
Source organism: Gorilla gorilla gorilla (assembly GCF_029281585.2). Lineage (NCBI taxonomy): Eukaryota > Metazoa > Chordata > Mammalia > Primates > Hominidae > Gorilla > Gorilla gorilla. Next base: position 4,695,568 of record NC_073224.2, read on the forward strand.
AACATGGAAATATCTACACCGCCATCTGTATGAACATGGAAATATCTGCACCGCTATCTGTATGAACATGGAAATATCTACACTGCTATCTGTATGAACATGGAAATATCTTCACCGCCATCAGTATGAACATGGATATATCTACACAGCCATTTGTATGAACATGGAAATATCTACACCGCTATCTGTATGAACATGGAAATACCTACACGGCTATCTCTATGAACATGGAAATATCTACACCGCTATCTGTTTGAACATGGAAATATCTAAACCGCTATCTACATGAAAATGGAAATATCTACACAGCTATCTGCATATACATGGAAATATCTACACAGCTATCTCTTTACACATGGAAATAACTACACCGCTATCTGTATGAACATGGAAATATCTACACCGCCATCTGTATGAACATGGATATATCTACACAGCCATCTGGAGGAGCATGGAAATATCTACACCGCTATCTGTATGAACATGGAAATATATACACCGCTATCTGTATGAACTTGGAAATATCTACACCGCTATCTCTATGAACATGTAAATATCTACACCGCTATCTGTTTGAACATGGAAATATCTAAACCGCTATCTGCATGAAAATGGAAATATCTACACAGCTATCTGCATATACATGGAAATATCTACACAGCTATCTCTTTACACATGGAAATAACTACACCGCTATCTCTATGAACATGGAAATATCTTCACCGCCATCTGTATGAACATGGATATATCTACACAGCCATCTGGATGAGCATGGAAATATCTACACCGCTATCTGTATGAACATGGAAATATATACACCGCTATCTGTGTAAACATACATACATCTTCATCGCTATCTGTATAAACATGGAAATATCTAAACTGCTATCTGCATGAACATGGAAATATCTACACTGCTATCTGTTTGAACATGGAAATATCTACACCGCTATCTGCATGAAAATGGAAATATCTACACAGCGATCTGCATATACATGGAAATATCTACAAAGCTATCTCTTTACACATGGAAATAACTACAGCGCTATCTCTATAAACATGCAAATATCTACACCGCCATCTGTATGAACATGGAAATATCTGCACCGCCATCTGTATGAAGATATAAATATCTACACCCCCATCTATATTAAGATGGAGATATCTACACTGCTATCTGCATAAACTTGGAAATATCTACACCGCTATAAGTATAAACATGGAAATATCTACACCGCAATCTGTATAAACATGGAAATATCTACACCGCTACCTGTATAAACATGGAAATATCAGCACCGTTATCTGTATGAACATGGAAATATCTACACCGCTATCTGTATGAACATGGATATATCTACACCGCCATCTGGATGAACATGGAAATATCTACAACGCTATCTGTATGAACATGGAAATATCTACACCGCTATCTGTTTGAACATGGAAATATCTACACCGCTATCTGCATGAAAATGGAAATATCTACAGAGCTATCTGCATATACATGGAAATATCTACACAGCTATATCTTTACACATGGAAATAACTACACCACTATCTGTATGAGCATGGAAATATCTGCAGCGCCATCTGTATGATCATATAAATATCTACACGGTCATCTGTATTAAGATGGAGATACCTACACCGCTATCTGTATAAACATGGAAATATCTACACCGCTATCTGTATAAACATGGAAATATCTACCCCGCTACCTGTAGAAACATGGAAATATAAGCACCGCTAGCTGTATGAACATGGAATTATCAAACCCTCTATCTGTATGAACATGGAAATATCTACACCGCTATCTGTATGAACATGGATATATCTACACTGCTATCCGTATGAACATGGAAATATCTCCACCGCCATCTGTATGAACATGGATATATCTACACAGCCATCTGGATGAACATGGAAATATCTACACCGCTATCTGTATGAACATGGAGATAGCTACACCGCTATCTGTATGAACATGGAAATATCTATCCCGCTACCTGTATAAGCATGGAAATATCAGCACCGCTATCGGTATGAACATGGAAATATCTACACCGCTATCTGTATGAACATGGAAATATCTACACCACTATCTCTATGAACATGGAAATACCTTCACCGTCATCTGTATGAACATGGATATACATACACAGCCATCTGTATGAACATGGAAATATCTACACCGCTATCTGTATGAACATGGAAATATCTACACGGCTATCTGTATGAACAAGGAAATATCTTCACCGCCATCTGTATGAACATGGATATGTCTACACAGCCATCTGGATTAACATGGAAATATCTACACCGCGATCTGTATGAACATGGAAATATGTACACCGCTATCTGTGTAAACATGCAAACAACTTCATCGCTATCTGTATAAACATGGAAATATCTACACCGCTATCTGTATGAACATGGAAATATCTACACCGCTATCTGTTTGAACATGGAAATATCTAAACCGCTATCTGCATGAAAACAGAAATATCTACACAGCTATCTCCATATACATGGAAATATCTACAAAGCTATCTCTATACACTTGGAAATAACTACACCGCTATCTCTATAAACAAGGAAATATCTACACCGCCATCTGTATGAACATGGAAATAACTGCACCGCCATCTGTATGAACATATAAATATCTACACCGCCATCTGTATTAAGATGGAGATATCTTCACCGATATCTGTATAAACTTGGAAATATCAGCATCGCTATCTGTATGAACATGGAAATATCTACACCGCTATCTCTATGAACATGGAAATATCTACACCGCTATCTGTATGAAAATGGAATTAGCAACACCGCTATCTGTATGAGCATGGAAATATCTACACCACTATCTGTATGAACATGGAAATATCTACACCGCTATCTGTATGAACATGGATATATCTACACAGCCATCTGGATGAACATGGAAATATCTACACCGCTATCTACATGAACATGGAAATATCAACTCCGCTATCTGTGTAAACATGCATACATCTTCACTGCAATCTGTATAAGCATGGAAATATCTACACCGCTATCTGTATGAACATGGAAATATCTACACCGCTATCTGTTTGAACATGGAAATATCTAAACCGCTATCAGCATGAAAATGGGAATATCTACACAGCTATCTGCATATTCTTTGAAATATCTACACAGCTATCTCTTTACACATGGAAATAAGTACACCGCTATCTGTATGAACATGGAAATATCTTCACCGCCATCTGTATGAACATGGATATATATACACAGCCATCTGGATGAACATGGAAATATATACACCGCTATCTGTATGAACATGGAAATATCTACACCGCTATCTGTGTAAACATGCATACATCTTCACCGCTATCTGTATAAACCTGGAAATATATACACCGCTATCTGTATAAACATGGAAATATCTACACGGCTACCTGTATAAACATGGAAATATCAGCACCGCTATATGTATGAACATGGAAATATCAGCACCGCTATCTGTACGAACATGGAAATATCTACACCGCTATCTGTACAAACATGGAAACATCTACACCGCTATCTGTATGAACATGGAAATATCTACACCGCTATCTGTGTAATCATGCATACATCTTCACCGCTATCTGTATAAACATGGAAATATCTACACTGCTGTCTCTATAAACATGGAAATATCAACAACGCTATCTGTATAAACATGGAAATATCAACACCGCTATCTGTATAAACATGGAAATATCTACACCGCTATCTCTATAAACATGGAAATATCTACACCGCTATCTGTATAAACATGGAAATATCTACACCGCTATCTGTGTAAACATGGAAATATCTACACCACTATCTGTGTAAACATGGAAATATCTACACCGCTATATGTAAAAACATGGAAATATCTGCACAGCCATCTGTAGGAATATGTAAATATCTACACCGTTATCTCTATACACATGGAATTATCTACACCGCTATCTGTATGAACATGGAAATATCTACACCGCTATCTGTGCAAACATTGAAATATCTGCACCGCTATCTGTGTAAACATGGAGATATCTACACCGCTATCTATATAAACATGGAAATATCCTCACAGCCATCCACATAAACATGGAAATATCTACACTACGCTCTGTATAAACCTGGAAATATCTACACTGATATCTCTATAAACATGGAAACATCTACACCGCTATCTCTATAAACATGGAAATATCCACACCGCTATCTGTGTAAACATGGAAATATCTACACCGCTTTCTGTGTAAACATGGAAATACCTACACCGCTATATCTATAAACATGGAAATATCTACACCGCTACCTGTATAAACATGGAAATATCAGCACCGTTATCTGTATGAACATAGAAATATCTGCACCGCCATCTGTATGAAGATATAAATATCTACACCCACATCTCTATTAAGATGGAGATATCTACACCGCTATCTTCATAAACTTGGAAATATCTACACCGCTATATGTATAAACATGGAAATATCTACACCGCTATCTGTATAGACATGGAAATATCTACACCGCTACCTGTATAAACATGGAAATATCAGCACCGTTATCTGTATGAACATGGAAATATCTACACCGCTATCTGTATGAAGATGGAAATATCTACACCGCTATCTGTATGAACATGGAAATAGCTACACCGCTATCTGTATGAACATGGATATATCTACACAGCCATCTGGATGAACATGGAAATATCTACACCGCTATCTGTATGAACATGGAAATATCTACACCACCACCTGTATGAACATGGAAATATCTACACCGCTATCTGTATGAACATGGAAATATCAGCACCGCTATCAGTATGAACATGGAAATATCTGCACCGCTATCTGTATGAACATGGAAATATCTACACCGCTATCTGTATGAACATGGAAATATCTTCACCGCCATCAGTATGAACATGGATATATCTACACAGCCGTCTGTATGAACTTGGAAATATCTACACCGCTATCTGTATGAACATGGAAATATCTACACCGCTATCTCTATGAACATGGAAATATCTACACCGCTATCTGTTTGAACATGGAAATATCTACACCGCTATCTGCATGAAAATGGAAATATCTACACAGCTATCTGCATATACATGGAAATATCAACACAGCTATCTCTTTACACATGGAAATAACTACACCGCTATCTGTATGAACCTGGAAATATCTTCACCGCCATCTGTATGAACATGGATACATCTACACAGCCATCTGGATGAGCATGGAAATATCTACACCGCAATCTGTATGAACATGGAAATATCTACACCGCTATCTGTGTAAACATGCATACATCTTCACCGCTATCTGTATAAACATGGAAATATCTACACTGCTATCTGCATGAACATGGATATATCTACCCAGCCATCTGTATGAACATGGAAATATCTACACCGCTATCTGTATGGACATGGAAATATCTGCACAGCTATCTCTATGAACATGGAAATATCTACACCGCTATCTGTTTGAACATGGAAATATCTAAACCGCTATCTGCATGAAAATGGAAATATCTACACAGCTATCTGCATATACATGGAAATATCTACACAGCTATCTCTTTACACATGGAAATAACTACACCGCAATCTGTATGAACATGGAAATATCTTCACCGCCATCTATATGAACATGGATATATCTACACAGCCATCTGGATGAGCATGGAAATATCTACTCCGCTATCTCTATGAACATGGAAATATATACACCGCTATATTTGTAAACATGCATACATCTTCACCGCTATCTGTATAAACATGGAAATATCTACACTGCTATCTGCATGAACATGGAAATATCTACACCGCTATCTGTTTGAACATGGAAATATCTACACCGCTATCTGCATGAAAATGGAAATATCTACACAGCTATCTGCATATACATGGAAATATCTACAAAGCTATCTCTTTACACTTGGAAATAACTACAGCGCTATCTCTATAAACATGCAAATATCTACACCGCCATCTGTATGAACATGGAAATATCTGCACCGCCATCTGTAAAAAGATATAAATATCTACACCCCCATCTATATTAAGATGGAGATATCTACACCGCTATCTGTATAAACTTGGAAATATCTACACCGCTATTTGTATAAACATGGAAATATCTACACCGCTATCTGTATAGACATGGAAATATCTGCACCGCTTCCTGTATAAACATGGAAATATCAGCACCGTTATCTGTATGAACATGGAAATATCTACACCGCTATCTCTATGAAGATGGAAATATCTACACCGCTATCTGTATGAACATGGAAATAGCTACACCGCTATCTGTATGAACATGGAAATATCTACACCACTACCTGTTTGAACATGGAAATATCTACACCGCTATCTGTATGAACATGGATATATCTACACAGCCATCTGGATGAACATGGAAATATCTGCACCGCTATCTGTATGAACATGGAAATATCTACACCGTTATCTGTGTAAATATGCATACATCTTCAACGCAATCCGTATAAACATGGAAATATCTACACCGCTACCTGTAAAAACATGGAAATATCAGCACCGCTATCTGTATGAACATGGAAATATCAGCTCCTATATCTGTATGAATATGGAAATATCTACACCACACTCTGTATGAACAAGGAAATATCTACACCGCTATGTGTATGAACATGGAATTATCTTCACCGCCATCTGTATGAACATGGATATGTCTACACAGCCATCTGGATGAACATGGAAATATCTACGCCGCTATCGGTATGAACATGGAAATAGCTACACCGCTATCTGTATGAACATGGAAATATCTGCACCGCCATCTGTATGTACATATAAATATCTACTCCGCCATCTGTATTAAGAAGTAGATATCTACACCGCTATATGTATAAACATGGAAATATCTACACCGCTATCTGTATAAACATGGAAATATCTACACCGCTATCTGTATAAACATGGAAATATCAGCACCGCTATCAGTATGAACATGGAAATATCTGCACTGCTATCTGTATGAACATGGAAATATCTACACCGCTATCTGTATGAACATGGAAATATCTACACCGCTATCTATATGAACACGGAAATATCTACACGGCTATCTGTGAAAACGTGCATACATCTTCACCAGTATCTGTATAAACATGGAAATATCTACACCGCTATCTGTATGAACATGGAAATATCTACACCGCTATCTGTTTGAACATGGAAATATCTAAACCGCTATCTGCATGAAACTGGAAATATCTACACAACTATCTGCATATACATGGAAGTATCTACACAGCTATCTCTTTACACATGGAAATAACTACACCGCTATCTGTATGAACATGGAAATATCTGCACAGCCATCTGTATGAACATATAAATAACTACACCGCCATCTGTATTAAGATGGAGATATCAACATCGCTATCTGTATAAAGATGGAAATATCTACACCGCTACCTGTAAAAACATGGAAATATCAGCACCGCTATCTGTATGAACATGGAAATATCAGCCCCTCTATCTGTATGAATATGGAAATATCTACACCACACTCTGTATGAACATGGAAATATCTACACCGCTATCTGTATGAACATGGAATTATCTTCACCGCCATCTGTATGAACATGGATATGTCTACACAGCCATCTGGATAAACATGGAAATATCTACGCCGCTATCGGTATGAACATGGAAATAGCTACACCGCTATCTGTATGAACATGGAAATATCTGCACCGCCATCTGTATGTACATATAAATATCTACTCCACCATCTGTATTAAGAAGGAGATATCTACACCGCTATCAGTATAAACACGGAAATATCTACACCGCTATCTGTATAAACATGGAAATATCTACACCGCTATCTGTATAAACATGGAAATATCAGCACCGCTATCAGTATGAACATGGAAATATCTGCACCGCTATCTGTATGAACATGGAAATATCTACACTGCTATCTGTATGAACATGGAAATATCTTCACCGCCATCAGTATGAACATGGATATATCTACACAGCCGTCTGTATGAACTAGGAAATATCTACACCGCTATCTGTATGAACATGGAAATATCTACACCGCTATCTCTATGAACATGGAAATATCTACACCGCTATCTGTTTGAACATGGAATTATCTACACCGCTATCTGCATGAAAATGGAAATATCTACACAGCTATCTGCATATACATGGAAATATCAACACAGCTATCTCTTTACACATGGAAATAACTACACCGCTATCTGAATGAACCTGGAAATATCTTCACCGCCATCTGTATGAACATGGATACATCTACACAGCCATCTGGATGAGCATGGAAATATCTACACCGCAATCTGTATGAACATGGAAATATCTACACCGCTATCTGTGTAAACATGCATACATCTTCACCGCTATCTGTATAAACATGGAAATATCTACACTGCTATCTGCATGAACATGGATATATCTACCCAGCCATCTGTATGAACATGGAAATATCTACACCGCTATCTGTATGGACATGGAAATATCTGAACAGCTATCTCTATGAACATGGAAATATCTACACCGCTATCTGTTTGAACATGGAAATATCTAAACCGCTATCTGCATGAAAATGGAAATATCTACACAGCTATCTACATATACATGGAAATATCTACACAGCTATCTCTTTACACATGGAAATAACTACACCGCTATCTCTATGAACATGGAAATATCTTCACCGCCATCTATATGAACATGGATATATCTACACAGCCATCTGGATGAGCATGGAAATATCTACACCGCTATCTGTATGAACATGGAAATATCTACACCGTTATCTGTGTAAATATGCATACATCTTCAACGCAATCCGTATAAACATGGAAATATCTACACCGCTACCTGTAAAAACATGGAAATATCAGCACCGCTATCTGTATGAACATGGAAATATCAGCTCCTATATCTGTATGAATATGGAAATATCTACACCACACTCTGTATGAACAAGGAAATATCTACACCGCTATGTGTATGAACATGGAATTATCTTCACCGCCATCTGTATGAACATGGATATGTCTACACAGCCATCTGGATGAACATGGAAATATCTATGCCGCTATCGGTATGAACATGGAAATAGCTACACCGCTATCTGTATGAACATGGAAATATCTGCACCGCCATCTGTATGTACATATAAATATCTACTCCGCCATCTGTATTAAGAAGTAGATATCTACACCGCTATATGTATAAACATGGAAATATCTACACCGCTATCTGTATAAACATGGAAATATCCTCACCGCTATCTGTATAAACATGGAAATATCAGCACCACTATCAATATGAACATGGAAATATCTGCACCGCTATCTGTATGAGCATGGAAATATCTACACCACTATCTGTATGAACATGGAAATATCTACACCGCTATCTGTATGAACATGGATATATCTAAACAGCTATCTGGATGAACATGGAAATATCTACACCGCCATCTGCATGAACATGGAAATATCTACACCTCTATCTGTGTAAACATGCATACATCTTCACTGCAATCTGTATAAGCATGGAAATATCTACGCTGCTATCTGTATGAAGATGGAAATATCTACACCACTATCTGTTTGAACATGGAAATATCTAAACCGCTATCAGCATGAAAATGGAAATATCTACACAGCTATCTGCATATTCCTTGAAATATCTACACAGCTATCTCTTTACACCTGGAAATAACTACACCGCTATCTGTATGAACATGGAAATATCTTCACCGCCATCTGTATGAACATGGATATATCTACACAGCCATCTGGATGAACATGGAAATATCTACACCGCTATCTGTATGAACATGGAAATATCTACACCACTATCTGTGTAAACATGCATACATCTTCACCGCTATCTGTATAAACCTGGAAATATCTACACCGCAATCTGTATAGACATGGAAATATCTACACTGCTACCTGTATAAACATGGAAATATCAGCACCGCTATCTGTATGAACATGGAAATATCTACACCGCTATCTGTACGAACATGGAAATATCTACACCGCTATCTGTATGAACATGGATATATCTACACAGCCATCTGGATGAACATGGAAATATCTACACTGCTATCTGTATAAACATGGACATATCTACACCGCTACCTGTATAAACATGGAAATATCAGCACCGCTATCTGAATGAACATGGATATATCTACACCGTTATCTGTATGAACATGGAAATATCTACACCGCTATCTGTATGAACACGGAAATATCTACACCGCTATCTGTATGAACATGGAAATATCCACACCGCTATCTGTATAAACATGGAAATATTTACACCGCTATCTGTATAAACATGGAAATATCTACACCGCTACCTGTATAAACATGGAAATATCAGCACCGCTGTCTCTATGAATATGGAAATATCTACACCGATCTCTGTATGAACATGGAAATATCTACACCGCTATTTGTATGAACATGGAAATATCTACAAAGCTATCTGAATGAACATGGAAATATCTACACCGCTATCTGTTTGAACATGTAAATATCTACACCGCTATCTGCATGAAAGTGAAAATATCTACAAAGCTATCTGCACATACATGGAAATATCTACACAGGTATCTACACATGGAAATAACTACACCGGTATATCTATAAACATGCAAATATCTACACCGCCATCTGTATGAACATAAAATATCTACACCGCCATCTGTATTAAGAAGGAAATATCTAAACCGCTATCTGTATAAACATGGAAATATCTACACCGCTGCCTGTATAAAGATGGAAATATCAGCACTGCTATCTGTATGAACATGGAAATATCTACAACGCTATCTGTATGAACATGGATATATCAGCCCCTCTATCTGTATGAATATGGAAATATCTACACCACACTCTGTATGAACAAGGAAATATCTACACCGCTATGTGTATGAACATGGAATTATCTTCACCGCCATCTGTATGAACATGGATAAGTCTACGCAGCCATCTGGATGAACATGGAAATATCTACGCCGCTATCGGTATGAACATGGAAATAGCTACACCGCTATCTGTATGAACATGGAAATATCTGCACCGCCATCTGTATGTACATATAAATATCTACTCCGCAATCTGTATTAAGAAGTAGATATCTACACCGCTATCTGTATAAACATGGAAATATCTACACCGCTATCTGTATAAACATGGAAATATCTACACCGCTATCTGTATAAACATGGAAATATCAGCACCACTATCAGTATGAACATGGAAATATCTGCACCGCTATCTGTATGAACATTTAAATATCTACACCGCTATCTTTATGAACATGGAAATATCTTCACCGCCATCAGTATGAACATGGATATATCTACACAGCCATCTGTATGAACATGGAAATATCTACACCGCTATCTGTATGAACATGGAAATAGCTACACCGCTATCTGTTTGTACATGGAAATATCTAAACCGCTATCTGCATGAAAAGGGAAATATCTACACAGCTATCTGCATATACATGGAAATATCTACACAGCTATCTCTTTACACATGGAAATAACTACACCGCTATCTCTATGAACATGGAAATATCTTCACCGCCATCTGTATGAACATGGATATATCTACACAGCCATCTGGATGAGCATGGAAATATCTACACCGCTATCTGTATGAACATGGAAATATCTACACCGCTATCTGTGTAAACATACATACATCTTCACCGCTATCTGTATAAACATGGAAATATCTACACTGCTATCTGCATGTACATGGAAATATCTACACTGCTATCTGTTTGAACATGGAAATATCTACACCGCGATCTGCATGAAAATGGAAATATCTACACAGCGATCTGCATATACATGGAAATATCTACAAAGCTGTATCTTTACACATGGAAACAACTACAGCGCTATCTCTATAAACATGCAAATATCTACACCGCCATCTGTATGAACATGGAAATATCTGCACCGCCATCTGTATGAAGATATAAATATCTACACCCCCATCTATATTAAGATGGAGATATCTACACCGCTATCTGCATAAACTTGGAAATATCTACACCGCTATATGTATAAACATGGAAATATCTACACCGCAATCTGTATAAACATGGAAATATCTACACCGCTATCTGTATAAACATGGAAATATCAGCACCGTTATCTGTATGAACATGGAAATATCTACACCGTTATCTCTATGAAGATGGAAATATATACACCGCAATCTGTATGAACATGAAAATAGCTACACCGCTATCTGTATGAACATGGAAATATCTACACCACTACCTATATGAACATGGAAATATCTACACCGCTATCTGTATGAACATGGATATATCTACAGAGCCATCTGGATGAACATGGAAATATCTACAACGCTATCTGTATGAACATGGAAATATCTACACCGCTATCTGTGTAAATATGCATACATCATCACCGCAATCTGTATAAACTTGGAAATATCTACACCGCTATCTGTATGAACATGGAAATATCTACACCGCTATCTGTTTGAACATGGAAATATCTACACCGCTATCTGCATGAAAATGGAAATATCTACAGAGCTATCTGCATATACATGGAAATATCTACACAGCTATATCTTTACACATGGAAATAACTACAACGCTATCTGTATGAACATGGAAATATCTACACTGCCATCTGTATGAACATGGAAATATCTGCAGCGCCATCTGTATGAACATATAAATATCTACACGGTCATCTGTATTAAGATGGAGATATCTACACCGTTATCTGTATAAACATGGAAATATCTACACCGCTATCTGTATAAACATGGAAATATCTACACCGCTATCTGTATAAACATGGAAATATCTACCCCGCTACCTGTAGAAACATGGAAATATCAGCACCGCTATCTGTATGAACACGGAATTATCAGCCCCTCTATCTGTATGAACATGGAAATATCTACACCGCTATCTGTATGAACATGGAAATATCTACACCGCTATCCGTATGAACATGGAAATATCTTCACCGCCATCTGTATGAACATGGATATATCTACACAGCCATCTGGATGAACATGGAAATATCTACAATGCTATCTGTATGAATATGGAAATAGCTACACCGCTATCTGTATAAACATGGAAATATCTATCCCGCTACCTGTATAAGCATGGAAATATCAGCACCGCTATCCGTATGAACATGGAAATATCTACACCGCTATCTGTATGAACATGGAAATATCTACACCACTATCTCTATGAACATGGAAATATCTTCACCGTCATCTGTATGAACATGGATATACATACACAGCCATCTGTATGAACATGGAAATATCTACACCGCTATCTGTATGAACATGGAAATATCTACACCGCTATCTGTATGAACATGGAAATATCTTCACCGCCATCTGTATGAACATGGATATGTCTACACAGCCATCTGGATTAACATGGAAATATCTACACCGCGATCTGTATGAACATGGAAATATCTACACCGCTATCTGTGTAAACATGCAAACATCTTCATCGCTATCTGTATAAACATGGAAATATCTACACCGCTATCTGTATGAACATGGAAATATCTACACCGCTATCTGTTTGAACATGGAAATATCTAAACCGCTATCTGCATGAAAACAGAAATATCTACACAGCTATCTGCATATACATGGAAATATCTACAAAGCTATCTCTATACACTTGGAAATAACTACACCGCTATCTCTATAAACAAGGAAATATCTACACCGCCATCTGTATGAACATGGAAATAACTGAACCGCCATCTGTATGAACATATAAATATCTACACCGCCATCTGTATTAAGATGGAGATATCTTCACCGCTATCTGTATAAACTTGGAAATATCAGCACCGCTATCTGTATGAACATGGAAATATCTACACCGCTATCTCTATGAACATGGAAATATCTACACCGCTATCTGTATGAAAATGGAATTAGCAACACCGCTATCTGTATGAGCATGGAAATATCTACACCACTATCTGTATGAACATGGAAATATCTACACCGCTATCTGTATGAACATGGATATATCTACACAGCCATCTGGATGAACATGGAAATATCTACACCGCTATCTACATGAACTTGGAAATATCAACTCCGCTATCTGTGTAAACATGCATATATCTTCACTGCAATCTGTATAAGCATGGAAATATCTACTCCGCTATCTGTATGAACATGGAAATATCTACACCGCTATCTGTTTGAACATGGAAATATCTTAACCGCTATCAGCATGAAAATGGAAATATCTACACAGCTATCTGCATATTCTTTGAAATATCTACACAGCTATCTCTTTACACCTGAAAATAACTACACCGCTATCTGTATGAACATGGAAATATCTTCACCACCATCAGTATGAACATGGATATATATACACAGCCATCTGGATGAACATGGAAATATCTACACCGCTATCTGTATGAACATGGAAATATCTACACCGCAATCTGTGTAAACATGCATACATCTTCACCAATATCTGTATAAACCTGGAAATATATACACCGCTATCTGTATAAACATGAAAATATCTACACGGCTACCTTTATAAACATGGAAATATCAGCACCGCTATCTGTATGAACACGGAAATATCAGTACCGCTATCTGTACGAACATGGAAATATCTACACCGCTATCTGCACAAACATGGAAATATCTACACCGCTATCTGTACGAACATGGAAATATCTACACCGCTATCTGTATGAACATGGAAATATCTACACCACTATCTCTATGAACATGGAAATATCTACACCGCTATCTGTATGAACATGGAAATATGTACACCGCTATCTGTATGAACATGGATATATCTACACTGCTCTCTGGATGAACATGGAAATATACACACCGCTATCTGTGTAAACATGCATACATCTTAACCGCTATCTGTATAAACATGGAAATATCTACACCGCTATCTGTATGAACATGGAAATATCTACACCGCCATCTGTATGAACATGGAAATATCTGCACCGCAATCTGTATGAACATATAAATATCTACACCGCAATCTGTATTAAGATGGAGATATCTACACCGCTATCTGAATTAACATGGAAATATCTACAGCGCTATCTGTATAAACATGGAAATATCTACACCGCTATCTGTATAAACATGGAAATATCTACACCGCTACCAGTATAAACATGGAAATATCAGCACCGCTATCTCTATGAACATGGAAATAACTACACCGCTATCTGTATGAACATGGAAATACCTACACCGCTATTTGTATGAACATGGAAATATCTGCAAAGCTATCTGAATGAACATGGAAATATCTACACCGCTATCTGTTTGAACATGTAAGTATCTACACCGCTATCTGCATGAAAGTGGAAATATCTACAAAGCTATCTGCATATACTTGGAAATATCTACACAGGTATCTCTTTACACATGGAAATAACTACACCGCAATCTGTATGAACATGGAAATATCTTCACCGCCATCTATATGAACATGGATATATCTACACAGCCATCTGGATGAGCATGGAAATATCTACTCCGCTATCTCTATGAACATGGAAATATATACACCGCTATATTTGTAAACATGCATACATCTTCACCGCTATCTGTATAAACATGGAAATATCTACACTGCTATCTGCATGAACATGGAAATATCTACACCGCTATCTGTTTGAACATGGAAATATCTACACCGCTATCTGCATGAAAATGGAAATATCTACACAGCTATCTGCATATACATGGAAATATCTACAAAGCTATCTCTTTACACTTGGAAATAACTACAGCGCTATCTCTATAAACATGCAAATATCTACACCGCCATCTGTATGAACATGGAAATATCTGCACCGCCATCTGTAAAAAGATATAAATATCTACACCCCCATCTATATTAAGATGGAGATATCTACACCGCTATCTGTATAAACTTGGAAATATCTACACCGCTATTTGTATAAACATGGAAATATCTACACCGCTATCTGTATAGACATGGAAATATCTGCACCGCTTCCTGTATAAACATGGAAATATCAGCACCGTTATCTGTATGAACATGGAAATATCTACACCGCTATCTCTATGAAGATGGAAATATCTACACCGCTATCTGTATGAACATGGAAATAGCTACACCGCTATCTGTATGAACATGGAAATATCTACACCACTACCTGTTTGAACATGGAAATATCAACACCGCTATCTGTATGAACATGGATATATCTACACAGCCATCTGGATGAACATGGAAATATCTGCACCGCTATCTGTATGAACATGGAAATATCTACACCGTTATCTGTGTAAATATGCATACATCTTCAACGCAATCCGTATAAACATGGAAATATCTACACCGCTACCTGTAAAAACATGGAAATATCAGCACCGCTATCTGTATGAACATGGAAATATCAGCTCCTATATCTGTATGAATATGGAAATATCTACACCACACTCTGTATGAACAAGGAAATATCTACACCGCTATGTGTATGAACATGGAATTATCTTCACCGCCATCTGTATGAACATGGATATGTCTACACAGCCATCTGGATGAACATGGAAATATCTACGCCGCTATCGGTATGAACATGGAAATAGCTACACCGCTATCTGTATGAACATGGAAATATCTGCACCGCCATCTGTATGTACATATAAATATCTACTCCGCCATCTGTATTAAGAAGTAGATATCTACACCGCTATATGTATAAACATGGAAATATCTACACCGCTATCTGTATAAACATGGAAATATCTACACCGCTATCTGTATAAACATGGAAATATCAGCACCGCTATCAGTATGAAGATGGAAATATCTGCACTGCTATCTGTATGAACATGGAAATATCTACACCGCTATCTGTATGAACATGGAAATATCTACACCGCTATCTATATGAACACGGAAATATCTACACGGCTATCTGTGAAAACGTGCATACATCTTCACCAGTATCTGTATAAACATGGAAATATCTACACCGCTATCTGTATGAACATGGAAATATCTACACCGCTATCTGTTTGAACATGGAAATATCTAAACCGCTATCTGCATGAAACTGGAAATATCTACACAACTATCTGCATATACATGGAAGTATCTACACAGCTATCTCTTTACACATGGAAATAACTACACCGCTATCTGTATGAACATGGAAATATCTGCACAGCCATCTGTATGAACATATAAATAACTACACCGCCATCTGTATTAAGATGGAGATATCAACATCGCTATCTGTATAAAGATGGAAATATCTACACCGCTACCTGTAAAAACATGGAAATATCAGCACCGCTATCTGTATGAACATGGAAATATCAGCCCCTCTATCTGTATGAATATGGAAATATCTACACCACACTCTGTATGAACATGGAAATATCTACACCGCTATCTGTATGAACATGGAATTATCTTCACCGCCATCTGTATGAACATGGATATGTCTACACAGCCATCTGGATAAACATGGAAATATCTACGCCGCTATCGGTATGAACATGGAAATAGCTACACCGCTATCTGTATGAACATGGAAATATCTGCACCGCCATCTGTATGTACATATAAATATCTACTCCACCATCTGTATTAAGAAGGAGATATCTACACCGCTATCAGTATAAACACGGAAATATCTACACCGCTATCTGTATAAACATGGAAATATCTACACCGCTATCTGTATAAACATGGAAATATCAGCACCGCTATCAGTATGAACATGGAAATATCTGCACCGCTATCTGTATGAACATGGAAATATCTACACTGCTATCTGTATGAACATGGAAATATCTTCACCGCCATCAGTATGAACATGGATATATCTACACAGCCGTCTGTATGAACTAGGAAATATCTACACCGCTATCTGTATGAACATGGAAATATCTACACCGCTATCTCTATGAACATGGAAATATCTACACCGCTATCTGTTTGAACATGGAATTATCTACACCGCTATCTGCATGAAAATGGAAATATCTACACAGCTATCTGCATATACATGGAAATATCAACACAGCTATCTCTTTACACATGGAAATAACTACACCGCTATCTGAATGAACCTGGAAATATCTTCACCGCCATCTGTATGAACATGGATACATCTACACAGCCATCTGGATGAGCATGGAAATATCTACACCGCAATCTGTATGAACATGGAAATATCTACACCGCTATCTGTGTAAACATGCATACATCTTCACCGCTATCTGTATAAACATGGAAATATCTACACTGCTATCTGCATGAACATGGATATATCTACCCAGCCATCTGTATGAACATGGAAATATCTACACCGCTATCTGTATGGACATGGAAATATCTGAACAGCTATCTCTATGAACATGGAAATATCTACACCGCTATCTGTTTGAACATGGAAATATCTAAACCGCTATCTGCATGAAAATGGAAATATCTACACAGCTATCTACATATACATGGAAATATCTACACAGCTATCTCTTTACACATGGAAATAACTACACCGCTATCTCTATGAACATGGAAATATCTTCACCGCCATCTATATGAACATGGATATATCTACACAGCCATCTGGATGAGCATGGAAATATCTACACCGCTATCTGTATGAACATGGAAATATCTACACCGTTATCTGTGTAAATATGCATACATCTTCAACGCAATCCGTATAAACATGGAAATATCTACACCGCTACCTGTAAAAACATGGAAATATCAGCACCGCTATCTGTATGAACATGGAAATATCAGCTCCTATATCTGTATGAATATGGAAATATCTACACCACACTCTGTATGAACAAGGAAATATCTACACCGCTATGTGTATGAACATGGAATTATCTTCACCGCCATCTGTATGAACATGGATATGTCTACACAGCCATCTGGATGAACATGGAAATATCTATGCCGCTATCGGTATGAACATGGAAATAGCTACACCGCTATCTGTATGAACATGGAAATATCTGCACCGCCATCTGTATGTACATATAAATATCTACTCCGCCATCTGTATTAAGAAGTAGATATCTACACCGCTATATGTATAAACATGGAAATATCTACACCGCTATCTGTATAAACATGGAAATATCCTCACCGCTATCTGTATAAACATGGAAATATCAGCACCACTATCAATATGAACATGGAAATATCTGCACCGCTATCTGTATGAGCATGGAAATATCTACACCACTATCTGTATGAACATGGAAATATCTACACCGCTATCTGTATGAACATGGATATATCTAAACAGCTATCTGGATGAACATGGAAATATCTACACCGCCATCTGCATGAACATGGAAATATCTACACCTCTATCTGTGTAAACATGCATACATCTTCACTGCAATCTGTATAAGCATGGAAATATCTACGCTGCTATCTGTATGAAGATGGAAATATCTACACCACTATCTGTTTGAACATGGAAATATCTAAACCGCTATCAGCATGAAAATGGAAATATCTACACAGCTATCTGCATATTCCTTGAAATATCTACACAGCTATCTCTTTACACCTGGAAATAACTACACCGCTATCTGTATGAACATGGAAATATCTTCACCGCCATCTGTATGAACATGGATATATCTACACAGCCATCTGGATGAACATGGAAATATCTACACCGCTATCTGTATGAACATGGAAATATCTACACCGCTATCTGTGTAAACATGCATACATCTTCACCGCTATCTGTATAAACCTGGAAATATCTACACCGCAATCTGTATAGACATGGAAATATCTACACTGCTACCTGTATAAACATGGAAATATCAGCACCGCTATCTGTATGAACATGGAAATATCTACACCGCTATCTGTACGAACATGGAAATATCTACACCGCTATCTGTATGAACATGGATATATCTACACAGCCATCTGGATGAACAT
Source organism: Gorilla gorilla gorilla (assembly GCF_029281585.2). Lineage (NCBI taxonomy): Eukaryota > Metazoa > Chordata > Mammalia > Primates > Hominidae > Gorilla > Gorilla gorilla. The sequence continues at coordinate 4,715,696 of NC_073224.2, forward strand.
GGAAATATCTACACTGCTATCTGTATAAACATGGACATATCTACACCGCTACCTGTATAAACATGGAAATATCAGCACCGCTATCTGAATGAACATGGATATATCTACACCGTTATCTGTATGAACATGGAAATATCTACACCGCTATCTGTATGAACACGGAAATATCTACACCGCTATCTGTATGAACATGGAAATATCCACACCGCTATCTGTATAAACATGGAAATATTTACACCGCTATCTGTATAAACATGGAAATATCTACACCGCTACCTGTATAAACATGGAAATATCAGCACCGCTGTCTCTATGAATATGGAAATATCTACACCGATCTCTGTATGAACATGGAAATATCTACACCGCTATTTGTATGAACATGGAAATATCTACAAAGCTATCTGAATGAACATGGAAATATCTACACCGCTATCTGTTTGAACATGTAAATATCTACACCGCTATCTGCATGAAAGTGAAAATATCTACAAAGCTATCTGCACATACATGGAAATATCTACACAGGTATCTACACATGGAAATAACTACACCGGTATATCTATAAACATGCAAATATCTACACCGCCATCTGTATGAACATAAAATATCTACACCGCCATCTGTATTAAGAAGGAAATATCTAAACCGCTATCTGTATAAACATGGAAATATCTACACCGCTGCCTGTATAAAGATGGAAATATCAGCACTGCTATCTGTATGAACATGGAAATATCTACAACGCTATCTGTATGAACATGGATATATCAGCCCCTCTATCTGTATGAATATGGAAATATCTACACCACACTCTGTATGAACAAGGAAATATCTACACCGCTATGTGTATGAACATGGAATTATCTTCACCGCCATCTGTATGAACATGGATAAGTCTACGCAGCCATCTGGATGAACATGGAAATATCTACGCCGCTATCGGTATGAACATGGAAATAGCTACACCGCTATCTGTATGAACATGGAAATATCTGCACCGCCATCTGTATGTACATATAAATATCTACTCCGCAATCTGTATTAAGAAGTAGATATCTACACCGCTATCTGTATAAACATGGAAATATCTACACCGCTATCTGTATAAACATGGAAATATCTACACCGCTATCTGTATAAACATGGAAATATCAGCACCACTATCAGTATGAACATGGAAATATCTGCACCGCTATCTGTATGAACATTTAAATATCTACACCGCTATCTTTATGAACATGGAAATATCTTCACCGCCATCAGTATGAACATGGATATATCTACACAGCCATCTGTATGAACATGGAAATATCTACACCGCTATCTGTATGAACATGGAAATAGCTACACCGCTATCTGTTTGTACATGGAAATATCTAAACCGCTATCTGCATGAAAAGGGAAATATCTACACAGCTATCTGCATATACATGGAAATATCTACACAGCTATCTCTTTACACATGGAAATAACTACACCGCTATCTCTATGAACATGGAAATATCTTCACCGCCATCTGTATGAACATGGATATATCTACACAGCCATCTGGATGAGCATGGAAATATCTACACCGCTATCTGTATGAACATGGAAATATCTACACCGCTATCTGTGTAAACATACATACATCTTCACCGCTATCTGTATAAACATGGAAATATCTACACTGCTATCTGCATGTACATGGAAATATCTACACTGCTATCTGTTTGAACATGGAAATATCTACACCGCGATCTGCATGAAAATGGAAATATCTACACAGCGATCTGCATATACATGGAAATATCTACAAAGCTGTATCTTTACACATGGAAACAACTACAGCGCTATCTCTATAAACATGCAAATATCTACACCGCCATCTGTATGAACATGGAAATATCTGCACCGCCATCTGTATGAAGATATAAATATCTACACCCCCATCTATATTAAGATGGAGATATCTACACCGCTATCTGCATAAACTTGGAAATATCTACACCGCTATATGTATAAACATGGAAATATCTACACCGCAATCTGTATAAACATGGAAATATCTACACCGCTATCTGTATAAACATGGAAATATCAGCACCGTTATCTGTATGAACATGGAAATATCTACACCGTTATCTCTATGAAGATGGAAATATATACACCGCAATCTGTATGAACATGAAAATAGCTACACCGCTATCTGTATGAACATGGAAATATCTACACCACTACCTATATGAACATGGAAATATCTACACCGCTATCTGTATGAACATGGATATATCTACAGAGCCATCTGGATGAACATGGAAATATCTACAACGCTATCTGTATGAACATGGAAATATCTACACCGCTATCTGTGTAAATATGCATACATCATCACCGCAATCTGTATAAACTTGGAAATATCTACACCGCTATCTGTATGAACATGGAAATATCTACACCGCTATCTGTTTGAACATGGAAATATCTACACCGCTATCTGCATGAAAATGGAAATATCTACAGAGCTATCTGCATATACATGGAAATATCTACACAGCTATATCTTTACACATGGAAATAACTACAACGCTATCTGTATGAACATGGAAATATCTACACTGCCATCTGTATGAACATGGAAATATCTGCAGCGCCATCTGTATGAACATATAAATATCTACACGGTCATCTGTATTAAGATGGAGATATCTACACCGTTATCTGTATAAACATGGAAATATCTACACCGCTATCTGTATAAACATGGAAATATCTACACCGCTATCTGTATAAACATGGAAATATCTACCCCGCTACCTGTAGAAACATGGAAATATCAGCACCGCTATCTGTATGAACACGGAATTATCAGCCCCTCTATCTGTATGAACATGGAAATATCTACACCGCTATCTGTATGAACATGGAAATATCTACACCGCTATCCGTATGAACATGGAAATATCTTCACCGCCATCTGTATGAACATGGATATATCTACACAGCCATCTGGATGAACATGGAAATATCTACAACGCTATCTGTATGAATATGGAAATAGCTACACCGCTATCTGTATAAACATGGAAATATCTATCCCGCTACCTGTATAAGCATGGAAATATCAGCACCGCTATCCGTATGAACATGGAAATATCTACACCGCTATCTGTATGAACATGGAAATATCTACACCACTATCTCTATGAACATGGAAATATCTTCACCGTCATCTGTATGAACATGGATATACATACACAGCCATCTGTATGAACATGGAAATATCTACACCGCTATCTGTATGAACATGGAAATATCTACACCGCTATCTGTATGAACATGGAAATATCTTCACCGCCATCTGTATGAACATGGATATGTCTACACAGCCATCTGGATTAACATGGAAATATCTACACCGCGATCTGTATGAACATGGAAATATCTACACCGCTATCTGTGTAAACATGCAAACATCTTCATCGCTATCTGTATAAACATGGAAATATCTACACCGCTATCTGTATGAACATGGAAATATCTACACCGCTATCTGTTTGAACATGGAAATATCTAAACCGCTATCTGCATGAAAACAGAAATATCTACACAGCTATCTGCATATACATGGAAATATCTACAAAGCTATCTCTATACACTTGGAAATAACTACACCGCTATCTCTATAAACAAGGAAATATCTACACCGCCATCTGTATGAACATGGAAATAACTGAACCGCCATCTGTATGAACATATAAATATCTACACCGCCATCTGTATTAAGATGGAGATATCTTCACCGCTATCTGTATAAACTTGGAAATATCAGCACCGCTATCTGTATGAACATGGAAATATCTACACCGCTATCTCTATGAACATGGAAATATCTACACCGCTATCTGTATGAAAATGGAATTAGCAACACCGCTATCTGTATGAGCATGGAAATATCTACACCACTATCTGTATGAACATGGAAATATCTACACCGCTATCTGTATGAACATGGATATATCTACACAGCCATCTGGATGAACATGGAAATATCTACACCGCTATCTACATGAACTTGGAAATATCAACTCCGCTATCTGTGTAAACATGCATATATCTTCACTGCAATCTGTATAAGCATGGAAATATCTACTCCGCTATCTGTATGAACATGGAAATATCTACACCGCTATCTGTTTGAACATGGAAATATCTTAACCGCTATCAGCATGAAAATGGAAATATCTACACAGCTATCTGCATATTCTTTGAAATATCTACACAGCTATCTCTTTACACCTGAAAATAACTACACCGCTATCTGTATGAACATGGAAATATCTTCACCACCATCAGTATGAACATGGATATATATACACAGCCATCTGGATGAACATGGAAATATCTACACCGCTATCTGTATGAACATGGAAATATCTACACCGCAATCTGTGTAAACATGCATACATCTTCACCAATATCTGTATAAACCTGGAAATATATACACCGCTATCTGTATAAACATGAAAATATCTACACGGCTACCTTTATAAACATGGAAATATCAGCACCGCTATCTGTATGAACACGGAAATATCAGTACCGCTATCTGTACGAACATGGAAATATCTACACCGCTATCTGCACAAACATGGAAATATCTACACCGCTATCTGTACGAACATGGAAATATCTACACCGCTATCTGTATGAACATGGAAATATCTACACCACTATCTCTATGAACATGGAAATATCTACACCGCTATCTGTATGAACATGGAAATATGTACACCGCTATCTGTATGAACATGGATATATCTACACTGCTCTCTGGATGAACATGGAAATATACACACCGCTATCTGTGTAAACATGCATACATCTTAACCGCTATCTGTATAAACATGGAAATATCTACACCGCTATCTGTATGAACATGGAAATATCTACACCGCCATCTGTATGAACATGGAAATATCTGCACCGCAATCTGTATGAACATATAAATATCTACACCGCAATCTGTATTAAGATGGAGATATCTACACCGCTATCTGAATTAACATGGAAATATCTACAGCGCTATCTGTATAAACATGGAAATATCTACACCGCTATCTGTATAAACATGGAAATATCTACACCGCTACCAGTATAAACATGGAAATATCAGCACCGCTATCTCTATGAACATGGAAATAACTACACCGCTATCTGTATGAACATGGAAATACCTACACCGCTATTTGTATGAACATGGAAATATCTGCAAAGCTATCTGAATGAACATGGAAATATCTACACCGCTATCTGTTTGAACATGTAAGTATCTACACCGCTATCTGCATGAAAGTGGAAATATCTACAAAGCTATCTGCATATACTTGGAAATATCTACACAGGTATCTCTTTACACATGGAAATAACTACACCGCTATATCTATAAACATGCAAATATCTACACCGCCATCTGTATGAACATGGGAATATCTGCACTGCCATCTGTGTGAACATATAAATATCTACACCGCCATCTGTATTAAGAAGGAAATATCTAAACCGCTATCTGAATAAACATGGAAATATCTACACCGCTGCCTGTATAAACATGGAAATATCAGCACCGCTATCTGTATGAACACGGAAATATCTACACCGCTATCTGAACGTGGAAATATCTACATCGCTATCTGCATGAAAATGGAAATATCTACACTGCTATCTGCATATACATTTAAATATCTACACAGCTATCTCTTTACACATGGAAATAACTAAACCGCTATCTGTATGAACATGGAAATATCTGCACCGCCATCTGTATGAACACGGAAATATCTACACCGTCATCTGTATTAAGATGGAGATATCTACACTGCTATCTGTATAAACATGGAAATATCTACACCGCTATCTGTATAAACATGGAAATATCTACACCGCTATCTGTATAAACATGGAAATATCTAAACGGCTATCTGTATGAACATGGAAATATCTACACCGCTATCTATATGAACATGGAAATATCTACACCGCTATCTGTATGAACATGGAAATACATACACCGCTGTCTGTATGAACATGGAAATAGCTACACCGCTATCTGTATAAACATGGAAATATCTACACCGCTATCTGTTTAAACATGGAAATATCTGCACCGCTATCTCTATAAACATGGAAATATCAGCACCGCAATCAGTAGGAACATGGAAATATCTGCACCGCTATCTGTATGAACATGGAAATATCTACACCGCTATCTGTATGAACATGGAAATATCTTCACCGCCATCAGTATGAACATGGATATATCTACACAGCCATCTGTATGAACATGGAAATATCTTCACCGCTATCTATATAAACATGGAAATATCTACACCGCTATCTGTATGAACATGGAAATATCTACACCGCAATCTGTTTGAACATGGAAATATCTAAACCGCTATCTGCATGAAAATAGAACTATCTACACAGCTATCTGCATATACATGGAAATATCTACAAAGCTATCTCTTTACACATGGAAATAACTGCACCGCTCTCTCTATAAACATGGAAATAACAACACCGCCATCTGTATGAACATGGAAATATCTGCACCGCCATCTGTATGAACATATAAATAGCTACACCGCCATCTGTAGTAAGATGGAGATATCTTCACCGCTATCTGTATAAATTTCGAAATATCTACACCGCTATCTGTATAAACATGGAAATATCTACACCGCTATCTGAATAAACATGGAAATAACTACACCGCTACCTGTATAAACATGGAAATATCAGCACCGCTATCTGTATGAACATGGAAATATCTACACCGCTATCTCTATGAACATGGAAATATCTACACCGCTATCTGTATGAACATGGAAATAGCTACACAGCTATCTGTATGAACATGGAAATATCTACAACACTATCTGAATGAACATGGAAATATCTACACCGCTATCTGTATGAACATGGATATATCTACACTGCTATCTGTTTGAACATGGAAATATCTATGCCGCTATCTGCATGAAAATGGAAATATCTGCACAGCTATCTGCGTAAACATGGAAATATCTACACAGCAATCTCTTTACACATGGAAATAACTACACCGCTATCTGTATGAACATGGATATATTTACACCGCCATCTTTATGAACATGGAAATATCTGCACCGACATCTGTATGAACATATATATATCTACACGGCCATCTGTATTAAGATGCAGATATCTACACCGCTATCTGTATAAACATGGAAATATCTACACCGCCATCTGTATAAACATGGAAATATCTACACTGCTATCTGTATAAACATGGAAATATCTACAACGCTACCTGTATAAACATGGAAATATCAGCACCGCTATCTGCATGAACATGGAAATATCAGCCCCTCTATCTGTATGAACATGGAGATATCTACACCGCTATCTGTATGAACATGGAAATATCTACACCGCTATCTGTTTGAACATGGAAATATCTACACCACTATCTGTATGAACATGGAGATATCTACACCGCTGTCTGTATGAACATGGAAATATCTACACCGCTATCTGCATGAAAATGGAAATGTCTACACTGCTATCTGCATATACATGGAAATATCTACACAGCTATCTGTTTACACATGGAAATAAGTACACCGCTATCTGTTTGAACATGGAAATATCTACACCGCCATCTGTTTGAACATGGAAATATCTGCACAGCCATCTGTATGAATATATAAATATCTACACTGCAATCTGTATTAAGATGGAGACATCTACACCGCTATCTGTACAAACATGGAAATATCTACACCGCTATCTGTATAAACATGGAAATATGTACACCGCCATCTGTATGAACATGGAAATATCTACACCGCTATCTCTATGAACATGGAAATATCTACACCACTATCTGAATGGACATGGAAATATCTACACCGCTATCTGTATGAACATGGATATATCTACACAGCCACCTGGATGAACATGGAAATATCTACACCGCTATCTGCATGAAGATGGAAATATCTACACCGCTATTTGTGTAAACATGCATACATCTTCACCGCAATCTGCATAAACATGGAAATATCTACACCGCTATCTGTATGAACATGGAAATATCTACACCGCTATCTGTTTGAACATGGAAATATCTAAACTGCTATCAGCACGAAAATGGAAATATCTACACCGCTATCTGCATATACATTTAAATATCTACACAGCTATCTCTTTACACATGGAAATAACTACACCGCTATCTGTATGAACATGGAAATATCTTCACCGCCATCTGTATGAACATGGATATATCAACACAGCCTCCTGGATGAACATGGAAATATCTACACCGCTATCTGTATAAACATGGAAATATCTACACCACTATCTGTATGAACATGGAAATACATACACCGCTATCTGTATGAACATGGAAATATCTACACCGCTATCTGTATGAACATGGAAATACATACACCGCTATCTGTATGAACATGGAAATAGCTACACCGCTATCTGTATAAACATGGAAATATCTACACCGCTATCTGTTTAAACATGGAAACATCTACACCGCTATCTGTATAAACATGGAAATATCAGCACCGCTATCAGTATGAACATGGAAATATCTGCACCGCTATCTGTATGAACATGGAAATATCTACACCGCTATCTGTATGAACATGGAAATATCTTCACCGCCATCAGTATGAACATGGATATATCTACACAGCCATCTGTATGAACATGGAAATATCTACACCGCTATCTGTATGAACATGGAAATATCTACACCGCTATCTCTATGAACATGGAAATATCTACACCGCTATCTGTTTGAACATGGAAATATCTAAACCGCTGTCTGCATGAAAATGGAAATATCTACACAGCTATCTGCATATTCATGGAAATATCTACACAGCTATCTCTTTACACATGGAAATAACTACACCGCTATCTGTATGAACATGGAAATATCTTCACCGCCATCTGTATGAACATGGATATATCTACACAGCCATCTGGAGGAGCATGGAAATATCTACACCGCTATCTGTATGAACATGGAAATATATACACCGCTATCTGTGTAAACATGCATACATCTTCACCGCTATCTGTATAATCATGGAAATATCTACACGGCTATCTGCATGAACATGGAAATATCTACACCGCTATCTGTTTGAACGTGGAAATATCTACACCGCTATCTGCATGAAAATGGAAATATCTACACAGCGATCTGCATATACATGGAAATATCTACAAAGCTATCTCTTTACACATGGAAATAACTACAGCGCTATCTCTATAAACATGCAAATATCTACACTGCCATCTGCATGAACATGGATATATCTGCACCGCCATCTGTATGAAGATATAAATATCTACACTCCCATCTACATTAAGATGGAGATATCTACACCGCTATTTGTATAAACTTGGAAATATCTACACCGCTATATGTATAAACATGGAAATATCTACACCGCTATCTGTATAAACATGGAAATATCTACACCGTTATCTGTATGAACATGGAAATATGTACACCGCTATCTCTATGAAGATGGAAATATCTACACCGCTATCTGTACGAACATGGCAATATCTACACCGCTATCTGTATGAACATGGAAATATCTACACCACTATTTGTATGAACATGGAAATGTCTACACCGCTATCTGTATGAAAATGGAAATATCTACACCGCTATCTGTATGAACATGGAAATATCTACACCGCCAACTGTGTAAACATGCATACATCTTCACCGCAATCTGTACAAACATGGAAATATCTACACCGCTATCTTTATGAACATGGAAATATCTACACCGCTATCTGTTTGAACATGGAAATATCTAAACCGCTATCTGCATGAAAACGGAAATATCTACACAACTATCTGCATACACATGGAAGTATCTACACAGCTATCTCTTTACACATGGAAATAACTACACCGCTATCTGTATGAACATGGAAATATCTGCACGGCCATCTGTATGAACATATAAATTTCTACACCACCATCTGTATTAAGATGGAGATATCTACACCGCTATCTGTATAAACATGGAAATATCTACACCGCTATCTGTATAAACATGGAAATATCTACACCGCTACCTGTAAAAACATGGAAATATCAGCACCGCTATCTGTATGAACATGGAAATATCAGCCCCTCTATCTGTATGAATATGGAAATATCTACACCACACTCTGTATGAACATGGAAATATCTACACCGCTATCTGTATGAACATGGAATTATCTTCACCGCCATCTGTATGAACATGGATATGTCTACACAGCCATCTGGATGAACATGGAAATATCTACACCGCTATCTGTATGAACATGGAAATATCTACAACGCTATCTGTATGAACATGGAAATAACTTCACCGCCATCTGTATGAACATGAATATGTCTACACAGCCATCTAGATGAACATGGAAATATCTACACCGCGATCTGTACGAACATGGAAATATCTACACCGCTATCTGTGTAAACATGCATACATCATCACTGCTATCTGTATAAACATGGAAATATCTACACCGCTGTCTGTATGAACATGGAAATATCTACACCGCTATCTGTTTGAACATGGAAATATCTAAACCGCTATCTGCATGAAAATGGAAATATCTACAGAGCTATCTGCATATACATATAAATATCTACACAGCTATCTCTTTACACATGGAAATAACTACACTGCTATCTGTATGAACATGGAAATATCTACACCGCCATCTGTATGAACATGGAAATATCTGCACCGCCATCTGTATGAACATATAAATAACTACACGGCCATCTGTATTAAGATAGAGATATCTACACCGCTATCTGTATAAACATGGAAATATCTACACCGCTATCTGTATAAACATGGAAATATCTACACAGCTACCTGTATAAACATGGAAATATCTACACCGCTACGTGTATAAAGATGGAAATATCAGCACCGCAATCTGTATGAACATGGAAATATCAGCCCCTCTATCTGTATGAACATGGAAATATCTACACCGCTATCTGTATGAACATGGAAATATCTACACCGCTATCCGCATGAACATGGAAATATCTTCACCGCCATCTGCATGAACATGGATATATCTATACAGCCATCTGGGTGAACATGGAAATATCTACACCGCTATCTGTATGAACATGGAAATAGCTACACCGCTATCTGTATGAATATGGAAATATCTACACCAATATCTGTATGAACATGGAAATATCTACACCGCTATCTGTATGAACATGGAAATATCTTCACCGCCATCTGTATGAACATGGATATATCTACACAGCCATCAGGATGAACATGGAAATATCTACACCGCTATCTGTATGAACATGGAAATAGCTAAACCGCTATCTGTATGAACATGGAAATATCTTCACCGCCATCTGTATGAACATGGATATATCTACACAGCCATCTGGATGAACATGGAAATATCTACACAGCTATCTGTATGAACATGGAAATATATACACCGCTATCTGTATAAACATGCATACATCTTCACCGCTATCTGTATAAACATGGAAATATCTACACCGCTATCTGTATGAACACGGAAATATCTACACCGCTATCTGTTTGAACATGGAAATAACTACACCGCTATCTGCATGAAAATGGAAATATCTACACAGCTATCTGCATATACATGGAAATGTCTACAAAGCTATCTCTTTACACATGGAAATAACTACACCGCTATCTCTATAAACATGGAAATATCTACACCGCCATCTGTATGAACATGGAAATATCTGCACCGCTATCTGTATGAACATGGAAATATCTACACTGCTATCTGTATGAACATGGAAATATCTTCACCGCCATCAGTATGAACATGGATATATCTACACAGCCATCTGTATGAACATGGAAATATCTACACCGCTATCTGTATGAACATGGAAATACCTACACGGCTATCTCTATGAACATGGAAATATCTACACCGCTATCTGTTTGAACATGGAAATATCTAAACCGCTATCTACATGAAAATGGAAATATCTACACAGCTATCTGCATATACATGGAAATATCTACACAGCTATCTCTTTACACATGGAAATAACTACACCGCTATCTGTATGAACATGGAAATATCTACACCGCCATCTGTATGAACATGGATATATCTACACAGCCATCTGGAGGAGCATGGAAATATCTACACCGCTATCTGTATGAACATGGAAATATATACACCGCTATCTGTGTAAACCTGCATACATCTTCACCGCTATCTGTATAAACATGGAAATATCTACACTGCTATCTGCATGAACATGGAAATATCTACACCGCTATCTGTTTGAACATGGAAATATCTACACCGCTATCTGCATGAAAATGGAAATATCTACACAGCGATCTGCATATACATGGAAATATCTACAAAGCTATCTCTTTACACATGGAAATAACTACAGCGCTATCTCTATAAACATGCAAATATCTACACCGCCATCTGTATGAACATGGAAATATCTGCACCGCCATCTGTATGAAGATATAAATATCTACACTCCCATCTATATTAAGATGGAGATATCTACACCGCTATCTGTATAAACTTGGAAATATCTACACCACTACATGTATAAACATGGAGATATCTACACCGCTATCTGTATAAACATGGAAATATCTACACCGTTATCTGTATGAACATGGAAATATCTACACCGCTATCTCTATGAAGATGGAAATTTCTACACCGCTATCTGTACGAACATGGAAATATCAAAACCGCTATCTGTATGAACATGGAAATATCTACACCACTATCTGTATGAACATGGAAATGTCTACACCACTATCTTTATTAACATGGAAATATCAACACCGCTATCTGTATGAACATGGAAATATCTACACCGCTATCTGTATGAACATGGAAATATCTACACCGCTATCTGTGTAAACATGCATACATCTTCACCGCTATCTGCATAAACATGGAAATATCTACACCGCTATCTGTATGAACATGGAAATATCTACACCGCTATCTGAATGAACACGGAAATATCTACACCGCTATCTGTGTAAACATGCATATATCTTCACCGCTATCTGTATAAACATGGAAATATCTACACCGCTATCTGTATGAACATGGAAATATCTACACCGCTATCTGTTTGAACATGGAAATATCTAAACCGCTATCTGCATAAAAATGGAAATATCTACAAAACTATCTGCATATACATGGAAGTATCTACACAGCCATCTCTTTACACATGGAAATAACTACACCGCTATCTGTATGAACATGGAAATATCTGTACGGCCATCTGAATGAACATATAAATATCTACACCGCCATCTGTATTAAGATGGAGATATCTACACCGCTATCTGTATAAACATGGAAATATCTACACCGCTATCTGTATAAACATGGAAATATCTACACCGCTACCTGTAAAAACATGGAAATATCAGCACCGCTATCTGTATGAACATGGAAATATCAGCCCCTCTATCTGTATGAATATGGAAATATCTACACCACACTCTGTATGAACATGGAAATATCTACACCGCTATCTGTATGAACATGGAATTATCTTCACCGCCATCTGTATGAACATGGATATGTCTACACAGCCATCTGGATGAACATGGAAATATCTACGCAGCTATCGGTATGAACATGGAAATAGCTACAAGGCTATCTGTATGAACATGGAAATATCTGCACCGCCATCTGTATGTACATATAAATATCTACTCCGCCATCTGTATTAAGAAGGAGATATCTACACCGCTATCTGTATAAACTTGGAAATATCTACACAGCTATGTGTATAAACATGGAAATATCAACACCACTACCTGTATAAAGATGGAAATATCAGCACCGCTATCTGTATGAACATGGAAATGTCTACACCGCTATCTGTTTGAACATGCAAATATCTACACCGCTATCTGTATGAACATGGAAATATCTGCACCGCTATCTGTATGAACATGGAAATATCTACACCGCTATCTGTATGAACATGGAAATATCTACACCACTATCTGAATGAACATGGAAATATCTACACCGCTATCTGTATGAAAATGGATATATCTACACTGCTATCTGTTTGAACATGGAAATATCTATGCCGCTATCTGCATGAAAATGGAAATATCTGCACAGCTATCTGCATAAACATGGAAATATCTACACAGCAATCTCTTTACACATGGAAATAACTACACCGCTATCTGTATGAACATGGATATATTTACACCGCCATCTGTATGAACATGGAAATATCTGCACCGACATCTGTATGAACATTTACATATCTACACGGCCATCTGTATTAAGATGCACATATCTACACCGCTATCTGTATAAACATGGAAATATCTACACCGCCATCTGTATAAACATGGAAATATCTACACCACTATCTGTATAAACATGGAAATATCTACAACGCTACCTGTATAAACATCGAAATATCAGCACCGCTATCTGCATGAACATGGAAATATCAGCCCCTCTATCTGTATGAACATGGAGATATCTACACCGCTATCTGTATGAACATGGAAATATCTGCACCGCCATCTGTATGTACATATAAATATCTACTCCGCCATCTGTATTAAGAAGGAGATATCTACACCGCTATCTGTATAAACATGGAAATATCTACACCGCTATCTGTATAAACATGGAAATATCTACACCGCTACCTGTATAAACATGGAAATATCAGCACCGCTGTCTGTATGAACATGGAAATATCTACACCGCTATCTGTTTGAACATGGAAATATCTACACCGCTATCTGTATGAACATGGAAATATCTACACCGCTATCTGTATGAACATGGAAATATCTACAACGCTATCTGTATGAACATGGAAATACCTTCACCGCCATCTGTATGAACATGGATATGTCTACACAGCCATCTAGATGAACATGGAAATATCTACACCGCGATCTGTACGAACATGGAAATATCTACACCGCTATCTGTGTAAACATGCATACATCATCACTGCTATCTGTATAAACATGGAAATATCTACACCGCTGTCTGTATGAACATGGAAATATCTACACCGCTATCTGTTTGAACATGGAAATATCTAAACCGCTATCTGCATGAAAATGGAAATATCTACAGAGCTATCTGCATATACATATAAATATCTACACAGCTATCTATTTACACATGGAAATAACTACACCGCTATCTGTATGAACATGGAAATATCTACACCGCCATCTGTATGAACATGGAAATATCTGCACCGCCATCTGTATGAACATATAAATAACTACACGGCCATCTGTATTAAGATAGAGATATCTACACCTCTATCTGTATAAACATGGAAATATCTACACCGCTATCTGTATAAACTTGGAAATATCTACACAGCTACCTGTATAAACATGGAAATATCTACACCGCTACCTGTATAAACATGGAAATATCAGCACCGCAATCTGTATGAACATGGAAATATCAGCCCCTCTATCTGTATGAACATGGAAATATCTACACCGCTATCTGTATGAACATGGAAATATCTACACCGCTATCCGCATGAACATGGAAATATCTTCACCGCCATCTGTATGAACATGGATATATCTATACAGCCATCTGGGTGAACATGGAAATATCTACACCGCTATCTGTATGAACATGGAAATAGCTTCACCGCTATCTGTATGAATATGGAAATATCTACACCACTATCTGTATGAACATGGACATATCTACACCGCTATCTGTATGAACATGGAAATATCTTCACCGCCATCTGTATGAACATGGATATATCTACACAGCCATCTGGATGAACATGGAAATATCTACACCGCTATCTGTATGAACATGGAAATAGCTACACCGCTATCTGTATGAACATGGAAATATCTTCACCGCCATCTGTATGAACATGGATATATCTACACAGCCATCTGGATGAACATGGAAATATCTACACAGCTATCTGTATGAACATGGAAATATATACACCGCTATCTGTGTAAACATGCATACATCTTCACCGCTATCTGTATAAACATGGAAATATCTACACCGCTATCTGTATGAACATGGAAATATCTACACCGCTATCTGTTTGAACATGGAAATATCTACACCGCTATCTGCATGAAAATGGAAATATCTACACAGCTATCTGCATATACATGGAAATGTCTACAAAGATATCTCTTTACACATGGAAATAACTACACCGCTATCTCTATAAACATGGAAATATCTACACCGCCATCTGTATGAACATGGAAATATCTGCACCGCTATCTGTATGAACTTGGAAATATCTACACTGCTATCTGTATGAACATGGAAATATCTTCACCGCCATCAGTATGAACATGGATATATCTACACAGCCATCTGTAGGAACATGGAAATATCTACACCGCTATCTGTATGAACATCGAAATACCTACACGGCTATCTCTATGAACATGGAAATATCTACACCGCTATCTGTTTGAACATGGAAATATCTAAACCGCTATCTGCATGAAAATGGAAATATCTACACAGCTATCTGCATATACATGGAAATATCTACACAGCTATCTCTTTACACATGGAAATATCTACACCGCTATCTGTATGAACATGGAAATATCTACACCGCCATCTGTATGAACATGGATATATCTACACAGCCATCTGGAGGAGCATGGAAATATCTACACCGCTATCTGTATGAACATGGAAATATATACACCGCTATCTGTGTAAACCTGCATACATCTTCACCGCTGTCTGTATAAACATGGAAATATCTACACTGCTATCTGCATGAACATGGAAATATCTACACCGCTATCTGTTTGAACATGGAAATATCTACACCGCTATCTGCATGAAAATGGAAATATCTACACAGCGATCTGCATATACATGGAAATATCTACAAAGCTATCTCTTTACACATGGAAATTACTACAGCGCTATCTCTATAAACATGCAAATATCTACACCGCCATCTGTATGAACATGGAAACATCTGCACCGCCATCTGTATGAAGATATAAATATCTACACTCCCATCTATATTAAGATGGAGATATCTACACCGCTATCTGTATAAACTTGGAAATATCTACACCACTATATGTATAAACATGGAAATATCTACACCGCTATCTGTATAAACATGGAAATATCTACACCGTTATCTGTATGAACATGGAAATATCTACACCGCTATCTCTATGAAGATGGAAATATCTACACCGCTATCTGTACGAACATGGAAATATCTACACCGCTATCTGTATGAACATGGAAATATCTACACCGCTATCTGTATGAACATGGAAATGTCTACACCACTATCTGTATGAACATGGAAATATCTACACCGCTATCTGTATGAACATGGAAATATCTACACAGCTATCTGTATGAACATGGAAATATCTACACCGCTATCTGTGTAAACATGCATACATCTTCACCGCTATCTGCATAAACATGGAAATATCTACACCGCTATCTGTATTAACATGGAAATATCTACACCGCTATCTGTATGAACACGGAAATATCTACACCGCTATATGTGTAAACATGCATATATCTTCACCGCTATCTGTATAAACATGAAAATATCTACACCGCTATCTGTATGAACATGGAAATATCTACACCGCTATCTGTTTGAACATGGAAATATCAAAACCGCTATCTGCATGAAAATGGAAATATCTACACAACTATCTGCATATACATGGAAGTATCTACACAGCCATCTCTTTACACATGGAAATAACTACACCGCTATCTGTATGAACATGGAAATATCTGCACGGCCATCTGAATGAACATATAAATATCTACACCGCCATCGGTATTAAGATGGAGATATCTACACCGCTATCTGTATATACATGGAAATATCTACACCGCTATCTGTACATACATGGAAATATCTACACCGCTACCTGTAAAAACATGGAAATATCAGCACCGCTATCTGTATGAACATGGAAATATCAGCTCCTATATCTGTACGAATATGGAAATATCTACACCACACTCTGTATGAACATGGAAATATCAACACCGCTATCTGTATGAACATGGAATTATCTTCACCGCCATCTGTATGAACATGGATATGTCTACACAGCCATCTGGATGAACATGGAAATATCTACGCAGCTATCGGTATGAACATGGAAATAGCTACACGGCTATCTGTATGAACATGGAAATATCTGCACCGCCATCTGTATGAACATATAAATATCTACACCGCCATCTATATTAAGATGGAGATATCTACACCGCTATCTGTATAAACTTGGAAATATCTACACCGCTATCTGTATAAACATGGAAATATCTACACCGCTATCTGTATAAACATGGAAATATCTACACCGCTACCTGTAGAAACATTTAAATATCAGCACCTCTATCTGTATGAACATGGAAATACCTACACCGCTATCTCTATGAACATGGAAATATCTACACCGCTATCTGTATGAACATGGAAATAGCTACACCGCTATCTGTATGAACATGGAAATATCTACACCACTACCTGTATGAACATGGAAATATCTACACCTCTATCTCTATGAACATGGATATATCTACACAGCCATCTGGATGAACATGGAAATATCTACACCGCTATCTGTTTCAACATGTAAATATCTACACCGCTATCTGCATGAAAGTGGAAATATCTACACAGCTATCTGCATATACATGGAAATATCTACACAGCTATCTCTTTACACATGGAAATAACTACACCGCCATATCTATAAACATGGAAATATCTACAACGCCATCTGTATGAAGATGGAAGCATCTGCACCGCCATCTGTATGAACATATAAATATCTACACCGCCATCTGTATTAAGAAGGAAATATCTAAACCGCTATCTGTAGAAACATGGAAATATCGTCACCGCTGCCTGTATAAACATGGAAATATCAGCACCGCTATCTGTATGAACATGAAAATATCTACACCGCTATCTGTATGAACATGGAAATATCTACACCGCTATCTGTATGAACATGGAAATATCTACACCTCTATCTGTATGAACATGGAAATATCTACACCGCTATCGGTTTGAACATGGAAATATCTACACCGCGATCTGTATGAACATGGAAATATCTACACCGCTATCTGTGTAAACATGCATACATCATCACCGCTATCTGTATAAACATGGAAATATCTTCACCGCTATCTGTGTGAACATGGAAATATCTACACCGCTATCTGTTTGAACATGGAAATATCTAAACCGCTATCTGCATGAAAATGGAAATATCTACAGAGCTATCTGCATATACATGGAAATACCTACACATCTATCTCTTTACACATGGAAATAACTACACCGCTATCTGTATGAACATGGAAATATCTACGCCGCTATCTGTATGAACATGGAAATATCTGCACCGCCATCTGTATGAACATATAAATAACTACACGGCCATCTGTATTAAGATAGAAATATCTACACCGCTGTCTGTATAAACATGGAAATATCTACACCGCTATCTGTATAAACATGGAAATATCTACACCGCTACCTGTATAAACATGGAAATATCTACACCGCTACCTGTATAAACATGGAAATATCAGCACCGCTATCTGTATGAACATGGAAATATCAGCCCCTCTATCTCTATGAACGTGGAAATATCTTCACCGCCATCTGTATGAACATGGATATATCTACACAGCCATCTGGATGAACATGGAAATATCTAAACCACTATCTGTATAAACATGGAAATATCTACACCGCTGCCTGTATAAACATGGAAATATCAGCACCGCTATCTGTATGAACATGGTAATATCTACACCGCTATCTGTATGAACATGGAAATATCTACACCGCTATCTGTGTAAACATGGAAATATCTACACCGCTATCTGTATGAACATGGAAATATCTACACCGCTATCTGTTTGAACATGGAAATATCTACACCGCTATCTGCATGAAAATCGAAATATCTACACTGCTATCTGTATATACATTTAAATATCTACACAGCTATCTCTTTACACATGGAAATAACTACACCGCTATCTGTATGAACATGGAAATATCTACACCGCCATCTGTATGAACATGGAAATATCTGCACCGCCATCTCTATGAACATATAAATATCTACACCGCCATCTGTATTAAGATGGAGATATCTATACTGCTATCTGTATAAACATGGAAATATCTACACCGCTATCTGTATAAACATGGAAATATCTACACCACTACCTTTATAAACATGGAAATATCAGCACCGCTATCTGTATGAACATGGAAATATCTACACCGCTACCTGTATAAAAATGGAAATATCAGCCCCGCTATCTGTATGAACATGGAAATATCTAAACCGCTATCTCTATGAACATGGAAATATCTACACCGCTATCTCTATGAACATGGAAATAGATACAATGCTATCTGTATGAACATGGAAATATCTACACCACTATCTGTATGAACATGGAAATATCTACACCGCCACCTGTATGAACATGGATATATCTACACAGCCATCTGAATGAACATGGAAATATCTACACCGCTATCTGCATGAACATGGAAATATCTACACCGCTATCTGTGTAAACATGCATACATCTTCACCGCAATCTCTATAAGCATGTTAATATCTACACCGCTATCTGTATGAACATGGAAATATCTACACCGCAATCTGTATGAACATGGAAATATCTACACCGCTCTCTGTATGAACATGAAAATATCTACACCGCTATCTGTATGAACATGGAAATATCTACACCGGTATCTGTATGAACATGGAAATATCTACACCTCTATCTGTATGAACATGGAAATATCTACACCGCTATCGGTTTGAACATGGAAATATCTACACCGCGATCTGTATGAACATGGAAATATCTACACCGCTATCTGTGTAAACATGCATACATCATCACCGCTATCTGTATAAACATGGAAATATCTTCACCGCTATCTGTATGAACATGGAAATATCTACACCGCTATCTCTATGAACATGGAAATATCTACACCGCTGTCTGTTTGAACTTGGAAATATCTAAACCGCTATCTGCATGAAAATGGAAATATCTACACAGCTATCTGCATATACATTGAAATATCTACACAGCTTTCTCTTTACAAATGGAAATAACTACACCGCTATCTGTATGAACATGGAAATATCTACACCTCTATCTGTATGAGCATGGAAATATCTACACAGCCATCTGGATGAACATGGGAATATCTACACCGCTATCTGTATGAACATGGAAATATCTACACCGCTATCTGTGTAAACATGCATACATCTTCACCGCTATCTGTATAAACATGGAAATATCTACACTGCTATCTGCATGAACATGGAAATATCTACACCGCTATCTGTTTGAACATGGAAATATCTTCACCGCTATCTGCATGAAAATGGAAATATGTACACAGCGATCTGCATATACATGGAAATATCTACAAAGCTATATCTTTACACATGGAAATAACTACAGCGCTATCTCTATAAACATGGAAATATCTACTCCACCATCTGTATGAACATGGAAATATCTGCACCGCCATCTGTATGAACATATAAATATCTACACCGCCATCTATATTAAGATGGAGATATCTACACCGCTATCTGTATAAACTTGGAAATATCTACACCGCTATCTGTATAAACATGGAAATATCTACACCGCTATCTGTATAAACATGGAAATATCTACACCGCTACCTGTAGAAACATTTAAATATCAGCACCTCTATCTGTATGAACATGGAAATACCTACACCGCTATCTCTATGAACATGGAAATATCTACACCGTTATCTGTGTAAATATGCATACATCTTCAACGCAATCCGTATAAACATGGAAATATCTACACCGCTACCTGTAAAAACATGGAAATATCAGCACCGCTATCTGTATGAACATGGAAATATCAGCTCCTATATCTGTATGAATATGGAAATATCTACACCACACTCTGTATGAACAAGGAAATATCTACACCGCTATGTGTATGAACATGGAATTATCTTCACCGCCATCTGTATGAACATGGATATGTCTACACAGCCATCTGGATGAACATGGAAATATCTACGCCGCTATCGGTATGAACATGGAAATAGCTACACCGCTATCTGTATGAACATGGAAATATCTGCACCGCCATCTGTATGTACATATAAATATCTACTCCGCCATCTGTATTAAGAAGTAGATATCTACACCGCTATATGTATAAACATGGAAATATCTACACCGCTATCTGTATAAACATGGAAATATCTACACCGCTATCTGTATAAACATGGAAATATCAGCACCGCTATCAGTATGAACATGGAAATATCTGCACCGCTATCTGTATGAACATGGAAATATCTACACCGCTATCTGTATGAACATGGAAATATCTACACTGCTATCTATATGAACACGGAAATATCTACACGGCTATCTGTGAAAACGTGCATACATCTTCACCAGTATCTGTATAAACATGGAAATATCTACACCGCTATCTGTATGAACATGGAAATATCTACACCGCTATCTGTTTGAACATGGAAATATCTAAACCGCTATCTGCATGAAACTGGAAATATCTACACAACTATCTGCATATACATGGAAGTATCTACACAGCTATCTCTTTACACATGGAAATAACTACACCGCTATCTGTATGAACATGGAAATATCTGCACAGCCATCTGTATGAACATATAAATAACTACACCGCCATCTGTATTAAGATGGAGATATCAACATCGCTATCTGTATAAAGATGGAAATATCTACACCGCTACCTGTAAAAACATGGAAATATCAGCACCGCTATCTGTATGAACATGGAAATATCAGCCCCTCTATCTGTATGAATATGGAAATATCTACACCACACTCTGTATGAACATGGAAATATCTACACCGCTATCTGTATGAACATGGAATTATCTTCACCGCCATCTGTATGAACATGGATATGTCTACACAGCCATCTGGATAAACATGGAAATATCTACGCCGCTATCGGTATGAACATGGAAATAGCTACACCGCTATCTGTATGAACATGGAAATATCTGCACCGCCATCTGTATGTACATATAAATATCTACTCCACCATCTGTATTAAGAAGGAGATATCTACACCGCTATCAGTATAAACACGGAAATATCTACACCGCTATCTGTATAAACATGGAAATATCTACACCGCTATCTGTATAAACATGGAAATATCAGCACCGCTATCAGTATGAACATGGAAATATCTGCACCGCTATCTGTATGAACATGGAAATATCTACACTGCTATCTGTATGAACATGGAAATATCTTCACCGCCATCAGTATGAACATGGATATATCTACACAGCCGTCTGTATGAACTAGGAAATATCTACACCGCTATCTGTATGAACATGGAAATATCTACACCGCTATCTCTATGAACATGGAAATATCTACACCGCTATCTGTTTGAACATGGAAATATCTACACCGCTATCTGCATGAAAATGGAAATATCTACACAGCTATCTGCATATACATGGAAATATCAACACAGCTATCTCTTTACACATGGAAATAACTACACCGCTATCTGTATGAACCTGGAAATATCTTCACCGCCATCTGTATGAACATGGATACATCTACACAGCCATCTGGATGAGCATGGAAATATCTACACCGCAATCTGTATGAACATGGAAATATCTACACCGCTATCTGTGTAAACATGCATACATCTTCACCGCTATCTGTATAAACATGGAAATATCTACACTGCTATCTGCATGAACATGGATATATCTACCCAGCCATCTGTATGAACATGGAAATATCTACACCGCTATCTGTATGGACATGGAAATATCTGAACAGCTATCTCTATGAACATGGAAATATCTACACCGCTATCTGTTTGAACATGGAAATATCTAAACCGCTATCTGCATGAAAATGGAAATATCTACACAGCTATCTGCATATACATGGAAATATCTACACAGCTATCTCTTTACACATGGAAATAACTACACCGCTATCTCTATGAACATGGAAATATCTTCACCGCCATCTATATGAACATGGATATATCTACACAGCCATCTGGATGAGCATGGAAATATCTACACCGCTATCTGTATGAACATGGAAATATCTACACCGTTATCTGTGTAAATATGCATACATCTTCAACGCAATCCGTATAAACATGGAAATATCTACACCGCTACCTGTAAAAACATGGAAATATCAGCACCGCTATCTGTATGAACATGGAAATATCAGCTCCTATATCTGTATGAATATGGAAATATCTACACCACACTCTGTATGAACAAGGAAATATCTACACCGCTATGTGTATGAACATGGAATTATCTTCACCGCCATCTGTATGAACATGGATATGTCTACACAGCCATCTGGATGAACATGGAAATATCTATGCCGCTATCGGTATGAACATGGAAATAGCTACACCGCTATCTGTATGAACATGGAAATATCTGCACCGCCATCTGTATGTACATATAAATATCTACTCCGCCATCTGTATTAAGAAGTAGATATCTACACCGCTATATGTATAAACATGGAAATATCTACACCGCTATCTGTATAAACATGGAAATATCCACACCGCTATCTGTATAAACATGGAAATATCAGCACCACTATCAATATGAACATGGAAATATCTGCACCGCTATCTGTATGAGCATGGAAATATCTACACCACTATCTGTATGAACATGGAAATATCTACACCGCTATCTGTATGAACATGGATATATCTACACAGCTATCTGGATGAACATGGAAATATCTACACCGCCATCTGCATGAACATGGAAATATCTACACCTCTATCTGTGTAAACATGCATACATCTTCACTGCAATCTGTATAAGCATGGAAATATCTACGCTGCTATCTGTATGAAGATGGAAATATCTACACCACTATCTGTTTGAACATGGAAATATCTAAACCGCTATCAGCATGAAAATGGAAATATCTACACAGCTATCTGCATATTCCTTGAAATATCTACACAGCTATCTCTTTACACCTGGAAATAACTACACCGCTATCTGTATGAACATGGAAATATCTTCACCGCCATCTGTATGAAGATATAAATATCTACACCCACATCTCTATTAAGATGGAGATATCTACACCGCTATCTTCATAAACTTGGAAATATCTACACCGCTATATGTATAAACATGGAAATATCTACACCGCTATCTGTATAGACATGGAAATATCTACACCGCTACCTGTATAAACATGGAAATATCAGCACCGTTATCTGTATGAACATGGAAATATCTACACCGCTATCTGTATGAAGATGGAAATATCTACACCGCTATCTGTATGAACATGGAAATAGCTACACCGCTATCTGTATGAACATGGATATATCTACACAGCCATCTGGATGAACATGGAAATATCTACACCGCTATCTGTATGAACATGGAAATATCTACACCACCACCTGTATGAACATGGAAATATCTACACCGCTATCTGTATGAACATGGAAATATCAGCACCGCTATCAGTATGAACATGGAAATAACTGCACCGCTATCTGTATGAACATGGAAATATCTTCACCGCTATCTGTATGAACATGGAAATATCTTCACCGCCATCAGTATGAACATGGATATATCTACACAGCCGTCTGTATGAACTTGGAAATATCTACACCGCTATCTGTATGAACATGGAAATATCTACACCGCTATCTCTATGAACATGGAAATATCTACACCGCTATCTGTTTGAACATGGAAATATCTACACCGCTATCTGCATGAAAATGGAAATATCTACACAGCTATCTGCATATACATGGAAATATCAACACAGCTATCTCTTTACACATGGAAATAACTACACCGCTATCTGTATGAACCTGGAAATATCTTCACCGCCATCTGTATGAACATGGATACATCTACACAGCCATCTGGATGAGCATGGAAATATCTACACCGCAATCTGTATGAACATGGAAATATCTACACCGCTATCTGTGTAAACATGCATACATCTTCACCGCTATCTGTATAAACATGGAAATATCTACACTGCTATCTGCATGAACATGGATATATCTACCCAGCCATCTGTATGAACATGGAAATATCTACACCGCTATCTGTATGGACATGGAAATATCTGCACAGCTATCTCTATGAACATGGAAATATCTACACCGCTATCTGTTTGAACATGGAAATATCTAAACCGCTATCTGCATGAAAATGGAAATATCTACACAGCTATCTGCCTATACATGGAAATATCTACACAGCTATCTCTTTACACATGGAAATAACTACACCGCAATCTGTATGAACATGGAAATATCTTCACCGCCATCTATATGAACATGGATATATCTACACAGCCATCTGGATGAGCATGGAAATATCTACTCCGCTATCTCTATGAACATGGAAATATATACACCGCTATATTTGTAAACATGCATACATCTTCACCGCTATCTGTATAAACATGGAAATATCTACACTGCTATCTGCATGAACATGGAAATATCTACACCGCTATCTGTTTGAACATGGAAATATCTACACCGCTATCTGCATGAAAATGGAAATATCTACACAGCTATCTGCATATACATGGAAATATCTACAAAGCTATCTCTTTACACATGGAAATAACTACAGCGCTATCTCTATAAACATGCAAATATCTACACCGCCATCTGTATGAACATGGAAATATCTGCACCGCCATCTGTAAAAAGATATAAATATCTACACCCCCATCTATATTAAGATGGAGATATCTACACCGCTATCTGTATAAACTTGGAAATATCTACACCGCTATTTGTATAAACATGGAAATATCTACACCGCTATCTGTATAGACATGGAAATATCTGCACCGCTTCCTGTATAAACATGGAAATATCAGCACCGTTATCTGTATGAACATGGAAATATCTACACCGCTATCTCTATGAAGATGGAAATATCTACACCGCTATCTGTATGAACATGGAAATAGCTACACCGCTATCTGTATGAACATGGAAATATCTACACCACTACCTGTTTGAACATGGAAATATCTACACCGCTATCTGTATGAACATGGATATATCTACACAGCCATCTGGATGAACATGGAAATATCTGCACCGCTATCTGTATGAACATGGAAATATCTACACCGTTATCTGTGTAAATATGCATACATCTTCAACGCAATCTGTATAAACATGGAAATATCTACACCGCTACCTGTAAAAACATGGAAATATCAGCACCGCTATCTGTATGAACATGGAAATATCAGCTCCTATATCTGTATGAATATGGAAATATCTACACCACACTGTGTATGAACAAGGAAATATCTACACCGCTATGTGTATGAACATGGAATTATCTTCACCGCCATCTGTATGAACATGGATATGTCTACACAGCCATCTGGATGAACATGGAAATATCTACGCCGCTATCGGTATGAACATGGAAATAGCTACACCGCTATCTGTATGAACATGGAAATATCTGCACCGCCATCTGTATGTACATATAAATATCTACTCCGCCATCTCTATTAAGAAGTAGATATCTACACCGCTATATGTATAAACATGGAAATATCTACACCGCTATCTGTATAAACATGGAAATATCTACACCGCTATCTGTATAAACATGGAAATATCAGCACCGCTATCAGTATGAACATGGAAATATCTGCACCGCTATCTGTATGAACATGGAAATATCTACACCGCTATCTGTATGAACATGGAAATATCTACACCGCTATCTTTATGAACACGGAAATATCTACACGGCTATCTGTGAAAACGTGCATACATCTTCACCACTATCTGTATAAACATGGAAATATCTACACCGCTATCTGTATGAACATGGAAATATCTACACCGCTATCTGTTTGAACATGGAAATATCTAAACCGCTATCTGCATGAAACTGGAAATATCTACACAACTATCTGCATATACATGGAAGTATCTACACAGCTATCTCTTTACACATGGAAATAACTACACCGCTATCTGTATGAACATGGAAATATCTGCACAGCCATCTGTATGAACATATAAATAACTACACCGCCATCTGTATTAAGATGGAGATATCAACATCGCTATCTGTATAAAGATGGAAATATCTACACCGCTACCTGTAAAAACATGGAAATATCAGCACCGCTATCTGTATGAACATGGAAATATCAGCCCCTCTATCTGTATGAATATGGAAATATCTACACCACACTCTGTATGAACATGGAAATATCTACACCGCTATCTGTATGAACATGGAATTATCTTCACCGCCATCTGTATGAACATGGATATGTCTACACAGCCATCTGGATAAACATGGAAATATCTACGCCGCTATCGGTATGAACATGGAAATAGCTACACCGCTATCTGTATGAACATGGAAATATCTGCACCGCCATCTGTATGTACATATAAATATCTACTCCACCATCTGTATTAAGAAGGAGATATCTACACCGCTATCAGTATAAACACGGAAATATCTACACCGCTATCTGTATAAACATGGAAATATCTACACCGCTATCTGTATAAACATGGAAATATCAGCACCGCTATCAGTATGAACATGGAAATATCTGCACCGCTATCTGTATGAACATGGAAATATCTACACTGCTATCTGTATGAACATGGAAATATCTTCACCGCCATCAGTATGAACATGGATATATCTACACAGCCGTCTGTATGAACTAGGAAATATCTACACCGCTATCTGTATGAACATGGAAATATCTACACCGCTATCTCTATGAACATGGAAATATCTACACCGCTATCTGTTTGAACATGGAAATATCTACACCGCTATCTGCATGAAAATGGAAATATCTACACAGCTATCTGCATATACATGGAAATATCAACACAGCTATCTCTTTACACATGGAAATAACTACACCGCTATCTGTATGAACCTGGAAATATCTTCACCGCCATCTGTATGAACATGGATACATCTACACAGCCATCTGGATGAGCATGGAAATATCTACACCGCAATCTGTATGAACATGGAAATATCTACACCGCTATCTGTGTAAACATGCATACATCTTCACCGCTATCTGTATAAACATGGAAATATCTACACTGCTATCTGCATGAACATGGATATATCTACCCAGCCATCTGTATGAACATGGAAATATCTACACCGCTATCTGTATGGACATGGAAATATCTGAACAGCTATCTCTATGAACATGGAAATATCTACACCGCTATCTGTTTGAACATGGAAATATCTAAACCGCTATCTGCATGAAAATGAAAATATCTACACAGCTATCTGCATATACATGGAAATATCTACACAGCTATCTCTTTACACATGGAAATAACTACACCGCTATCTCTATGAACATGGAAATATCTTCACCGCCATCTATATGAACATGGATATATCTACACAGCCATCTGGATGAGCATGGAAATATCTACACCGCTATCTGTATGAACATGGAAATATCTACACCGTTATCTGTGTAAATATGCATACATCTTCAACGCAATCCGTATAAACATGGAAATATCTACACCGCTACCTGTAAAAACATGGAAATATCAGCACCGCTATCTGTATGAACATGGAAATATCAGCTCCTATATCTGTATGAATATGGAAATATCTACACCACACTCTGTATGAACAAGGAAATATCTACACCGCTATGTGTATGAACATGGAATTATCTTCACCGCCATCTGTATGAACATGGATATGTCTACACAGCCATCTGGATGAACATGGAAATATCTATGCCGCTATCGGTATGAACATGGAAATAGCTACACCGCTATCTGTATGAACATGGAAATATCTGCACCGCCATCTGTATGTACATATAAATATCTACTCCGCCATCTGTATTAAGAAGTAGATATCTACACCGCTATATGTATAAACATGGAAATATCTACACCGCTATCTTATAAACATGGAAATATCCACACCGCTATCTGTATAAACATGGAAATATCAGCACCACTATCAATATGAACATGGAAATATCTGCACCGCTATCTGTATGAGCATGGAAATATCTACACCACTATCTGTATGAACATGGAAATATCTACACCGCTATCTGTATGAACATGGATATATCTAAACAGCTATCTGGATGAACATGGAAATATCTACACCGCCATCTGCATGAACATGGAAATATCTACACCTCTATCTGTGTAAACATGCATACATCTTCACTGCAATCTGTATAAGCATGGAAATATCTACGCTGCTATCTGTATGAAGATGGAAATATCTACACCACTATCTGTTTGAACATGGAAATATCTAAACCGCTATCAGCATGAAAATGGAAATATCTACACAGCTATCTGCATATTCCTTGAAATATCTACACAGCTATCTCTTTACACCTGGAAATAACTACACCGCTATCTGTATGAACATGGAAATATCTTCACCGCCATCTGTATGAACATGGATATATCTACACAGCCATCTGGATGAACATGGAAATATCTACACCGCTATCTGTATGAACATGGAAATATCTACACCGCTATCTGTGTAAACATGCATACATCTTCACCGCTATCTGTATAAACCTGGAAATATCTACACCGCAATCTGTATAGACATGGAAATATCTACACTGCTACCTGTATAAACATGGAAATATCAGCACCGCTATCTGTATGAACATGGAAATATCTACACCGCTATCTGTACGAACATGGAAATATCTACACCGCTATCTGTATGAACATGGATATATCTACACAGCCATCTGGATGAACATGGAAATATCTACACTGCTATCTGTATAAACATGGACATATCTACACCGCTACCTGTATAAACATGGAAATATCAGCACCGCTATCTGAATGAACATGGATATATCTACACCGTTATCTGTATGAACATGGAAATATCTACACCGCTATCTGTATGAACACGGAAATATCTACACCGCTATCTGTATGAACATGGAAATATCCACACCGCTATCTGTATAAACATGGAAATATTTACACCGCTATCTGTATAAACATGGAAATATCTACACCGCTACCTGTATAAACATGGAAATATCAGCACCGCTGTCTCTATGAATATGGAAATATCTACACCGATCTCTGTATGAACATGGAAATATCTACACCGCTATTTGTATGAACATGGAAATATCTACAAAGCTATCTGAATGAACATGGAAATATCTACACCGCTATCTGTTTGAACATGTAAATATCTACACTGCTATCTGCATGAAAGTGAAAATATCTACAAAGCTATCTGCACATACATGGAAACATCTACACAGGTATCTACACATGGAAATAACTACACCGGTATATCTATAAACATGCAAATATCTACACCGCCATCTGTATGAACATAAAATATCTACACCGCCATCTGTATTAAGGAAATATCTAAACCGCTATCTGTATAAACATGGAAATATCTACACCGCTGCCTGTATAAAGATGGAAATATCAGCACTGCTATCTGTATGAACATGGAAATATCTACAACGCTATCTGTATGAACATGGATATATCAGCCCCTCTATCTGTATGAATATGGAAATATCTACACCACACTCTGTATGAACAAGGAAATATCTACACCGCTATGTGTATGAACATGGAATTATCTTCACCGCCATCTGTATGAACATGGATAAGTCTACGCAGCCATCTGGATGAACATGGAAATATCTACGCCGCTATCGGTATGAACATGGAAATAGCTACACCGCTATCTGTATGAACATGGAAATATCTGCACCGCCATCTGTATGTACATATAAATATCTACTCCGCAATCTGTATTAAGAAGTAGATATCTACACCTCTATCTGTATAAACATGGAAATATCTACACCGCTATCTGTATAAACATGGAAATATCTACACCGCTATCTGTATAAACATGGAAATATCAGCACCACTATCAGTATGAACATGGAAATATCTGCACCGCTATCTGTATGAACATTTAAATATCTACACCGCTATCTTTATGAACATGGAAATATCTTCACCGCCATCAGTATGAACATGGATATATCTACACAGCCATCTGTATGAACATGGAAATATCTACACCGCTATCTGTATGAACATGGAAATAGCTACACCGCTATCTGTTTGAACATGGAAATATCTAAACCGCTATCTGCATGAAAAGGGAAATATCTACACAGCTATCTGCATATACATGGAAATATCTACACAGCTATCTCTTTACACATGGAAATAACTACACCGCTATCTCTATGAACATGGAAATATCTTCACCGCCATCTGTATGAACATGGATATATCTACACAGCCATCTGGATGAGCATGGAAATATCTACACCGCTATCTGTATGAACATGGAAATATCTACACCGCTATCTGTGTAAACATACATACATCTTCACCGCTATCTGTATAAACATGGAAATATCTACACTGCTATCTGCATGTACATGGAAATATCTACACTGCTATCTGTTTGAACATGGAAATATCTACACCGCGATCTGCATGAAAATGGAAATATCTACACAGCGATCTGCATATACATGGAAATATCTACAAAGCTGTATCTTTACACATGGAAACAACTACAGCGCTATCTCTATAAACATGCAAATATCTACACCGCCATCTGTATGAACATGGAAATATCTGCACCGCCATCTGTATGAAGATATAAATATCTACACCCCCATCTATATTAAGATGGAGATATCTACACCGCTATCTGCATAAACTTGGAAATATCTACACCGCTATATGTATAAACATGGAAATATCTACACCGCAATCTGTATAAACATGGAAATATCTACACCGCTATCTGTATAAACATGGAAATATCAGCACCGTTATCTGTATGAACATGGAAATATCTACACCGTTATCTCTATGAAGATGGAAATATATACACCGCAATCTGTATGAACATGAAAATAGCTACACCGCTATCTGTATGAACATGGAAATATCTACACCACTACCTATATGAACATGGAAATATCTACACCGCTATCTGTATGAACATGGATATATCTACAGAGCCATCTGGATGAACATGGAAATATCTACAACGCTATCTGTATGAACATGGAAATATCTACACCGCTATCTGTGTAAATATGCATACATCATCACCGCAATCTGTATAAACTTGGAAATATCTACACCGCTATCTGTATGAACATGGAAATATCTACACCGCTATCTGTTTGAACATGGAAATATATACACCGCTATCTGCATGAAAATGGAAATATCTACAGAGCTATCTGCATATACATGGAAATATCTACACAGCTATATCTTTACACATGGAAATAACTACAACGCTATCTGTATGAACATGGAAATATCTACACTGCCATCTGTATGAACATGGAAATATCTGCAGCGCCATCTGTATGAACATATAAATATCTACACGGTCATCTGTATTAAGATGGAGATATCTACACCGTTATCTGTATAAACATGGAAATATCTACACCGCTATCTGTATAAACATGGAAATATCTACACCGCTATCTGTATAAACATGGAAATATCTACCCCGCTACCTGTAGAAACATGGAAATATCAGCACCGCTATCTGTATGAACACGGAATTATCAGCCCCTCTATCTGTATGAACATGGAAATATCTACACCGCTATCTGTATGAACATGGAAATATCTACACCGCTATCCGTATGAACATGGAAATATCTTCACCGCCATCTGTATGAACATGGATATATCTACACAGCCATCTGGATGAACATGGAAATATCTACAACGCTATCTGTATGAATATGGAAATAGCTACACCGCTATCTGTATAAACATGGAAATATCTATCCCGCTACCTGTATAAGCATGGAAATATCAGCACCGCTATCCGTATGAACATGGAAATATCTACACCGCTATCTGTATGAACATGGAAATATCTACAGCACTATCTCTATGAACATGGAAATATCTTCACCGTCATCTGTATGAACATGGATATACATACACAGCCATCTGTATGAACATGGAAATATCTACACCGCTATCTGTATGAACATGGAAATATCTACACCGCTATCTGTATGAACATGGAAATATCTTCACCGCCATCTGTATGAACATGGATATGTCTACACAGCCATCTGGATTAACATGGAAATATCTACACCGCGATCTGTATGAACATGGAAATATCTACACCGCTATCTGTGTAAACATGCAAACATCTTCATCGCTATCTGTATAAACATGGAAATATCTACACCGCTATCTGTATGAACATGGAAATATCTACACCGCTATCTGTTTGAACATGGAAATATCTAAACCGCTATCTGCATGAAAACAGAAATATCTACACAGCTATCTGCATATACATGGAAATATCTACAAAGCTATCTCTATACACTTGGAAATAACTACACCGCTATCTCTATAAACAAGGAAATATCTACACCGCCATCTGTATGAACATGGAAATAACTGAACCGCCATCTGTATGAACATATAAATATCTACACCGCCATCTGTATTAAGATGGAGATATCTTCACCGCTATCTGTATAAACTTGGAAATATCAGCACCGCTATCTGTATGAACATGGAAATATCTACACCGCTATCTCTATGAACATGGAAATATCTACACCGCTATCTGTATGAAAATGGAATTAGCAACACCGCTATCTGTATGAGCATGGAAATATCTACACCACTATCTGTATGAACATGGAAATATCTACACCGCTATCTGTATGAACATGGATATATCTACACAGCCATCTGGATGAACATGGAAATATCTACACCGCTATCTACATGAACTTGGAAATATCAACTCCGCTATCTGTGTAAACATGCATATATCTTCACTGCAATCTGTATAAGCATGGAAATATCTACTCCGCTATCTGTATGAACATGGAAATATCTACACCGCTATCTGTTTGAACATGGAAATATCTTAACCGCTATCAGCATGAAAATGGAAATATCTACACAGCTATCTGCATATTCTTTGAAATATCTACACAGCTATCTCTTTACACCTGAAAATAACTACACCGCTATCTGTATGAACATGGAAATATCTTCACCACCATCAGTATGAACATGGATATATATACACAGCCATCTGGATGAACATGGAAATATCTACACCGCTATCTGTATGAACATGGAAATATCTACACCGCAATCTGTGTAAACATGCATACATCTTCACCAATATCTGTATAAACCTGGAAATATATACACCGCTATCTGTATAAACATGAAAATATCTACACGGCTACCTTTATAAACATGGAAATATCAGCACCGCTATCTGTATGAACACGGAAATATCAGTACCGCTATCTGTACGAACATGGAAATATCTACACCGCTATCTGCACAAACATGGAAATATCTACACCGCTATCTGTACGAACATGGAAATATCTACACCGCTATCTGTATGAACATGGAAATATCTACACCACTATCTCTATGAACATGGAAATATCTACACCGCTATCTGTATGAACATGGAAATATGTACACCGCTATCTGTATGAACATGGATATATCTACACTGCTCTCTGGATGAACATGGAAATATACACACCGCTATCTGTGTAAACATGCATACATCTTAACCGCTATCTGTATAAACATGGAAATATCTACACCGCTATCTGTATGAACATGGAAATATCTACACCGCCATCTGTATGAACATGGAAATATCTGCACCGCAATCTGTATGAACATATAAATATCTACACCGCAATCTGTATTAAGATGGAGATATCTACACCGCTATCTGAATTAACATGGAAATATCTACAGCGCTATCTGTATAAACATGGAAATATCTACACCGCTACCAGTATAAACATGGAAATATCAGCACCGCTATCTCTATGAACATGGAAATAACTACACCGCTATGTGTATGAACATGGAAATACCTACACCGCTATTTGTATGAACATGGAAATATCTGCAAAGCTATCTGAATGAACATGGAAATATCTACACCGCTATCTGTTTGAACATGTAAGTATCTACACCGCTATCTGCATGAAAGTGGAAATATCTACAAAGCTATCTGCATATACTTGGAAATATCTACACAGGTATCTCTTTACACATGGAAATAACTACACCGCTATATCTATAAACATGCAAATATCTACACCGCCATCTGTATGAACATGGGAATATCTGCACTGCCATCTGTATGAACATATAAATATCTACACCGCCATCTGTATTAAGAAGGAAATATCTAAACCGCTATCTGAATAAACATGGAAATATCTACACCGCTGCCTGTATAAACATGGAAATATCAGCACCGCTATCTGTATGAACACGGAAATATCTACACCGCTATCTGAACGTGGAAATATCTACATCGCTATCTGCATGAAAATGGAAATATCTACACTGCTATCTGCATATACATTTAAATATCTACACAGCTATCTCTTTACACATGGAAATAACTAAACCGCTATCTGTATGAACATGGAAATATCTGCACCGCCATCTGTATGAACACGGAAATATCTACACCGTCATCTGTATTAAGATGGAGATATCTACACTGCTATCTGTATAAACATGGAAATATCTACACCGCTATCTGTATAAACATGGAAATATCTACACCGCTATCTGTATAAACATGGAAATATCTAAACGGCTATCTGTATGAACATGGAAATATCTACACCGCTATCTATATGAACATGGAAATATCTACACCGCTATCTGTATGAACATGGAAATACATACACCGCTGTCTGTATGAACATGGAAATAGCTACACCGCTATCTGTATAAACATGGAAATATCTACACCGCTATCTGTTTAAACATGGAAATATCTGCACCGCTATCTCTATAAACATGGAAATATCAGCACCGCAATCAGTAGGAACATGGAAATATCTGCACCGCTATCTGTATGAACATGGAAATATCTACACCGCTATCTGTATGAACATGGAAATATCTTCACCGCCATCAGTATGAACATGGATATATCTACACAGCCATCTGTATGAACATGGAAATATCTTCACCGCTATCTATATAAACATGGAAATATCTACACCGCTATCTGTATGAACATGGAAATATCTACACCGCAATCTGTTTGAACATGGAAATATCTAAACCGCTATCTGCATGAAAATAGAACTATCTACACAGCTATCTGCATATACATGGAAATATCTACAAAGCTATCTCTTTACACATGGAAATAACTGCACCGCTCTCTCTATAAACATGGAAATAACAACACCGCCATCTGTATGAACATGGAAATATCTGCACCGCCATCTGTATGAACATATAAATAGCTACACCGCCATCTGTAGTAAGATGGAGATATCTTCACCGCTATCTGTATAAATTTGGAAATATCTACACCGCTATCTGTATAAACATGGAAATATCTACACCGCTATCTGAATAAACATGGAAATAACTACACCGCTACCTGTATAAACATGGAAATATCAGCACCGCTATCTGTATGAACATGGAAATATCTACACTGCTATCTCTATGAACATGGCAATATCTACACCGCTATCTGTATGAACATGGAAATAGCTACACAGCTATCTGTATGAACATGGAAATATCTACAACACTATCTGAATGAACATGGAAATATCTACACCGCTATCTGTATGAACATGGATATATCTACACTGCTATCTGTTTGAACATGGAAATATCTATGCCGCTATCTGCATGAAAATGGAAATATCTGCACAGCTATCTGCGTAAACATGGAAATATCTACACAGCAATCTCTTTACACATGGAAATAACTACACCGCTATCTGTATGAACATGGATATATTTACACCGCCATCTTTATGAACATGGAAATATCTGCACCGACATCTGTATGAACATATATATATCTACACGGCCATCTGTATTAAGATGCAGATATCTACACCGCTATCTGTATAAACATGGAAATATCTACACCGCCATCTGTATAAACATGGAAATATCTACACTGCTATCTGTATAAACATGGAAATATCTACAACGCTACCTGTATAAACATGGAAATATCAGCACCGCTATCTGCATGAACATGGAAATATCAGCCCCTCTATCTGTATGAACATGGAGATATCTACACCGCTATCTGTATGAACATGGAAATATCTACACCGCTATCTGTTTGAACATGGAAATATCTACACCGCTATCTGTATGAACATGGAGATATCTACACCGCTGTCTGTATGAACATGGAAATATCTACACCGCTATCTGCATGAAAATGGAAATGTCTACACTGCTATCTGCATATACATGGAAATATCTACACAGCTATCTGTTTACACATGGAAATAAGTACACCGCTATCTGTTTGAACATGGAAATATCTACACCGCCATCTGTTTGAACATGGAAATATCTGCACAGCCATCTGTATGAACATATAAATATCTACACTGCAATCTGTATTAAGATGGAGACATCTACACCGCTATCTGTACAAACATGGAAATATCTACACCGCTATCTGTATAAACATGGAAATATGTACACCGCCATCTGTATGAACATGGAAATATCTACACCGCTATCTCTATGAACATGGAAATATCTACACCACTATCTGAATGAACATGGAAATATCTACACCGCTATCTGTATGAACATGGATATATCTACACAACCACCTGGATGAACATGGAAATATCTACACCGCTATCTGCATGAAGATGGAAATATCTACACCGCTATTTGTGTAAACATGCATACATCTTCACCGCAATCTGCATAAACATGGAAATATCTACACCGCTATCTGTATGAACATGGAAATATCTACACCGCTATCTGTTTGAACATGGAAATATCTAAACTGCTATCAGCACGAAAATGGAAATATCTACACCGCTATCTGCATATACATTTAAATATCTACACAGCTATCTCTTTACACATGGAAATAACTACACCGCTATCTGTATGAACATGGAAATATCTTCACCGCTATCTGTATGAACATGGATATATCCACACAGCCTCCTGGATGAACATGGAAATATCTACACCGCTATCTGTATAAACATGGAAATATCTACACCACTATCTGTATGAACATGGAAATACATACACCGCTATCTGTATGAACATGGAAATATCTACACCGCTATCTGTATGAACATGGAAATACATACACCGCTATCTGTATGAACATGGAAATAGCTACACCGCTATCTGTATAAACATGGAAATATCTACACCGCTATCTGTTTAAACATGGAAACATCTACACCGCTATCTGTATAAACATGGAAATATCAGCACCGCTATCAGTATGAACATGGAAATATCTGCACCGCTATCTGTATGAACATGGAAATATCTACACCGCTATCTGTATGAACATGGAAATATCTTCACCGCCATCAGTATGAACATGGATATATCTACACAGCCATCTGTATGAACATGGAAATATCTACACCGCTATCTGTATGAACATGGAAATATCTACACCGCTATCTCTATGAACATGGAAATATCTACACCGCTATCTGTTTGAACATGGAAATATCTAAACCGCTATCTGCATGAAAATGGAAATATCTACACAGCTATCTGCATATTCATGGAAATATCTACACAGCTATCTCTTTACACATGGAAATAACTACACCGCTATCTGTATGAACATGGAAATATCTTCACCGCCATCTGTATGAACATGGATATATCTACACAGCCATCTGGAGGAGCATGGAAATATCTACACCGCTATCTGTATGAACATGGAAATATATACACCGCTATCTGTGTAAACATGCATACATCTTCACCGCTATCTGTATAATCATGGAAATATCTACACGGCTATCTTCATGAACATGGAAATATCTACACCGCTATCTGTTTGAACGTGGAAATATCTACACCGCTATCTGCATGAAAATGGAAATATCTACACAGCGATCTGCATATACATGGAAATATCTACAAAGCTATCTCTTTACACATGGAAATAACTACAGCGCTATCTCTATAAACATGCAAATATCTACACTGCCATCTGCATGAACATGGATATATCTGCACCGCCATCTGTATGAAGATATAAATATCTACACTCCCATCTACATTAAGATGGAGATATCTACACCGCTATTTGTATAAACTTGGAAATATCTACACCGCTATATGTATAAACATGGAAATATCTACACCGCTATCTGTATAAACATGGAAATATCTACACCGTTATCTGTATGAACATGGAAATATGTACACCGCTATCTCTATGAAGATGGAAATATCTACACCGCTATCTGTACGAACATGGCAATATCTACACCGCTATCTGTATGAACATGGAAATATCTACACCACTATTTGTATGAACATGGAAATGTCTACACCGCTATCTGTATGAAAATGGAAATATCTACACCGCTATCTGTATGAACATGGAAATATCTACACCGCCAACTGTGTAAACATGCATACATCTTCACCGCTATCTGTACAAACATGGAAATATCTACACCGCTATCTGTATGAACATGGAAATATCTACACCGCTATCTGTTTGAACATGGAAATATCTAAACCGCTATCTGCATGAAAACGGAAATATCTACACAACTATCTGCATACACATGGAAGTATCTACACAGCTATCTCTTTACACATGGAAATAACTACACCGCTATCTGTATGAACATGGAAATATCTGCACGGCCATCTGTATGAACATATAAATTTCTACACCACCATCTGTATTAAGATGGAGATATCTACACCGCTATCTGTATAAACATGGAAATATCTACACCGCTATCTGTATAAACATGGAAATATCTACACCGCTACCTGTAAAAACATGGAAATATCAGCACCGCTATCTGTATGAACATGGAAATATCAGCCCCTCTATCTGTATGAATATGGAAATATCTACACCACACTCTGTATGAACATGGAAATATCTACACCGCTATCTGTATGAACATGGAATTATCTTCACCGCCATCTGTATGAACATGGATATGTCTACACAGCCATCTGGATGAACATGGAAATATCTACACCGCTATCTGTATGAACATGGAAATATCTACAACGCTATCTGTATGAACATGGAAATAACTTCACCGCCATCTGTATGAACATGGATATGTCTACACAGCCATCTAGATGAACATGGAAATATCTACACCGCGATCTGTACGAACATGGAAATATCTACACCGCTATCTGTGTAAACATGCATACATCATCACTGCTATCTGTATAAACATGGAAATATCTACACCGCTGTCTGTATGAACATGGAAATATCTACACCGCTATCTGTTTGAACATGGAAATATCTAAACCGCTATCTGCATGAAAATGGAAATATCTACAGAGCTATCTGCATATACATATAAATATCTACACAGCTATCTCTTTACACATGGAAATAACTACACTGCTATCTGTATGAACATGGAAATATCTACACCGCCATCTGTATGAACATGGAAATATCTGCACCGCCATCTGTATGAACATATAAATAACTACACGGCCATCTGTATTAAGATAGAGATATCTACACCGCTATCTGTATAAACATGGAAATATCTACACCGCTATCTGTATAAACATGGAAATATCTACACAGCTACCTGTATAAACATGGAAATATCTACACCGCTACGTGTATAAAGATGGAAATATCAGCACCGCAATCTGTATGAACATGGAAATATCAGCCCCTCTATCTGTATGAACATGGAAATATCTACACCGCTATCTGTATGAACATGGAAATATCTACACCGCTATCCGCATGAACATGGAAATATCTTCACCGCCATCTGCATGAACATGGATATATCTATACAGCCATCTGGGTGAACATGGAAATATCTACACCGCTATCTGTATGAACATGGAAATAGCTACACCGCTATCTGTATGAATATGGAAATATCTACACCAATATCTGTATGAACATGGAAATATCTACACCGCTATCTGTATGAA
Organism: Gorilla gorilla gorilla; assembly: GCF_029281585.2. Lineage (NCBI taxonomy): Eukaryota > Metazoa > Chordata > Mammalia > Primates > Hominidae > Gorilla > Gorilla gorilla. Next base: position 4,758,071 of record NC_073224.2, read on the forward strand.
CATGGAAATATCTTCACCGCCATCTGTATGAACATGGATATATCTACACAGCCATCAGGATGAACATGGAAATATCTACACCGCTATCTGTATGAACATGGAAATAGCTAAACCGCTATCTGTATGAACATGGAAATATCTTCACCGCCATCTGTATGAACATGGATATATCTACACAGCCATCTGGATGAACATGGAAATATCTACACAGCTATCTGTATGAACATGGAAATATATACACCGCTATCTGTATAAACATGCATACATCTTCACCGCTATCTGTATAAACATGGAAATATCTACACCGCTATCTGTATGAACACGGAAATATCTACACCGCTATCTGTTTGAACATGGAAATAACTACACCGCTATCTGCATGAAAATGGAAATATCTACACAGCTATCTGCATATACATGGAAATGTCTACAAAGCTATCTCTTTACACATGGAAATAACTACACCGCTATCTCTATAAACATGGAAATATCTACACCGCCATCTGTATGAACATGGAAATATCTGCACCGCTATCTGTATGAACATGGAAATATCTACACTGCTATCTGTATGAACATGGAAATATCTTCACCGCCATCAGTATGAACATGGATATATCTACACAGCCATCTGTATGAACATGGAAATATCTACACCGCTATCTGTATGAACATGGAAATACCTACACGGCTATCTCTATGAACATGGAAATATCTACACCGCTATCTGTTTGAACATGGAAATATCTAAACCGCTATCTACATGAAAATGGAAATATCTACACAGCTATCTGCATATACATGGAAATATCTACACAGCTATCTCTTTACACATGGAAATAACTACACCGCTATCTGTATGAACATGGAAATATCTACACCGCCATCTGTATGAACATGGATATATCTACACAGCCATCTGGAGGAGCATGGAAATATCTACACCGCTATCTGTATGAACATGGAAATATATACACCGCTATCTGTGTAAACCTGCATACATCTTCACCGCTATCTGTATAAACATGGAAATATCTACACTGCTATCTGCATGAACATGGAAATATCTACACCGCTATCTGTTTGAACATGGAAATATCTACACCGCTATCTGCATGAAAATGGAAATATCTACACAGCGATCTGCATATACATGGAAATATCTACAAAGCTATCTCTTTACACATGGAAATAACTACAGCGCTATCTCTATAAACATGCAAATATCTACACCGCCATCTGTATGAACATGGAAATATCTGCACCGCCATCTGTATGAAGATATAAATATCTACACTCCCATCTATATTAAGATGGAGATATCTACACCGCTATCTGTATAAACTTGGAAATATCTACACCACTACATGTATAAACATGGAGATATCTACACCGCTATCTGTATAAACATGGAAATATCTACACCGTTATCTGTATGAACATGGAAATATCTACACCGCTATCTCTATGAAGATGGAAATTTCTACACCGCTATCTGTACGAACATGGAAATATCAAAACCGCTATCTGTATGAACATGGAAATATCTACACCACTATCTGTATGAACATGGAAATGTCTACACCACTATCTTTATTAACATGGAAATATCAACACCGCTATCTGTATGAACATGGAAATATCTACACCGCTATCTGTATGAACATGGAAATATCTACACCGCTATCTGTGTAAACATGCATACATCTTCACCGCTATCTGCATAAACATGGAAATATCTACACCGCTATCTGTATGAACATGGAAATATCTACACCGCTATCTGAATGAACACGGAAATATCTACACCGCTATCTGTGTAAACATGCATATATCTTCACCGCTATCTGTATAAACATGGAAATATCTACACCGCTATCTGTATGAACGTGGAAATATCTACACCGCTATCTGTTTGAACATGGAAATATCTAAACCGCTATCTGCATAAAAATGGAAATATCTACAAAACTATCTGCATATACATGGAAGTATCTACACAGCCATCTCTTTACACATGGAAATAACTACACCGCTATCTGTATGAACATGGAAATATCTGTACGGCCATCTGAATGAACATATAAATATCTACACCGCCATCTGTATTAAGATGGAGATATCTACACCGCTATCTGTATAAACATGGAAATATCTACACCGCTATCTGTATACACATGGAAATATCTACACCGCTACCTGTAAAAACATGGAAATATCAGCACCGCTATCTGTATGAACATGGAAATATCAGCCCCTCTATCTGTATGAATATGGAAATATCTACACCACACTCTGTATGAACATGGAAATATCTACACCGCTATCTGTATGAACATGGAATTATCTTCACCGCCATCTGTATGAACATGGATATGTCTACACAGCCATCTGGATGAACATGGAAATATCTACGCAGCTATCGGTATGAACATGGAAATAGCTACAAGGCTATCTGTATGAACATGGAAATATCTGCACCGCCATCTGTATGTACATATAAATATCTACTCCGCCATCTGTATTAAGAAGGAGATATCTACACCGCTATCTGTATAAACTTGGAAATATCTACACAGCTATGTGTATAAACATGGAAATATCAACACCACTACCTGTATAAAGATGGAAATATCAGCACCGCTATCTGTATGAACATGGAAATGTCTACACCGCTATCTGTTTGAACATGGAAATATCTACACCGCTACCTGTATGAACATGGAAATATCTGCACCGCTATCTGTATGAACATGGAAATATCTACACCGCTATCTGTATGAACATGGAAATATCTACACCACTATCTGAATGAACATGGAAATATCTACACCGCTATCTGTATGAAAATGGATATATCTACACTGCTATCTGTTTGAACATGGAAATATCTATGCCGCTATCTGCATGAAAATGGAAATATCTGCACAGCTATCTGCATAAACATGGAAATATCTACACAGCAATCTCTTTACACATGGAAATAACTACACCGCTATCTGTATGAACATGGATATATTTACACCGCCATCTGTATGAACATGGAAATATCTGCACCGACATCTGTATGAACATTTACATATCTACACGGCCATCTGTATTAAGATGCACATATCTACACCGCTATCTGTATAAACATGGAAATATCTACACCGCCATCTGTATAAACATGGAAATATCTACACCACTATCTGTATAAACATGGAAATATCTACAACGCTACCTGTATAAACATGGAAATATCAGCACCGCTATCTGCATGAACATGGAAATATCAGAGCCTCTATCTGTATGAACATGGAGATATCTACACCGCTATCTGTATGAACATGGAAATATCTGCACCGCCATCTGTATGTACATATAAATATCTACTCCGCCATCTGTATTAAGAAGGAGATATCTACACCGCTATCTGTATAAACATGGAAATATCTACACCGCTATCTGTATAAACATGGAAATATCTACACCGCTACCTGTATAAACATGGAAATATCAGCACCGCTGTCTGTATGAACATGGAAATATCTACACCGCTATCTGTTTGAACATGGAAATATCTACACCGCTATCTGTATGAACATGGAAATATCTACACCGCTATCTGTATGAACATGGAAATATCTACAACGCTATCTGTATGAACATGGAAATACCTTCACCGCCATCTGTATGAACATGGATATGTCTACACAGCCATCTAGATGAACATGGAAATATCTACACCGCGATCTGTACGAACATGGAAATATCTACACCGCTATCTGTGTAAACATGCATACATCATCACTGCTATCTGTATAAACATGGAAATATCTACACCGCTGTCTGTATGAACATGGAAATATCTACACCGCTATCTGTTTGAACATGGAAATATCTAAACCGCTATCTGCATGAAAATGGAAATATCTACAGAGCTATCTGCATATACATATAAATATCTACACAGCTATCTCTTTACACATGGAAATAACTACACCGCTATCTGTATGAACATGGAAATATCTACACCGCCATCTGTATGAACATGGAAATATCTGCACCGCCATCTGTACGAACATATAAATAACTACACGGCCATCTGTATTAAGATAGAGATATCTACACCTCTATCTGTATAAACATGGAAATATCTACACCGCTATCTGTATAAACTTGGAAATATCTACACAGCTACCTGTATAAACATGGAAATATCTACACCGCTACCTGTATAAACATGGAAATATCAGCACCGCAATCTGTATGAACATGGAAATATCAGCCCCTCTATCTGTATGAACATGGAAATATCTACACCGCTATCTGTATGAACATGGAAATATCTACACCGCTATCCGCATGAACATGGAAATATCTTCACCGCCATCTGTATGAACATGGATATATCTATACAGCCATCTGGGTGAACATGGAAATATCTACACCGCTATCTGTATGAACATGGAAATAGCTTCACCGCTATCTGTATGAATATGGAAATATCTACACCACTATCTGTATGAACATGGACATATCTACACCGCTATCTGTATGAACATGGAAATATCTTCACCGCCATCTGTATGAACATGGATATATCTACACAGCCATCTGGATGAACATGGAAATATCTACACCGCTATCTGTATGAACATGGAAATAGCTACACCGCTATCTGTATGAACATGGAAATATCTTCACCGCCATCTGTATGAACATGGATATATCTACACAGCCATCTGGATGAACATGGAAATATCTACACAGCTATCTGTATGAACATGGAAATATATACACCGCTATCTGTGTAAACATGCATACATCTTCACCGCTATCTGTATAAACATGGAAATATCTACACCGCTATCTGTATGAACATGGAAATATCTACACCGCTATCTGTTTGAACATGGAAATATCTACACCGCTATCTGCATGAAAATGGAAATATCTACACAGCTATCTGCATATACATGGAAATGTCTACAAAGCTATCTCTTTACACATGGAAATAACTACACCGCTATCTCTATAAACATGGAAATATCTACACCGCCATCTGTATGAACATGGAAATATCTGCACCGCTATCTGTATGAACTTGGAAATATCTACACTGCTATCTGTATGAACATGGAAATATCTTCACCGCCATCAGTATGAACATGGATATATCTACACAGCCATCTGTATGAACATGGAAATATCTACACCGCTATCTGTATGAACATCGAAATACCTACACGGCTATCTCTATGAACATGGAAATATCTACACCGCTATCTGTTTGAACATGGAAATATCTAAACCGCTATCTGCATGAAAATGGAAATATCTACACAGCTATCTGCATATACATGGAAATATCTACACAGCTATCTCTTTACACATGGAAATATCTACACCGCTATCTGTATGAACATGGAAATATCTACACCGCCATCTGTATGAACATGGATATATCTACACAGCCATCTGGAGGAGCATGGAAATATCTACACCGCTATCTGTATGAACATGGAAATATATACACCGCTATCTGTGTAAACCTGCATACATCTTCACCGCTGTCTGTATAAACATGGAAATATCTACACTGCTATCTGCATGAACATGGAAATATCTACACCGCTATCTGTTTGAACATGGAAATATCTACACCGCTATCTGCATGAAAATGGAAATATCTACACAGCGATCTGCATATACATGGAAATATCTACAAAGCTATCTCTTTACACATGGAAATTACTACAGCGCTATCTCTATAAACATGCAAATATCTACACCGCCATCTGTATGAACATGGAAACATCTGCACCGCCATCTGTATGAAGATATAAATATCTACACTCCCATCTATATTAAGATGGAGATATCTACACCGCTATCTGTATAAACTTGGAAATATCTACACCACTATATGTATAAACATGGAAATATCTACACCGCTATCTGTATAAACATGGAAATATCTACACCGTTATCTGTATGAACATGGAAATATCTACACCGCTATCTCTATGAAGATGGAAATATCTACACCGCTATCTGTACGAACATGGAAATATCTACACCGCTATCTGTATGAACATGGAAATATCTACACCGCTATCTGTATGAACATGGAAATGTCTACACCACTATCTGTATGAACATGGAAATATCTACACCGCTATCTGTATGAACATGGAAATATCTACACAGCTATCTGTATGAACATGGAAATATCTACACCGCTATCTGTGTAAACATGCATACATCTTCACCGCTATCTGCATAAACATGGAAATATCTACACCGCTATCTGTATTAACATGGAAATATCTACACCGCTATCTGTATGAACACGGAAATATCTACACCGCTATATGTGTAAACATGCATATATCTTCACCGCTATCTGTATAAACATGAAAATATCTACACCGCTATCTGTATGAACATGGAAATATCTACACCGCTATCTGTTTGAACATGGAAATATCAAAACCGCTATCTGCATGAAAATGGAAATATCTACACAACTATCTGCATATACATGGAAGTATCTACACAGCCATCTCTTTACACATGGAAATAACTACACCGCTATCTGTATGAACATGGAAATATCTGCACGGCCATCTGAATGAACATATAAATATCTACACCGCCATCGGTATTAAGATGGAGATATCTACACCGCTATCTGTATATACATGGAAATATCTACACCGCTATCTGTACATACATGGAAATATCTACACCGCTACCTGTAAAAACATGGAAATATCAGCACCGCTATCTGTATGAACATGGAAATATCAGCTCCTATATCTGTATGAATATGGAAATATCTACACCACACTCTGTATGAACATGGAAATATCAACACCGCTATCTGTATGAACATGGAATTATCTTCACCGCCATCTGTATGAACATGGATATGTCTACACAGCCATCTGGATGAACATGGAAATATCTACGCAGCTATCGGTATGAACATGGAAATAGCTACACGGCTATCTGTATGAACATGGAAATATCTGCACCGCCATCTGTATGAACATATAAATATCTACACCGCCATCTATATTAAGATGGAGATATCTACACCGCTATCTGTATAAACTTGGAAATATCTACACCGCTATCTGTATAAACATGGAAATATCTACACCGCTATCTGTATAAACATGGAAATATCTACACCGCTACCTGTAGAAACATTTAAATATCAGCACCTCTATCTGTATGAACATGGAAATACCTACACCGCTATCTCTATGAACATGGAAATATCTACACCGCTATCTGTATGAACATGGAAATAGCTACACCGCTATCTGTATGAACATGGAAATATCTACACCACTACCTGTATGAACATGGAAATATCTACACCTCTATCTCTATGAACATGGATATATCTACACAGCCATCTGGATGAACATGGAAATATCTACACCGCTATCTGTTTCAACATGTAAATATCTACACCGCTATCTGCATGAAAGTGGAAATATCTACACAGCTATCTGCATATACATGGAAATATCTACACAGCTATCTCTTTACACATGGAAATAACTACACCGCCATATCTATAAACATGGAAATATCTACAACGCCATCTGTATGAAGATGGAAGCATCTGCACCGCCATCTGTATGAACATATAAATATCTACACCGCCATCTGTATTAAGAAGGAAATATCTAAACCGCTATCTGTAGAAACATGGAAATATCGTCACCGCTGCCTGTATAAACATGGAAATATCAGCACCGCTATCTGTATGAACATGAAAATATCTACACCGCTATCTGTATGAACATGGAAATATCTACACCGCTATCTGTATGAACATGGAAATATCTACACCTCTATCTGTATGAACATGGAAATATCTACACCGCTATCGGTTTGAACATGGAAATATCTACACCGCGATCTGTATGAACATGGAAATATCTACACCGCTATCTGTGTAAACATGCATACATCATCACCGCTATCTGCATAAACATGGAAATATCTTCACCGCTATCTGTGTGAACATGGAAATATCTACACCGCTATCTGTTTGAACATGGAAATATCTAAACCGCTATCTGCATGAAAATGGAAATATCTACAGAGCTATCTGCATATACATGGAAATACCTACACATCTATCTCTTTACACATGGAAATAACTACACCGCTATCTGTATGAACATGGAAATATCTACGCCGCTATCTGTATGAACATGGAAATATCTGCACCGCCATCTGTATGAACATATAAATAACTACACGACCATCTGTATTAAGATAGAAATATCTACACCGCTGTCTGTATAAACATGGAAATATCTACACCGCTATCTGTATAAACATGGAAATATCTACACCGCTACCTGTATAAACATGGAAATATCTACACCGCTACCTGTATAAACATGGAAATATCAGCACCGCTATCTGTATGAACATGGAAATATCAGCCCCTCTATCTCTATGAACGTGGAAATATCTTCACCGCCATCTGTATGAACATGGATATATCTACACAGCCATCTGGATGAACATGGAAATATCTAAACCACTATCTGTATAAACATGGAAATATCTACACCGCTGCCTGTATAAACATGGAAATATCTGCACCGCTATCTGTATGAACATGGTAATATCTACATCGCTATCTGTATGAACATGGAAATATCTACACCGCTATCTGTGTAAACATGGAAATATCTACACCGCTATCTGTATGAACATGGAAATATCTACACCGCTATCTGTTTGAACATGGAAATATCTACACCGCTATCTGCATGAAAATCGAAATATCTACACTGCTATCTGTATATACATTTAAATATCTACACAGCTATCTCTTTACACATGGAAATAACTACACCGCTATCTGTATGAACATGGAAATATCTACACCGCCATCTGTATGAACATGGAAATATCTGCACCGCCATCTCTATGAACATATAAATATCTACACCGCCATCTGTATTAAGATGGAGATATCTATACTGCTATCTGTATAAACATGGAAATATCTACACCGCTATCTGTATAAACATGGAAATATCTACACCACTACCTTTATAAACATGGAAATATCAGCACCGCTATCTGTATGAACATGGAAATATCTACACCGCTACCTGTATAAAAATGGAAATATCAGCCCCGCTATCTGTATGAACATGGAAATATCTAAACCGCTATCTCTATGAACATGGAAATATCTACACCGCTATCTCTATGAACATGGAAATAGATACAATGCTATCTGTATGAACATGGAAATATCTACACCACTATCTGTATGAACATGGAAATATCTACACCGCCACCTGTATGAACATGGATATATCTACACAGCCATCTGAATGAACATGGAAATATCTACACCGCTATCTGCATGAACATGGAAATATCTACACCGCTATCTGTGTAAACATGCATACATCTTCACCGCAATCTCTATAAGCATGTTAATATCTACACCGCTATCTGTATGAACATGGAAATATCTACACCGCAATCTGTATGAACATGGAAATATCTACACCGCTCTCTGTATGAACATGAAAATATCTACACCGCTATCTGTATGAACATGGAAATATCTACACCGCTATCTGTATGAACATGGAAATATCTACACCTCTATCTGTATGAACATGGAAATACCTACACCGCTATCGGTTTGAACATGGAAATATCTACACCGCGATCTGTATGAACATGGAAATATCTACACCGCTATCTGTGTAAACATGCATACATCATCACCGCTATCTGTATAAACATGGAAATATCTTCACCGCTATCTGTATGAACATGGAAATATCTACACCGCTATCTGTTTGAACATGGAAATATCTAAACCGCTATCTGCATGAAAATGGAAATATCTACAGAGCTATCTGCATATACATGGAAATAACTACACATCTATCTCTTTACACATGGAAATAACTACACCGCTATCTGTATGAACATGGAAATATCTACGCCGCTATCTGTATGAACATGGAAATATCTGCACCGCCATCTGTATGAACATATAAATAACTACACGGCCATCTGTATTAAGATAGAAATATCTACACCGCTGTCTGTATAAACATGGAAATATCTACACCGCTATCTGTATAAACATGGAAATATCTACACCGCTACCTGTATAAACATGGAAATATCTACACCGCTACCTGTATAAACATGGAAATATCAGCACCGCTATCTGTATGAACATGGAAATATCAGCCCCTCTATCTCTATGAACATGGAAATATCTTCACCGCCATCTGTATGAACATGGATATATCTACACAGCCATCTGGATGAACATGGAAATATCTAAACCACTATCTGTATAAACATGGAAATATCTACACCGCTGCCTGTATAAACATGGAAATATCAGCACCGCTATCTGTATGAACATGGTAATATCTACACCGCTATCTGTATGAACATGGAAATATCTACACCGCTATCTGTGTAAACATGGAAATATCTACACCGCTATCTGTATGAACATGGAAATATCTACACCGCTATCTGTTTGAACATGGAAATATCTACACCGCTATCTGCATGAAAATCGAAATATCTACACTGCTATCTGTATATACATTTAAATATCTACACAGCTATCTCTTTACACATGGAAATAACTACACCGCTATCTGTATGAACATGGAAATATCTACACCGCCATCTGTATGAACATGGAAATATCTGCACCGCCATCTCTATGAACATATAAATATCTACACCGCCATCTGTATTAAGATGGAGATATCTATACTGCTATCTGTATAAACATGGAAATATCTACACCGCTATCTGTATAAACATGGAAATATCTACACCACTACCTTTATAAACATGGAAATATCAGCACCGCTATCTGTATGAACATGGAAATATCTACACCGCTACCTGTATAAAAATGGAAATATCAGCCCCGCTATCTGTATGAACATGGAAATATCTAAACCGCTATCTCTATGAACATGGAAATATCTACACCGCTATCTCTATGAACATGGAAATAGATACAATGCTATCTGTATGAACATGGAAATATCTACACCACTATCTGTATGAACATGGAAATATCTACACCGCCACCTGTATGAACATGGATATATCTACACAGCCATCTGAATGAACATGGAAATATCTACACCGCTATCTGCATGAACATGGAAATATCTACACCGCTATCTGTGTAAACATGCATACATCTTCACCGCAATCTCTATAAGCATGTTAATATCTACACCGCTATCTGTATGAACATGGAAATATCTACACCGCAATCTGTTTGAACATTTAAATATCTAAACCGCTATCAGCATGAAAATGGAAATCTCTACACTGCTATCTGCATATACATGGAAATATCTACACAGCTATCTCTTTACACATGGAAATAACTACACCGCTATCGGTATGAACATGGAAATATCTACACCGCCATCTGTAAGAACATGGAAATATCTGCACCGCCATCTGTACGAACATATAAATATCTACACCGCCATCTGTATTAAGATGGAAATATCTACACCGCTATCTGTAAAAACATGGAAATATCTACACCGCTATCTTTATAAACATGGAAATATCTACACTGCTATCTGCATAAACATGGAAATATCTACACCGCTACATGTATAAACATGGAAATTCCAGCACCGCTATCTGTAAGAACATGGAAATAGCCCCTCTATCTGTATGAACATGGAAATATCTAAACCGGTATCTCTATGAACATGGAAATATCTACACCGCTATCTGTTTGAACATGGAAATATCTACACCGCTATCTGGATGTACATGGAAATATCTACACCGCTATCTGTTTGAACAAGTAAATATCTACACCGCTATCTGTGTAAACATGCATACATCTTCACCGCAATCTGTATAAGCATGATAATATCTACACCGCTATCTGAATGAACATGGAAATACCTACACCGCTATCTCTATGAACATGGAAATATCTACACCGCTATCTGTATGAACATGGAAATAGCTACACCGCTATCTGTATGAACATGGAAATAGCTACACCGTTATCTGTATGAACATGGAAATATCTACACCACTACCTGTATGAACATGGAAATATCTACACCTCTATCTCTATGAACATGGATATATCTACACAGCCATCTGGATGAACATGGAAATATCTACACCGCTATCTGTTTGAACATGTAAATATCTACACCGCTATCTGCATGAAAGTGGAAATATCTACACAGCTATCTGCATATACATGGAAATATCTACACAGCTATATCTTTACACATGGAAATAACTACACCGCTATATCTATAAACATGGAAATATCTACACCGCCATCTGTATGAACATGGAATTATCTGCACCGCCATCTGTATGAACATATAAATATCTTCACCAACATCTGTATTAAGAAGGAAATATCTAAACCGCTATCTTTATAAACATGGAAATATCTTCACCGCACCTGTATAAACATGGAATTATCAGCACAGCTATCTGTATGAACATGAAAATATCTACACCGCTATCTGTACGAACATGGAAATATCTACACCACTATCTTCATGAACATGGAAATATCTACACCGCTATCTGTATGAACATGGAAATATCTACACCGCTATCGGTTTGAACATGGAAATATCTACACCGCTATCTGTATGAACATGGAAATACCTTCACCGCCATCTGTATGAACATGGATATGTCTACTCAGCCATCTAGATGAACATGGAAATATCTACACTGCGATCTGTATGAACATGGAAATATCTACACCGCTATCTGTGTAAACATGCATACATCATCACCGCTATCTGTATAAACATGGAAATATCTACACCGCTAACTCTGTGAACATGGAAATATCTACAATGCTATCTGTTTGAACATGAAAATATCTAATCCGCTATCTGCATGAAAATGGAAATATCTACAGAGCTATCTGCATATACATGGAAATAACTACACATCTATCTCTTTGCACATGGAAATAACTACACCGCTATCTATATGAACATGGAAATATCTACCCCGCCATCTGTATGAACATGGAAATATCTGCACCGCCATCTTTATGAACATATAAATAACTAAACGGCCATCTGTATTAAGATAGAAATATCTACACCGCTGTCTGTATAAACATGGAAATAACTACACCGCTATCTGTATAAACATGGAAATATCTACACCGCTACCTGTATAAACATGGAAATATCTACACAGCTACCTGTATAAACATGGAAATATCAGCACCGCTATCTGTATGAACATAGAAATATCAGCCCCTCTATCTGTATGAGCACGGAAATATCTTCACCGCCATCTGTATGAACATGGATATATCTACACAGCCATCTGGATGAACATGGAAGTATCTACACCGCTATCTGTATGAACATGGAAATAGCTACACCGCTATCTGTATGAAGATGGAAATATCTACACCGCTCCCTGTATAAACATGGAAATATCTACACCACTATCTGTATGAACATGGAAATATCTACACCGCTATCTGTATGAACATGGATATATCTACACAGCCATCTGGATGAACATGGAAATATCTACACCGCTATCTGTATGAACATGGAAATATCTGCACCGACATCTGTATGAACATATACATATCTACACGGCCATCTGTATTAAGATGCAGATATCTACACCGCTATCTGTATAAACATGGAAATATCTACACCGCCATCTGTATAAACATGGAAATATCTACACCGCTATCTGTATAAACATGGAAATATCTACAACGCTACCTGTATAAACATGGAAATATCAGCACCGCTATCTGCATGAACATGGAAATATCAGCCCCTCTATCTGTATGAACATGGAGATATCTACACCGCTATCTGCATGAACATGGAAATATCTACACCGCTATCTGTATGAACATGGAAATATCTACACCGCTATCTGTATGAACATGGAAATATCTACACCGCTATCTGTTTGAACATGGAAATATCTACACCGCTATCTGCATGAAAATGGAAATGTCTACACTGCTATATGCATATACATGGAAATATCTACACAGCAATCTCTTTACACATGGAAATAACTACACCGCTATCTGAACATGGAAATATCTACGCCGCCATCTGTTTGAACATGGAAATATCTGCACAGCCATCTGTATGAACATATAAATATCTACACCACAATCTGTATTAAGATGGAGATATCTACACCGCTATCTGTACAAACATGGAAATATCTACACCGCTATCTGTATAAACATGGAAATATCTACACCGTCATCTGTATGAACATGGAAATATCTACACCGCTATCTCTATGAACATGGAAATATCTACACCAATATCTGAATGAACATGGAAATACCTACACCGCTATCTGTATGAACATGGATATATCTACACAGCCACCTGGATGAACATGGAAATATCTACACCGCTATCTGCATGAAGATGGAAATATCTACACCGCTATTTGTGTAAACATGCATACATCTTCACCGCAATCTGCATAAGCATGAAAATATCTACACCGCTATCTGTATGAACATGGAAATATCTACACCGCTATCTGTTTGAACATGGAAATATCTAAACTGCTATAAGCATGAAAATGGAAATATCTACACCGCTATCTGCATATACATTTAAATATCTACACAGCTATCTCTTTACACATGGAAATAACTACACTGCTATCTGTATGAACATGGAAATATCTTCACCGCCATCTGTATGAACATGGATATATCGACACAGCCTCCTGGATGAACATGGAAATATCTACACCGCTATCTGTATAAACATGGAAATATCTACACCACTATCTGAATGAACATGGAAATACATACACCGATATCTGTATGAACATGGAAATATCTACACCGCTATCTGTATGAACATGGAAATACATACACCGCTATCTGTATGAACATGGAAATAGCTGCACCGCTATCTGTATAAACATGGAAATATCTACACCGCTATCTGTTTAAACATGGAAATATCTACACCGCTATCTCTATAAACATGGAAATATCAGCACCGAAATCAGTATGAACATGGAAATATCTGCACCGCTATCTGTATGAACATGGAAATATCTTCACCGCCATCAGTATGAACATGGATATATCTACACAGCCATCTGTATGAACATGGAAATATCTTCACCGCTATCTATATAAACATGGAAATATCTACACCGCTATCTGTATTAACATGGAAATATCTACACCGCAATCTGTTTGAACATGGAAATAATCTAAACCGCTATCTGCATGAAAATAGAAATATCTACACAGCTATCTGCATATACATGGAAATATCTACAAAGCTATCTCTTTACACATGGAAATAACTGCACCGCTATCTCTATAAACATGGAAATAACTACACCGCCATCTGTATGAACATGGAAATATCTGCACCGCCATCTGTATGAACATATAAATAGCTACACCGCCATCTGTAGTAAGATGGAGATATCTTCACCGCTATCTGTATAAACTTGGAAATATCTACACCGCTATCTGTATAAACATGGAAATATCTACACCGCTATCTGAATAAACATGGAAATAACTACACCGCTACCTGTATAAACATGGAAATATCAGCACCGCTATCTGTATGAACATGGAAATATCTACACCGCTATCTCTATGAACATGGAAATATCTACACCGCTATTTGTATGAACATGGAAATAGCTACACCGCTATCTGTATGAACATGGAAATGTCTACACCACTATCTGAATGAACATGGAAATATCTACACCGCTATCTGTATGAACATGGATATATCTACACCGCTGTCTGTTTGAACATGGAAATATCTACACCGCTATCAGCATGAAAATGGAAATGTCTACACTGCTATCTGCATAAACATGGAAATATCTACACAGCTATCTGTTTACACATGGAAATAACTACACCGCTATCTCTTTGAACATGGATATATTTACACCGCCATCTGTTTGAACATGGAAATATCTGCACAGCCATCTGTATGAACATATAAATATCTACACTGCAATCTGTATTAAGATGGAGATATCTACACCGCTATCTGTACAAACATGGAAATATCTAAACCGCTATCTGTATAAACATGGAAATATGTACACCGCCATCTGTATGAACATGGAAATATCTACACCGCTATCTCTATGAACATGGAAATATCTACACCACTATCTGAATGAACATGGAAATATCTACACCGCTATCTGTATGAACATGGATATATCTACACAGCCACCTGGATGAACATGGTAATATCTACACCGCTATCTGCATGAAGATGGAAATATCTACACCGCTATTTGTGTAAACATGCATACATCTTCACCGCAATCTGCATAAGCATGGAAATATCTACACCGCTATCTGTATGAACATGGAAATATCTACACCGCTATCTGTTTGAACATGGAAATATCTAAACTGCTATCAGCACGAAAATGGAAATATCTACACCGCTATCTGCATATACATTTAAATATCTACACAGCTATCTCTTTACACATGGAAATAACTACACCGCTATCTGTATGAACATGGAAATATCTTCACCGCCATCTGTATGAATATGGATATATCGACACAGCCTCCTGGATGAACATGGAAATATCTACACCGCTATCTGTATAAACATGGATATATCTACACCACTATCTGTATGAACATGGAAATACATACACCGCTATCTGTATGAACATGGAAATATCTACACCGCTATCTGTATAAACATGGATATATCTACACCACTATCTGTATGAACATGGAAATACATACACCGCTATCTGTATGAACATGGAAATATCTACACCGCTATCTGTATGAACATGGAAATACATACACCACTATCTGTATGAACATGGAAATATCTACACCGCTATTTGTATGAACATGGAAATAGCTACACCGCTATCTGTATGAACATGGAAATATCTACACCACTATCTGAATGAACATGGAAATATCTACACCGCTATCTGTATGAACATGGATATATCTACACCGCTGTCTGTTTGAACATGGAAATATCTACACCGCTATCAGCATGAAAATGGAAATGTCTACACTGCTATCTGCATAAACATGGAAATATCTACACAGCTATCTGTTTACACATGGAAATAACTACACCGCTATCTCTTTGAACATGGATATATTTACACCGCCATCTGTTTGAACATGGAAATATCTGCACAGCCATCTGTATGAACATATAAATATCTACACTGCAATCTGTATTAAGATGGAGACATCTACACCGCTATCTGTACAAACATGGAAATATCTACACCGCTATCTGTATAAACATGGAAATATGTACACCGCCATCTGTATGAACATGGAAATATCTACACCGCTATCTCTATGAACATGGAAATATCTACACCACTATCTGAATGAACATGGAAATATCTACACCGCTATCTGTATGAACATGGATATATCTACACAGCCACCTGGATGAACATGGAAATATCTACACCGCTATCTGCATGAAGATGGAAATATCTACACCGCTATTTGTGTAAACATGCATACATCTTCACCGCAATCTGCATAAACATGGAAATATCTACACCGCTATCTGTATGAACATGGAAATATCTACACCGCTATCTGTTTGAACATGGAAATATCTAAACTGCTATCAGCACGAAAATGGAAATATCTACACCGCTATCTGCATATACATTTAAATATCTACACAGCTATCTCTTTACACATGGAAATAACTACACCGCTATCTGTATGAACATGGAAATATCTTCACCGCCATCTGTATGAACATGGATATATCGACACAGCCTCCTGGATGAACATGGAAATATCTACACCGCTATCTGTATAAACATGGAAATATCTACACCACTATCTGTATGAACATGGAAATACATACACCGCTATCTGTATGAACATGGAAATATCTACACCGCTATCTGTATGAACATGGAAATACATACACCGCTATCTGTATGAACATGGAAATAGCTACACCGCTATCTGTATAAACATGGAAATATCTACACCGCTATCTGTTTAAACATGGAAACATCTACACCGCTATCTGTATAAACATGGAAATATCAGCACCGCTATCAGTATGAACATGGAAATATCTGCACCGCTATCTGTATGAACATGGAAATATCTACACCGCTATCTGTATGAACATGGAAATATCTTCACCGCCATCAGTATGAACATGGATATATCTACACAGCCATCTGTATGAACATGGAAATATCTACACCGCTATCTGTATGAACATGGAAATATCTACACCGCTATCTCTATGAACATGGAAATATCTACACCGCTATCTGTTTGAACATGGAAATATCTAAACCGCTATCTGCATGAAAATGGAAATATCTACACAGCTATCTGCATATTCATGGAAATATCTACACAGCTATCTCTTTACACATGGAAATAACTACTCCGCTATCTGTATGAACATGGAAATATCTTCACCGCCATCTGTATGAACATGGATATATCTACACAGCCATCTGGAGGAGCATGGAAATATCTACACCGCTATCTGTATGAACATGGAAATATATACACCGCTATCTGTGTAAACATGCATACATCTTCACCGCTATCTGTATAATCATGGAAATATCTACACGGCTATCTGCATGAACATGGAAATATATACACCGCTATCTGTTTGAACGTGGAAATATCTACACCGCTATCTGCATGAAAATGGAAATATCTACACAGCGATCTGCATATACATGGAAATATCTACAAAGCTATCTCTTTACACATGGAAATAACTACAGCGCTATCTCTATAAACATGCAAATATCTACACTGCCATCTGCATGAACATGGATATATCTGCACCGCCATCTGTATGAAGATATAAATATCTACACTCCCATCTACATTAAGATGGAGATATCTACACCGCTATTTGTATAAACTTGGAAATATCTACACCGCTATATGTATAAACATGGAAATATCTACACCGCTATCTGTATAAACATGGAAATATCTACACCGTTATCTGTATGAACATGGAAATATGTACACCGCTATCTCTATGAAGATGGAAATATCTACACCGCTATCTGTACGAACATGGCAATATCTACACCGCTATCTGTATGAACATGGAAATATCTACAACACTATTTGTATGAACATGGAAATGTCTACACCGCTATCTGTATGAACATGGAAATATCTACACCGCTATCTGTATGAACACGGAAATATCTACACCGCCAACTGTGTAAACATGCATACATCTTCACCGCTATCTGTACAAACATGGAAATATCTACACCGCTATCTGTATGAACATGGAAATATCTACACCGCTATCTGTTTGAACATGGAAATATCTAAACCGCTATCTGCATGAAAACGGAAATATCTACACAACTATCTGCATACACATGGAAGTATCTACACAGCTATCTCTTTACACATGGAAATAACTACACCGCTATCTGTATGAACATGGAAATATCTGCACGGCCATCTGTATGAACATATAAATTTCTACACCACCATCTGTATTAAGATGGAGATATCTACACCGCTATCTGTATAAACATGGAAATATCTACACCGCTATCTGTATAAACATGGAAATATCTACACCGCTACCTGTAAAAACATGGAAATATCAGCACCGCTATCTGTATGAACATGGAAATATCAGCCCCTCTATCTGTATGAATATGGAAATATCTACACCACACTCTGTATGAACATGGAAATATCTACACCGCTATCTGTATGAACATGGAATTATCTTCACCGCCATCTGTATGAACATGGATATGTCTACACAGCCATCTGGATGAACATGGAAATATCTACACCGCTATCTGTATGAACATGGAAATATCTACAACGCTATCTGTATGAACATGGAAATAACTTCACCGCCATCTGTATGAACATGGATATGTCTACACAGCCATCTAGATGAACATGGAAATATCTACACCGCGATCTGTACGAACATGGAAATATCTACACCGCTATCTGTGTAAACATGCATACATCATCACTGCTATCTGTATAAACATGGAAATATCTACACCGCTGTCTGTATGAACATGGAAATATCTACACCGCTATCTGTTTGAACATGGAAATATCTAAACCGCTATCTGCATGAAAATGGAAATATCTACAGAGCTATCTGCATATACATATAAATATCTACACAGCTATCTCTTTACACATGGAAATAACTACACTGCTATCTGTATGAACATGGAAATATCTACACCG
The DNA here is from genome assembly GCF_029281585.2 of Gorilla gorilla gorilla. Taxonomy (NCBI): domain Eukaryota; kingdom Metazoa; phylum Chordata; class Mammalia; order Primates; family Hominidae; genus Gorilla; species Gorilla gorilla. The sequence goes on from NC_073224.2 coordinate 4,778,403, forward strand.
CCATCTGTATGAACATGGAAATATCTGCACCGCCATCTGTATGAACATATAAATAACTACACGGCCATCTGTATTAAGATAGAGATATCTACACCGCTATCTGTATAAACATGGAAATATCTACGCCGCTATCTGTATAAACATGGAAATATCTACACAGCTACCTGTATAAACATGGAAATATCTACACCGCTACGTGTATAAAGATGGAAATATCAGCACCGCAATCTGTATGAACATGGAAATATCAGCCCCTCTATCTGTATGAACATGGAAATATCTACACCGCTATCTGTATGAACATGGAAATATCTACACCGCTATCCGCATGAACATGGAAATATCTTCACCGCCATCTGCATGAACATGGATATATCTATACAGCCATCTGGGTGAACATGGAAATATCTACACCGCTATCTGTATGAACATGGAAATAGCTACACCGCTATCTGTATGAATATGGAAATATCTACACCAATATCTGTATGAACATGGAAATATCTACACCGCTATCTGTATGAACATGGAAATATCTTCACCGCCATTTGTATGAACATGGATATATCTACACAGCCATCAGGATGAACATGGAAATATCTACACCGCTATCTGTATGAACATGGAAATAGCTAAACCGCTATCTGTATGAACATGGAAATATCTTCACCGCCATCTGTATGAACATGGATATATCTACACAGCCATCTGGATGAACATGGAAATATCTACACAGCTATCTGTATGAACATGGAAATATATACACCGCTATCTGTATAAACATGCATACATCTTCACCGCTATCTGTATAAACATGGAAATATCTACACCGCTATCTGTATGAACACGGAAATATCTACACCGCTATCTGTTTGAACATGGAAATAACTACACCGCTATCTGCATGAAAATGGAAATATCTACACAGCTATCTGCATATACATGGAAATGTCTACAAAGCTATCTCTTTACACATGGAAATAACTACACCGCTATCTCTATAAACATGGAAATATCTACACCGCCATCTGTATGAACATGGAAATATCTGCACCGCTATCTGTATGAACATGGAAATATCTACACTGCTATCTGTATGAACATGGAAATATCTTCACCGCCATCAGTATGAACATGGATATATCTACACAGCCATTTGTATGAACATGGAAATATCTACACCGCTATCTGTATGAACATGGAAATACCTACACGGCTATCTCTATGAACATGGAAATATCTACACCGCTATCTGTTTGAACATGGAAATATCTAAACCGCTATCTACATGAAAATGGAAATATCTACACAGCTATCTGCATATACATGGAAATATCTACACAGCTATCTCTTTACACATGGAAATAACTACACCGCTATCTGTATGAACATGGAAATATCTACACCGCCATCTGTATGAACATGGATATATCTACACAGCCATCTGGAGGAGCATGGAAATATCTACACCGCTATCTGTATGAACATGGAAATATATACACCGCTATCTGTATGAACTTGGAAATATCTACACTGCTATCTCTATGAACATGTAAATATCTACACCGCTATCTGAACATGGAAATATCTAAACCGCTATCTGCATGAAAATGGAAATATCTACACAGCTATCTGCATATACATGGAAATATCTACACAGCTATCTCTTTACACATGGAAATAACTACACCGCTATCTCTATGAACATGGAAATATCTTCACCGCCATCTGTATGAACATGGATATATCTACACAGCCATCTGGATGAGCATGGAAATATCTACACCGCTATCTGTATGAACATGGAAATATATACACCGCTATCTGTGTAAACATACATACATCTTCATCGCTATCTGTATAAACATGGAAATATCTAAACTGCTATCTGCATGAACATGGAAATATCTACACTGCTATCTGTTTGAACATGGAAATATCTACACCGCTATCTGCATGAAAATGGAAATATCTACACAGCGATCTGCATATACATGGAAATATCTACAAAGCTATCTCTTTACACATGGAAATAACTACAGCGCTATCTCTATAAACATGCAAATATCTACACCGCCATCTGTATGAACATGGAAATATCTGCACCGCCATCTGTATGAAGATATAAATATCTACACCCCCATCTATATTAAGATGGAGATATCTACACTGCTATCTGCATAAACTTGGAAATATCTACACCGCTATAAGTATAAACATGGAAATATCTACACCGCAATCTGTATAAACATGGAAATATCTACACCGCTACCTGTATAAACATGGAAATATCAGCACCGTTATCTGTATGAACATGGAAATATCTACACCGCTATCTGTATGAACATGGATATATCTACACCGCCATCTGGATGAACATGGAAATATCTACAACGCTATCTGTATGAACATGGAAATATCTACACCACTATCTGTGTAAATATGCATACATCATCACCGCAATCTGTATAAACATGGAAATATCTACACCGCTATCTGTATGAGAATGGAAATATCTACACCGCTATCTGTTTGAACATGGAAATATCTACACCGCTATCTGCATGAAAATGGAAATATCTACAGAGCTATCTGCATATACATGGAAATATCTACACAGCTATATCTTTACACATGGAAATAACTACACCGCTATCTGTATGAACATGGAAATATCTACACTGCCATCTGTATGAACATGGAAATATCTGCACCGCCATCTGTATGAACATATAAATATCTGCACGGTCATCTGTATTAAGATGGAGATATCTACACCGTTATCTGTATAAACATGGAAATATCAACACCGCTATCTGTATAAACATGGAAATATCTACACCGCTATCTGTATAAACATGGAAATATCTACCCCGCTACCTCTAGAAACATGGAAATATCAGCACCGCTATCTGTATGAACATGGAATTATCAGCCCCTCTATCTGTATGAACATGGAAATATCTACACCGCTATCTGTATGAACATGGAAATATCTACACCGCTATCCGTATGAACATGGAAATATCTTCACCGCCTTCTGTATGAACACGGATATATCTACACAGCCATCTGGATGAACATGGAAATATCTACACCGCAATCTGTATGAACATGGAAATAGCTACACCGCTATCTGTTTGAACATGGAATTATCTAAACCGCTATCTGCATGAAAAGGGAAATATCTACACAGCTATCTGCATATACATGGAAATATCTACACAGCTATCTCTTTACACATGGAAATAACTACACCGCTATCTCTATGAACATGGAAATATCTTCACCGCCATCTGTGTGAACATGGATATATCTACACAGCCATCTGGATGAGCATGGAAATATCTACACCGCAATCTGTATGAACATGGAAATATCTACACCGCTATCTGTGTAAACATACATACATCTTCACCGCTATCTGTATAAACATGGAAATATCTACACTGCTATCTGCATGAACATGGAAATATCTACACAGTGATCTGCATATACATGGAAATATCTACAAAGCTATCTCTTTACACATGGAAATAACTACAGCGCTATCTCTATAAACATGCAAATATCTACACCGCCATCTGTATGAACATGGAAATATCTGCACCGCCATCTGTATGAAGATATAAATATCTACACCCCGATCTTTATTAAGATGGGGATATCTACACCGCTATCTGCATAAACTTGGAAATATCTACACCGCTATATGTATAAACATGGAAATATCTACACCGCAATCTGTATAAACATGGAAATATCTACACCGCTATCTGTATAAACATGGAAATATCAGCACCGTTATCTGTATGAACATGGAAATATCTACACCGCTATCTCTATGAAGATGGAAATATATACACCGCCATCTGGATGAACATGGAAATATCTACAACGCTATCTGTATGAACATGGAAATATCTACACCGCTATCTGTTTGAACATGGAAATATCTACACCGCTATCTGCATGAAAATGGAAATATCTACAGAGCTATCTGCATATACATGGAAATATCTACACAGCTATATCTTTACACATGGAAATAACTACACCACTATCTGTATGAGCATGGAAATATCTGCAGCGCCATCTGTATGATCATATAAATATCTACACGGTCATCTGTATTAAGATGGAGATACCTACACCGCTATCTGTATAAACATGGAAATATCTACACCGCTATCTGTATAAACATGGAAATATCTACCCCGCTACCTGTAGAAACATGGAAATATCAGCACCGCTAGCTGTATGAACATGGAATTATCAAACCCTCTATCTGTATGAACATGGAAATATCTACACCGCTATCTGTATGAACATGGATATATCTACACTGCTATCCGTATGAACATGGAAATATCTCCACCGCCATCTGTATGAACATGGATATATCTACACAGCCATCTGGATGAACATGGAAATATCTACACCGCTATCTGTATGAACATGGAGATAGCTACACCGCTATCTGTATGAACATGGAAATATCTATCCCGCTACCTGTATAAGCATGGAAATATCAGCACCGCTATCGGTATGAACATGGAAATATCTACACCGCTATCTGTATGAACATGGAAATATCTACACCACTATCTCTATGAACATGGAAATACCTTCACCGTCATCTGTATGAACATGGATATACATACACAGCCATCTGTATGAACATGGAAATATCTACACCGCTATCTGTATGAACATGGAAATATCTACACGGCTATCTGTATGAACAAGGAAATATCTTCACCGCCATCTGTATGAACATGGATATGTCTACACAGCCATCTGGATTAACATGGAAATATCTACACCGCGATCTGTATGAACATGGAAATATGTACACCGCTATCTGTGTAAACATGCAAACAACTTCATCGCTATCTGTATAAACATGGAAATATCTACACCGCTATCTGTATGAACATGGAAATATCTACACCGCTATCTGTTTGAACATGGAAATATCTAAACCGCTATCTGCATGAAAACAGAAATATCTACACAGCTATCTCCATATACATGGAAATATCTACAAAGCTATCTCTATACACTTGGAAATAACTACACCGCTATCTCTATAAACAAGGAAATATCTACACCGCCATCTGTATGAACATGGAAATAACTGCACCGCCATCTGTATGAACATATAAATATCTACACCGCCATCTGTATTAAGATGGAGATATCTTCACCGATATCTGTATAAACTTGGAAATATCAGCATCGCTATCTGTATGAACATGGAAATATCTACACCGCTATCTCTATGAACATGGAAATATCTACACCGCTATCTGTATGAAAATGGAATTAGCAACACCGCTATCTGTATGAGCATGGAAATATCTACACCACTATCTGTATGAACATGGAAATATCTACACCGCTATCTGTATGAACATGGATATATCTACACAGCCATCTGGATGAACATGGAAATATCTACACCGCTATCTACATGAACATGGAAATATCAACTCCGCTATCTGTGTAAACATGCATACATCTTCACTGCAATCTGTATAAGCATGGAAATATCTACACCGCTATCTGTATGAACATGGAAATATCTACACCGCTATCTGTTTGAACATGGAAATATCTAAACCGCTATCAGCATGAAAATGGGAATATCTACACAGCTATCTGCATATTCTTTGAAATATCTACACAGCTATCTCTTTACACATGGAAATAAGTACACCGCTATCTGTATGAACATGGAAATATCTTCACCGCCATCTGTATGAACATGGATATATATACACAGCCATCTGGATGAACATGGAAATATATACACCGCTATCTGTATGAACATGGAAATATCTACACCGCTATCTGTGTAAACATGCATACATCTTCACCGCTATCTGTATAAACCTGGAAATATATACACCGCTATCTGTATAAACATGGAAATATCTACACGGCTACCTGTATAAACATGGAAATATCAGCACCGCTATATGTATGAACATGGAAATATCAGCACCGCTATCTGTACGAACATGGAAATATCTACACCGCTATCTGTACAAACATGGAAACATCTACACCGCTATCTGTATGAACATGGAAATATCTACACCGCTATCTGTGTAAACATGCATACATCTTCACCGCTATCTGTATAAACATGGAAATATCTACACTGCTGTCTCTATAAACATGGAAATATCAACAACGCTATCTGTATAAACATGGAAATATCAACACCGCTATCTGTATAAACATGGAAATATCTACACCGCTATCTCTATAAACATGGAAATATCTACACCGCTATCTGTATAAACATGGAAATATCTACACCGCTATCTGTGTAAACATGGAAATATCTACACCACTATCTGTGTAAACATGGAAATATCTACACCGCTATCTGTAAAAACATGGAAATATCTGCACAGCCATCTGTAGGAATATGTAAATATCTACACCGTTATCTCTATACACATGGAATTATCTACACCGCTATCTGTATGAACATGGAAATATCTACACCGCTATCTGTGCAAACATTGAAATATCTGCACCGCTATCTGTGTAAACATGGAGATATCTACACCGCTATCTATATAAACATGGAAATATCCTCACAGCCATCCACATAAACATGGAAATATCTACACTACGCTCTGTATAAACCTGGAAATATCTACACTGATATCTCTATAAACATGGAAACATCTACACCGCTATCTCTATAAACATGGAAATATCCACACCGCTATCTGTGTAAACATGGAAATATCTACACCGCTTTCTGTGTAAACATGGAAATACCTACACCGCTATATCTATAAACATGGAAATATCTACACCGCTACCTGTATAAACATGGAAATATCAGCACCGTTATCTGTATCAACATGGAAATATCTACACCGCTATCTCTGTGAAGATGGAAATATCTACACCGCTATCTGTAAGAACATGGAAATAGCTACACCGCTATCTGTATGAACATGGAAATATCTACACCACTACCTGTATGAACATGGAAATATCTACACCGCTATCTGTATGAACATGGATATATCCACACAGCCATCTGGATGAACATGGAAATATCTACAACGCTATCTGTATGAACATGGAAATATCTACACCGCTATCTTTATAAACATGGAAAAATCTACACCGCTACCTGTATAAACATGGAAATATCTACCCCGCTACCTGTAGAAACATGGAAATATCAGCACCGCTATCTGTATGAACATGGAAATATCAGCCCCTCTATCTGTATGAACATGGAAATATCTACACCGTTATCTGTATGAACATGGAAATATCTACACCGCTATCCGTATGAACATGGAAATACCTTCACCGCCATCTGTATGAACTTGGATATATCTACACAGCCATCTGGATGAACATGGAAATATCTACACCGCTATCTGTATGAACATGGAAATAGCTACACCGCTATCTGTATAAACATTGAAATATCTACACCGCTACCTGTATAAACATGAAAATATCTACAAAGCTATCTCTTTACACATGGAAATAACTACAGCGCTATCTCTATAAACATGCGAATATCTACACCGCCATCTGTATGAACATAGAAATATCTGCACCGCCATCTGTATGAAGATATAAATATCTACACCCACATCTCTATTAAGATGGAGATATCTACACCGCTATCTTCATAAACTTGGAAATATCTACACCGCTATATGTATAAACATGGAAATATCTACACCGCTATCTGTATAGACATGGAAATATCTACACCGCTACCTGTATAAACATGGAAATATCAGCACCGTTATCTGTATGAACATGGAAATATCTACACCGCTATCTGTATGAAGATGGAAATATCTACACCGCTATCTGTATGAACATGGAAATAGCTACACCGCTATCTGTATGAACATGGATATATCTACACAGCCATCTGGATGAACATGGAAATATCTACACCGCTATCTGTATGAACATGGAAATATCTACACCACCACCTGTATGAACATGGAAATATCTACACCGCTATCTGTATGAACATGGAAATATCAGCACCGCTATCAGTATGAACATGGAAATATCTGCACCGCTATCTGTATGAACATGGAAATATCTACACCGCTATCTGTATGAACATGGAAATATCTTCACCGCCATCAGTATGAACATGGATATATCTACACAGCCGTCTATATGAACTTGGAAATATCTACACCGCTATCTGTATGAACATGGAAATATCTACACCGCTATCTCTATGAACATGGAAATATCTACCCCCCTATCTGTTTGAACATGGAAATATCTACACCGCTATCTGCATGAAAATGGAAATATCTACACAGCTATCTGCATATACATGGAAATATCAACACAGCTATCTCTTTACACATGGAAATAACTACACCGCTATCTGTATGAACCTGGAAATATCTTCACCGCCATCTGTATGAACATGGATACATCTACACAGCCATCTGGATGAGCATGGAAATATCTACACCGCAATCTGTATGAACATGGAAATATCTACACCGCTATCTGTGTAAACATGCATACATCTTCACCGCTATCTGTATAAACATGGAAATATCTACACTGCTATCTGCATGAACATGGATATATCTACCCAGCCATCTGTATGAACATGGAAATATCTACACCGCTATCTGTATGGACATGGAAATATCTGCACAGCTATCTCTATGAACATGGAAATATCTACACCGCTATCTGTTTGAACATGGAAATATCTAAACCGCTATCTGCATGAAAATGGAAATATCTACACAGCTATCTGCCTATACATGGAAATATCTACACAGCTATCTCTTTACACATGGAAATAACTACACCGCAATCTGTATGAACATGGAAATATCTTCACCGCCATCTATATGAACATGGATATATCTACACAGCCATCTGGATGAGCATGGAAATATCTACTCCGCTATCTCTATGAACATGGAAATATATACACCGCTATATTTGTAAACATGCATACATCTTCACCGCTATCTGTATAAACATGGAAATATCTACACTGCTATCTGCATGAACATGGAAATATCTACACCGCTATCTGTTTGAACATGGAAATATCTACACCGCTATCTGCATGAAAATGGAAATATCTACACAGCTATCTGCATATACATGGAAATATCTACAAAGCTATCTCTTTACACATGGAAATAACTACAGCGCTATCTCTATAAACATGCAAATATCTACACCGCCATCTGTATGAACATGGAAATATCTGCACCGCCATCTGTAAAAAGATATAAATATCTACACCCCCATCTATATTAAGATGGAGATATCTACACCGCTATCTGTATAAACTTGGAAATATCTACACCGCTATTTGTATAAACATGGAAATATCTACACCGCTATCTGTATAGACATGGAAATATCTGCACCGCTTCCTGTATAAACATGGAAATATCAGCACCGTTATCTGTATGAACATGGAAATATCTACACCGCTATCTCTATGAAGATGGAAATATCTACACCGCTATCTGTATGAACATGGAAATAGCTACACCGCTATCTGTATGAACATGGAAATATCTACACCACTACCTGTTTGAACATGGAAATATCTACACCGCTATCTGTATGAACATGGATATATCTACACAGCCATCTGGATGAACATGGAAATATCTACACCGCTATCTGTATGAACATGGAAATATCTACACCGTTATCTGTGTAAATATGCATACATCTTCAACGCAATCCGTATAAACATGGAAATATCTACACCGCTACCTGTAAAAACATGGAAATATCAGCACCGCTATCTGTATGAACATGGAAATATCAGCTCCTATATCTGTATGAATATGGAAATATCTACACCACACTCTGTATGAACAAGGAAATATCTACACCGCTATGTGTATGAACATGGAATTATCTTCACCGCCATCTGTATGAACATGGATATGTCTACACAGCCATCTGGATGAACATGGAAATATCTACGCCGCTATCGGTATGAACATGGAAATAGCTACACCGCTATCTGTATGAACATGGAAATATCTGCACCGCCATCTGTATGTACATATAAATATCTACTCCGCCATCTGTATTAAGAAGTAGATATCTACACCGCTATATGTATAAACATGGAAATATCTACACCGCTATCTGTATAAACATGGAAATATCTACACCGCTATCTGTATAAACATGGAAATATCAGCACCGCTATCAGTATGAACATGGAAATATCTGCACCGCTATCTGTATGAACATGGAAATATCTACACCGCTATCTGTATGAACATGGAAATATCTACACCGCTATCTATATGAACACGGAAATATCTACACGGCTATCTGTGAAAACGTGCATACATCTTCACCACTATCTGTATAAACATGGAAATATCTACACCGCTATCTGTATGAACATGGAAATATCTACACCGCTATCTGTTTGAACATGGAAATATCTAAACCGCTATCTGCATGAAACTGGAAATATCTACACAACTATCTGCATATAAATGGAAGTATCTACACAGCTATCTCTTTACACATGGAAATAACTACACCGCTATCTGTATGAACATGGAAATATCTGCACAGCCATCTGTATGAACATATAAATAACTACACCGCCATCTGTATTAAGATGGAGATATCAACATCGCTATCTGTATAAAGATGGAAATATCTACACCGCTACCTGTAAAAACATGGAAATATCAGCACCGCTATCTGTATGAACATGGAAATATCAGCCCCTCTATCTGTATGAATATGGAAATATCTACACCACACTCTGTATGAACATGGAAATATCTACACCGCTATCTGTATGAACATGGAATTATCTTCACCGCCATCTGTATGAACATGGATATGTCTACACAGCCATCTGGATAAACATGGAAATATCTACGCCGCTATCGGTATGAACATGGAAATAGCTACACCGCTATCTGTATGAACATGGAAATATCTGCACCGCCATCTGTATGTACATATAAATATCTACTCCACCATCTGTATTAAGAAGGAGATATCTACACCGCTATCAGTATAAACACGGAAATATCTACACCGCTATCTGTATAAACATGGAAATATCTACACCGCTATCTGTATAAACATGGAAATATCAGCACCGCTATCAGTATGAACATGGAAATATCTGCACCGCTATCTGTATGAACATGGAAATATCTACACTGCTATCTGTATGAACATGGAAATATCTTCACCGCCATCAGTATGAACATGGATATATCTACACAGCCGTCTGTATGAACTAGGAAATATCTACACCGCTATCTGTATGAACATGGAAATATCTACACCGCTATCTCTATGAACATGGAAATATCTACACCGCTATCTGTTTGAACATGGAAATATCTACACCGCTATCTGCATGAAAATGGAAATATCTACACAGCTATCTGCATATACATGGAAATATCAACACAGCTATCTCTTTACACATGGAAATAACTACACCGCTATCTGTATGAACCTGGAAATATCTTCACCGCCATCTGTATGAACATGGATACATCTACACAGCCATCTGGATGAGCATGGAAATATCTACACCGCAATCTGTATGAACATGGAAATATCTACACCGCTATCTGTGTAAACATGCATACATCTTCACCGCTATCTGTATAAACATGGAAATATCTACACTGCTATCTGCATGAACATGGATATATCTACCCAGCCATCTGTATGAACATGGAAATATCTACACCGCTATCTGTATGGACATGGAAATATCTGAACAGCTATCTCTATGAACATGGAAATATCTACACCGCTATCTGTTTGAACATGGAAATATCTAAACCGCTATCTGCATGAAAATGGAAATATCTACACAGCTATCTGCATATACATGGAAATATCTACACAGCTATCTCTTTACACATGGAAATAACTACACCGCTATCTCTATGAACATGGAAATATCTTCACCGCCATCTATATGAACATGGATATATCTACACAGCCATCTGGATGAGCATGGAAATATCTACACCGCTATCTGTATGAACATGGAAATATCTACACCGTTATCTGTGTAAATATGCATACATCTTCAACGCAATCCGTATAAACATGGAAATATCTACACCGCTACCTGTAAAAACATGGAAATATCAGCACCGCTATCTGTATGAACATGGAAATATCAGCTCCTATATCTGTATGAATATGGAAATATCTACACCACACTCTGTATGAACAAGGAAATATCTACACCGCTATGTGTATGAACATGGAATTATCTTCACCGCCATCTGTATGAACATGGATATGTCTACACAGCCATCTGGATGAACATGGAAATATCTATGCCGCTATCGGTATGAACATGGAAATAGCTACACCGCTATCTGTATGAACATGGAAATATCTGCACCGCCATCTGTATGTACATATAAATATCTACTCCGCCATCTGTATTAAGAAGTAGATATCTACACCGCTATATGTATAAACATGGAAATATCTACACCGCTATCTGTATAAACATGGAAATATCCACACCGCTATCTGTATAAACATGGAAATATCAGCACCACTATCAATATGAACATGGAAATATCTGCACCGCTATCTGTATGAGCATGGAAATATCTACACCACTATCTGTATGAACATGGAAATATCTACACCGCTATCTGTATGAACATGGATATATCTACACAGCTATCTGGATGAACATGGAAATATCTACACCGCCATCTGCATGAACATGGAAATATCTACACCTCTATCTGTGTAAACATGCATACATCTTCACTGCAATCTGTATAAGCATGGAAATATCTACGCTGCTATCTGTATGAAGATGGAAATATCTACACCACTATCTGTTTGAACATGGAAATATCTAAACCGCTATCAGCATGAAAATGGAAATATCTACACAGCTATCTGCATATTCCTTGAAATATCTACACAGCTATCTCTTTACACCTGGAAATAACTACACCGCTATCTGTATGAACATGGAAATATCTTCACCGCCATCTGTATGAACATGGATATATCTACACAGCCATCTGGATGAACATGGAAATATCTACACCGCTATCTGTATGAACATGGAAATATCTACACCGCTATCTGTGTAAACATGCATACATCTTCACCGCTATCTGTATAAACCTGGAAATATCTACACCGCAATCTGTATAGACATGGAAATATCTACACTGCTACCTGTATAAACATGGAAATATCAGCACCGCTATCTGTATGAACATGGAAATATCTACACCGCTATCTGTACGAACATGGAAATATCTACACCGCTATCTGTATGAACATGGATATATCTACACAGCCATCTGGATGAACATGGAAATATCTACACTGCTATCTGTATAAACATGGACATATCTACACCGCTACCTGTATAAACATGGAAATATCAGCACCGCTATCTGAATGAACATGGATATATCTACACCGTTATCTGTATGAACATGGAAATATCTACACCGCTATCTGTATGAACACGGAAATATCTACACCGCTATCTGTATGAACATGGAAATATCCACACCGCTATCTGTATAAACATGGAAATATTTACACCGCTATCTGTATAAACATGGAAATATCTACACCGCTACCTGTATAAACATGGAAATATCAGCACCGCTGTCTCTATGAATATGGAAATATCTACACCGATCTCTGTATGAACATGGAAATATCTACACCGCTATTTGTATGAACATGGAAATATCTACAAAGCTATCTGAATGAACATGGAAATATCTACACCGCTATCTGTTTGAACATGTAAATATCTACACCGCTATCTGCATGAAAGTGAAAATATCTACAAAGCTATCTGCACATACATGGAAATATCTACACAGGTATCTACACATGGAAATAACTACACCGGTATATCTATAAACATGCAAATATCTACACCGCCATCTGTATGAACATAAAATATCTACACCGCCATCTGTATTAAGAAGGAAATATCTAAACCGCTATCTGTATAAACATGGAAATATCTACACCGCTGCCTGTATAAAGATGGAAATATCAGCACTGCTATCTGTATGAACATGGAAATATCTACAACGCTATCTGTATGAACATGGATATATCAGCCCCTCTATCTGTATGAATATGGAAATATCTACACCACACTCTGTATGAACAAGGAAATATCTACACCGCTATGTGTATGAACATGGAATTATCTTCACCGCCATCTGTATGAACATGGATAAGTCTACGCAGCCATCTGGATGAACATGGAAATATCTACGCCGCTATCGGTATGAACATGGAAATAGCTACACCGCTATCTGTATGAACATGGAAATATCTGCACCGCCATCTGTATGTACATATAAATATCTACTCCGCAATCTGTATTAAGAAGTAGATATCTACACCGCTATCTGTATAAACATGGAAATATCTACACCGCTATCTGTATAAACATGGAAATATCTACACCGCTATCTGTATAAACATGGAAATATCAGCACCACTATCAGTATGAACATGGAAATATCTGCACCGCTATCTGTATGAACATTTAAATATCTACACCGCTATCTTTATGAACATGGAAATATCTTCACCGCCATCAGTATGAACATGGATATATCTACACAGCCATCTGTATGAACATGGAAATATCTACACCGCTATCTGTATGAACATGGAAATAGCTACACCGCTATCTGTTTGAACATGGAAATATCTAAACCGCTATCTGCATGAAAAGGGAAATATCTACACAGCTATCTGCATATACATGGAAATATCTACACAGCTATCTCTTTACACATGGAAATAACTACACCGCTATCTCTATGAACATGGAAATATCTTCACCGCCATCTGTATGAACATGGATATATCTACACAGCCATCTGGATGAGCATGGAAATATCTACACCGCTATCTGTATGAACATGGAAATATCTACACCGCTATCTGTGTAAACATACATACATCTTCACCGCTATCTGTATAAACATGGAAATATCTACACTGCTATCTGCATGTACATGGAAATATCTACACTGCTATCTGTTTGAACATGGAAATATCTACACCGCGATCTGCATGAAAATGGAAATATCTACACAGCGATCTGCATATACATGGAAATATCTACAAAGCTGTATCTTTACACATGGAAACAACTACAGCGCTATCTCTATAAACATGCAAATATCTACACCGCCATCTGTATGAACATGGAAATATCTGCACCGCCATCTGTATGAAGATATAAATATCTACACCCCCATCTATATTAAGATGGAGATATCTACACCGCTATCTGCATAAACTTGGAAATATCTACACCGCTATATGTATAAACATGGAAATATCTACACCGCAATCTGTATAAACATGGAAATATCTACACCGCTATCTGTATAAACATGGAAATATCAGCACCGTTATCTGTATGAACATGGAAATATCTACACCGTTATCTCTATGAAGATGGAAATATATACACCGCAATCTGTATGAACATGAAAATAGCTACACCGCTATCTGTATGAACATGGAAATATCTACACCACTACCTATATGAACATGGAAATATCTACACCGCTATCTGTATGAACATGGATATATCTACAGAGCCATCTGGATGAACATGGAAATATCTACAACGCTATCTGTATGAACATGGAAATATCTACACCGCTATCTGTGTAAATATGCATACATCATCACCGCAATCTGTATAAACTTGGAAATATCTACACCGCTATCTGTATGAACATGGAAATATCTACACCGCTATCTGTTTGAACATGGAAATATCTACACCGCTATCTGCATGAAAATGGAAATATCTACAGAGCTATCTGCATATACATGGAAATATCTACACAGCTATATCTTTACACATGGAAATAACTACAACGCTATCTGTATGAACATGGAAATATCTACACTGCCATCTGTATGAACATGGAAATATCTGCAGCGCCATCTGTATGAACATATAAATATCTACACGGTCATCTGTATTAAGATGGAGATATCTACACCGTTATCTGTATAAACATGGAAATATCTACACCGCTATCTGTATAAACATGGAAATATCTACACCGCCATCTGTATAAACATGGAAATATCTACCCCGCTACCTGTAGAAACATGGAAATATCAGCACCGCTATCTGTATGAACACGGAATTATCAGCCCCTCTATCTGTATGAACATGGAAATATCTACACCGCTATCTGTATGAACATGGAAATATCTACACCGCTATCCGTATGAACATGGAAATATCTTCACCGCCATCTGTATGAACATGGATATATCTACACAGCCATCTGGATGAACATGGAAATATCTACAACGCTATCTGTATGAATATGGAAATAGCTACACCGCTATCTGTATAAACATGGAAATATCTATCCCGCTACCTGTATAAGCATGGAAATATCAGCACCGCTATCCGTATGAACATGGAAATATCTACACCGCTATCTGTATGAACATGGAAATATCTACACCACTATCTCTATGAACATGGAAATATCTTCACCGTCATCTGTATGAACATGGATATACATACACAGCCATCTGTATGAACATGGAAATATCTACACCGCTATCTGTATGAACATGGAAATATCTACACCGCTATCTGTATGAACATGGAAATATCTTCACCGCCATCTGTATGAACATGGATATGTCTACACAGCCATCTGGATTAACTTGGAAATATCTACACCGCGATCTGTATGAACATGGAAATATCTACACCGCTATCTGTGTAAACATGCAAACATCTTCATCGCTATCTGTATAAACATGGAAATATCTACACCGCTATCTGTATGAACATGGAAATATCTACACCGCTATCTGTTTGAACATGGAAATATCTAAACCGCTATCTGCATGAAAACAGAAATATCTACACAGCTATCTGCATATACATGGAAATATCTACAAAGCTATCTCTATACACTTGGAAATAACTACACCGCTATCTCTATAAACAAGGAAATATCTACACCGCCATCTGTATGAACATGGAAATAACTGAACCGCCATCTGTATGAACATATAAATATCTACACCGCCATCTGTATTAAGATGGAGATATCTTCACCGCTATCTGTATAAACTTGGAAATATCAGCACCGCTATCTGTATGAACATGGAAATATCTACACCGCTATCTCTATGAACATGGAAATATCTACACCGCTATCTGTATGAAAATGGAATTAGCAACACCGCTATCTGTATGAGCATGGAAATATCTACACCACTATCTGTATGAACATGGAAATATCTACACCGCTATCTGTATGAACATGGATATATCTACACAGCCATCTGGATGAACATGGAAATATCTACACCGCTATCTACATGAACTTGGAAATATCAACTCCGCTATCTGTGTAAACATGCATATATCTTCACTGCAATCTGTATAAGCATGGAAATATCTACTCCGCTATCTGTATGAACATGGAAATATCTACACCGCTATCTGTTTGAACATGGAAATATCTTAACCGCTATCAGCATGAAAATGGAAATATCTACACAGCTATCTGCATATTCTTTGAAATATCTACACAGCTATCTCTTTACACCTGAAAATAACTACACCGCTATCTGTATGAACATGGAAATATCTTCACCACCATCAGTATGAACATGGATATATATACACAGCCATCTGGATGAACATGGAAATATCTACACCGCTATCTGTATGAACATGGAAATATCTACACCGCAATCTGTGTAAACCTGCATACATCTTCACCAATATCTGTATAAACCTGGAAATATATACACCGCTATCTGTATAAACATGAAAATATCTACACGGCTACCTTTATAAACATGGAAATATCAGCACCGCTATCTGTATGAACACGGAAATATCAGTACCGCTATCTGTACGAACATGGAAATATCTACACCGCTATCTGCACAAACATGGAAATATCTACACCGCTATCTGTACGAACATGGAAATATCTACACCGCTATCTGTATGAACATGGAAATATCTACACCACTATCTCTATGAACATGGAAATATCTACACCGCTATCTGTATGAACATGGAAATATGTACACCGCTATCTGTATGAACATGGATATATCTACACTGCTCTCTGGATGAACATGGAAATATACACACCGCTATCTGTGTAAACATGCATACATCTTAACCGCTATCTGTATAAACATGGAAATATCTACACCGCTATCTGTATGAACATGGAAATATCTACACCGCCATCTGTATGAACATGGAAATATCTGCACCGCAATCTGTATGAACATATAAATATCTACACCGCAATCTGTATTAAGATGGAGATATCTACACCGCTATCTGAATTAACATGGAAATATCTACAGCGCTATCTGTATAAACATGGAAATATCTACACCGCTATCTGTATAAACATGGAAATATCTACACCGCTACCAGTATAAACATGGAAATATCAGCACCGCTATCTCTATGAACATGGAAATAACTACACCGCTATCTGTATGAACATGGAAATACCTACACCGCTATTTGTATGAACATGGAAATATCTGCAAAGCTATCTGAATGAACATGGAAATATCTACACCGCTATCTGTTTGAACATGTAAGTATCTACACCGCTATCTGCATGAAAGTGGAAATATCTACAAAGCTATCTGCATATACTTGGAAATATCTACACAGGTATCTCTTTACACATGGAAATAACTACACCGCTATATCTATAAACATGCAAATATCTACACCGCCATCTGTATGAACATGGGAATATCTGCACTGCCATCTGTGTGAACATATAAATATCTACACCGCCATCTGTATTAAGAAGGAAATATCTAAACCGCTATCTGAATAAACATGGAAATATCTACACCGCTGCCTGTATAAACATGGAAATATCAGCACCGCTATCTGTATGAACACGGAAATATCTACACCGCTATCTGAACGTGGAAATATCTACATCGCTATCTGCATGAAAATGGAAATATCTACACTGCTATCTGCATATACATTTAAATATCTACACAGCTATCTCTTTACACATGGAAATAACTAAACCGCTATCTGTATGAACATGGAAATATCTGCACCGCCATCTGTATGAACACGGAAATATCTACACCGTCATCTGTATTAAGATGGAGATATCTACACTGCTATCTGTATAAACATGGAAATATCTACACCGCTATCTGTATAAACATGGAAATATCTACACCGCTATCTGTATAAACATGGAAATATCTAAACGGCTATCTGTATGAACATGGAAATATCTACACCGCTATCTATATGAACATGGAAATATCTACACCGCTATCTGTATGAACATGGAAATACATACACCGCTGTCTGTATGAACATGGAAATAGCTACACCGCTATCTGTATAAACATGGAAATATCTACACCGCTATCTGTTTAAACATGGAAATATCTGCACCGCTATCTCTATAAACATGGAAATATCAGCACCGCAATCAGTAGGAACATGGAAATATCTGCACCGCTATCTGTATGAACATGGAAATATCTACACCGCTATCTGTATGAACATGGAAATATCTTCACCGCCATCAGTATGAACATGGATATATCTACACAGCCATCTGTATGAACATGGAAATATCTTCACCGCTATCTATATAAACATGGAAATATCTACACCGCTATCTGTATGAACATGGAAATATCTACACCGCAATCTGTTTGAACATGGAAATATCTAAACCGCTATCTGCATGAAAATAGAACTATCTACACAGCTATCTGCATATACATGGAAATATCT
This sequence comes from Gorilla gorilla gorilla, assembly GCF_029281585.2. NCBI lineage: Eukaryota > Metazoa > Chordata > Mammalia > Primates > Hominidae > Gorilla > Gorilla gorilla. The sequence goes on from NC_073224.2 coordinate 4,798,288, forward strand.
ACAAAGCTATCTCTTTACACATGGAAATAACTGCACCGCTCTCTCTATAAACATGGAAATAACAACACCGCCATCTGTATGAACATGGAAATATCTGCACCGCCATCTGTATGAACATATAAATAGCTACACCGCCATCTGTAGTAAGATGGAGATATCTTCACCGCTATCTGTATAAATTTGGAAATATCTACACCGCTATCTGTATAAACATGGAAATATCTACACCGCTATCTGAATAAACATGGAAATAACTACACCGCTACCTGTATAAACATGGAAATATCAGCACCGCTATCTGTATGAACATGGAAATATCTACACCGCTATCTCTATGAACATGGAAATATCTACACCGCTATCTGTATGAACATGGAAATAGCTACACAGCTATCTGTATGAACATGGAAATATCTACAACACTATCTGAATGAACATGGAAATATCTACACCGCTATCTGTATGAACATGGATATATCTACACTGCTATCTGTTTGAACATGGAAATATCTATGCCGCTATCTGCATGAAAATGGAAATATCTGCACAGCTATCTGCGTAAACATGGAAATATCTACACAGCAATCTCTTTACACATGGAAATAACTACACCGCTATCTGTATGAACATGGATATATTTACACCGCCATCTTTATGAACATGGAAATATCTGCACCGACATCTGTATGAACATATATATATCTACACGGCCATCTGTATTAAGATGCAGATATCTACACCGCTATCTGTATAAACATGGAAATATCTACACCGCCATCTGTATAAACATGGAAATATCTACACTGCTATCTGTATAAACATGGAAATATCTACAACGCTACCTGTATAAACATGGAAATATCAGCACCGCTATCTGCATGAACATGGAAATATCAGCCCCTCTATCTGTATGAACATGGAGATATCTACACCGCTATCTGTATGAACATGGAAATATCTACACCGCTATCTGTTTGAACATGGAAATATCTACACCGCTATCTGTATGAACATGGAGATATCTACACCGCTGTCTGTATGAACATGGAAATATCTACACCGCTATCTGCATGAAAATGGAAATGTCTACACTGCTATCTGCATATACATGGAAATATCTACACAGCTATCTGTTTACACATGGAAATAAGTACACCGCTATCTGTTTGAACATGGAAATATCTACACCGCCATCTGTTTGAACATGGAAATATCTGCACAGACATCTGTATGAACATATAAATATCTACACTGCAATCTGTATTAAGATGGAGACATCTACACCGCTATCTGTACAAACATGGAAATATCTACACCGCTATCTGTATAAACATGGAAATATGTACACCGCCATCTGTATGAACATGGAAATATCTACACCGCTATCTCTATGAACATGGAAATATCTACACCACTATCTGAATGAACATGGAAATATCTACACCGCTATCTGTATGAACATGGATATATCTACACAGCCACCTGGATGAACATGGAAATATCTACACCGCTATCTGCATGAAGATGGAAATATCTACACCGCTATTTGTGTAAACATGCATACATCTTCACCGCAATCTGCATAAACATGGAAATATCTACACCGCTATCTGTATGAACATGGAAATATCTACACCGCTATCTGTTTGAACATGGAAATATCTAAACTGCTATCAGCACGAAAATGGAAATATCTACACCGCTATCTGCATATACATTTAAATATCTACACAGCTATCTCTTTACACATGGAAATAACTACACCGCTATCTGTATGAACATGGAAATATCTTCACCGCCATCTGTATGAACATGGATATATCGACACAGCCTCCTGGATGAACATGGAAATATCTACACCGCTATCTGTATAAACATGGAAATATCTACACCACTATCTGTATGAACATGGAAATACATACACCGCTATCTGTATGAACATGGAAATATCTACACCGCTATCTGTATGAACATGGAAATACATACACCGCTATCTGTATGAACATGGAAATAGCTACACCGCTATCTGTATAAACATGGAAATATCTACACCGCTATCTGTTTAAACATGGAAACATCTACACCGCTATCTGTATAAACATGGAAATATCAGCACCGCTATCAGTATGAACATGGAAATATCTGCACCGCTATCTGTATGAACATGGAAATATCTACACCGCTATCTGTATGAACATGGAAATATCTTCACCGCCATCAGTATGAACATGGATATATCTACACAGCCATCTGTATGAACATGGAAATATCTACACCGCTATCTGTATGAACATGGAAATATCTACACCGCTATCTCTATGAACATGGAAATATCTACACCGCTATCTGTTTGAACATGGAAATATCTAAACCGCTATCTGCATGAAAATGGAAATATCTACACAGCTATCTGCATATTCATGGAAATATCTACACAGCTATCTCTTTACACATGGAAATAACTACACCGCTATCTGTATGAACATGGAAATATCTTCACCGCCATCTGTATGAACATGGATATATCTACACAGCCATCTGGAGGAGCATGGAAATATCTACACCGCTATCTGTATGAACATGGAAATATATACACCGCTATCTGTGTAAACATGCATACATCTTCACCGCTATCTGTATAATCATGGAAATATCTACACGGCTATCTGCATGAACATGGAAATATCTACACCGCTATCTGTTTGAACGTGGAAATATCTACACCGCTATCTGCATGAAAATGGAAATATCTACACAGCGATCTGCATATACATGGAAATATCTACAAAGCTATCTCTTTACACATGGAAATAACTACAGCGCTATCTCTATAAACATGCAAATATCTACACTGCCATCTGCATGAACATGGATATATCTGCACCGCCATCTGTATGAAGATATAAATATCTACACTCCCATCTACATTAAGATGGAGATATCTACACCGCTATTTGTATAAACTTGGAAATATCTACACCGCTATATGTATAAACATGGAAATATCTACACCGCTATCTGTATAAACATGGAAATATCTACACCGTTATCTGTATGAACATGGAAATATGTACACCGCTATCTCTATGAAGATGGAAATATCTACACCGCTATCTGTACGAACATGGCAATATCTACACCGCTATCTGTATGAACATGGAAATATCTACACCACTATTTGTATGAACATGGAAATGTCTACACCGCTATCTGTATGAAAATGGAAATATCTACACCGCTATCTGTATGAACATGGAAATATCTACACCGCCAACTGTGTAAACATGCATACATCTTCACCGCTATCTGTACAAACATGGAAATATCTACACCGCTATCTGTATGAACATGGAAATATCTACACCGCTATCTGTTTGAACATGGAAATATCTAAACCGCTATCTGCATGAAAACGGAAATATCTACACAACTATCTGCATACACATGGAAGTATCTACACAGCTATCTCTTTACACATGGAAATAACTACACCGCTATCTGTATGAACATGGAAATATCTGCACGGCCATCTGTATGAACATATAAATTTCTACACCACCATCTGTATTAAGATGGAGATATCTACACCGCTATCTGTATAAACATGGAAATATCTACACCGCTATCTGTATAAACATGGAAATATCTACACCGCTACCTGTAAAAACATGGAAATATCAGCACCGCTATCTGTATGAACATGGAAATATCAGCCCCTCTATCTGTATGAATATGGAAATATCTACACCACACTCTGTATGAACATGGAAATATCTACACCGCTATCTGTATGAACATGGAATTATCTTCACCGCCATCTGTATGAACATGGATATGTCTACACAGCCATCTGGATGAACATGGAAATATCTACACCGCTATCTGTATGAACATGGAAATATCTACAACGCTATCTGTATGAACATGGAAATAACTTCACCGCCATCTGTATGAACATGAATATGTCTACACAGCCATCTAGATGAACATGGAAATATCTACACCGCGATCTGTACGAACATGGAAATATCTACACCGCTATCTGTGTAAACATGCATACATCATCACTGCTATCTGTATAAACATGGAAATATCTACACCGCTGTCTGTATGAACATGGAAATATCTACACCGCTATCTGTTTGAACATGGAAATATCTAAACCGCTATCTGCATGAAAATGGAAATATCTACAGAGCTATCTGCATATACATATAAATATCTACACAGCTATCTCTTTACACATGGAAATAACTACACTGCTATCTGTATGAACATGGAAATATCTACACCGCCATCTGTATGAACATGGAAATATCTGCACCGCCATCTGTATGAACATATAAATAACTATACGGCCATCTGTATTAAGATAGAGATATCTACACCGCTATCTGTATAAACATGGAAATATCTACACCGCTATCTGTATAAACATGGAAATATCTACACAGCTACCTGTATAAACATGGAAATATCTACACCGCTACGTGTATAAAGATGGAAATATCAGCACCGCAATCTGTATGAACATGGAAATATCAGCCCCTCTATCTGTATGAACATGGAAATATCTACACCGCTATCTGTATGAACATGGAAATATCTACACCGCTATCCGCATGAACATGGAAATATCTTCACCGCCATCTGCATGAACATGGATATATCTATACAGCCATCTGGGTGAACATGGAAATATCTACACCGCTATCTGTATGAACATGGAAATAGCTACACCGCTATCTGTATGAATATGGAAATATCTACACCAATATCTGTATGAACATGGAAATATCTACACCGCTATCTGTATGAACATGGAAATATCTTCACCGCCATCTGTATGAACATGGATATATCTACACAGCCATCAGGATGAACATGGAAATATCTACACCGCTATCTGTATGAACATGGAAATAGCTAAACCGCTATCTGTATGAACATGGAAATATCTTCACCGCCATCTGTATGAACATGGATATATCTACACAGCCATCTGGATGAACATGGAAATATCTACACAGCTATCTGTATGAACATGGAAATATATACACCGCTATCTGTATAAACATGCATACATCTTCACCGCTATCTGTATGAACATGGAAATATCTACACCGCTATCTGTATGAACATGGAAATATCTTCACCGCCATCTGTATGAACATGGATATGTCTACACAGCCATCTGGATTAACTTGGAAATATCTACACCGCGATCTGTATGAACATGGAAATATCTACACCGCTATCTGTGTAAACATGCAAACATCTTCATCGCTATCTGTATAAACATGGAAATATCTACACCGCTATCTGTATGAACATGGAAATATCTACACCGCTATCTGTTTGAACATGGAAATATCTAAACCGCTATCTGCATGAAAACAGAAATATCTACACAGCTATCTGCATATACATGGAAATATCTACAAAGCTATCTCTATACACTTGGAAATAACTACACCGCTATCTCTATAAACAAGGAAATATCTACACCGCCATCTGTATGAACATGGAAATAACTGAACCGCCATCTGTATGAACATATAAATATCTACACCGCCATCTGTATTAAGATGGAGATATCTTCACCGCTATCTGTATAAACTTGGAAATATCAGCACCGCTATCTGTATGAACATGGAAATATCTACACCGCTATCTCTATGAACATGGAAATATCTACACCGCTATCTGTATGAAAATGGAATTAGCAACACCGCTATCTGTATGAGCATGGAAATATCTACACCACTATCTGTATGAACATGGAAATATCTACACCGCTATCTGTATGAACATGGATATATCTACACAGCCATCTGGATGAACATGGAAATATCTACACCGCTATCTACATGAACTTGGAAATATCAACTCCGCTATCTGTGTAAACATGCATATATCTTCACTGCAATCTGTATAAGCATGGAAATATCTACTCCGCTATCTGTATGAACATGGAAATATCTACACCGCTATCTGTTTGAACATGGAAATATCTTAACCGCTATCAGCATGAAAATGGAAATATCTACACAGCTATCTGCATATTCTTTGAAATATCTACACAGCTATCTCTTTACACCTGAAAATAACTACACCGCTATCTGTATGAACATGGAAATATCTTCACCACCATCAGTATGAACATGGATATATATACACAGCCATCTGGATGAACATGGAAATATCTACACCGCTATCTGTATGAACATGGAAATATCTACACCGCAATCTGTGTAAACATGCATACATCTTCACCAATATCTGTATAAACCTGGAAATATATACACCGCTATCTGTATAAACATGAAAATATCTACACGGCTACCTTTATAAACATGGAAATATCAGCACCGCTATCTGTATGAACACGGAAATATCAGTACCGCTATCTGTACGAACATGGAAATATCTACACCGCTATCTGCACAAACATGGAAATATCTACACCGCTATCTGTACGAACATGGAAATATCTACACCGCTATCTGTATGAACATGGAAATATCTACACCACTATCTCTATGAACATGGAAATATCTACACCGCTATCTGTATGAACATGGAAATATGTACACCGCTATCTGTATGAACATGGATATATCTACACTGCTCTCTGGATGAACATGGAAATATACACACCGCTATCTGTGTAAACATGCATACATCTTAACCGCTATCTGTATAAACATGGAAATATCTACACCGCTATCTGTATGAACATGGAAATATCTACACCGCCATCTGTATGAACATGGAAATATCTGCACCGCAATCTGTATGAACATATAAATATCTACACCGCAATCTGTATTAAGATGGAGATATCTACACCGCTATCTGAATTAACATGGAAATATCTACAGCGCTATCTGTATAAACATGGAAATATCTACACCGCTATCTGTATAAACATGGAAATATCTACACCGCTACCAGTATAAACATGGAAATATCAGCACCGCTATCTCTATGAACATGGAAATAACTACACCGCTATCTGTATGAACATGGAAATACCTACACCGCTATTTGTATGAACATGGAAATATCTGCAAAGCTATCTGAATGAACATGGAAATATCTACACCGCTATCTGTTTGAACATGTAAGTATCTACACCGCTATCTGCATGAAAGTGGAAATATCTACAAAGCTATCTGCATATACTTGGAAATATCTACACAGGTATCTCTTTACACATGGAAATAACTACACCGCTATATCTATAAACATGCAAATATCTACACCGCCATCTGTATGAACATGGGAATATCTGCACTGCCATCTGTGTGAACATATAAATATCTACACCGCCATCTGTATTAAGAAGGAAATATCTAAACCGCTATCTGAATAAACATGGAAATATCTACACCGCTGCCTGTATAAACATGGAAATATCAGCACCGCTATCTGTATGAACACGGAAATATCTACACCGCTATCTGAACGTGGAAATATCTACATCGCTATCTGCATGAAAATGGAAATATCTACACTGCTATCTGCATATACATTTAAATATCTACACAGCTATCTCTTTACACATGGAAATAACTAAACCGCTATCTGTATGAACATGGAAATATCTGCACCGCCATCTGTATGAACACGGAAATATCTACACCGTCATCTGTATTAAGATGGAGATATCTACACTGCTATCTGTATAAACATGGAAATATCTACACCGCTATCTGTATAAACATGGAAATATCTACACCGCTATCTGTATAAACATGGAAATATCTAAACGGCTATCTGTATGAACATGGAAATATCTACACCGCTATCTATATGAACATGGAAATATCTACACCGCTATCTGTATGAACATGGAAATACATACACCGCTGTCTGTATGAACATGGAAATAGCTACACCGCTATCTGTATAAACATGGAAATATCTACACCGCTATCTGTTTAAACATGGAAATATCTGCACCGCTATCTCTATAAACATGGAAATATCAGCACCGCAATCAGTAGGAACATGGAAATATCTGCACCGCTATCTGTATGAACATGGAAATATCTACACCGCTATCTGTATGAACATGGAAATATCTTCACCGCCATCAGTATGAACATGGATATATCTACACAGCCATCTGTATGAACATGGAAATATCTTCACCGCTATCTATATAAACATGGAAATATCTACACCGCTATCTGTATGAACATGGAAATATCTACACCGCAATCTGTTTGAACATGGAAATATCTAAACCGCTATCTGCATGAAAATAGAACTATCTACACAGCTATCTGCATATACATGGAAATATCTACAAAGCTATCTCTTTACACATGGAAATAACTGCACCGCTCTCTCTATAAACATGGAAATAACAACACCGCCATCTGTATGAACATGGAAATATCTGCACCGCCATCTGTATGAACATATAAATAGCTACACCGCCATCTGTAGTAAGATGGAGATATCTTCACCGCTATCTGTATAAATTTGGAAATATCTACACCGCTATCTGTATAAACATGGAAATATCTACACCGCTATCTGAATAAACATGGAAATAACTACACCGCTACCTGTATAAACATGGAAATATCAGCACCGCTATCTGTATGAACATGGAAATATCTACACCGCTATCTCTATGAACATGGAAATATCTACACCGCTATCTGTATGAACATGGAAATAGCTACACAGCTATCTGTATGAACATGGAAATATCTACAACACTATCTGAATGAACATGGAAATATCTACACCGCTATCTGTATGAACATGGATATATCTACACTGCTATCTGTTTGAACATGGAAATATCTATGCCGCTATCTGCATGAAAATGGAAATATCTGCACAGCTATCTGCGTAAACATGGAAATATCTACACAGCAATCTCTTTACACATGGAAATAACTACACCGCTATCTGTATGAACATGGATATATTTACACCGCCATCTTTATGAACATGGAAATATCTGCACCGACATCTGTATGAACATATATATATCTACACGGCCATCTGTATTAAGATGCAGATATCTACACCGCTATCTGTATAAACATGGAAATATCTACACCGCCATCTGTATAAACATGGAAATATCTACACTGCTATCTGTATAAACATGGAAATATCTACAACGCTACCTGTATAAACATGGAAATATCAGCACCGCTATCTGCATGAACATGGAAATATCAGCCCCTCTATCTGTATGAACATGGAGATATCTACACCGCTATCTGTATGAACATGGAAATATCTACACCGCTATCTGTTTGAACATGGAAATATCTACACCGCTATCTGTATGAACATGGAGATATCTACACCGCTGTCTGTATGAACATGGAAATATCTACACCGCTATCTGCATGAAAATGGAAATGTCTACACTGCTATCTGCATATACATGGAAATATCTACACAGCTATCTGTTTACACATGGAAATAAGTACACCGCTATCTGTTTGAACATGGAAATATCTACACCGCCATCTGTTTGAACATGGAAATATCTGCACAGACATCTGTATGAACATATAAATATCTACACTGCAATCTGTATTAAGATGGAGATATCTACACCGCTATCTGTACAAACATGGAAATATCTACACCGCTATCTGTATAAACATGGAAATATGTACACCGCCATCTGTATGAACATGGAAATATCTACACCGCTATCTCTATGAACATGGAAATATCTACACCACTATCTGAATGAACATGGAAATATCTACACCGCTATCTGTATGAACATGGATATATCTACACAGCCACCTGGATGAACATGGAAATATCTACACCGCTATCTGCATGAAGATGGAAATATCTACACCGCTATTTGTGTAAACATGCATACATCTTCACCGCAATCTGCATAAACATGGAAATATCTACACCGCTATCTGTATGAACATGGAAATATCTACACCGCTATCTGTTTGAACATGGAAATATCTAAACTGCTATCAGCACGAAAATGGAAATATCTACACCGCTATCTGCATATACATTTAAATATCTACACAGCTATCTCTTTACACATGGAAATAACTACACCGCTATCTGTATGAACATGGAAATATCTTCACCGCCATCTGTATGAACATGGATATATCGACACAGCCTCCTGGATGAACATGGAAATATCTACACCGCTATCTGTATAAACATGGAAATATCTACACCACTATCTGTATGAACATGGAAATACATACACCGCTATCTGTATGAACATGGAAATATCTACACCGCTATCTGTATGAACATGGAAATACATACACCGCTATCTGTATGAACATGGAAATAGCTACACCGCTATCTGTATAAACATGGAAATATCTACACCGCTATCTGTTTAAACATGGAAACATCTACACCGCTATCTGTATAAACATGGAAATATCAGCACCGCTATCAGTATGAACATGGAAATATCTGCACCGCTATCTGTATGAACATGGAAATATCTACACCGCTATCTGTATGAACATGGAAATATCTTCACCGCCATCAGTATGAACATGGAAATATCTGCACGGCCATCTGTATGAACATATAAATTTCTACACCACCATCTGTATTAAGATGGAGATATCTACACCGCTATCTGTATAAACTTGGAAATATCTACACCACTATATGTATAAACATGGAAATATCTACACCGCTATCTGTATAAACATGGAAATATCTACACCGTTATCTGTATGAACATGGAAATATCTACACCGCTATCTCTATGAAGATGGAAATATCTACACCGCTATCTGTACGAACATGGAAATATCTACACCGCTATCTGTATGAACATGGAAATATCTACACCGCTATCTGTATGAACATGGAAATGTCTACACCACTATCTGTATGAACATGGAAATATCTACACCGCTATCTGTATGAACATGGAAATATCTACACAGCTATCTGTATTAACATGGAAATATCTACACCGCTATCTGTGTAAACATGCATACATCTTCACCGCTATCTGCATAAACATGGAAATATCTACACCGCTATCTGTATTAACATGGAAATATCTACACCGCTATCTGTATGAACACGGAAATATCTACACCGCTATATGTGTAAACATGCATATATCTTCACCGCTATCTGTATAAACATGAAAATATCTACACCGCTATCTGTATGAACATGGAAATATCTACACCGCTATCTGTTTGAACATGGAAATATCAAAACCGCTATCTGCATGAAAATGGAAATATCTACACAACTATCTGCATATACATGGAAGTATCTACACAGCCATCTCTTTACACATGGAAATAACTACACCGCTATCTGTATGAACATGGAAATATCTGCACGGCCATCTGAATGAACATATAAATATCAACACCGCCATCGGTATTAAGATGGAGATATCTACACCGCTATCTGTATATACATGGAAATATCTACACCGCTATCTGTACATACATGGAAATATCTACACCGCTACCTGTAAAAACATGGAAATATCAGCACCGCTGTCTGTATGAACATGGAAATATCAGCTCCTATATCTGTATGAATATGGAAATATCTACACCACACTCTGTATGAACATGGAAATATCAACACCGCTATCTGTATGAACATGGAATTATCTTCACCGCCATCTGTATGAACATGGATATGTCTACACAGCCATCTGGATGAACATGGAAATATCTACGCAGCTATCGGTATGAACATGGAAATAGCTACACGGCTATCTGTATGAACATGGAAATATCTGCACCGCCATCTGTATGAACATATAAATATCTACACCGCCATCTATATTAAGATGGAGATATCTACACCGCTATCTGTATAAACTTGGAAATATCTACACCGCTATCTGTATAAACATGGAAATATCTACACCGCTATCTGTATAAACATGGAAATATCTACACCGCTACCTGTAGAAACATTTAAATATCAGCACCTCTATCTGTATGAACATGGAAATACCTACACCGCTATCTCTATGAACATGGAAATATCTACACCGCTATCTGTATGAACATGGAAATAGCTACACCGCTATCTGTATGAACATGGAAATATCTACACCACTACCTGTATGAACATGGAAATATCTACACCTCTATCTCTATGAACATGGATATATCTACACAGCCATCTGGATGAACATGGAAATATCTACACCGCTATCTGTTTCAACATGTAAATATCTACACCGCTATCTGCATGAAAGTGGAAATATCTACACAGCTATCTGCATATACATGGAAATATCTACACAGCTATCTCTTTACACATGGAAATAACTACACCGCCATATCTATAAACATGGAAATATCTACAACGCCATCTGTATGAAGATGGAAGCATCTGCACCGCCATCTGTATGAACATATAAATATCTACACCGCCATCTGTATTAAGAAGGAAATATCTAAACCGCTATCTGTAGAAACATGGAAATATCGTCACCGCTGCCTGTATAAACATGGAAATATCAGCACCGCTATCTGTATGAACATGAAAATATCTACACCGCTATCTGTATGAACATGGAAATATCTACACCGCTATCTGTATGAACATGGAAATATCTACACCTCTATCTGTATGAACATGGAAATATCTACACCGCTATCGGTTTGAACATGGAAATATCTACACCGCGATCTGTATGAACATGGAAATATCTACACCGCTATCTGTGTAAACATGCATACATCATCACCGCAATCTGTATAAACATGGAAATATCTTCACCGCTATCTGTGTGAACATGGAAATATCTACACCGCTATCTGTTTGAACATGGAAATATCTAAACCGCTATCTGCATGAAAATGGAAATATCTACAGAGCTATCTGCATATACATGGAAATACCTACACATCTATCTCTTTACACATGGAAATAACTACACCGCTATCTGTATGAACATGGAAATATCTACGCCGCTATCTGTATGAACATGGAAATATCTGCACCGCCATCTGTATGAACATATAAATAACTACACGGCCATCTGTATTAAGATAGAAATATCTACACCGCTGTCTGTATAAACATGGAAATATCTACACCGCTATCTGTATAAACATGGAAATATCTACACCGCTACCTGTATAAACATGGAAATATCTACACCGCTACCTGTATAAACATGGAAATATCAGCACCGCTATCTGTATGAACATGGAAATATCAGCCCCTCTATCTCTATGAACGTGGAAATATCTTCACCGCCATCTGTATGAACATGGATATATCTACACAGCCATCTGGATGAACATGGAAATATCTAAACCACTATCTGTATAAACATGGAAATATCTACACCGCTGCCTGTATAAACATGGAAATATCAGCACCGCTATCTGTATGAACATGGTAATATCTACACCGCTATCTGTATGAACATGGAAATATCTACACCGCTATCTGTGTAAACATGGAAATATCTACACCGCTATCTGTATGAACATGGAAATATCTACACCGCTATCTGTTTGAACATGGAAATATCTACACCGCTATCTGCATGAAAATCGAAATATCTACACTGCTATCTGTATATACATTTAAATATCTACACAGCTATCTCTTTACACATGGAAATAACTACACCGCTATCTGTATGAACATGGAAATATCTACACCGCCATCTGTATGAACATGGAAATATCTGCACCGCCATCTCTATGAACATATAAATATCTACACCGCCATCTGTATTAAGATGGAGATATCTATACTGCTATCTGTATAAACATGGAAATATCTACACCGCTATCTGTATAAACATGGAAATATCTACACCACTACCTTTATAAACATGGAAATATCAGCACCGCTATCTGTATGAACATGGAAATATCTACACCGCTACCTGTATAAAAATGGAAATATCAGCCCCGCTATCTGTATGAACATGGAAATATCTAAACCGCTATCTCTATGAACATGGAAATATCTACACCGCTATCTCTATGAACATGGAAATAGATACAATGCTATCTGTATGAACATGGAAATATCTACACCACTATCTGTATGAACATGGAAATATCTACACCGCCACCTGTATGAACATGGATATATCTACACAGCCATCTGAATGAACATGGAAATATCTACACCGCTATCTGCATGAACATGGAAATATCTACACCGCTATCTGTGTAAACATGCATACATCTTCACCGCAATCTCTATAAGCATGTTAATATCTACACCGCTATCTGTATGAACATGGAAATATCTACACCGCAATCTGTATGAACATGGAAATATCTACACCGCTCTCTGTATGAACATGAAAATATCTACACCGCTATCTGTATGAACATGGAAATATCTACACCGCTATCTGTATGAACATGGAAATATCTACACCTCTATCTGTATGAACATGGAAATATCTACACCGCTATCGGTTTGAACATGGAAATATCTACACCGCGATCTGTATGAACATGGAAATATCTACACCGCTATCTGTGTAAACATGCATACATCATCACCGCTATCTGTATAAACATGGAAATATCTTCACCGCTATCTGTATGAACATGGACATATCTACACCGCTATCTGTATGAACATGGAAATATCTTCACCGCCATCTGTATGAACATGGATATATCTACACAGCCATCTGGATGAACATGGAAATATCTACACCGCTATCTGTATGAACATGGAAATAGCTACACCGCTATCTGTATGAACATGGAAATATCTTCACCGCCATCTGTATGAACATGGATATATCTACACAGCCATCTGGATGAACATGGAAATATCTACACAGCTATCTGTATGAACATGGAAATATATACACCGCTATCTGTGTAAACATGCATACATCTTCACCGCTATCTGTATAAACATGGAAATATCTACACCGCTATCTGTATGAACATGGAAATATCTACACCGCTATCTGTTTGAACATGGAAATATCTACACCGCTATCTGCATGAAAATGGAAATATCTACACAGCTATCTGCATATACATGGAAATGTCTACAAAGCTATCTCTTTACACATGGAAATAACTACACCGCTATCTCTATAAACATGGAAATATCTACACGGCCATCTGTATGAACATGGAAATATCTGCACCGCTATCTGTATGAACTTGGAAATATCTACACTGCTATCTGTATGAACATGGAAATATCTTCACCGCCATCAGTATGAACATGGATATATCTACACAGCCATCTGTATGAACATGGAAATATCTACACCGCTATCTGTATGAACATCAAAATACCTACACGGCTATCTCTATGAACATGGAAATATCTACACCGCTATCTGTTTGAACATGGAAATATCTAAACCGCTATCTGCATGAAAATGGAAATATCTACACAGCTATCTGCATATACATGGAAATATCTACACAGCTATCTCTTTACACATGGAAATATCTACACCGCTATCTGTATGAACATGGAAATATCTACACCGCCATCTGTATGAACATGGATATATCTACACAGCCATCTGGAGGAGCATGGAAATATCTACACCGCTATCTGTATGAACATGGAAATATATACACCGCTATCTGTGTAAACCTGCATACATCTTCACCGCTGTCTGTATAAACATGGAAATATCTACACTGCTATCTGCATGAACATGGAAATATCTACACCGCTATCTGTTTGAACATGGAAATATCTACACCGCTATCCGCATGAAAATGGAAATATCTACACAGCGATCTGCATATACATGGAAATATCTACAAAGCTATCTCTCTACACATGGAAATTACTACAGCGCTATCTCTATAAACATGCAAATATCTACACCGCCATCTGTATGAACATGGAAACATCTGCACCGCCATCTGTATGAAGATATAAATATCTACACTCCCATCTATATTAAGATGGAGATATCTACACCACTATCTGTATAAACTTGGAAATATCTACACCACTATATGTATAAACATGGAAATATCTACACCGCTATCTGTATAAACATGGAAATATCTACACCGTTATCTGTATGAACATGGAAATATCTACACCGCTATCTCTATGAAGATGGAAATATCTACACCGCTATCTGTACGAACATGGAAATATCTACACCGCTATCTGTATGAACATGGAAATATCTACACCGCTATCTGTATGAACATGGAAATGTCTACACCACTATCTGTATGAACATGGAAATATCTACACCGCTATCTGTATGAACATGGAAATATCTACACAGCTATCTGTATGAACATGGAAATATCTACACCGCTATCTGTGTAAACATGCATACATCTTCACCGCTATCTGCATAAACATGGAAATATCTACACCGCTATCTGTATTAACATGGAAATATCTACACCGCTATCTGTATGAACACGGAAATATCTACACCGCTATATGTGTAAACATGCATATATCTTCACCGCTATCTGTATAAACATGAAAATATCTACACCGCTATCTGTATGAACATGGAAATATCTACACCGCTATCTGTTTGAACATGGAAATATCAAAACCGCTATCTGCATGAAAATGGAAATATCTACACAACTATCTGCATATACATGGAAGTATCTACACAGCCATCTCTTTACACATGGAAATAACTACACCGCTATCTGTATGAACATGGAAATATCTGCCCGGCCATCTGAATGAACATGTAAATATCTACACCGCCATCGGTATTAAGATGGAGATATCTACACCGCTATCTGTATATACATGGAAATATCTACACCGCTATCTGTACATACATGGAAATATCTACACCGTTACCTGTAAAAACATGGAAATATCAGCACCGCTATCTGTATGAACATGGAAATATCAGCTCCTATATCTGTATGAATATGGAAATATCTACACCACACTCTGTATGAACATGGAAATATCAACACCGCTATCTGTATGAACATGGAATTATCTTCACCGCCATCTGTATGAACATGGATATGTCTACACAGCCATCTGGATGAACATGGAAATATCTACGCAGCTATCGGTATGAACATGGAAATAGCTACACGGCTATCTGTATGAACATGGAAATATCTGCACCGCCATCTGTATGAACATATAAATATCTACACCGCCATCTATATTAAGATGGAGATATCTACACCGCTATCTGTATAAACTTGGAAATATCTACACCGCTATCTGTATAAACATGGAAATATCTACACCGCTATCTGTATAAACATGGAAATATCTACACCGCTACCTGTAGAAACATTTAAATATCAGCACCTCTATCTGTATGAACATGGAAATACCTACACCGCTATCTCTATGAACATGGAAATATCTACACCGCTATCTGTATGAACATGGAAATAGCTACACCGCTATCTGTATGAACATGGAAATATCTACACCACTACCTGTATGAACATGGAAATATCTACACCTCTATCTCTATGAACATGGATATATCTACACAGCCATCTGGATGAACATGGAAATATCTACACCGCTATCTGTTTCAACATGTAAATATCTACACCGCTATCTGCATGAAAGTGGAAATATCTACACAGCTATCTGCATATACATGGAAATATCTACACAGCTATCTCTTTACACATGGAAATAACTACACCGCCATATCTATAAACATGGAAATATCTACAACGCCATCTGTATGAAGATGGAAGCATCTGCACCGCCATCTGTATGAACATATAAATATCTACACCGCCATCTGTATTAAGAAGGAAATATCTAAACCGCTATCTGTAGAAACATGGAAATATCGTCACCGCTGCCTGTATAAACATGGAAATATCAGCACCGCTATCTGTATGAACATGAAAATATCTACACCGCTATCTGTATGAACATGGAAATATCTACACCGCTATCTGTATGAACATGGAAATATCTACACCTCTATCTGTATGAACATGGAAATATCTACACCGCTATCGGTTTGAACATGGAAATATCTACACCGCGATCTGTATGAACATGGAAATATCTACACCGCTATCTGTGTAAACATGCATACATCATCACCGCTATCTGTATAAACATGGAAATATCTTCACCGCTATCTGTGTGAACATGGAAATATCTACACCGCTATCTGTTTGAACATGGAAATATCTAAACCGCTATCTGCATGAAAATGGAAATATCTACAGAGCTATCTGCATATACATGGAAATACCTACACATCTATCTCTTTACACATGGAAATAACTACACCGCTATCTGTATGAACATGGAAATATCTACGCCGCTATCTGTATGAACATGGAAATATCTGCACCGCCATCTGTATGAACATATAAATAACTACACGGCCATCTGTATTAAGATAGAAATATCTACACCGCTGTCTGTATAAACATGGAAATATCTACACCGCTATCTGTATAAACATGGAAATATCTACACCGCTACCTGTATAAACATGGAAATATCTACACCGCTACCTGTATAAACATGGAAATATCAGCACCGCTATCTGTATGAACATGGAAATATCAGCCCCTCTATCTCTATGAACGTGGAAATATCTTCACCGCCATCTGTATGAACATGGATATATCTACACAGCCATCTGGATGAACATGGAAATATCTAAACCACTATCTGTATAAACATGGAAATATCTACACCGCTGCCTGTATAAACATGGAAATATCAGCACCGCTATCTGTATGAACATGGTAATATCTACACCGCTATCTGTATGAACATGGAAATATCTACACCGCTATCTGTGTAAACATGGAAATATCTACACCGCTATCTGTATGAACATGGAAATATCTACACCGCTATCTGTTTGAACATGGAAATATCTACACCGCTATCTGCATGAAAATCGAAATATCTACACTGCTATCTGTATATACATTTAAATATCTACACAGCTATCTCTTTACACATGGAAATAACTACACCGCTATCTGTATGAACATGGAAATATCTACACCGCCATCTGTATGAACATGGAAATATCTGCACCGCCATCTCTATGAACATATAAATATCTACACCGCCATCTGTATTAAGATGGAGATATCTATACTGCTATCTGTATAAACATGGAAATATCTACACCGCTATCTGTATAAACATGGAAATATCTACACCACTACCTTTATAAACATGGAAATATCAGCACCGCTATCTGTATGAACATGGAAATATCTACACCGCTACCTGTATAAAAATGGAAATATCAGCCCCGCTATCTGTATGAACATGGAAATATCTAAACCGCTATCTCTATGAACATGGAAATATCTACACCGCTATCTCTATGAACATGGAAATAGATACAATGCTATCTGTATGAACATGGAAATATCTACACCACTATCTGTATGAACATGGAAATATCTACACCGCCACCTGTATGAACATGGATATATCTACACAGCCATCTGAATGAACATGGAAATATCTACACCGCTATCTGCATGAACATGGAAATATCTACACCGCTATCTGTGTAAACATGCATACATCTTCACCGCAATCTCTATAAGCATGTTAATATCTACACCGCTATCTGTATGAACATGGAAATATCTACACCGCAATCTGTATGAACATGGAAATATCTACACCGCTCTCTGTATGAACATGAAAATATCTACACCGCTATCTGTATGAACATGGAAATATCTACACCGCTATCTGTATGAACATGGAAATATCTACACCTCTATCTGTATGAACATGGAAATATCTACACCGCTATCGGTTTGAACATGGAAATATCTACACCGCGATCTGTATGAACATGGAAATATCTACACCGCTATCTGTGTAAACATGCATACATCATCACCGCTATCTGTATAAACATGGAAATATCTTCACCGCTATCTGTATGAACATGGAAATATCTACACCGCTATCTCTATGAACATGGAAATATCTACACCGCTGTCTGTTTGAACTTGGAAATATCTAAACCGCTATCTGCATGAAAATGGAAATATCTACACAGCTATCTGCATATACATTGAAATATCTACACAGCTTTCTCTTTACAAATGGAAATAACTACACCGCTATCTGTATGAACATGGAAATATCTACACCTCTATCTGTATGAGCATGGAAATATCTACACAGCCATCTGGATGAACATGGGAATATCTACACCGCTATCTGTATGAACATGGAAATATCTACACCGCTATCTGTGTAAACATGCATACATCTTCACCGCTATCTGTATAAACATGGAAATATCTACACTGCTATCTGCATGAACATGGAAATATCTACACCGCTATCTGTTTGAACATGGAAATATCTTCACCGCTATCTGCATGAAAATGGAAATATGTACACAGCGATCTGCATATACATGGAAATATCTACAAAGCTATATCTTTACACATGGAAATAACTACAGCGCTATCTCTATAAACATGGAAATATCTACTCCACCATCTGTATGAACATGGAAATATCTGCACCGCCATCTGTATGAACATATAAATATCTACACCGCCATCTATATTAAGATGGAGATATCTACACCGCTATCTGTATAAACTTGGAAATATCTACACCGCTATCTGTATAAACATGGAAATATCTACACCGCTATCTGTATAAACATGGAAATATCTACACCGCTACCTGTAGAAACATTTAAATATCAGCACCTCTATCTGTATGAACATGGAAATACCTACACCGCTATCTCTATGAACATGGAAATATCTACACCGTTATCTGTGTAAATATGCATACATCTTCAACGCAATCCGTATAAACATGGAAATATCTACACCGCTACCTGTAAAAACATGGAAATATCAGCACCGCTATCTGTATGAACATGGAAATATCAGCTCCTATATCTGTATGAATATGGAAATATCTACACCACACTCTGTATGAACAAGGAAATATCTACACCGCTATGTGTATGAACATGGAATTATCTTCACCGCCATCTGTATGAACATGGATATGTCTACACAGCCATCTGGATGAACATGGAAATATCTACGCCGCTATCGGTATGAACATGGAAATAGCTACACCGCTATCTGTATGAACATGGAAATATCTGCACCGCCATCTGTATGTACATATAAATATCTACTCCGCCATCTGTATTAAGAAGTAGATATCTACACCGCTATATGTATAAACATGGAAATATCTACACCGCTATCTGTATAAACATGGAAATATCTACACCGCTATCTGTATAAACATGGAAATATCAGCACCGCTATCAGTATGAACATGGAAATATCTGCACCGCTATCTGTATGAACATGGAAATATCTACACCGCTATCTGTATGAACATGGAAATATCTACACCGCTATCTATATGAACACGGAAATATCTACACGGCTATCTGTGAAAACGTGCATACATCTTCACCACTATCTGTATAAACATGGAAATATCTACACCACTACCTGTATGAACATGGAAATATCTACACCTCTATCTCTATGAACATGGATATATCTACACAGCCATCTGGATGAACATGGAAATATCTACACCGCTATCTGTTTCAACATGTAAATATCTACACCGCTATCTGCATGAAAGTGGAAATATCTACACAGCTATCTGCATATACATGGAAATATCTACACAGCTATCTCTTTACACATGGAAATAACTACACCGCCATATCTATAAACATGGAAATATCTACAACGCCATCTGTATGAAGATGGAAGCATCTGCACCGCCATCTGTATGAACATATAAATATCTACACCGCCATCTGTATTAAGAAGGAAATATCTAAACCGCTATCTGTAGAAACATGGAAATATCGTCACCGCTGCCTGTATAAACATGGAAATATCAGCACCGCTATCTGTATGAACATGAAAATATCTACACCGCTATCTGTATGAACATGGAAATATCTACACCGCTATCTGTATGAACATGGAAATATCTACACCTCTATCTGTATGAACATGGAAATATCTACACCGCTATCGGTTTGAACATGGAAATATCTACACCGCGATCTGTATGAACATGGAAATATCTACACCGCTATCTGTGTAAACATGCATACATCATCACCGCTATCTGTATAAACATGGAAATATCTTCACCGCTATCTGTGTGAACATGGAAATATCTACACCGCTATCTGTTTGAACATGGAAATATCTAAACCGCTATCTGCATGAAAATGGAAATATCTACAGAGCTATCTGCATATACATGGAAATACCTACACATCTATCTCTTTACACATGGAAATAACTACACCGCTATCTGTATGAACATGGAAATATCTACGCCGCTATCTGTATGAACATGGAAATATCTGCACCGCCATCTGTATGAACATATAAATAACTACACGGCCATCTGTATTAAGATAGAAATATCTACACCGCTGTCTGTATAAACATGGAAATATCTACACCGCTATCTGTATAAACATGGAAATATCTACACCGCTACCTGTATAAACATGGAAATATCTACACCGCTACCTGTATAAACATGGAAATATCAGCACCGCTATCTGTATGAACATGGAAATATCAGCCCCTCTATCTCTATGAACGTGGAAATATCTTCACCGCCATCTGTATGAACATGGATATATCTACACAGCCATCTGGATGAACATGGAAATATCTAAACCACTATCTGTATAAACATGGAAATATCTACACCGCTGCCTGTATAAACATGGAAATATCAGCACCGCTATCTGTATGAACATGGTAATATCTACACCGCTATCTGTATGAACATGGAAATATCTACACCGCTATCTGTGTAAACATGGAAATATCTACACCGCTATCTGTATGAACATGGAAATATCTACACCGCTATCTGTTTGAACATGGAAATATCTACACCGCTATCTGCATGAAAATCGAAATATCTACACTGCTATCTGTATATACATTTAAATATCTACACAGCTATCTCTTTACACATGGAAATAACTACACCGCTATCTGTATGAACATGGAAATATCTACACCGCCATCTGTATGAACATGGAAATATCTGCACCGCCATCTCTATGAACATATAAATATCTACACCGCCATCTGTATTAAGATGGAGATATCTATACTGCTATCTGTATAAACATGGAAATATCTACACCGCTATCTGTATAAACATGGAAATATCTACACCACTACCTTTATAAACATGGAAATATCAGCACCGCTATCTGTATGAACATGGAAATATCTACACCGCTACCTGTATAAAAATGGAAATATCAGCCCCGCTATCTGTATGAACATGGAAATATCTAAACCGCTATCTCTATGAACATGGAAATATCTACACCGCTATCTCTATGAACATGGAAATAGATACAATGCTATCTGTATGAACATGGAAATATCTACACCACTATCTGTATGAACATGGAAATATCTACACCGCCACCTGTATGAACATGGATATATCTACACAGCCATCTGAATGAACATGGAAATATCTACACCGCTATCTGCATGAACATGGAAATATCTACACCGCTATCTGTGTAAACATGCATACATCTTCACCGCAATCTCTATAAGCATGTTAATATCTACACCGCTATCTGTATGAACATGGAAATATCTACACCGCAATCTGTATGAACATGGAAATATCTACACCGCTCTCTGTATGAACATGAAAATATCTACACCGCTATCTGTATGAACATGGAAATATCTACACCGCTATCTGTATGAACATGGAAATATCTACACCTCTATCTGTATGAACATGGAAATATCTACACCGCTATCGGTTTGAACATGGAAATATCTACACCGCGATCTGTATGAACATGGAAATATCTACACCGCTATCTGTGTAAACATGCATACATCATCACCGCTATCTGTATAAACATGGAAATATCTTCACCGCTATCTGTATGAACATGGAAATATCTACACCGCTATCTCTATGAACATGGAAATATCTACACCGCTGTCTGTTTGAACTTGGAAATATCTAAACCGCTATCTGCATGAAAATGGAAATATCTACACAGCTATCTGCATATACATTGAAATATCTACACAGCTTTCTCTTTACAAATGGAAATAACTACACCGCTATCTGTATGAACATGGAAATATCTACACCTCTATCTGTATGAGCATGGAAATATCTACACAGCCATCTGGATGAACATGGGAATATCTACACCGCTATCTGTATGAACATGGAAATATCTACACCGCTATCTGTGTAAACATGCATACATCTTCACCGCTATCTGTATAAACATGGAAATATCTACACTGCTATCTGCATGAACATGGAAATATCTACACCGCTATCTGTTTGAACATGGAAATATCTTCACCGCTATCTGCATGAAAATGGAAATATGTACACAGCGATCTGCATATACATGGAAATATCTACAAAGCTATATCTTTACACATGGAAATAACTACAGCGCTATCTCTATAAACATGGAAATATCTACTCCACCATCTGTATGAACATGGAAATATCTGCACCGCCATCTGTATGAACATATAAATATCTACACCGCCATCTATATTAAGATGGAGATATCTACACCGCTATCTGTATAAACTTGGAAATATCTACACCGCTATCTGTATAAACATGGAAATATCTACACCGCTATCTGTATAAACATGGAAATATCTACACCGCTACCTGTAGAAACATTTAAATATCAGCACCTCTATCTGTATGAACATGGAAATACCTACACCGCTATCTCTATGAACATGGAAATATCTACACCGTTATCTGTGTAAATATGCATACATCTTCAACGCAATCCGTATAAACATGGAAATATCTACACCGCTACCTGTAAAAACATGGAAATATCAGCACCGCTATCTGTATGAACATGGAAATATCAGCTCCTATATCTGTATGAATATGGAAATATCTACACCACACTCTGTATGAACAAGGAAATATCTACACCGCTATGTGTATGAACATGGAATTATCTTCACCGCCATCTGTATGAACATGGATATGTCTACACAGCCATCTGGATGAACATGGAAATATCTACGCCGCTATCGGTATGAACATGGAAATAGCTACACCGCTATCTGTATGAACATGGAAATATCTGCACCGCTATCTGTATGAACATGGAAATATCTACACCGCTATCTGTATGAACATGGAAATATCTACACCGCTATCTATATGAACACGGAAATATCTACACGGCTATCTGTGAAAACGTGCATACATCTTCACCACTATCTGTATAAACATGGAAATATCTACACCGCTATCTGTATGAACATGGAAATATCTACACCGCTATCTGTTTGAACATGGAAATATCTAAACCGCTATCTGCATGAAACTGGAAATATCTACACAACTATCTGCATATACATGGAAGTATCTACACAGCTATCTCTTTACACATGGAAATAACTACACCGCTATCTGTATGAACATGGAAATATCTGCACAGCCATCTGTATGAACATATAAATAACTACACCGCCATCTGTATTAAGATGGAGATATCAACATCGCTATCTGTATAAGGATGGAAATATCTACACCGCTACCTGTAAAAACATGGAAATATCAGCACCGCTATCTGTATGAACATGGAAATATCAGCCCCTCTATCTGTATGAATATGGAAATATCTACACCACACTCTGTATGAACATGGAAATATCTACACCGCTATCTGTATGAACATGGAATTATCTTCACCGCCATCTGTATGAACATGGATATGTCTACACAGCCATCTGGATAAACATGGAAATATCTACGCCGCTATCGGTATGAACATGGAAATAGCTACACCGCTATCTGTATGAACATGGAAATATCTGCACCGCCATCTGTATGTACATATAAATATCTACTCCACCATCTGTATTAAGAAGGAGATATCTACACCGCTATCAGTATAAACACGGAAATATCTACACCGCTATCTGTATAAACATGGAAATATCTACACCGCTATCTGTATAAACATGGAAATATCAGCACCGCTATCAGTATGAACATGGAAATATCTGCACCGCTATCTGTATGAACATGGAAATATCTACACTGCTATCTGTATGAACATGGAAATATCTTCACCGCCATCAGTATGAACATGGATATATCTACACAGCCGTCTGTATGAACTAGGAAATATCTACACCGCTATCTGTATGAACATGGAAATATCTACACCGCTATCTCTATGAACATGGAAATATCTACACCGCTATCTGTTTGAACATGGAAATATCTACACCGCTATCTGCATGAAAATGGAAATATCTACACAGCTATCTGCATATACATGGAAATATCAACACAGCTATCTCTTTACACATGGAAATAACTACACCGCTATCTGTATGAACCTGGAAATATCTTCACCGCCATCTGTATGAACATGGATACATCTACACAGCCATCTGGATGAGCATGGAAATATCTACACCGCAATCTGTATGAACATGGAAATATCTACACCGCTATCTGTGTAAACATGCATACATCTTCACCGCTATCTGTATAAACATGGAAATATCTACACTGCTATCTGCATGAACATGGATATATCTACCCAGCCATCTGTATGAACATGGAAATATCTACACCGCTATCTGTATGGACATGGAAATATCTGAACAGCTATCTCTATGAACATGGAAATATCTACACCGCTATCTGTTTGAACATGGAAATATCTAAACCGCTATCTGCATGAAAATGGAAATATCTACACAGCTATCTGCATATACATGGAAATATCTACACAGCTATCTCTTTACACATGGAAATAACTACACCGCTATCTCTATGAACATGGAAATATCTTCACCGCCATCTATATGAACATGGATATATCTACACAGCCATCTGGATGAGCATGGAAATATCTACACCGCTATCTGTATGAACATGGAAATATCTACACCGTTATCTGTGTAAATATGCATACATCTTCAACGCAATCCGTATAAACATGGAAATATCTACACCGCTACCTGTAAAAACATGGAAATATCAGCACCGCTATCTGTATGAACATGGAAATATCAGCTCCTATATCTGTATGAATATGGAAATATCTACACCACACTCTGTATGAACAAGGAAATATCTACACCGCTATGTGTATGAACATGGAATTATCTTCACCGCCATCTGTATGAACATGGATATGTCTACACAGCCATCTGGATGAACATGGAAATATCTATGCCGCTATCGGTATGAACATGGAAATAGCTACACCGCTATCTGTATGAACATGGAAATATCTGCACCGCCATCTGTATGTACATATAAATATCTACTCCGCCATCTGTATTAAGAAGTAGATATCTACACCGCTATACGTATAAACATGGAAATATCTACACCGCTATCTGTATAAACATGGAAATATCCACACCGCTATCTGTATAAACATGGAAATATCAGCACCACTATCAATATGAACATGGAAATATCTGCACCGCTATCTGTATGAGCATGGAAATATCTACACCACTATCTGTATGAACATGGAAATATCTACACCGCTATCTGTATGAACATGGATATATCTACACAGCTATCTGGATGAACATGGAAATATCTACACCGCCATCTGCATGAACATGGAAATATCTACACCTCTATCTGTGTAAACATGCATACATCTTCACTGCAATCTGTATAAGCATGGAAATATCTACGCTGCTATCTGTATGAAGATGGAAATATCTACACCACTATCTGTTTGAACATGGAAATATCTAAACCGCTATCAGCATGAAAATGGAAATATCTACACAGCTATCTGCATATTCCTTGAAATATCTACACAGCTATCTCTTTACACCTGGAAATAACTACACCGCTATCTGTATGAACATGGAAATATCTTCACCGCCATCTGTATGAACATGGATATATCTACACAGCCATCTGGATGAACATGGAAATATCTACACCGCTATCTGTATGAACATGGAAATATCTACACCGCTATCTGTGTAAACATGCATACATCTTCACCGCTATCTGTATAAACCTGGAAATATCTACACCGCAATCTGTATAGACATGGAAATATCTACACTGCTACCTGTATAAACATGGAAATATCAGCACCGCTATCTGTATGAACATGGAAATATCTACACCGCTATCTGTACGAACATGGAAATATCTACACCGCTATCTGTATGAACATGGATATATCTACACAGCCATCTGGATGAACATGGAAATATCTACACTGCTATCTGTATAAACATGGACATATCTACACCGCTACCTGTATAAACATGGAAATATCAGCACCGCTATCTGAATGAACATGGATATATCTACACCGTTATCTGTATGAACATGGAAATATCTACACCGCTATCTGTATGAACACGGAAATATCTACACCGCTATCTGTATGAACATGGAAATATCCACACCGCTATCTGTATAAACATGGAAATATTTACACCGCTATCTGTATAAACATGGAAATATCTACACCGCTACCTGTATAAACATGGAAATATCAGCACCGCTGTCTCTATGAATATGGAAATATCTACACCGATCTCTGTATGAACATGGAAATATCTACACCGCTATTTGTATGAACATGGAAATATCTACAAAGCTATCTGAATGAACATGGAAATATCTACACCGCTATCTGTTTGAACATGTAAATATCTACACCGCTATCTGCATGAAAGTGAAAATATCTACAAAGCTATCTGCACATACATGGAAATATCTACACAGGTATCTACACATGGAAATAACTACACCGGTATATCTATAAACATGCAAATATCTACACCGCCATCTGTATGAACATAAAATATCTACACCGCCATCTGTATTAAGAAGGAAATATCTAAACCGCTATCTGTATAAACATGGAAATATCTACACCGCTGCCTGTATAAAGATGGAAATATCAGCACTGCTATCTGTATGAACATGGAAATATCTACAACGCTATCTGTATGAACATGGATATATCAGCCCCTCTATCTGTATGAATATGGAAATATCTACACCACACTCTGTATGAACAAGGAAATATCTACACCGCTATGTGTATGAACATGGAATTATCTTCACCGCCATCTGTATGAACATGGATAAGTCTACGCAGCCATCTGGATGAACATGGAAATATCTACGCCGCTATCGGTATGAACATGGAAATAGCTACACCGCTATCTGTATGAACATGGAAATATCTGCACCGCCATCTGTATGTACATATAAATATCTACTCCGCAATCTGTATTAAGAAGTAGATATCTACACCGCTATCTGTATAAACATGGAAATATCTACACCGCTATCTGTATAAACATGGAAATATCTACACCGCTATCTGTATAAACATGGAAATATCAGCACCACTATCAGTATGAACATGGAAATATCTGCACCGCTATCTGTATGAACATTTAAATATCTACACCGCTATCTTTATGAACATGGAAATATCTTCACCGCCATCAGTATGAACATGGATATATCTACATAGCCATCTGTATGAACATGGAAATATCTACACCGCTATCTGTATGAACATGGAAATAGCTACACCGCTATCTGTTTGAACATGGAAATATCTAAACCGCTATCTGAATGAAAAGGGAAATATCTACACAGCTATCTGCATATACATGGAAATATCTACACAGCTATCTCTTTACACATGGAAATAACTACACCGCTATCTCTATGAACATGGAAATATCTTCACCGCCATCTGTATGAACATGGATATATCTACACAGCCATCTGGATGAGCATGGAAATATCTACACCGCTATCTGTATGAACATGGAAATATCTACACCGCTATCTGTGTAAACATACATACATCTTCACCGCTATCTGTATAAACATGGAAATATCTACACTGCTATCTGCATGTACATGGAAATATCTACACTGCTATCTGTTTGAACATGGAAATATCTACACCGCGATCTGCATGAAAATGGAAATATCTACACAGCGATCTGCATATACATGGAAATATCTACAAAGCTGTATCTTTACACATGGAAACAACTACAGCGCTATCTCTATAAACATGCAAATATCTACACCGCCATCTGTATGAACATGGAAATATCTGCACCGCCATCTGTATGAAGATATAAATATCTACACCCCCATCTATATTAAGATGGAGATATCTACACCGCTATCTGCATAAACTTGGAAATATCTACACCGCTATATGTATAAACATGGAAATATCTACACCGCAATCTGTATAAACATGGAAATATCTACACCGCTATCTGTATAAACATGGAAATATCAGCACCGTTATCTGTATGAACATGGAAATATCTACACCGTTATCTCTATGAAGATGGAAATATATACACCGCAATCTGTATGAACATGAAAATAGCTACACCGCTATCTGTATGAACATGGAAATATCTACACCACTACCTATATGAACATGGAAATATCTACACCGCTATCTGTATGAACATGGATATATCTACAGAGCCATCTGGATGAACATGGAAATATCTACAACGCTATCTGTATGAACATGGAAATATCTACACCGCTATCTGTGTAAATATGCATACATCATCACCGCAATCTGTATAAACTTGGAAATATCTACACCGCTATCTGTATGAACATGGAAATATCTACACCGCTATCTGTTTGAACATGGAAATATCTACACCGCTATCTGCATGAAAATGGAAATATCTACAGAGCTATCTGCATATACATGGAAATATCTACACAGCTATATCTTTACACATGGAAATAACTACAACGCTATCTGTATGAACATGGAAATATCTACACTGCCATCTGTATGAACATGGAAATATCTGCAGCGCCATCTGTATGAACATATAAATATCTACACGGTCATCTGTATTAAGATGGAGATATCTACACCGTTATCTGTATAAACATGGAAATATCTACACCGCTATCTGTATAAACATGGAAATATCTACACCGCTATCTGTATAAACATGGAAATATCTACCCCGCTACCTGTAGAAACATGGAAATATCAGCACCGCTATCTGTATGAACACGGAATTATCAGCCCCTCTATCTGTATGAACATGGAAATATCTACACCGCTATCTGTATGAACATGGAAATATCTACACCGCTATCCGTATGAACATGGAAATATCTTCACCGCCATCTGTATGAACATGGATATATCTACACAGCCATCTGGATGAACATGGAAATATCTACAACGCTATCTGTATGAATATGGAAATAGCTACACCGCTATCTGTATAAACATGGAAATATCTATCCCGCTACCTGTATAAGCATGGAAATATCAGCACCGCTATCCGTATGAACATGGAAATATCTACACCGCTATCTGTATGAACATGGAAATATCTACACCACTATCTCTATGAACATGGAAATATCTTCACCGTCATCTGTATGAACATGGATATACATACACAGCCATCTGTATGAACATGGAAATATCTACACCGCTATCTGTATGAACATGGAAATATCTACACCGCTATCTGTATGAACATGGAAATATCTTCACCGCCATCTGTATGAACATGGATATGTCTACACAGCCATCTGGATTAACATGGAAATATCTACACCGCGATCTGTATGAACATGGAAATATCTACACCGCTATCTGTGTAAACATGCAAACATCTTCATCGCTATCTGTATAAACATGGAAATATCTACACCGCTATCTGTATGAACATGGAAATATCTACACCGCTATCTGTTTGAACATGGAAATATCTAAACCGCTATCTGCATGAAAACAGAAATATCTACACAGCTATCTGCATATACATGGAAATATCTACAAAGCTATCTCTATACACTTGGAAATAACTACACCGCTATCTCTATAAACAAGGAAATATCTACACCGCCATCTGTATGAACATGGAAATAACTGAACCGCCATCTGTATGAACATATAAATATCTACACCGCCATCTGTATTAAGATGGAGATATCTTCACCGCTATCTGTATAAACTTGGAAATATCAGCACCGCTATCTGTATGAACATGGAAATATCTACACCGCTATCTCTATGAACATGGAAATATCTACACCGCTATCTGTATGAAAATGGAATTAGCAACACCGCTATCTGTATGAGCATGGAAATATCTACACCACTATCTGTATGAACATGGAAATATCTACACCGCTATCTGTATGAACATGGATTTATCTACACAGCCATCTGGATGAACATGGAAATATCTACACCGCTATCTACATGAACTTGGAAATATCAACTCCGCTATCTGTGTAAACATGCATATATCTTCACTGCAATCTGTATAAGCATGGAAATATCTACTCCGCTATCTGTATGAACATGGAAATATCTACACCGCCATCTGTTTGAACATGGAAATATCTTAACCGCTATCAGCATGAAAATGGAAATATCTACACAGCTATCTGCATATT
This sequence comes from Gorilla gorilla gorilla, assembly GCF_029281585.2. Lineage (NCBI taxonomy): Eukaryota > Metazoa > Chordata > Mammalia > Primates > Hominidae > Gorilla > Gorilla gorilla. Next base: position 4,830,778 of record NC_073224.2, read on the forward strand.
CTTTGAAATATCTACACAGCTATCTCTTTACACCTGAAAATAACTACACCGCTATCTGTATGAACATGGAAATATCTTCACCACCATCAGTATGAACATGGATATATATACACAGCCATCTGGATGAACATGGAAATATCTACACCGCTATCTGTATGAACATGGAAATATCTACACCGCAATCTGTGTAAACATGCATACATCTTCACCAATATCTGTATAAACCTGGAAATATATACACCGCTATCTGTATAAACATGAAAATATCTACACGGCTACCTTTATAAACATGGAAATATCAGCACCGCTATCTGTATGAACACGGAAATATCAGTACCGCTATCTGTACGAACATGGAAATATCTACACCGCTATCTGCACAAACATGGAAATATCTACACCGCTATCTGTACGAACATGGAAATATCTACACCGCTATCTGTATGAACATGGAAATATCTACACCACTATCTCTATGAACATGGAAATATCTACACCGCTATCTGTATGAACATGGAAATATGTACACCGCTATCTGTATGAACATGGATATATCTACACTGCTCTCTGGATGAACATGGAAATATACACACCGCTATCTGTGTAAACATGCATACATCTTAACCGCTATCTGTATAAACATGGAAATATCTACACCGCTATCTGTATGAACATGGAAATATCTACACCGCCATCTGTATGAACATGGAAATATCTGCACCGCAATCTGTATGAACATATAAATATCTACACCGCAATCTGTATTAAGATGGAGATATCTACACCGCTATCTGAATTAACATGGAAATATCTACAGCGCTATCTGTATAAACATGGAAATATCTACACCGCTATCTGTATAAACATGGAAATATCTACACCGCTACCAGTATAAACATGGAAATATCAGCACCGCTATCTCTATGAACATGGAAATAACTACACCGCTATCTGTATGAACATGGAAATACCTACACCGCTATTTGTATGAACATGGAAATATCTGCAAAGCTATCTGAATGAACATGGAAATATCTACACCGCTATCTGTTTGAACATGTAAGTATCTACACCGCTATCTGCATGAAAGTGGAAATATCTACAAAGCTATCTGCATATACTTGGAAATATCTACACAGGTATCTCTTTACACATGGAAATAACTACACCGCTATATCTATAAACATGCAAATATCTACACCGCCATCTGTATGAACATGGGAATATCTGCACTGCCATCTGTATGAACATATAAATATCTACACCGCCATCTGTATTAAGAAGGAAATATCTAAACCGCTATCTGAATAAACATGGAAATATCTACACCGCTGCCTGTATAAACATGGAAATATCAGCACCGCTATCTGTATGAACACGGAAATATCTACACCGCTATCTGAACGTGGAAATATCTACATCGCTATCTGCATGAAAATGGAAATATCTACACTGCTATCTGCATATACATTTAAATATCTACACAGCTATCTCTTTACACATGGAAATAACTAAACCGCTATCTGTATGAACATGGAAATATCTGCACCGCCATCTGTATGAACACGGAAATATCTACACCGTCATCTGTATTAAGATGGAGATATCTACACTGCTATCTGTATAAACATGGAAATATCTACACCGCTATCTGTATAAACATGGAAATATCTACACCGCTATCTGTATAAACATGGAAATATCTAAACGGCTATCTGTATGAACATGGAAATATCTACACCGCTATCTATATGAACATGGAAATATCTACACCGCTATCTGTATGAACATGGAAATACATACACCGCTGTCTGTATGAACATGGAAATAGCTACACCGCTATCTGTATAAACATGGAAATATCTACACCGCTATCTGTTTAAACATGGAAATATCTGCACCGCTATCTCTATAAACATGGAAATATCAGCACCGCAATCAGTAGGAACATGGAAATATCTGCACCGCTATCTGTATGAACATGGAAATATCTACACCGCTATCTGTATGAACATGGAAATATCTTCACCGCCATCAGTATGAACATGGATATATCTACACAGCCATCTGTATGAACATGGAAATATCTTCACCGCTATCTATATAAACATGGAAATATCTACACCGCTATCTGTATGAACATGGAAATATCTACACCGCAATCTGTTTGAACATGGAAATATCTAAACCGCTATCTGCATGAAAATAGAACTATCTACACAGCTATCTGCATATACATGGAAATATCTACAAAGCTATCTCTTTACACATGGAAATAACTGCACCGCTCTCTCTATAAACATGGAAATAACAACACCGCCATCTGTATGAACATGGAAATATCTGCACCGCCATCTGTATGAACATATAAATAGCTACACCGCCATCTGTAGTAAGATGGAGATATCTTCACCGCTATCTGTATAAATTTGGAAATATCTACACCGCTATCTGTATAAACATGGAAATATCTACACCGCTATCTGAATAAACATGGAAATAACTACACCGCTACCTGTATAAACATGGAAATATCAGCACCGCTATCTGTATGAACATGGAAATATCTACACCGCTATCTCTATGAACATGGAAATATCTACACCGCTATCTGTATGAACATGGAAATAGCTACACAGCTATCTGTATGAACATGGAAATATCTACAACACTATCTGAATGAACATGGAAATATCTACACCGCTATCTGTATGAACATGGATATATCTACACTGCTATCTGTTTGAACATGGAAATATCTATGCCGCTATCTGCATGAAAATGGAAATATCTGCACAGCTATCTGCGTAAACATGGAAATATCTACACAGCAATCTCTTTACACATGGAAATAACTACACCGCTATCTGTATGAACATGGATATATTTACACCGCCATCTTTATGAACATGGAAATATCTGCACCGACATCTGTATGAACATATATATATCTACACGGCCATCTGTATTAAGATGCAGATATCTACACCGCTATCTGTATAAACATGGAAATATCTACACCGCCATCTGTATAAACATGGAAATATCTACACTGCTATCTGTATAAACATGGAAATATCTACAACGCTACCTGTATAAACATGGAAATATCAGCACCGCTATCTGCATGAACATGGAAATATCAGCCCCTCTATCTGTATGAACATGGAGATATCTACACCGCTATCTGTATGAACATGGAAATATCTACACCGCTATCTGTTTGAACATGGAAATATCTACACCGCTATCTGTATGAACATGGAGATATCTACACCGCTGTCTGTATGAACATGGAAATATCTACACCGCTATCTGCATGAAAATGGAAATGTCTACACTGCTATCTGCATATACATGGAAATATCTACACAGCTATCTGTTTACACATGGAAATAAGTACACCGCTATCTGTTTGAACATGGAAATATCTACACCGCCATCTGTTTGAACATGGAAATATCTGCACAGCCATCTGTATGAACATATAAATATCTACACTGCAATCTGTATTAAGATGGAGACATCTACACCGCTATCTGTACAAACATGGAAATATCTACACCGCTATCTGTATAAACATGGAAATATGTACACCGCCATCTGTATGAACATGGAAATATCTACACCGCTATCTCTATGAACATGGAAATATCTACACCACTATCTGAATGAACATGGAAATATCTACACCGCTATCTGTATGAACATGGATATATCTACACAGCCACCTGGATGAACATGGAAATATCTACACCGCTATCTGCATGAAGATGGAAATATCTACACCGCTATTTGTGTAAACATGCATACATCTTCACCGCAATCTGCATAAACATGGAAATATCTACACCGCTATCTGTATGAACATGGAAATATCTACACCGCTATCTGTTTGAACATGGAAATATCTAAACTGCTATCAGCACGAAAATGGAAATATCTACACCGCTATCTGCATATACATTTAAATATCTACACAGCTATCTCTTTACACATGGAAATAACTACACCGCTATCTGTATGAACATGGAAATATCTTCACCGCCATCTGTATGAACATGGATATATCGACACAGCCTCCTGGATGAACATGGAAATATCTACACCGCTATCTGTATAAACATGGAAATATCTACACCACTATCTGTATGAACATGGAAATACATACACCGCTATCTGTATGAACATGGAAATATCTACACCGCTATCTGTATGAACATGGAAATACATACACCGCTATCTGTATGAACATGGAAATAGCTACACCGCTATCTGTATAAACATGGAAATATCTACACCGCTATCTGTTTAAACATGGAAACATCTACACCGCTATCTGTATAAACATGGAAATATCAGCACCGCTATCAGTATGAACATGGAAATATCTGCACCGCTATCTGTATGAACATGGAAATATCTACACCGCTATCTGTATGAACATGGAAATATCTTCACCGCCATCAGTATGAACATGGATATATCTACACAGCCATCTGTATGAACATGGAAATATCTACACCGCTATCTGTATGAACATGGAAATATCTACACCGCTATCTCTATGAACATGGAAATATCTACACCGCTATCTGTTTGAACATGGAAATATCTAAACCGCTATCTGCATGAAAATGGAAATATCTACACAGCTATCTGCATATTCATGGAAATATCTACACAGCTATCTCTTTACACATGGAAATAACTACACCGCTATCTGTATGAACATGGAAATATCTTCACCGCCATCTGTATGAACATGGATATATCTACACAGCCATCTGGAGGAGCATGGAAATATCTACACCGCTATCTGTATGAACATGGAAATATATACACCGCTATCTGTGTAAACATGCATACATCTTCACCGCTATCTGTATAATCATGGAAATATCTACACGGCTATCTGCATGAACATGGAAATATCTACACCGCTATCTGTTTGAACGTGGAAATATCTACACCGCTATCTGCATGAAAATGGAAATATCTACACAGCGATCTGCATATACATGGAAATATCTACAAAGCTATCTCTTTACACATGGAAATAACTACAGTGCTATCTCTATAAACATGCAAATATCTACACTGCCATCTGCATGAACATGGATATATCTGCACCGCCATCTGTATGAAGATACAAATATCTACACTCCCATCTACATTAAGATGGAGATATCTACACCGCTATTTGTATAAACTTGGAAATATCTACACCGCTATATGTATAAACATGGAAATATCTACACCGCTATCTGTATAAACATGGAAATATCTACACCGTTATCTGTATGAACATGGAAATATGTACACCGCTATCTCTATGAAGATGGAAATATCTACACCGCTATCTGTACGAACATGGCAATATCTACACCGCTATCTGTATGAACATGGAAATATCTACACCACTATTTGTATGAACATGGAAATGTCTACACCGCTATCTGTATGAAAATGGAAATATCTACACCGCTATCTGTATGAACATGGAAATATCTACACCGCCAACTGTGTAAACATGCATACATCTTCACCGCTATCTGTACAAACATGGAAATATCTACACCGCTATCTGTATGAACATGGAAATATCTACACCGCTATCTGTTTGAACATGGAAATATCTAAACCGCTATCTGCATGAAAACGGAAATATCTACACAACTATCTGCATACACATGGAAGTATCTACACAGCTATCTCTTTACACATGGAAATAACTACACCGCTATCTGTATGAACATGGAAATATCTGCACGGCCATCTGTATGAACATATAAATTTCTACACCACCATCTGTATTAAGATGGAGATATCTACACCGCTATCTGTATAAACATGGAAATATCTACACCGCTATCTGTATAAACATGGAAATATCTACACCGCTACCTGTAAAAACATGGAAATATCAGCACCGCTATCTGTATGAACATGGAAATATCAGCCCCTCTATCTGTATGAATATGGAAATATCTACACCACACTCTGTATGAACATGGAAATATCTACACCGCTATCTGTATGAACATGGAATTATCTTCACCGCCATCTGTATGAACATGGATATGTCTACACAGCCATCTGGATGAACATGGAAATATCTACACCGCTATCTGTATGAACATGGAAATATCTACAACGCTATCTGTATGAACATGGAAATAACTTCACCGCCATCTGTATGAACATGGATATGTCTACACAGCCATCTAGATGAACATGGAAATATCTACACCGCGATCTGTACGAACATGGAAATATCTACACCGCTATCTGTGTAAACATGCATACATCATCACTGCTATCTGTATAAACATGGAAATATCTACACCGCTGTCTGTATGAACATGGAAATATCTACACCGCTATCTGTTTGAACATGGAAATATCTAAACCGCTATCTGCATGAAAATGGAAATATCTACAGAGCTATCTGCATATACATATAAATATCTACACAGCTATCTCTTTACACATGGAAATAACTACACTGCTATCTGTATGAACATGGAAATATCTACACCGCCATCTGTATGAACATGGAAATATCTGCACCGCCATCTGTATGAACATATAAATAACTACACGGCCATCTGTATTAAGATAGAGATATCTACACCGCTATCTGTATAAACATGGAAATATCTACACCGCTATCTGTATAAACATGGAAATATCTACACAGCTACCTGTATAAACATGGAAATATCTACACCGCTACGTGTATAAAGATGGAAATATCAGCACCGCAATCTGTATGAACATGGAAATATCAGCCCCTCTATCTGTATGAACATGGAAATATCTACACCGCTATCTGTATGAACATGGAAATATCTACACCGCTATCCGCATGAACATGGAAATATCTTCACCGCCATCTGCATGAACATGGATATATCTATACAGCCATCTGGGTGAACATGGAAATATCTACACCGCTATCTGTATGAACATGGAAATAGCTACACCGCTATCTGTATGAATATGGAAATATCTACACCAATATCTGTATGAACATGGAAATATCTACACCGCTATCTGTATGAACATGGAAATATCTTCACCGCCATCTGTATGAACATGGATATATCTACACAGCCATCAGGATGAACATGGAAATATCTACACCGCTATCTGTATGAACATGGAAATAGCTAAACCGCTATCTGTATGAACATGGAAATATCTTCACCGCCATCTGTATGAACATGGATATATCTACACAGCCATCTGGATGAACATGGAAATATCTACACAGCTATCTGTATGAACATGGAAATATATACACCGCTATCTGTATAAACATGCATACATCTTCACCGCTATCTGTATAAACATGGAAATATCTACACCGCTATCTGTATGAACACGGAAATATCTACACCGCTATCTGTTTGAACATGGAAATAACTACACCGCTATCTGCATGAAAATGGAAATATCTACACAGCTATCTGCATATACATGGAAATGTCTACAAAGCTATCTCTTTACACATGGAAATAACTACACCGCTATCTCTATAAACATGGAAATATCTACACCGCCATCTGTATGAACATGGAAATATCTGCACCGCTATCTGTATGAACATGGAAATATCTACACTGCTATCTGTATGAACATGGAAATATCTTCACCGCCATCAGTATGAACATGGATATATCTACACAGCCATCTGTATGAACATGGAAATATCTACACCGCTATCTGTATGAACATGGAAATACCTACACGGCTATCTCTATGAACATGGAAATATCTACACCGCTATCTGTTTGAACATGGAAATATCTAAACCGCTATCTACATGAAAATGGAAATATCTACACAGCTATCTGCATATACATGGAAATATCTACACAGCTATCTCTTTACACATGGAAATAACTACACCGCTATCTATATGAACATGGAAATATCTACACCGCCATCTGTATGAACATGGATATATCTACACAGCCATCTGGAGGAGCATGGAAATATCTACACCGCTATCTGTATGAACATGGAAATATATACACCGCTATCTGTGTAAACCTGCATACATCTTCACCGCTATCTGTATAAACATGGAAATATCTACACTGCTATCTGCATGAACATGGAAATATCTACACCGCTATCTGTTTGAACATGGAAATATCTACACCGCTATCTGCATGAAAATGGAAATATCTACACAGCGATCTGCATATACATGGAAATATCTACAAAGCTATCTCTTTACACATGGAAATAACTACAGCGCTATCTCTATAAACATGCAAATATCTACACCGCCATCTGTATGAACATGGAAATATCTGCACCGCCATCTGTATGAAGATATAAATATCTACACTCCCATCTATATTAAGATGGAGATATCTACACCGCTATCTGTATAAACTTGGAAATATCTACACCACTACATGTATAAACATGGAGATATCTACACCGCTATCTGTATAAACATGGAAATATCTACACCGTTATCTGTATGAACATGGAAATATCTACACCGCTATCTCTATGAAGATGGAAATTTCTACACCGCTATCTGTACGAACATGGAAATATCAAAACCGCTATCTGTATGAACATGGAAATATCTACACCACTATCTGTATGAACATGGAAATGTCTACACCACTATCTTTATTAACATGGAAATATCAACACCGCTATCTGTATGAACATGGAAATATCTACACCGCTATCTGTATGAACATGGAAATATCTACACCGCTATCTGTGTAAACATGCATACATCTTCACCGCTATCTGCATAAACATGGAAATATCTACACCGCTATCTGTATGAACATGGAAATATCTACACCGCTATCTGAATGAACACGGAAATATCTACACCGCTATCTGTGTAAACATGCATACATCTTCACCGCTATCTGTATAAACATGGAAATATCTACACCGCTATCTTTATGAACATGGAAATATCTACACCGCTATCTGTTTGAACATGGAAATATCTAAACCGCTATCTGCATAAAAATGGAAATATCTACAAAACTATCTGCATATACATGGAAGTATCTACACAGCCATCTCTTTACACATGGAAATAACTACACCGCTATCTGTATGAACATGGAAATATCTGTACGGCCATCTGAATGAACATATAAATATCTACACCGCCATCTGTATTAAGATGGAGATATCTACACCGCTATCTGTATAAACATGGAAATATCTACACCGCTATCTGTATAAACATGGAAATATCTACACCGCTACCTGTAAAAACATGGAAATATCAGCACCGCTATCTGTATGAACATGGAAATATCAGCCCCTCTATCTGTATGAATATGGAAATATCTACACCACACTCTGTATGAACATGGAAATATCTACACCGCTATCTGTATGAACATGGAATTATCTTCACCGCCATCTGTATGAACATGGATATGTCTACACAGCCATCTGGATGAACATGGAAATATCTACGCAGCTATCGGTATGAACATGGAAATAGCTACAAGGCTATCTGTATGAACATGGAAATATCTGCACCGCCATCTGTATGTACATATAAATATCTACTCCGCCATCTGTATTAAGAAGGAGATATCTACACCGCTATCTGTATAAACTTGGAAATATCTACACAGCTATGTGTATAAACATGGAAATATCAACACCACTACCTGTATAAAGATGGAAATATCAGCACCGCTATCTGTATGAACATGGAAATGTCTACACCGCTATCTGTTTGAACATGGAAATATCTACACCGCTATCTGTATGAACATGGAAATATCTGCACCGCTATCTGTATGAACATGGAAATATCTACACCGCTATCTGTATGAACATGGAAATATCTACACCACTATCTGAATGAACATGGAAATATCTACACCGCTATCTGTATGAAAATGGATATATCTACACTGCTATCTGTTTGAACATGGAAATATCTATGCCGCTATCTGCATGAAAATGGAAATATCTGCACAGCTATCTGCATAAACATGGAAATATCTACACAGCAATCTCTTTACACATGGAAATAACTACACCGCTATCTGTATGAACATGGATATATTTACACCGCCATCTGTATGAACATGGAAATATCTGCACCGACATCTGTATGAACATTTACATATCTACACGGCCATCTGTATTAAGATGCACATATCTACACCGCTATCTGTATAAACATGGAAATATCTACACCGCCATCTGTATAAACATGGAAATATCTACACCACTATCTGTATAAACATGGAAATATCTACAACGCTACCTGTATAAACATGGAAATATCAGCACCGCTATCTGCATGAACATGGAAATATCAGCCCCTCTATCTGTATGAACATGGAGATATCTACACCGCTATCTGTATGAACATGGAAATATCTGCACCGCCATCTGTATGTACATATAAATATCTACTCCGCCATCTGTATTAAGAAGGAGATATCTACACCGCTATCTGTATAAACATGGAAATATCTACACCGCTATCTGTATAAACATGGAAATATCTACACCGCTACCTGTATAAACATGGAAATATCAGCACCGCTGTCTGTATGAACATGGAAATATCTACACCGCTATCTGTTTGAACATGGAAATATCTACACCGCTATCTGTATGAACATGGAAATATCTACACCGCTATCTGTATGAACATGGAAATATCTACAACGCTATCTGTATGAACATGGAAATACCTTCACCGCCATCTGTATGAACATGGATATGTCTACACAGCCATCTAGATGAACATGGAAATATCTACACCGCGATCTGTACGAACATGGAAATATCTACACCGCTATCTGTGTAAACATGCATACATCATCACTGCTATCTGTATAAACATGGAAATATCTACACCGCTGTCTGTATGAACATGGAAATATCTACACCGCTATCTGTTTGAACATGGAAATATCTAAACCGCTATCTGCATGAAAATGGAAATATCTACAGAGCTATCTGCATATACATATAAATATCTACACAGCTATCTCTTTACACATGGAAATAACTACACCGCTATCTGTATGAACATGGAAATATCTACACCGCCATCTGTATGAACATGGAAATATCTGCACCGCCATCTTTACGAACATATAAATAACTACACGGCCATCTGTATTAAGATAGAGATATCTACACCTCTATCTGTATAAACATGGAAATATCTACACCACTATCTGTATAAACTTGGAAATATCTACACAGCTACCTGTATAAACATGGAAATATCTACACCGCTACCTGTATAAACATGGAAATATCAGCACCGCAATCTGTATGAACATGGAAATATCAGCCCCTCTATCTGTATGAACATGGAAATATCTACACCGCTATCTGTATGAACATGGAAATATCTACACCGCTATCCGCATGAACATGGAAATATCTTCACCGCCATCTGTATGAACATGGATATATCTATACAGCCATCTGGGTGAACATGGAAATATCTACACCGCTATCTGTATGAACATGGAAATAGCTTCACCGCTATCTGTATGAATATGGAAATATCTACACCACTATCTGTATGAACATGGACATATCTACACCGCTATCTGTATGAACATGGAAATATCTTCACCGCCATCTGTATGAACATGGATATATCTACACAGCCATCTGGATGAACATGGAAATATCTACACCGCTATCTGTATGAACATGGAAATAGCTACACCGCTATCTGTATGAACATGGAAATATCTTCACCGCCATCTGTATGAACATGGATATATCTACACAGCCATCTGGATGAACATGGAAATATCTACACAGCTATCTGTATGAACATGGAAATATATACACCGCTATCTGTGTAAACATGCATACATCTTCACCGCTATCTGTATAAACATGGAAATATCTACACCGCTATCTGTATGAACATGGAAATATCTACACCGCTATCTGTTTGAACATGGAAATATCTACACCGCTATCTGCATGAAAATGGAAATATCTACACAGCTATCTGCATATACATGGAAATGTCTACAAAGCTATCTCTTTACACATGGAAATAACTACACCGCTATCTCTATAAACATGGAAATATCTACACCGCCATCTGTATGAACATGGAAATATCTGCACCGCTATCTGTATGAACTTGGAAATATCTACACTGCTATCTGTATGAACATGGAAATATCTTCACCGCCATCAGTATGAACATGGATATATCTACACAGCCATCTGTATGAACATGGAAATATCTACACCGCTATCTGTATGAACATCGAAATACCTACACGGCTATCTCTATGAACATGGAAATATCTACACCGCTATCTGTTTGAACATGGAAATATCTAAACCGCTATCTGCATGAAAATGGAAATATCTACACAGCTATCTGCATATACATGGAAATATCTACACAGCTATCTCTTTACACATGGAAATATCTACACCGCTATCTGTATGAACATGGAAATATCTACACCGCCATCTGTATGAACATGGATATATCTACACAGCCATCTGGAGGAGCATGGAAATATCTACACCGCTATCTGTATGAACATGGAAATATATACACCGCTATCTGTGTAAACCTGCATACATCTTCACCGCTGTCTGTATAAACATGGAAATATCTACACTGCTATCTGCATGAACATGGAAATATCTACACCGCTATCTGTTTGAACATGGAAATATCTACACCGCTATCTGCATGAAAATGGAAATATCTACACAGCGATCTGCATATACATGGAAATATCTACAAAGCTATCTCTTTACACATGGAAATTACTACAGCGCTATCTCTATAAACATGCAAATATCTACACCGCCATCTGTATGAACATGGAAACATCTGCACCGCCATCTGTATGAAGATATAAATATCTACACTCCCATCTATATTAAGATGGAGATATCTACACCGCTATCTGTATAAACTTGGAAATATCTACACCACTATATGTATAAACATGGAAATATCTACACCGCTATCTGTATAAACATGGAAATATCTACACCGTTATCTGTATGAACATGGAAATATCTACACCGCTATCTCTATGAAGATGGAAATATCTACACCGCTATCTGTACGAACATGGAAATATCTACACCGCTATCTGTATGAACATGGAAATATCTACACCGCTGTCTGTATGAACATGGAAATGTCTACACCACTATCTGTATGAACATGGAAATATCTACACCGCTATCTGTATGAACATGGAAATATCTACACAGCTATCTGTATGAACATGGAAATATCTACACCGCTATCTGTGTAAACATGCATACATCTTCACCGCTATCTGCATAAACATGGAAATATCTACACCGCTATCTGTATTAACATGGAAATATCTACACCGCTATCTGTATGAACACGGAAATATCTACACCGCTATATGTGTAAACATGCATATATCTTCACCGCTATCTGTATAAACATGAAAATATCTACACCGCTATCTGTATGAACATGGAAATATCTACACCGCTATCTGTTTGAACATGGAAATATCAAAACCGCTATCTGCATGAAAATGGAAATATCTACACAACTATCTGCATATACATGGAAGTATCTACACAGCCATCTCTTTACACATGGAAATAACTACACCGCTATCTGTATGAACATGGAAATATCTGCACGGCCATCTGAATGAACATATAAATATCTACACCGCCATCGGTATTAAGATGGAGATATCTACACCGCTATCTGTATATACATGGAAATATCTACACCGCTATCTGTACATACATGGAAATATCTACACCGCTACCTGTAAAAACATGGAAATATCAGCACCGCTATCTGTATGAACATGGAAATATCAGCTCCTATATCTGTATGAATATGGAAATATCTACACCACACTCTGTATGAACATGGAAATATCAACACCGCTATCTGTATGAACATGGAATTATCTTCACCGCCATCTGTATGAACATGGATATGTCTACACAGCCATCTGGATGAACATGGAAATATCTACGCAGCTATCGGTATGAACATGGAAATAGCTACACGGCTATCTGTATGAACATGGAAATATCTGCACCGCCATCTGTATGAACATATAAATATCTACACCGCCATCTATATTAAGATGGAGATATCTACACCGCTATCTGTATAAACTTGGAAATATCTACACCGCTATCTGTATAAACATGGAAATATCTACACCGCTATCTGTATAAACATGGAAATATCTACACCGCTACCTGTAGAAACATTTAAATATCAGCACCTCTATCTGTATGAACATGGAAATACCTACACCGCTATCTCTATGAACATGGAAATATCTACACCGCTATCTGTATGAACATGGAAATAGCTACACCGCTATCTGTATGAACATGGAAATATCTACACCACTACCTGTATGAACATGGAAATATCTACACCTCTATCTCTATGAACATGGATATATCTACACAGCCATCTGGATGAACATGGAAATATCTACACCGCTATCTGTTTCAACATGTAAATATCTACACCGCTATCTGCATGAAAGTTGAAATATCTACACAGCTATCTGCATATACATGGAAATATCTACACAGCTATCTCTTTACACATGGAAATAACTACACCGCCATATCTATAAACATGGAAATATCTACAACGCCATCTGTATGAAGATGGAAGCATCTGCACCGCCATCTGTATGAACATATAAATATCTACACCGCCATCTGTATTAAGAAGGAAATATCTAAACCGCTATCTGTAGAAACATGGAAATATCGTCACCGCTGCCTGTATAAACATGGAAATATCAGCACCGCTATCTGTATGAACATGAAAATATCTACACCGCTATCTGTATGAACATGGAAATATCTACACCGCTATCTGTATGAACATGGAAATATCTACACCTCTATCTGTATGAACATGGAAATATCTACACCGCTATCGGTTTGAACATGGAAATATCTACACCGCGATCTGTATGAACATGGAAATATCTACACCGCTATCTGTGTAAACATGCATACATCATCACCGCTATCTGTATAAACATGGAAATATCTTCACCGCTATCAGTGTGAACATGGAAATATCTACACCGCTATCTGTTTGAACATGGAAATATCTAAACCGCTATCTGCATGAAAATGGAAATATCTACAGAGCTATCTGCATATACATGGAAATACCTACACATCTATCCCTTTACACATGGAAATAACTACACCGCTATCTGTATGAACATGGAAATATCTACGCCGCTATCTGTATGAACATGGAAATATCTGCACCGCCATCTGTATGAACATATAAATAACTACACGGCCATCTGTATTAAGATAGAAATATCTACACCGCTGTCTGTATAAACATGGAAATATCTACACCGCTATCTGTATAAACATGGAAATATCTTCACCGCTACCTGTATAAACATGGAAATATCTACACCGCTACCTGTATAAACATGGAAATATCAGCACCGCTATCTGTATGAACATGGAAATATCAGCCCCTCTATCTCTATGAACGTGGAAATATCTTCACCGCCATCTGTATGAACATGGATATATCTACACAGCCATCTGGATGAACATGGAAATATCTAAACCACTATCTGTATAAACATGGAAATATCTACACCGCTGCCTGTATAAACATGGAAATATCAGCACCGCTATCTGTATGAACATGGTAATATCTACACCGCTATCTGTATGAACATGGAAATATCTACACCGCTATCTGTGTAAACATGGAAATATCTACACCGCTATCTGTATGAACATGGAAATATCTACACCGCTATCTGTTTGAACATGGAAATATCTACACCGCTATCTGCATGAAAATCGAAATATCTACACTCTTATCTGTATATACATTTAAATATCTACACAGCTATCTCTTTACACATGGAAATAACTACACCGCTATCTGTATGAACATGGAAATATCTACACCGCCATCTGTATGAACATGGAAATATGTGCACCGCCATCTCTATGAACATATAAATATCTACACCGCCATCTGTATTAAGATGGAGATATCTATACTGCTATCTGTATAAACATGGAAATATCTACACCGCTATCTGTATAAACATGGAAATATCTACACCACTACCTTTATAAACATGGAAATATCAGCACCGCTATCTGTATTAACATGGAAATATCTACACCGCTACCTGTATAAAAATGGAAATATCAGCCCCGCTATCTGTATGAACATGGAAATATCTAAACCGCTATCTCTATGAACATGGAAATATCTACACCGCTATCTCTATGAACATGGAAATAGATACAATGCTATCTGTATGAACATGGAAATATCTACACCACTATCTGTATGAACATGGAAATATCTACACCGCCACCTGTATGAACATGGATATATCTACACAGCCATCTGAATGAACATGGAAATATCTACACCGCTATCTGCATGAACATGGAAATATCTACACCGCTATCTGTGTAAACATGCATACATCTTCACCGCAATCTCTATAAGCATGTTAATATCTACACCGCTATCTGTATGAACATGGAAATATCTACACCGCAATCTGTATGAACATGGAAATATCTACACCGCTCTCTGTATGAACATGAAAATATCTACACCGCTATCTGTATGAACATGGAAATATCTACACCGCTATCTGTATGAACATGGAAATATCTACACCTCTATCTGTATGAACATGGAAATATCTACACCGCTATCGGTTTGAACGTGGAAATATCTACACCGCGAGCTGTATGAACATGGAAATATCTACACCGCTATCTGTGTAAACATGCATACATCATCACCGCTATCTGTATAAACATGGAAATATCTTCACCGCTATCTCTATGAACATGGAAATATCTACACCGCTATCTGTTTGAACATGGAAATATCTAAACCGCTATCAGCATGAAAATGGAAATATCTACACAGCTATCTGCATATACATGGAAATATCTACACAGCTATCTCTTTACAAATGGAAATAACTACACCGCTATCTGTATGAACATGGAAATATCTTCACCGCCATCTGTATGAACATGGATATATCTACACAGCCATCTGGATGAACATGGGAATATCTACACCGCTATCTGGATGAACATGGAAATATCTACACCGCTATCTGTGTAAACATGCATACATCTTCACCGCTATCTGTATATACATGGAAATATCTGCACTGCTATCTGCATGAACATGGAAATATCTACACCGCTACCTGTTTGAACATGGAAATATCTACACCGCTATCTGCATGGAAATGGAAATATCTACACAGCGATCTGCATATACATGGAAATATCTACACAGCTATATCTTTACACATGGAAATAACTAGAGCGCTATCTCTATAAACATGGAAATATCTACTCCACCATCTGTATGAACATGGAAATATCTGCACCGCCATCTGTATGAACATATAAATATCTACACCGCCGTCTATATTAAGATGGAGATATCTACAACGCTATCTGTATAAACTTGGAAATATCTACACCGCTATATGTATAAACATGGAAATATCTACACCGCTATCTGTATAAACATGGAAATATCTACACCGCTACCTGTATAAACATGGAAATATCTACACAGCTACCTGTATTAACATGGAAATATCAGCACCGCTATCTGAATGAACATGGAAATATCAGCCCCTCTATCTGTATGAACATGGAAATACCTTCAGCGCCATCTGTATGAACATGGATATATCTACACAGCCAACTGGATGAACATGGAAATATCTACACCGCTATCTGCATGAACATGGAAATATCTACACCGCCACCTGTATAAACCTGGAAATATCAGCACCGCTATCTGTATGAACATGGAAATATCTTCACCGCTATCTCTATGAATATGGAAATATCTACACCGCTATCTGTATGAACATGGAAATAGCAACAACGCTATCTGTATGAACATGGAAATATCTTCACCACTATCTGTATGAACATGGAAATATCTACACCGCCATCTGTATGAACATGGATATATCTACACAGCCATCTGGATGAACATGGAAATATCTACACCGCTATCTGCATGAACATGGAAATATCTACACCGCTATATGTGTAAATATGCATACATCTTCGCAATCTGTATAAGCATGGAAATATGTACACCGCTATCTGTAAGAACATGGAAATATCTACACCGCTATCTGTTGGAACATTTAAATATCTAAACCGCTATCAGCATGAAAATGGAAATCTCTACACAGCTATCTGCAAATACATGGAAATATCTGCACAGCTATCTCTTTACACATGGAAATAACTACACCGCTATCTGTATGAACATGGAAATATCTACACCGCCATCTGTAAGACCATGGAAATATCTGCACCGCCATCTGTATGAACATATAAATATCTACTCCGCCATCTGTATTAAGATGGAGATATCTACACCGCTATCTGTAAAAACATGGAAATATCTACACTGCTATCTGTATAAACATGGAAATATCTACACCGCTACCTGTATAAACATGGAAATATCAGCACCGCTATCTGTAAGAACATGGAAATAGCCCCTCTATCTGTATGAACATGGAAATATCTACACCGCTATCTCTATGAACATGGAAATATCTACACCGCTGTCTGTTTGAACTTGGAAATATCTAAACCGCTATCTGCATGAAAATGGAAATATCTACACAGCTATCTGCATATACATTGAAATATCTACACAGCTTTCTCTTTACAAATGGAAATAACTACACCGCTATCTGTATGAACATGGAAATATCTACACCTCTATCTGTATGAGCATGGAAATATCTACACAGCCATCTGGATGAACATGGGAATATCTACACCGCTATCTGTATGAACATGGAAATATCTACACCGCTATCTGTGTAAACATGCATACATCTTCACCGCTATCTGTATAAACATGGAAATATCTACACTGCTATCTGCATGAACATGGAAATATCTACACCGCTATCTGTTTGAACATGGAAATATCTTCACCGCTATCTGCATGAAAATGGAAATATCTACACAGCGATCTGCATATACATGGAAATATCTACAAAGCTATATCTTTACACATGGAAATAACTACAGCGCTATCTCTATAAACATGGAAATATCTACTCCACCATCTGTATGAACATGGAAATATCTGCACCGCCATCTGTATGAACATATAAATATCTACACCGCCATCTATATTAAGATGGAGATATCTACACCGCTATCTATATAAACTTGGAAATATCTACACCGCTATCTGTATAAACATGGAAATATCTACACCGCTATCTGTATAAACATGGAAATATCTACACCGCTACCTGTAGAAACATTTAAATATCAGCACCTCTATCTGTATGAACATGGAAATACCTACACCGCTATCTCTATGAACATGGAAATATCTACACCGCTATCTGTATGAACATGGAAATAGCTACACCGCTATCTGTATGAACATGGAAATATCTACACCACTACCTGTATGAACATGGAAATATCTACACCTCTATCTCTATGAACATGGATATATCTACACAGCCATCTGGATGAACATGGAAATATCTACACCGCTATCTGTTTCAACATGTAAATATCTACACCGCTATCTGCATGAAAGTGGAAATATCTACACAGCTATCTGCATATACATGGAAATATCTACACAGCTATCTCTTTACACATGGAAATAACTACACCGCCATATCTATAAACATGGAAATATCTACAACGCCATCTGTATGAAGATGGAAGCATCTGCACCGCCATCTGTATGAACATATAAATATCTACACCGCCATCTGTATTAAGAAGGAAATATCTAAACCGCTATCTGTAGAAACATGGAAATATCGTCACCGCTGCCTGTATAAACATGGAAATATCAGCACCGCTATCTGTATGAACATGAAAATATCTACACCGCTATCTGTATGAACATGGAAATATCTACACCGCTATCTGTATGAACATGGAAATATCTACACCTCTATCTGTATGAACATGGAAATATCTACACCGCTATCGGTTTGAACATGGAAATATCTACACCGCGATCTGTATGAACATGGAAATATCTACACCGCTATCTGTGTAAACATGCATACATCATCACCGCTATCTGTATAAACATGGAAATATCTTCACCGCTATCTGTGTGAACATGGAAATATCTACACCGCTATCTGTTTGAACATGGAAATATCTAAACCGCTATCTGCATGAAAATGGAAATATCTACAGAGCTATCTGCATATACATGGAAATACCTACACATCTATCTCTTTACACATGGAAATAACTACACCGCTATCTGTATGAACATGGAAATATCTACGCCGCTATCTGTATGAACATGGAAATATCTGCACCGCCATCTGTATGAACATATAAATAACTACACGGCCATCTGTATTAAGATAGAAATATCTACACCGCTGTCTGTATAAACATGGAAATATCTACACCGCTATCTGTATAAACATGGAAATATCTACACCGCTACCTGTATAAACATGGAAATATCTACACCGCTACCTGTATAAACATGGAAATATCAGCACCGCAATCTGTATGAACATGGAAATATCAGCCCCTCTATCTGTATGAACATGGAAATATCTACACCGCTATCTGTATGAACATGGAAATATCTACACCGCTATCCGCATGAACATGGAAATATCTTCACCGCCATCTGTATGAACATGGATATATCTATACAGCCATCTGGGTGAACATGGAAATATCTACACCGCTATCTGTATGAACATGGAAATAGCTTCACCGCTATCTGTATGAATATGGAAATATCTACACCACTATCTGTATGAACATGGACATATCTACACCGCTATCTGTATGAACATGGAAATATCTTCACCGCCATCTGTATGAACATGGATATATCTACACAGCCATCTGGATGAACATGGAAATATCTACACCGCTATCTGTATGAACATGGAAATAGCTACACCGCTATCTGTATGAACATGGAAATATCTTCACCGCCATCTGTATGAACATGGATATATCTACACAGCCATCTGGATGAACATGGAAATATCTACACAGCTATCTGTATGAACATGGAAATATATACACCGCTATCTGTGTAAACATGCATACATCTTCACCGCTATCTGTATAAGCATGGAAATATCTACACCGCTATCTGTATGAACATGGAAATATCTACACCGCTATCTGTTTGAACATGGAAATATCTACACCGCTATCTGCATGAAAATGGAAATATCTACACAGCTATCTGCATATACATGGAAATGTCTACAAAGCTATCTCTTTACACATGGAAATAACTACACCGCTATCTCTATAAACATGGAAATATCTACACCGCCATCTGTATGAACATGGAAATATCTGCACCGCTATCTGTATGAACTTGGAAATATCTACACTGCTATCTGTATGAACATGGAAATATCTTCACCGCCATCAGTATGAACATGGATATATCTACACAGCCATCTGTATGAACATGGAAATATCTACACCGCTATCTGTATGAACATCGAAATACCTACACGGCTATCTCTATGAACATGGAAATATCTACACCGCTATCTGTTTGAACATGGAAATATCTAAACCGCTATCTGCATGAAAATGGAAATATCTACACAGCTATCTGCATATACATGGAAATATCTACACAGCTATCTCTTTACACATGGAAATATCTACACCGCTATCTGTATGAACATGGAAATATCTACACCGCCATCTGTATGAACATGGATATATCTACACAGCCATCTGGAGGAGCATGGAAATATCTACACCGCTATCTGTATGAACATGGAAATATATACACCGCTATCTGTGTAAACCTGCATACATCTTCACCGCTGTCTGTATAAACATGGAAATATCTACACTGCTATCTGCATGAACATGGAAATATCTACACCGCTATCTGTTTGAACATGGAAATATCTACACCGCTATCTGCATGAAAATGGAAATATCTACACAGCGATCTGCATATACATGGAAATATCTACAAAGCTATCTCTTTACACATGGAAATTACTACAGCGCTATCTCTATAAACATGCAAATATCTACACCGCCATCTGTATGAACATGGAAACATCTGCACCGCCATCTGTATGAAGATATAAATATCTACACTCCCATCTATATTAAGATGGAGATATCTACACCGCTATCTGTATAAACTTGGAAATATCTACACCACTATATGTATAAACATGGAAATATCTACACCGCTATCTGTATAAACATGGAAATATCTACACCGTTATCTGTATGAACATGGAAATATCTACACCGCTATCTCTATGAAGATGGAAATATCTACACCGCTATCTGTACGAACATGGAAATATCTACACCGCTATCTGTATGAACATGGAAATATCTACACCGCTATCTGTATGAACATGGAAATGTCTACACCACTATCTGTATGAACATGGAAATATCTACACCGCTATCTGTATGAACATGGAAATATCTACACAGCTATCTGTATGAACATGGAAATATCTACACCGCTATCTGTGTAAACATGCATACATCTTCACCGCTATCTGCATAAACATGGAAATATCTACACCGCTATCTGTATTAACATGGAAATATCTACACCGCTATCTGTATGAACACGGAAATATCTACACCGCTATATGTGTAAACATGCATATATCTTCACCGCTATCTGTATAAACATGAAAATATCTACACCGCTATCTGTATGAACATGGAAATATCTACACCGCTATCTGTTTGAACATGGAAATATCAAAACCGCTATCTGCATGAAAATGGAAATATCTACACAACTATCTGCATATACATGGAAGTATCTACACAGCCATCTCTTTACACATGGAAATAACTACACCGCTATCTGTATGAACATGGAAATATCTGCACGGCCATCTGAATGAACATATAAATATCTACACCGCCATCGGTATTAAGATGGAGATATCTACACCGCTATCTGTATATACATGGAAATATCTACACCGCTATCTGTACATACATGGAAATATCTACACCGCTACCTGTAAAAACATGGAAATATCAGCACCGCTATCTGTATGAACATGGAAATATCAGCTCCTATATCTGTATGAATATGGAAATATCTACACCACACTCTGTATGAACATGGAAATATCAACACCGCTATCTGTATGAACATGGAATTATCTTCACCGCCATCTGTATGAACATGGATATGTCTACACAGCCATCTGGATGAACATGGAAATATCTACGCAGCTATCGGTATGAACATGGAAATAGCTACACGGCTATCTGTATGAACATGGAAATATCTGCACCGCCATCTGTATGAACATATAAATATCTACACCGCCATCTATATTAAGATGGAGATATCTACACCGCTATCTGTATAAACTTGGAAATATCTACACCGCTATCTGTATAAACATGGAAATATCTACACCGCTATCTGTATAAACATGGAAATATCTACACCGCTACCTGTAGAAACATTTAAATATCAGCACCTCTATCTGTATGAACATGGAAATACCTACACCGCTATCTCTATGAACATGGAAATATCTACACCGCTATCTGTATGAACATGGAAATAGCTACACCGCTATCTGTATGAACATGGAAATATCTACACCACTACCTGTATGAACATGGAAATATCTACACCTCTATCTCTATGAACATGGATATATCTACACAGCCATCTGGATGAACATGGAAATATCTACACCGCTATCTGTTTCAACATGTAAATATCTACACCGCTATCTGCATGAAAGTGGAAATATCTACACAGCTATCTGCATATACATGGAAATATCTACACAGCTATCTCTTTACACATGGAAATAACTACACCGCCATATCTATAAACATGGAAATATCTACAACGCCATCTGTATGAAGATGGAAGCATCTGCACCGCCATCTGTATGAACATATAAATATCTACACCGCCATCTGTATTAAGAAGGAAATATCTAAACCGCTATCTGTAGAAACATGGAAATATCGTCACCGCTGCCTGTATAAACATGGAAATATCAGCACCGCTATCTGTATGAACATGAAAATATCTACACCGCTATCTGTATGAACATGGAAATATCTACACCGCTATCTGTATGAACATGGAAATATCTACACCTCTATCTGTATGAACATGGAAATATCTACACCGCTATCGGTTTGAACATGGAAATATCTACACCGCGATCTGTATGAACATGGAAATATCTACACCGCTATCTGTGTAAACATGCATACATCATCACCGCTATCTGTATAAACATGGAAATATCTTCACCGCTATCTGTGTGAACATGGAAATATCTACACCGCTATCTGTTTGAACATGGAAATATCTAAACCGCTATCTGCATGAAAATGGAAATATCTACAGAGCTATCTGCATATACATGGAAATACCTACACATCTATAACTTTACACATGGAAATAACTACACCGCTATCTGTATGAACATGGAAATATCTACGCCGCTATCTGTATGAACATGGAAATATCTGCACCGCCATCTGTATGAACATATAAATAACTACACGGCCATCTGTATTAAGATAGAAATATCTACACCGCTGTCTGTATAAACATGGAAATATCTACACCGCTATCTGTATAAACATGGAAATATCTACACCGCTACCTGTATAAACATGGAAATATCTACACCGCTACCTGTATAAACATGGAAATATCAGCACCGCTATCTGTATGAACATGGAAATATCAGCCCCTCTATCTCTATGAACGTGGAAATATCTTCACCGCCATCTGTATGAACATGGATATATCTACACAGCCATCTGGATGAACATGGAAATATCTAAACCACTATCTGTATAAACATGGAAATATCTACACCGCTGCCTGTATAAACATGGAAATATCAGCACCGCTATCTGTATGAACATGGTAATATCTACACCGCTATCTGTATGAACATGGAAATATCTACACCGCTATCTGTGTAAACATGGAAATATCTACACCGCTATCTGTATGAACATGGAAATATCTACACCGCTATCTGTTTGAACATGGAAATATCTACACCGCTATCTGCATGAAAATCGAAATATCTACACTGCTATCTGTATATACATTTAAATATCTACACAGCTATCTCTTTACACATGGAAATAACTACACCGCTATCTGTATGAACATGGAAATATCTACACCGCCATCTGTATGAACATGGAAATATCTGCACCGCCATCTCTATGAACATATAAATATCTACACCGCCATCTGTATTAAGATGGAGATATCTATACTGCTATCTGTATAAACATGGAAATATCTACACCGCTATCTGTATAAACATGGAAATATCTACACCACTACCTTTATAAACATGGAAATATCAGCACCGCTATCTGTATGAACATGGAAATATCTACACCGCTACCTGTATAAAAATGGAAATATCAGCCCCGCTATCTGTATGAACATGGAAATATCTAAACCGCTATCTCTATGAACATGGAAATATCTACACCGCTATCTCTATGAACATGGAAATAGATACAATGCTATCTGTATGAACATGGAAATATCTACACCACTATCTGTATGAACATGGAAATATCTACACCGCCACCTGTATGAACATGGATATATCTACACAGCCATCTGAATGAACATGGAAATATCTACACCGCTATCTGCATGAACATGGAAATATCTACACCGCTATCTGTGTAAACATGCATACATCTTCACCGCAATCTCTATAAGCATGTTAATATCTACACCGCTATCTGTATGAACATGGAAATATCTACACCGCAATCTGTATGAACATGGAAATATCTACACCGCTCTCTGTATGAACATGAAAATATCTACACCGCTATCTGTATGAACATGGAAATATCTACACCGCTATCTGTATGAACATGGAAATATCTACACCTCTATCTGTATGAACATGGAAATATCTACACCGCTATCGGTTTGAACGTGGAAATATCTACACCGCGAGCTGTATGAACATGGAAATATCTACACCGCTATCTGTGTAAACATGCATACATCATCACCGCTATCTGTATAAACATGGAAATATCTTCACCGCTATCTCTATGAACATGGAAATATCTACACCGCTATCTGTTTGAACATGGAAATATCTAAACCGCTATCAGCATGAAAATGGAAATATCTACACAGCTATCTGCATATACATGGAAATATCTACACAGCTATCTCTTTACAAATGGAAATAACTACACCGCTATCTGTATGAACATGGAAATATCTTCACCGCCATCTGTATGAACATGGATATATCTACACAGCCATCTGGATGAACATGGGAATATCTACACCGCTATCTGGATGAACATGGAAATATCTACACCGCTATCTGTGTAAACATGCATACATCTTCACCGCTATCTGTATATACATGGAAATATCTGCACTGCTATCTGCATGAACATGGAAATATCTACACCGCTACCTGTTTGAACATGGAAATATCTACACCGCTATCTGCATGGAAATGGAAATATCTACACAGCGATCTGCATATACATGGAAATATCTACACAGCTATATCTTTACACATGGAAATAACTAGAGCGCTATCTCTATAAACATGGAAATATCTACTCCACCATCTGTATGAACATGGAAATATCTGCACCGCCATCTGTATGAACATATAAATATCTACACCGCCGTCTATATTAAGATGGAGATATCTACAACGCTATCTGTATAAACTTGGAAATATCTACACCGCTATATGTATAAACATGGAAATATCTACACCGCTATCTGTATAAACATGGAAATATCTACACCGCTACCTGTATAAACATGGAAATATCTACACAGCTACCTGTATAAACATGGAAATATCAGCACCGCTATCTGAATGAACATGGAAATATCAGCCCCTCTATCTGTATGAACATGGAAATACCTTCAGCGCCATCTGTATGAACATGGATATATCTACACAGCCATCTGGATGAACATGGAAATATCTACACCGCTATCTGCATGAACATGGAAATATCTACACCGCCACCTGTATAAACCTGGAAATATCAGCACCGCTATCTGTATGAACATGGAAATATCTTCACCGCTATCTCTATGAATATGGAAATATCTACTCCGCTATCTGTATGAACATGGAAATAGCAACAACGCTATCTGTATGAACATGGAAATATCTTCACCACTATCTGTATGAACATGGAAATATCTACACCGCCATCTGTATGAACATGGATATATCTACACAGCCATCTGGATGAACATGGAAATATCTACACCGCTATCTGCATGAACATGGAAATATCTACACCGCTATATGTGTAAATATGCATACATCTTCGCAATCTGTATAAGCATGGAAATATGTACACCGCTATCTGTAAGAACATGGAAATATCTACACCGCTATCTGTTGGAACATTTAAATATCTAAACCGCTATCAGCATGAAAATGGAAATCTCTACACAGCTATCTGCAAATACATGGAAATATCTGCACAGCTATCTCTTTACACATGGAAATAACTACACCGCTATCTGTATGAACATGGAAATATCTACACCGCCATCTGTAAGACCATGGAAATATCTGCACCGCCATCTGTATGAACATATAAATATCTACTCCGCCATCTGTATTAAGATGGAGATATCTACACCGCTATCTGTAAAAACATGGAAATATCTACACTGCTATCTGTATAAACATGGAAATATCTACACCGCTACCTGTATAAACATGGAAATATCAGCACCGCTATCTGTAAGAACATGGAAATAGCCCCTCTATCTGTATGAACATGGAAATATCTAAACCGCTATCTCTATGAACATGGAAATATCTACACCGCTGTCTGTTTGAACTTGGAAATATCTAAACCGCTATCTGCATGAAAATGGAAATATCTACACAGCTATCTGCATATACATTGAAATATCTACACAGCTTTCTCTTTACAAATGGAAATAACTACACCGCTATCTGTATGAACATGGAAATATCTACACCTCTATCTGTATGAGCATGGAAATATCTACACAGCCATCTGGATGAACATGGGAATATCTACACCGCTATCTGTATGAACATGGAAATATCTACACCGCTATCTGTGTAAACATGCATACACCTTCACCGCTATCTGTATAAACATGGAAATATCTACACTGCTATCTGCATGAACATGGAAATATCTACACCGCTATCTGTTTGAACATGGAAATATCTTCACCGCTATCTGCATGAAAATGGAAATATCTACACAGCGATCTGCATATACATGGAAATATCTACAAAGCTATATCTTTACACATGGAAATAACTACAGCGCTATCTCTATAAACATGGAAATATCTACTCCACCATCTGTATGAACATGGAAATATCTGCACCGCCATCTGTATGAACATATAAATATCTACACCGCCATCTATATTAAGATGGAGATATCTACACCGCTATCTGTATAAACTTGGAAATATCTACACCGCTATCTGTATAAACATGGAAATATCTACACCGCTATCTGTATAAACATGGAAATATCTACACCGCTACCTGTAGAAACATTTAAATATCAGCACCTCTATCTGTATGAACATGGAAATACCTACACCGCTATCTCTATGAACATGGAAATATCTACACCGCTATCTGTATGAACATGGAAATAGCTACACCGCTATCTGTATGAACATGGAAATATCTACACCACTACCTGTATGAACATGGAAATATCTACACCTCTATCTCTATGAACATGGATATATCTACACAGCCATCTGGATGAACATGGAAATATCTACACCGCTATCTGTTTCAACATGTAAATATCTACACCGCTATCTGCATGAAAGTGGAAATATCTACACAGCTATCTGCATATACATGGAAATATCTACACAGCTATCTCTTTACACATGGAAATAACTACACCGCCATATCTATAAACATGGAAATATCTACAACGCCATCTGTATGAAGATGGAAGCATCTGCACCGCCATCTGTATGAACATATAAATATCTACACCGCCATCTGTATTAAGAAGGAAATATCTAAACCGCTATCTGTAGAAACATGGAAATATCGTCACCGCTGCCTGTATAAACATGGAAATATCAGCACCGCTATCTGTATGAACATGAAAATATCTACACCGCTATCTGTATGAACATGGAAATATCTACACCGCTATCTGTATGAACATGGAAATATCTACACCTCTATCTGTATGAACATGGAAATATCTACACCGCTATCGGTTTGAACATGGAAATATCTACACCGCTATCTGCATGAAAATCGAAATATCTACACTGCTATCTGTATATACATTTAAATATCTACACAGCTATCTCTTTACACATGGAAATAACTACACCGCTATCTGTATGAACATGGAAATATCTACACCGCCATCTGTATGAACATGGAAATATCTGCACCGCCATCTCTATGAACATATAAATATCTACACCGCCATCTGTATTAAGATGGAGATATCTATACTGCTATCTGTATAAACATGGAAATATCTACACCGCTATCTGTATAAACATGGAAATATCTACACCACTACCTTTATAAACATGGAAATATCAGCACCGCTATCTGTATGAACTTGGAAATATCTACACCGCTACCTGTATAAAAATGGAAATATCAGCCCCGCTATCTGTATGAACATGGAAATATCTAAACCGCTATCTCTATGAACATGGAAATATCTACACCGCTATCTCTATGAACATGGAAATAGATACAATGCTATCTGTATGAACATGGAAATATCTACACCACTATCTGTATGAACATGGAAATATCTACACCGCCACCTGTATGAACATGGATATATCTACACAGCCATCTGAATGAACATGGAAATATCTACACCGCTATCTGCATGAACATGGAAATATCTACACCGCTATCTGTGTAAACATGCATACATCTTCACCGCAATCTCTATAAGCATGTTAATATCTACACCGCTATCTGTATGAACATGGAAATATCTACACCGCAATCTGTATGAACATGGAAATATCTACACCGCTCTCTGTATGAACATGAAAATATCTACACCGCTATCTGTATGAACATGGAAATATCTACACCGCTATCTGCATGAAAATGGAAATATCTACAGAGCTATCTGCATATACATGGAAATATCTACACAGCTATCTCTTTACACATGGAAATAACTACACCGCTATCGGTATGAACATGGAAATATCTACACCGCCATCTGTAAGAACATGGAAATATCTGCACCGCCATCTGTACGAACATATAAATATCTACACCGCCATCTGTATTAAGATGGAAATATCTACACCGCTATCTGTAAAAACATGGAAATATCTACACCGCTATCTTTATAAACATGGAAATATCTACACTGCTATCTGCATAAACATGGAAATATCTACACCGCTACATGTATAAACATGGAAATTCCAGCACCGCTATCTGTAAGAACATGGAAATAGCCCCTCTATCTGTATGAACATGGAAATATCTAAACCGGTATCTCTATGAACATGGAAATATCTACACCGCTATCTGTTTGAACATGGAAATATCTACACCGCTATCTGGATGTACATGGAAATATCTACACCGCTATCTGTTTGAACATGTAAATATCTACACCGCTATCTGTGTAAACATGCATACATCTTCACCGCAATCTGTATAAGCATGATAATATCTACACCGCTATCTGAATGAACATGGAAATACCTACACCGCTATCTCTATGAACATGGAAATATCTACACCGCTATCTGTATGAACATGGAAATAGCTACACCGCTATCTGTATGAACATGGAAATAGCTACACCGTTATCTGTATGAACATGGAAATATCTACACCACTACCTGTATGAACATGGAAATATCTACACCTCTATCTCTATGAACATGGATATATCTACACAGCCATCTGGATGAACATGGAAATATCTACACCGCTATCTGTTTGAACATGTAAATATCTACACCGCTATCTGCATGAAAGTGGAAATATCTACACAGCTATCTGCATATACATGGAAATATCTACACAGCTATATCTTTACACATGGAAATAACTACACCGCTATATCTATAAACATGGAAATATCTACACCGCCATCTGTATGAACATGGAATTATCTGCACCGCCATCTGTATGAACATATAAATATCTTCACCAACATCTGTATTAAGAAGGAAATATCTAAACCGCTATCTTTATAAACATGGAAATATCTTCACCGCACCTGTATAAACATGGAATTATCAGCACAGCTATCTGTATGAACATGAAAATATCTACACCGCTATCTGTACGAACATGGAAATATCTACACCACTATCTGCATGAACATGGAAATATCTACACCGCTATCTGTATGAACATGGAAATATCTACACCGCTATCGGTTTGAACATGGAAATATCTACACCGCTATCTGTATGAACATGGAAATACCTTCACCGCCATCTGTATGAACATGGATATGTCTACTCAGCCATCTAGATGAACATGGAAATATCTACACTGCGATCTGTATGAACATGGAAATATCTACACCGCTATCTGTGTAAACATGCATACATCATCACCGCTATCTGTATAAACATGGAAATATCTACACCGCTAACTCTGTGAACATGGAAATATCTACAATGCTATCTGTTTGAACATGAAAATATCTAATCCGCTATCTGCATGAAAATGGAAATATCTACAGAGCTATCTGCATATACATGGAAATAACTACACATCTATCTCTTTGCACATGGAAATAACTACACCGCTATCTATATGAACATGGAAATATCTACCCCGCCATCTGTATGAACATGGAAATATCTGCACCGCCATCTTTATGAACATATAAATAACTAAACGGCCATCTGTATTAAGATAGAAATATCTACACCGCTGTCTGTATAAACATGGAAATAACTACACCGCTATCTGTATAAACATGGAAATATCTACACCGCTACCTGTATAAACATGGAAATATCTACACAGCTACCTGTATAAACATGGAAATATCAGCACCGCTATCTGTATGAACATAGAAATATCAGCCCCTCTATCTGTATGAGCACGGAAATATCTTCACCGCCATCTGTATGAACATGGATATATCTACACAGCCATCTGGATGAACATGGAAGTATCTACACCGCTATCTGTATGAACATGGAAATAGCTACACCGCTATCTGTATGAAGATGGAAATATCTACACCGCTCCCTGTATAAACATGGAAATATCTACACCACTATCTGTATGAACATGGAAATATCTACACCGCTATCTGTATGAACATGGATATATCTACACAGCCATCTGGATGAACATGGAAATATCTACACCGCTATCTGTATGAACATGGAAATATCTGCACCGACATCTGTATGAACATATACATATCTACACGGCCATCTGTATTAAGATGCAGATATCTACACCGCTATCTGTATAAACATGGAAATATCTACACCGCCATCTGTATAAACATGGAAATATCTACACCGCTATCTGTATAAACATGGAAATATCTACAACGCTACCTGTATAAACATGGAAATATCAGCACCGCTATCTGCATGAACATGGAAATATCAGCCCCTCTATCTGTATGAACATGGAGATATCTACACCGCTATCTGCATGAACATGGAAATATCTACACCGCTATCTGTATGAACATGGAAATATCTACACCGCTATCTGTATGAACATGGAAATATCTACACCGCTATCTGTTTGAACATGGAAATATCTACACCGCTATCTGCATGAAAATGGAAATGTCTACACTGCTATATGCATATACATGGAAATATCTACACAGCAATCTCTTTACACATGGAAATAACTACACCGCTATCTGAACATGGAAATATCTACGCCGCCATCTGTTTGAACATGGAAATATCTGCACAGCCATCTGTATGAACATATAAATATCTACACCACAATCTGTATTAAGATGGAGATATCTACACCGCTATCTGTACAAACATGGAAATATCTACACCGCTATCTGTATAAACATGGAAATATCTACACCGTCATCTGTATGAACATGGAAATATCTACACCGCTATCTCTATGAACATGGAAATATCTACACCAATATCTGAATGAACATGGAAATACCTACACCGCTATCTGTATGAACATGGATATATCTACACAGCCACCTGGATGAACATGGAAATATCTACACCGCTATCTGCATGAAGATGGAAATATCTACACCGCTATTTGTGTAAACATGCATACATCTTCACCGCAATCTGCATAAGCATGAAAATATCTACACCGCTATCTGTATGAACATGGAAATATCTACACCGCTATCTGTTTGAACATGGAAATATCTAAACTGCTATAAGCATGAAAATGGAAATATCTACACCGCTATCTGCATATACATTTAAATATCTACACAGCTATCTCTTTACACATGGAAATAACTACACTGCTATCTGTATGAACATGGAAATATCTTCACCGCCATCTGTATGAACATGGATATATCGACACAGCCTCCTGGATGAACATGGAAATATCTACACCGCTATCTGTATAAACATGGAAATATCTACACCACTATCTGAATGAACATGGAAATACATACACCGATATCTGTATGAACATGGAAATATCTACACCGCTATCTGTATGAACATGGAAATACATACACCGCTATCTGTATGAACATGGAAATAGCTGCACCGCTATCTGTATAAACATGGAAATATCTACACCGCTATCTGTTTAAACATGGAAATATCTACACCGCTATCTCTATAAACATGGAAATATCAGCACCGAAATCAGTATGAACATGGAAATATCTGCACCGCTATCTGTATGAACATGGAAATATCTTCACCGCCATCAGTATGAACATGGATATATCTACACAGCCATCTGTATGAACATGGAAATATCTTCACCGCTATCTATATAAACATGGAAATATCTACACCGCTATCTGTATTAACATGGAAATATCTACACCGCAATCTGTTTGAACATGGAAATAATCTAAACCGCTATCTGCATGAAAATAGAAATATCTACACAGCTATCTGCATATACATGGAAATATCTACAAAGATATCTCTTTACACATGGAAATAACTGCACCGCTATCTCTATAAACATGGAAATAACTACACCGCCATCTGTATGAACATGGAAATATCTGCACCGCCATCTGTATGAACATATAAATAGCTACACCGCCATCTGTAGTAAGATGGAGATATCTTCACCGCTATCTGTATAAACTTGGAAATATCTACACCGCTATCTGTATAAACATGGAAATATCTACAGCGCTATCTGAATAAACATGGAAATAACTACACCGCTACCTGTATAAACATGGAAATATCAGCACCGCTATCTGTATGAACATGGAAATATCTACACCGCTATCTCTATGAACATGGAAATATCTACACCGCTATTTGTATGAACATGGAAATAGCTACACCGCTATCTGTATGAACATGGAAATGTCTACACCACTATCTGAATGAACATGGAAATATCTACACCGCTATCTGTATGAACATGGATATATCTACACCGCTGTCTGTTTGAACATGGAAATATCTACACCGCTATCAGCATGAAAATGGAAATGTCTACACTGCTATCTGCATAAACATGGAAATATCTACACAGCTATCTGTTTACACATGGAAATAACTACACCGCTATCTCTTTGAACATGGATATATTTACACCGCCATCTGTTTGAACATGGAAATATCTGCACAGCCATCTGTATGAACATATAAATATCTACACTGCAATCTGTATTAAGATGGAGATATCTACACCGCTATCTGTATAAACATGGAAATATCTACACCGCCATCTGTATAAACATGGAAATATCTACACCGCTATCTGTATAAACATGGAAATATCTACAACGCTACCTGTATAAACATGGAAATATCAGCACCGCTATCTGCATGAACATGGAAATATCAGCCCCTCTATCTGTATGAACATGGAGATATCTACACCGCTATCTGCATGAACATGGAAATATCTACACCGCTATCTGTATGAACATGGAAATATCTACACCGCTATCTGTATGAACATGGAAATATCTACACCGCTATCTGTTTGAACATGGAAATATCTACACCGCTATCTGCATGAAAATGGAAATGTCTACACTGCTATATGCATATACATGGAAATATCTACACAGCAATCTCTTTACACATGGAAATAACTACACCGCTATCTGAACATGGAAATATCTACGCCGCCATCTGTTTGAACATGGAAATATCTGCACAGCCATCTGTATGAACATATAAATATCTACACCACAATCTGTATTAAGATGGAGATATCTACACCGCTATCTGTACAAACATGGAAATATCTACACCGCTATCTGTATAAACATGGAAATATCTACACCGTCATCTGTATGAACATGGAAATATCTACACCGCTATCTCTATGAACATGGAAATATCTACACCAATATCTGAATGAACATGGAAATACCTACACCGCTATCTGTATGAACATGGATATATCTACACAGCCACCTGGATGAACATGGAAATATCTACACCGCTATCTGCATGAAGATGGAAATATCTACACCGCTATTTGTGTAAACATGCATACATCTTCACCGCAATCTGCATAAGCATGAAAATATCTACACCGCTATCTGTATGAACATGGAAATATCTACACCGCTATCTGTTTGAACATGGAAATATCTAAACTGCTATAAGCATGAAAATGGAAATATCTACACCGCTATCTGCATATACATTTAAATATCTACACAGCTATCTCTTTACACATGGAAATAACTACACTGCTATCTGTATGAACATGGAAATATCTTCACCGCCATCTGTATGAACATGGATATATCGACACAGCCTCCTGGATGAACATGGAAATATCTACACCGCTATCTGTATAAACATGGAAATATCTACACCACTATCTGAATGAACATGGAAATACATACACCGATATCTGTATGAACATGGAAATATCTACACCGCTATCTGTATGAACATGGAAATACATACACCGCTATCTGTATGAACATGGAAATAGCTGCACCGCTATCTGTATAAACATGGAAATATCTACACCGCTATCTGTTTAAACATGGAAATATCTACACCGCTATCTCTATAAACATGGAAATATCAGCACCGAAATCAGTATGAACATGGAAATATCTGCACCGCTATCTGTATGAACATGGAAATATCTTCACCGCCATCAGTATGAACATGGATATATCTACACAGCCATCTGTATGAACATGGAAATATCTTCACCGCTATCTATATAAACATGGAAATATCTACACCGCTATCTGTATTAACATGGAAATATCTACACCGCAATCTGTTTGAACATGGAAATAATCTAAACCGCTATCTGCATGAAAATAGAAATATCTACACAGCTATCTGCATATACATGGAAATATCTACAAAGCTATCTCTTTACACATGGAAATAACTGCACCGCTATCTCTATAAACATGGAAATAACTACACCGCCATCTGTATGAACATGGAAATATCTGCACCGCCATCTGTATGAACATATAAATAGCTACACCGCCATCTGTAGTAAGATGGAGATATCTTCACCGCTATCTGTATAAACTTGGAAATATCTACACCGCTATCTGTATAAACATGGAAATATCTACACCGCTATCTGAATAAACATGGAAATAACTACACCGCTACCTGTATAAACATGGAAATATCAGCACCGCTATCTGTATGAACATGGAAATATCTACACCGCTATCTCTATGAACATGGAAATATCTACACCGCTATTTGTATGAACATGGAAATAGCTACACCGCTATCTGTATGAACATGGAAATGTCTACACCACTATCTGAATGAACATGGAAATATCTACACCGCTATCTGTATGAACATGGATATATCTACACCGCTGTCTGTTTGAACATGGAAATATCTACACCGCTATCAGCATGAAAATGGAAATGTCTACACTGCTATCTGCATAAACATGGAAATATCTACACAGCTATCTGTTTACACATGGAAATAACTACACCGCTATCTCTTTGAACATGGATATATTTACACCGCCATCTGTTTGAACATGGAAATATCTGCACAGCCATCTGTATGAACATATAAATATCTACACTGCAATCTGTATTAAGATGGAGATATCTACACCGCTATCTGTACAAACAAGGAAATATCTAAACCGCTATCTGTATAAACATGGAAATATGTACACCGCCATCTGTATGAACATGGAAATATCTACACCGCTATCTCTATGAACATGGAAATATCTACACCACTATCTGAATGAACATGGAAATATCTACACCGCTATCTGTATGAACATGGATATATCTACACAGCCACCTGGATGAACATGGTAATATCTACACCGCTATCTGCATGAAGATGGAAATATCTACACCGCTATTTGTGTAAACATGCATACATCTTCAGCGCAATCTGCATAAGCATGGAAATATCTACACCGCTATCTGTATGAACATGGAAATATCTACACCGCTATCTGTTTGAACATGGAAATATCTAAACTGCTATCAGCACGAAAATGGAAATATCTACACCGCTATCTGCATATACATTTAAATATCTACACAGCTATCTCTTTACACATGGAAATAACTACACCGCTATCTGTATGAACATGGAAATATCTTCACCGCCATCTGTATGAATATGGATATATCGACACAGCCTCCTGGATGAACATGGAAATATCTACACCGCTATCTGTATAAACATGGATATATCTACACCACTATCTGTATGAACATGGAAATACATACACCGCTATCTGTATGAACATGGAAATATCTACACCGCTATCTGTATAAACATGGATATATCTACACCACTATCTGTATGAACATGGAAATACATACACCGCTATCTGTATGAACATGGAAATATCTACACCGCTATCTGTATGAACATGGAAATACATACACCACTATCTGTATGAACATGGAAATATCTACACCGCTATTTGTATGAACATGGAAATAGCTACACCGC
Organism: Gorilla gorilla gorilla; assembly: GCF_029281585.2. Lineage (NCBI taxonomy): Eukaryota > Metazoa > Chordata > Mammalia > Primates > Hominidae > Gorilla > Gorilla gorilla. Next base: position 4,869,044 of record NC_073224.2, read on the forward strand.
TATCTGTATGAACATGGAAATATCTACACCACTATCTGAATGAACATGGAAATATCTACACCGCTATCTGTATGAACATGGATATATCTACACCGCTGTCTGTTTGAACATGGAAATATCTACACCGCTATCAGCATGAAAATGGAAATGTCTACACTGCTATCTGCATAAACATGGAAATATCTACACAGCTATCTGTTTACACATGGAAATAACTACACCGCTATCTCTTTGAACATGGATATATTTACACCGCCATCTGTTTGAACATGGAAATATCTGCACAGCCATCTGTATGAACATATAAATATCTACACTGCAATCTGTATTAAGATGGAGATATCTACACCGCTACCTGTACAAACATGGAAATATCTAAACCGCTATCTGTATAAACATGGAAATATGTACACCGCCATCTGTATGAACATGGAAATATCTACACCGCTATCTCTATGAACATGGAAATATCTACACCACTATCTGAATGAACATGGAAATATCTACACCGCTATCTGTATGAACATGGATATATCTACACAGCCACCTGGATGAACATGGTAATATCTACACCGCTATCTGCATGAAGATGGAAATATCTACACCGCTATTTGTGCAAACATGCATACATCTTCACCGCAATCTGCATAAGCATGGAAATATCTACACCGCTATCTGTTTGAACATGGAAATATCTAAACTGCTATCAGCACGAAAATGGAAATATCTACACCGCTATCTGCACATACATTTAAATATCTACACAGCTATCTCTTTACACATGGAAATAACTACACCGCTATCTGTATGAACATGGAAATATCTTCACCGCCATCTGTATGAACATGGATATATCGACACAGCCTCCTGGATGAACATGGAAATATCTACACCGCTATCTGTATAAACATGGATATATCTACACCACTATCTGTATGAACATGGAAATACATACACCGCTATCTGTATGAACATGGAAATATCTACACCGCTATCTGTATGAACATGGAAATACATACACCACTATCTGTATGAACATGGAAATAGCTACACCGCTATCTGTATAAACATGGAAATATCTACACCGCTATCTGTTTAAACATGGAAACATCTACACCGCTATCTGTATAAACATGGAAATATCAGCACCGCTATCAGTATGAACATGGAAATATCTGCACCGCTATCTGTATGAACATGGAAATATCTACACCGCTATCTGTATGAACATGGGAATATCTTCACCGCCATCAGTATGAACATGGATATATCTACACAGCCATCAGTATGAACATGGAAATATCTACACCGCTATCTGTATGAACATGGAAATATCTACACCGCTATCTCTATGAACATGGAAATATCTACACCGCTATATGTTTGAACATGGAAATATCTAAACCGCTATCTGCATGAAAATGGAAATATCTACACAGCTATCTGCATATTCATGGAAATATCTACACAGCTATCTCTTTACACATGGAAATAACTACACCGCTATCTGTATGAACATGGAAATATCTTCACCGCCATCTGTATGAACATGGATATATCTACACAGCCATCTGGAGGAGCATGGAAATATCTACACCGCTATCTGTATGAACATGGAAATATATACACCTCTATCTGTGTAAACATGCATACATCTTCACCGCTATCTGTATAATCATGGAAATATCTACACGGCTATCTGCATGAACATGGAAATATCTACACCGCTATCTGTTTGAACATGGAAATATCTACACCGCTATCTGCATGAAAATGGAAATACCTACACAGCGATCTGCATATACATGGAAATATCTACAAAGCTATCTCTTTACACATGGAAATAACTGCAGCGCTATCTCTATAAACATGCAAATATCTACACTGCCATCTGCATGAACATGGATATATCTGCACCGCCATCTGTATGAAGATATAAATATCTACACTCCCATCTACATTAAGATGGAGATATCTACACCGCTATCTGTATAAACTTGGAAATATCTACACCGCTATATGTATAAACATGGAAATATCTAAACCGCTATCTGTATAAACATGGAAATATCTACACCGTTATCTGTATCAACATGGAAATATGTACACCGCTATCTCTATGAAGATGGAAATATCTACACCGCTATCTGTACGAACATGGAAATATCTACACCGCTATCTGTATGAACATGGAAATATCTACACCACTATCTGTATGAACATGGAAATGTCTACACCGCTATCTGTATGAACTTGGAAATATCTACACCGCTATCTGTATGAACATGGAAATATCTACACCGCTATCTGTATGAACACGGTAATATCTACACCGCCATCTGTGTAAACATGCATACATCTTCACCGCTATCTGTATAAACATGGAAATATCTACACCGCTATCTGTATGAACATGGAAAGATCTACACCGCTATCTGTTTGAACATGGAAATATCTAAACAGCTATCTGCATGAAAATGGAAATATCTACACAACTATCTGCATATACATGGAAGTATCTACACAGCTATCTCTTTACACATGGAAATAACTCCACCGCTATCTGTATGAACATGGATATATCTACACAGCCATCTGCATGAAAATGGAAATATCTGCACGGCCATCTGTATGAACATATAAATATCTACACCACCATCTGTATTAAGATGGAGATATCTACACCGCTTTCTGTATAAACATGGAAATATCTACACCGCTATCTGTATAAACATGGAAATATCTACACTGCTACCTGTAAAAACATGGAAATATCAGCACCGCTATCTGTATGAACATGGAAATATCAGCCCCTCTATCTGTATGAATATGGAAATATCTACACCACACTCTGTATGAACATGGAAATATCTACACCGCTATCTGTATGAACATGGAATTATCTTCACCGCCATCTGTATGAACATGGATATGTCTACACAGCCATCTGGATGAACATGGAAATATCTACGCAGCTATCGGTATGAACATGGAAATAGCTACACCGCTATCTGTATGAACATGGAAATATCTGCACCGCCATCTGTATGTAAATATAAATATCTACTCCGCCATCTGTATTAAGAAGGAGATATCTACACCGCTATCTGTATAAACATGGAAATATCTACACCGCTATCTGTATAAACATGGAAATATCTACACCGCTACCTGTATAAACATGGAAATATCAGCACCGCTATCTGTATGAACATGGAAATATCTACACCGCTATCTGTTTGAACATGGAAATATCTACACCGCTATCTGTATGAACATGGAAATATCTACACCGCTATCTGTATGAACATGCAAATATCTACACAGCTATCTGTATATCAATGGAAATATCTACACTGCTATCTCTATAAACATGGAAATATCTACACTGCTATCTGTATGAACATGGAAATGTCTACACCACTATCTGTATGAACACGGAAATATCTACACCGCTATCTGTGTAAACATGCATATATCTTCACCGCTATCTGTATAAACATGAAAATATCTACTCCGCTGTCTGTATGAACATGGAAATATCTACACAGCTACCTGTATAAACATGGAAATATCTACACCGCTACCTGTAGAAACATGGAAATATCAGCACCGCAATCTGTATGAACATGGAAATATCAGCCCCTCTATCTGTATGAACATGGAAATATCTACACCGCTATCTGTATGAACATGGAAATATCTACACCGCTATCTGTATGAACATGGAAATATCTACACCGCTATCCGCATGAACATGGAAATATCTTCACCGCCATCTGTATGAACATGGATATATCTATACAGCCATCTGGGTGAACATGGAAATATCTACACCGCTATCTGTATGAACATGGAAATAGCTACACCGCTATCTGTATGAATATGGAAATATCTACACCACTATCTGTATGAACATGGAAATATTTACACCGCTATCTGTATGAACATGGAAATATCTATACAGCCATCTGGGTGAACATGGAAATATCTACACCGCTATCTGTATGAACATGGAAATAGCTACACCGCTATCTGTATGAATATGGAAATATCTACACCGCTATCTGTATAAAGATGGAAATATCTACACCGCTACCTGTAAAAACATGGAAATATCAGCACCGCTATCTGTATGAACATGGAAATATCAGCCCCTCTATCTGTATGAATATGGAAATATCTACACCACACTCTGTATGAACATAGAAATATCTACACAGCTATCTGTATGAAGATGGAATTATCTTCACCGCCATCTGTATGAACATGGATATGTCTACACAGCCATCTGGATGAACATGGAAATATCTACGCAGCTATCGGTATGAACATGGAAATAGCTACACCGCTATCTGTATGAACATGGAAATATCTGCACCGCCATCTGTATGTACATATAAATATCTACTCCGCCATCTGTATTAAGAAGGAGATATCTACACCGCTATCTGTATAAACATGGAAATATCTACACCGCTATCTGTATAAACATGGAAATATCTACACCGCTATCTGTATAAAAATGGAAATATCTACACCGCCATCTGTATGAACATGGAAATATCTGCACCGCCATCTGTATGAACATATAAATAACTACACGGCCATCTGTATTAAGATAGAGATATCTACACCGCTATCTGTATAAACATGGAAATATCTACACCGCTATCTGTATAAACATGGAAATATCTACACAGCTACCTGTATAAACATGGAAATATCTACACCGCTACCTGTATAAACATGGAAATATCAGCACCGCAATCTGTATGAACATGGAAATATCAGCCCCTCTATCTGTATGAACATGGAAATATCTACACCGCTATCTGTATGAACATGGAAATATCTACACCGCTATCTGTATGAACATGGAAATATCTACACCGCTATCCGCATGATCATGGAAATATCTTCACCGCCATCTGTATGAACATGGATATATCTATACAGCCATCTGGGTGAACATGGAAATATCTACACCGCTATCTGTATGAACATGGAAATAGCTACACCGCTATCTGTATGAATATGGAAATATCTACACCACTATCTGTATGAACATGGAAATATCTACACCGCTATTTGAATGAACATGGAAATATCTTCACCGCCATTTGTATGAACATGGATATATCTACACAGCCATCTGGATGAACATGTAAATATCTACACCGCTATCTGTATGAAGATGGAAATAGCTACACCGCTATCTGTATGAACATGGAAATATCTTCACCGCCATCTGTATGAACATGGATATATCTTCACAGCCATCTGGATGAACATGGAAATATCTACACAGCTATCTGTATGAACATGGAAATATATACACCGCTATCTGTGTAAACATGCATACATCTTCACCGCTATCTGTATAAACATGGAAATATCTACACCGATATCTGTATGAACATGGAAATATCTACACCGCTATCTGTTTGAACATGGAAATATCTACACCGCTATCTGCATGAAAATGGAAATATCTACACAGCTATCTGCATATACATGGAAATGTCTACAAAGTTATCTCTTTACACATGGAAATAACTACACCGCTATCTCTATAAACATGGAAATATCTACACCGCCATCTGTATGAACATGGAAATATCTGCACCGCTATCTGTATGAACATGGAAATATCTACACTGCTATCTGTATGAACATGGAAATATCTTCACCGCCATCAGTATGAACATGGATATATCTACACAGCCATCTGTATGAACATGGAAATATCTACACCGCTATCTGTATGAACATGGAAATACCTACACGGCTATCTCTATGAACATGGAAATATCTACACCGCTATCTGTTTGAACATGGAAATATCTAAACCGCTATCTGCATGAAAATGGAAATATCTACACAGCTATCTGCATATACATGGAAATATCCACACAGCTATCTCTTTACACATGGAAATAACTACACCGCTATCTGTATGAACATGGAAATATCTTCACCGCCATCTGTATGAACATGGATATATCTACACAGCCATCTGGAGGAGCATGGAAATATCTACACCGCTATCTGTATGAACATGGAAATATATACACCGCTATCTGTGTAAACCTGCATACATCTTCACCGCTATCTGTATAAACATGGAAATATCTACACTGCTATCTGCATGAACATGGAAATATCTACACCGCTGTCTGTTTGAACATGGAAATATCTGCACCGCTATCTGCATGAAAATGGAAATATCTACACAGCGATCTGCATATACATGGAAATATCTACAAAGCTATCTCTTTACACATGGAAATAACTACAGCGCTATCTCTATAAACATGCAAATATCTACACCGCCATCTGTATGAACATGGAAATATCTGCACCGCCATCTGTATGAAGATATAAATATCTACACTCCCATCTATATTAAGATGGAGATATCTACACCGCTATCTGTATAAACTTGGAAATATTTACACCACTATATGTATAAACATGGAAATATCTTCACCGCTATCTGTATAAACATGGAAATATCTACACCGTTATCTGTATGAACATGGAAATATCTACACCGCTATCTCTATGAAGATGGAAATATCTACACCGCTATCTGTACGAACATGGAAATATCTACACCGCTATCTGTGTAAACATGCATACATCTTCACCGCTATCAGCATAAACATGGAAATATCTACACCGCTATCTGTATGAACATGGAAATATCTACACCGCTATCTGTATGAACACGGAAATATCTACACCGCTATCTGTGTAAACATGCATATATCTTCACCGCTATCTGTATAAACATGAAAATATCTACACCGCTATCTGTATGAACATGGAAATATCTACACCGCTATCTGTTTGAACATGGAAATATCTAAACCGCTATCTGCATGAAAATGGAAATATCTACACAACTATCTGCATATACATGGAAGTATCTACACAGCCATCTCTTTACACATGGAAATAACTACACCGCTATCTGTATGAACATGGAAATATCTGCACGGCCATCTGAATGAACATATAAATATCTACACCGCCATCTGTATTAAGATGGAGATATCTACACCGCTATCTGTATAAACATGGAAACATCTACACCGCTATCTGTATAAACATGGAAATATCTACACCGCTACCTGTAAAAACATGGAAATATCAGCACCGCTATCTGTATGAACATGGAAATATCAGCCCCTCTATCTGTATGAATATGGAAATATCTACACCACACTCTGTATGAACATGGAAATATCTACACCGCTATCTGTATGAACATGGAATTATCTTCACCGCCATCTGTATCAACATGGATATGTCTACACAGCCATCTGGATGAACATGGAAATATCTACGCAGCTATCGGTATGAACATGGAAATAGCTACACGGCTATCTGTATGAACATGGAAATATCTGCACCGCCATCTGTATGTACATATAAATATCTACTCCGCCATCTGTATTAAGAAGGAGATATCTACACCGCTATCTGTATAAACATGGAAATATCTACACAGCTGTGTGTATAAACATGGAAATATCAACACCACTACCTGTATAAAGATGGAAATATCAGCACCGCTATCTGTATGAACATGGAAATGTCTACACCGCTATCTGTTTGAACATGGAAATATCTACACCGCTATCTGTATGAACATGGAAATATCTGAACCGCTATCTGTATGAACATGGAAATATCTACACCGCTATCTGTATGAACATGGAAATACCTTCACCGCTATCTGTGTAAATATGCATACATCTTCACGGCAATCTGTATAAACATGGAAATATATACACCGCTATCTGTATGAACATGGAAATATCTACAATGCTACCTGTAAAAACAAGGAAATATCAGCACCGCTATATGTATGAACATGGAAATATCTACACCGCTATCTGTATGAACATGGAAATATCTACACCGCTATCTGTATGAACATGGAAATATCTACACCGCTATCTGTATGAACATGGAAATATCTACACCGCTATCTGTTTGAACATGGAAATATCTACACCGCTGTCTGCATGAAAATGGAAATATCTACACAGCTATCTGCATATACATGGAAATATCTACACAGCTACCTCTTTACACATGGAAATAACTACACCGCTATCTGTATGAACATGGAAATATCTGCACGGCCATCTGTATGAACATATAAATATCTACACAGCCATCTGTATTAAGATGGAGATATCTACACCGCTATCTGTATAAACATGGAAATATCTACACAGCTATCTGTATAAACATGGAAATATCTACACCGTTATCTGTATAAACATGGAAATATCTACACCGCTACCTGTAAAAACATGGAAATATCAGCACCGCTATCTGTATGAACATGGAAATATCAGCCCCTGTATCTGTGTGAACATGGAAATATCTACACCACTATCTGTATGATCATGGAAATATCTACACCGCTATCTGTATGAACATGGAATTATCTTCACCGCCATCTGTATGAACATGGATATGTCTACACAGCCATCTGGATGAACATGGAAATATCTACACCGCTATCTGTATGAACATGGAAATAGCTACACCGCTATCTGTATGAACATGGAAATATCTGCACCGCCATCTGTATGTACATATAAATATCTACTCCGCCATCTGTATTAAGATGGAGATATCTACACCGCTATCTGTATAAACATGGAAATATCTACACCGCTATCAGTATAAACATGGAAATATCTACACCGCTATTTGTATAAACATGGAAATATCTACACCGCTACCTGTATAGACATGGAAATATCAGCACCGCTATCTGTATTAACATGGAAATATCTACACCGCTATCTGTATGAGCATGGAAATATCTACACCGCTATCTGTATGAACATGGAAATATCTACACCGCTATCTGTATGAACATGGAAATATCTACACCGCTATCTGTATGAACATGGAAATATCTACACCGCTATCTGTATGAACATAGAAATGTATACACCGCTATCTGTATGAACATGGAAATATCTACACCGCTATCTGTTTGAACATGGAAATATCTACACCGCTGTCTGCATGAAAATGGAAATATCTACACAGCTATCTGCATATACATGTAAATATCTACACAGCTGTCTCTTTACACATGGAAATAACTACACCACTATCTCTATAAACATGGAAATATCTACTCCGCCATCTGTATGAACATGGAAATATCTTCACTGCCATCTGTATGAACATATAAATATCTACACCGCCATCTGTATTAAGGAGATATCTACACTGCTATCTGTATAAACATGGAATATCTACACCGCTATCTGTATAAACATGGAAATATCTACACCGCTATCTGTATAAAAATGGAAATATCAGCACCGCTATCAGTATGAACATGGAAATATCTGCACCGCCATCTGTGTGAACATGGAGATATCTACACCGCTATCTGTATGAACATGGAGATATCTACACTGCTATCTGTATGAACATGGAAATATCTACACCGCAATCTGTATGAACATGGAAATATCTTCACCGCCATCTGTATGAATATGGATATGTCTACACAGCGATCTGGATGAACATGGAAATATCTACACCGCGATCTGTATGAACATGGAAATATCTACACCGCTATCTGTGTAAACATGCATACATTTCACCGCTACCTGTATAAACATGGAAATATCTACACCGCTGTCTGTATGAACATGGAAATATCTACACCGCTATCTGTATGAACATGGATATATCTACACAGCCATCTGGATGAACATGGAAATATCTACACCGCTATCTGTTTGAACATGGAAATATCTAAACCGCTATCTGCATGAAAATAGAAATATCTACACAGCTCTCTGCATATACATGGAAATATCTACAAACCTATCTCTTTACACATGGAAATAACTACACCGCTATCTCTATAAACATGGAAATATCTACACCGCCATCTGTATGAACATGGAAATATCTGCACTGCCATCTGTATGAACATATAAATATCTACACTTCCATCTTTATTAAGATGGAGATAACTACACCGCTATCTGTTTACACATGAAAATATCTACACTGCTATCTGTAAGAACATGGAAATATCTACACCGCTATCTGTATGAACATGGAAATATCTACACTGCTATCTGCATATACATGGAAATATCTACTCAGCTATCGCTTTACACATGGAGATAACTACACCGCTATCTGTATGAACATGGAAATATCTACACCGCCATCTGTATGAACATGGAAACATCTGCACCGCCAACTGTATGAACGTATAAATATCTACACCGCCATCTTTATTAAGATGGAGATATCTACACCGCTATCTGTATAAACTTGGAAATATCTACACCGCTATATGTATTAACATGGAAATATCTACACCACTATCTGTATAAACATGAAAATATCTACACCGCTACTTGTATAAACATGGAAATATCAGAACCGCTATCTGTATGAACATGGGAATATCTACACCGCTATCTCTATGAACATGGAAATATCTACACCGCTATTTGTATGAACATGGAAATAGCTACACCGCTATCTGTATGAACATGGAAATATCTACACCACTACCTGTATGAAAATGGAATTATCTACACCGCTATCTGTATGAACATGGATATATCTACACAGCCATCTGGATGAACATGGAAATATCTACACCGCTATCTGTATGAACATGGAAATATCTACACCGCTATCTGTGTAAATATGCATACATCTTCACCGCAATCTGTATAAACATGGAAATATCTACACCTCTATCTGTATGAACATGGAAATATCTACACCGCTCTCTGTTTGAACATGGAAATATCTACACCGCTATCTGTGTAAACATGCATACATCTTCACCGCTATCTGTATAAACATGGAAATATCTACACTGCTATCTGTATGAACATGGAAATATCTACACCACTATCTGTATGAACATGGAAATATCTTCACCGCTATCTGTGTAAATATGCATACATCTTCACGGCAATCTGCATAAACATGGAAATATATACACCGATATCTGTATGAACATGGAAATATCTACACTGCTACCTGTAAAAACAAGGAAATATCAGCACCGCTATATGTATGAACATGGAAATATCTACACTGCTATCTGTATGAACATGGAAATATCTACACCGCTATCTGTATGAACATGGAAATATCTACACCGCTATCTGTATGAACATGGAAATATCTACACCGCTATCTGTTTGAACATGGAAATATCTACACCGCTGTCTGCATGAAAATGGAAATATCTACACAGCTATCTGCATATACATGGAAATATCTACACAGCTACCTCTTTACACATGGAAATAACTACACCGCTATCTGTATGAACATGGAAATATCTGCACGGCCATCTGTATGAACATATAAATATCTACACAGCCATCTGTATTAAGATGGAGATATCTACACCGCTATCTGTATAAACATGGAAATATCTACACAGCTATCTGTATAAACATGGAAATATCTACACCGTTATCTGTATAAACATGGAAATATCTACACCGCTACCTGTAAAAACATGGAAATATCAGCAGCGCTATCTGTATGAACATGGAAATATCAGCCCCTCTATCTGTGTGAACATGGAAATATCTACACCACTTTCTGTATGATCATTGAAATATCTACACCGCTATCTGTATGAACATGGAATTATCTTCACCGCCATCTGTATGAACATGGATATGTCTACACAGCCATCTGGATGAACATGGAAATATCTACACCGCTATCTGTATGAACATGGAAATAGCTACACCGCTATATGTTTGAACATGGAAATATCTGCACCGCCATCTGTATGTACATATAAATATCTACTCCGCCATCTGTATTAAGATGGAGACATCTACACCGCTATCTGTATAAACATGGAAATATCTACACCGCTATCAGTATAAACATGGAAATATCTACACCGCTATTTGTATAAACATGGAAATATGTACACCGCTACCTGTATAAACATGGAAATATCAGCACCGCTATCTGTATGAACATGGAAATATCTACACCGCTATCTGTATGAGCATGGAAATATCTACACCGCTATCTGTATGAACATGGAATTATCTACACCGCTATCTGTATGAACATGGAAATATCTACACCGCTATCTGTATGAACATGGAAATATCTACACCGCTATCTGTATGAACATAGAAATGTATACACCGCTATCTGTATGAACATGGAAATATCTACACCGCTATCTGTTTGAACATGGAAATATCTACACCGCTGTCTGCATGAAAATGGAAATATCTACACAGCTATCTGCATATACATGTAAATATCTACACAGCTGTCTCTTTACACATGGAAATAACTACACCGCTATCTCTATAAACATGGAAATATCTACTCCGCCATCTGTATGAACATGGAAATATCTTCACTGCCATCTGTATGAACATATAAATATCTACACCGCCATCTGTATTAAGGATATATCTACACTGCTATCTGTATAAACATGGAATATCTACACCGCTATCTGTATAAACATGGAAATATCTACACCGCTATCTGTATAAAAATGGAAATATCAGCACCGCTATCAGTATGAACATGGAAATATCTGCACCGCCATCTGTGTGAACATGGAAATATCTACACCGCTATCTGTATGAACATGGAGATATCTACACCGCTATCTGTATGAACATGGAAATATCTACACCGCAATCTGTATGAACATGGAAATATCTTCACCGCCACCTGTATGAATATGGATATGTCTACACAGCGATCTGGATGAACATGGAAATATCTACACCGCTATCTGTTTAAACATGCATACATTTCACCGCTACCTGTATAAACATGGAAATATCTACACTGCTGTCTGTATGAACATGGAAATATCTATACCGCTATCTGTATGAACATGGATATATCTACACAGCCATCTGGATGAACATGGAAATATCTACACCGCTATCTGTTTGAACATGGAAATATCTAAACCGCTATCTACATGAAAATAGAAATATCTACACAGCTCTCTGCATATACATGGAAATATCTACAAACCTATCTCTTTACACATGGAAATAACTACACCGCTATCTCTATAAACATGGAAATATCTACACCGCCATCTGTATGAACATGGAAATATCTGCACTGCCATCTGTATGAACATATAAATATCTACACTGCCATCTGTATTAAGATGGAGATAACTACACCGCTATCTGTTTGCACATGAAAATATCTACACTGCTATCTGTATGAACATGGAAATATCTACACCGCTATCTGTATGAACATGGAAATATCTACACCGCTATCTGTATGAACATGGATATATCTACACAGCCATCTGGATGAACATGGAAATATCTACACCGCTATCTATATGAACATGGAAATATCTACACCGCTATCTGTATAAACATGGAAATATCTACACAGCCAACTGGATGAACATGGAAATATCTACACCGCTATCTGTGTAAACATGCATACATCTTCACCGCAGTCTGTATAAACATGGAAATATCTACACCGCTGTCTGTATGAACATGGAAATATCTACACCGCTATCTCTATGAACATGGAAATATCTCCACCGCTATCTGTTTGAAGATGGAAATATCTACACTGCTATCTGAATATACATGGAAATATCTACACAGCTATCTCTTTACACATGGAAATATCTACACCACTATCTGTATGAACATGGAAATATCTACACCGCCATCTGTATGAACATGGAAATATCTGCACTGCCATCTGTATGAACATATAAATATCTACACCGCCATCTGTATTAAGATGGAGATATCTACACCGCTATCTGCATAAACATGGAAATATCTACACCACTATCTGAATAAACATGGAAATAACTACACCGCTATCTGTAGAAACATGGAAATATCTACACTGCTACCTGTATAAACATGGATATATCAGCACCACTATCTGTATGAACATGGAAATATATACACCGCTATCTGTATGAACATGGAAATATCTACACCGCTATCAGTATGAACATGGAAATATCTACACCGCTATCTGTATGAACATGGAAATATCTACACCGCTATCTGTATGAACCTGGAAATATCTTCACCGCCATCTGTATGAACTTGGATATATCTACACAGCCATCTGGATGAACATGGAAATACCTACACAGCTATCTGTATGAACATGGATATATATACACCGCTATCTGTGTAAACATGCATACATCTTCACCGCTATGTGTATAAACATGGAAATATCTACACCGCTATCTGTATGAACATGGAAATATCTACACCGCTATCTGTATGAACATGGAAATAGCTACACCGCTATCTGTTTGAACATGGAAATATCTAAACCGCTATCTGCATGAAAATGGAAATATCTACACAGCTAACTGCATATACATGGAAATATCTGCACAGCTATCTCTTTACACATGGAAATAACTACACCGCTATCTGTATGAACATGGAAATATCTGCAAGGCCATCTGTATGAACATATAAATATCTACACCGCCATCTGTATTAAGATGGAGATATCTACACCGCTATCTGTATAAACATGGAAATACCTACACCGCTATCTGTATAAACATGGAAATATCTACACCGCTATCTGTATAAACATGATAATATCTACACCGCTACCTGTATAAACATGGAAATATCAGCACCGCTATCTGTATGAACATGGAAATATCAGCCCCTCTATCTGTATGAACATGGAAATATCTACAACGCTATCTTTATGAACATGGAAATATCTACACCGCTAGATGTATGAACATGGAATTATCTACACCGCCATCTGTGTGAACATGGATATGTCTACACAGCCATCTGGAGGAACATGGAAATATCTACACCGCTATCTGTATGAACATGGAAATAGCTGCTCCGCTATCTGTATGAACATGGAAACATCTGCACCGCCGTCTGTATGAACATAGAAATATCTACACCGCCATCTGTATTAAGATGGAGATACCTAAACCGCTATCTGTATAAACATGGAAATATCTACACCGCTATCTGTATAAACATGGAAATATCTACACCACTATCTGTATAAACATGGAAATATCTACACCTCTACCTGTTTAAACATGGAAATATCAGCACCGCTGTCTGTATGAACATGGAAATATCTACACCGCTATCTGTATGAACATGGAAATATCTACACCGCTATCTGTATGAACATGGAAATAACTACACCGCTATATGTATGAACATGGAAATATCTACACCGCTATCTGTTTGAACATGGAAATATCTACACCGCTGTCTGCATGAAAATGTAAATATCTACACAGATATCTGCATATACATGGAAATATCTATGCAGCTATCTCTTTACACATGGAAATAACTACACCGCTATCTCTAAAAACATGGAAATATCTACACCGCCATCTGTTTGAACATGGAAATATCTGCACCGCCATCTGTATGAACGTATAAATATCTACACTGCCATCTGTATTAAGAAGGAGATATCTGCACCGCTATCTGTATAAACCTGGAAATATCTACACCGCTATCTGTATAAACATGGAAATATCTACCCCGCTATCTGTATAAACCTGGAAATATCTACACCGCTACCTGTATAAACATGGAAATAGCACAGCTATCTGTATGAACATGGAAATATCTACACCGCTATCTGTACGAACATGGAAATATATACACCGCTGTCTGTATGAACATGGAAATAGCTACACCGCTATCTGTATGAACATGGAAATATCTACACCACTATCTGTATGAACATGGAAATAATTACACCGCTATCTGTATGAACATGGATATATCTACACAGCCATCTGGATGGACATGGAAATATCTACACCGCTATCTGTATGAACATGGAAATATCTACACCGCTATCTGTATGAACATGGAAATATCTACACCGCTATCTGTATGAACATGGAAATATCTACACCGCTGTTTGAACTTGGAAATATCTAAACCGCTATCTGCATGAAAATGGAAATATCTACAGAGCTATCTGCATATACGTGGAAATATCTACACAGCTATCTCTATACACATGGAAATAACTACACCGCTATCTGTATGAACATGGAAATATCTGCACGGCCATCTGTATGAACATATAAATATCTACACCGCCATCTGTATTAAGATGGAGATATCTACACCGCTATCTGTATAAACATGGAAATATCTACACCGCTATCTGTATAAACATGGAAATATCTACACCGTTATCTGTATAAACATGGAAATATCTACACCGCTACCTGTAAAAACATGGAAATAGACCCGCTATCTGTATGAACATGGAAATATCAGCCCCTCTATCTGTGTGAACATGGAAATATCTACACCGCTATCTGTATGAACATGGAATTATCTTCACCGCCATCTGTGTGAACATGGATATGTCTACACAGCCATCTGGATGAACATGGAAATATCTACACTGCTATCTGTATGAACATGGAAATAGCTACACCGCTATCTGTATGAACATGGAAATATCTGCACCGCCATCTGTATGTACATATAAATATCTACTCCGCCATCTGTATTAAGATGGAGATATCTACACCGCTATCTGTATAAACATGGAAATATCTACACCGCTATCTGTATAAACATGGAAATATCTACACCGCTATTTGTATAAACATGGAAATATCTACACCGCTACCTGTATAATCATGGATATATCAGCACCGCTATCTGCATGAACATGGAAATAACTACACCGCCATCTGTATGAACATGGAAGTATCTGCACCGCCATCTGTATGAAAAAATAAATATCTACACCGCCATCTGTATTAAGAAGGAAATATCTAAAACGCTATCTGTATAAACATGGAAATATCTACACCGCTGCCTGTATAAACATGGAAATATCAGCACCGCTATCTGTATGAACATGGTAATATCTACACCGCTATCTGTATGAACATGGAAATATCTACACCGCTATCTGTGTAAACATGGAAATATCTACACCGCTATCTGTATGAACATGGAAATATCTACACCGCTATCTGTTTGAACATGGAAATATCTACACCGCTATCTGCATGAAAATCGAAATATCTACACTGCTATCTGCATATACATTTAAATATCTACACAGCTATCTCTTTACACATGGAAATAACTACACCGCTATCTGTATGAACATGGAAATATCTACACCGCCATCTGTATGAACATGGAAATATCTGCACCGCCATCTCTATGAACATATAAATATCTACACCGCCATCTGTATTAAGATGGTGATATCTATACTGCTATCTGTATAAACATGGAAATATCTACACCGCTATCTGTATAAACATGGAAATATCTACACCGCTATCTGTATAAACATGGAAATGTCTACACCACTACCTTTATAAACATGGAAATATCAGCACCGCTATCTGTATGAACATGGAAATATCTACACCGCTACCTGTATAAACATGGAAATATCAGCCCCGCTATTTGTATGAACATGGAAATATCTACACCGCTATCTCTATGAACATGGAAATGTCTACACAGCTATCTGTATGAACATGGAAATAGCTACAACGCTATCTGTATGAAAATGGAAATATCTACACCACTATCTGTATGAACATGGAAATATCTACACCGCCATCTGTATGAACATGGATATATCTACAAAGCCATCTGAATGAACATGGAAATATCTACACCGCTATCTGCATGAACATGGAAATATCTACACCGCTATCTGTGTAAACATGCATACATCTTCACCGCAATCTGTATAAGCATGTTAATATATACACCGCTATCTGTATGAACATGGAAATATCTACACCGCTATCTGTTTGAACATTTAAATATCTAAACCGCTATCAGCATGAAAATGGAAATCTCTACACAGCTATCTGCATATACATGGAAATATCTACACAGCTATCTCTTTACACATGGAAATAACTACACCGCTATCTGTATGAACATGGAAATATCTACACCGCCATCTGTATGAACATGGAAATACCTGCACCGCCATCTGTATGAACATGTAAATATCTACACCGCCATCTGTATTAAGATGGAGATATCTACACCGCTATCTGTAAAAACATGGAAATATCTACACCGCTATCTGTTTGAACATGTAAATATCTACACCGCTATCTGTGTAAACATGCATACATCTTCACCGCAATCTGTATAAGCATGTTAATATCTACACCGCTATCTGTATGAACATGGAAATACCTACACCGCTATCTCTATGAACATGGAAATATCTACACCGCTATCTGTATGAACATGGAAATATCTACACCGCTATCTGTATGAACCTGGAAATATCTTCACCGTCATCTGTATGAACATGGATATATCTACACAGCCATCTGTATGAACATGGAAATATCTACACCGATATCTGTATGAACATGGAAATATCTACACCGCTATCTGTATGAACATGGAAATATCTTCACCGCCATCTGTATGAACTTGGATATATCTACACAGCCATCTGGATGAACATCGAAATACCTACACAGCTATCTGTATGAACATGGATATATATACACCGCTATCTGTGTAAACATGCATACATCTTCACCGCTATGTGTATAAACATGGAAATATCTACACTGCTATCTGTATGAACATGGAAATATCTACACCGCTATCTGTATGAACATGGAAATAGCTACACCGCTATCTGTTTGAACATGGAAATATCTAAACCGCTATCTGCATGAAAATGGAAATATCTACACAGCTAACTGCATATACATGGAAATATCTGCACAGCTATCTCTTTACACATGGAAATAACTACACCGCTATCTGTATGAACATGGAAATATCTGCACGGCCATCTGTATGAACATATAAATATCTACACCGCCATCTGTATTAAGATGGAGATATCTACACCGCTATCTGTATAAACATGGAAATACCTACACCGCTATCTGTATAAACATGGAAATATCTACACCGCTATCTGTATAAACATGATAATATCTACACCGCTACCTGTATAAACATGGAAATATCAGCACCGCTATCTGTATGAACATGGAAATATCAGCCCCTCTATCTGTATGAACACGGAAATATCTACAACGCTATCTTTATGAACATGGAAATATCTACACCGCTAGATGTATGAACAAGGAATTATCTACACCGCCATCTGTGTGAACATGGATATGTCTACACAGCCATCTGGAGGAACATGGAAATATCTACACCGCTATCTGTATGAACATGGAAATAGCTGCTCCGCTATCTGTATGAACATGGAAACATCTGCACCGCCGTCTGTATGAACATAGAAATATCTACACCGCCATCTGTATTAAGATGGAGATACCTAAACCGCTATCTGTATAAACATGGAAATATCTACACCGCTATCTGTATAAACATGGAAATATCTACACCACTATCTGTATAAACATGGAAATATCTACACCTCTACCTGTTTAAACATGGAAATATCAGCACGGCTGTCTGTATGAACATGGAAATATCTACACCGCTATCTGTATGAACATGGAAATATCTACACCGCTATCTGTATGAACATGGAAATAACTACACCGCTATATGTATGAACATGGAAATATCTACACCGCTATCTGTTTGAACATGGAAATATCTACACCGCTGTCTGCATGAAAATGTAAATATCTACACAGATATCTGCATATACATGGAAATATCTACGCAGCTATCTCTTTACACATGGAAATAACTACACCGCTATCTCTAAAAACATGGAAATATCTACACCGCCATCTGTTTGAACATGGAAATATCTGCACCGCCATCTGTATGAACATATAAATATCTACACCGCCATCTGTATTAAGAAGGAGATATCTGCACCGCTATCTGTATAAACCTGGAAATATCTACACCGCTTTCTGTATAAACATGGAAATATCTACCCCGCTATCTGTATAAACCTGGAAATATCTACACCGCTACCTGTATAAACATGGAAATAGTACAGCTATCTGTATGAACATGGAAATATCTACACCGCTATCTGTACGAACATGGAAATATATACACCGCTGTCTGTATGAACATGGAAATAGCTACACCGCTATCTGTATGAACATGGAAATATCTACACCACTATCTGTATGAACATGGAAATAATTACACCGCTATCTGTATGAACATGGATATATCTACACAGCCATCTGGATGGACATGGAAATATCTACACCGCTATCTGTATGAACATGGAAATAACTACACCGCTATCTGTATGAACATGGAAATATCTACACCGCTATCTGTATGAACATGGAAATATCTACACCGCTGTTTGAACTTGGAAATATCTAAACCGCTATCTGCATGAAAATGGAAATATCTACAGAGCTATCTGCATATACGTGGAAATATCTACACAGCTATCTCTTTACACATGGAAATAACTACACCGCTATCTGTATGAACATGGAAATATATGCACGGCCATCTGTATGAACATATAAATATCTACACCCCCATCTGTATTAAGATGGAGATATCTACACCGCTATCTGTATAAACATGGAAATATCTACACCGCTATCTGTATAAACATGGAAATATCTACACCGTTATCTGTATAAACATGGAAATATCTACACCGCTACCTGTAAAAACATGGAAATATCAGCACCGCTATCTGTATGAACATGGAAATATCAGACCCTCTATCTGTGTGAACATGGAAATATCTACACCACTATCTGTATGAACATGGAAATATCTACACCGCTATCTATATGAACATGGAATTATCTTCACCGCCATCTGTGTGAACATGGATATGTCTACACAGCCATCTGGATGAACATGGAAATATCTACACTGCTATCTGTATGAACATGGAAATAGCTACACCGCTATCTGTATGAACATGGAAATATCTGCACCGCCATCTGTATGTACATATAAATATCTACTCCGCCATCTGTATTAAGATGGAGATATCTACAAAGCTATCTGTATAAACATGGAAATACCTACACCGCTATCTGTATAAACATGGAAATATCTACACCGCTATTTGTATAAACATGGAAATATCTACACCGCTACCTGTATAATCATGGAAATATCAGCACCGCTATCTGTATGAACATGGAAATAACTACACCGCCATCTGTATGAACATGGAAGTATCTGCACCGCCATCTGTATGAAAAAATAAATATCTACACCGCCATCTGTATTAAGAAGGAAATATCTAAAACGCTATCTGTATAAACATGGAAATATCTACACCGCTGCCTGTATAAACATGGAAATATCAGCACCGCTATCTGTATGAACATGGTAATATCTACACCGCTATCTGTATGAACATGGAAATATCTACACCGCTATCTGTGTAAACATGGAAATATCTACACCGCTATCTGTATGAACATGGAAATATCTACACCGCTATCTGTTTGAACATGGAAATATCTACACCGCTATCTGCATGAAAATCGAAATATCTACACTGCTATCTGCATATACATTTAAATATCTACACAGCTATCTCTTTACACATGGAAATATCTACACCGCCATCTGTATGAACATGGAAATATCTGCACCGCCATCTCTATGAACATATAAATATCTACACCGCCATCTGTATTAAGATGGAGATATCTATACTGCTATCTGTATAAACATGGAAACATCTACACCGCTATCTGTATAAACATGGAAATATCTACACCGCTATCTGTATAAACATGGAAATATCTACACCACTACCTTTACAAACATGGAAATATCAGCACCGCTATCTGTATGAACATGGAAATATCTACACCGCTACCTGTATAAACATGGAAATATCAGCCCCGCTATTTGTATGAACATGGAAATATCTACACCGCTATCTCTATGAACATGGAAATGTCTATACCGCTATCTGTATGAACATGGAAATAGCTACAACGCTATCTGTATGAAAATAGAAATATCTACACCACTATCTGTATGAACATGGAAATATCTACACCGCCATCTGTATGAACATGGATATAACTACACAGCCATCTGAATGAACATGGAAATATCTTCACCGCTATCTGCATGAACATGGAAATATCTACACCGCTATCTGTGTAAACATGCATACATCTTCACCGCAATCTGTATAAGCATGTTAATATCTACACCGCTATCTGTATGAACATGGAAATATCTACACCGCTCTCTGTTCGAACATTTAAATATCTAAACCGCTATCAGCATGAAAATGGAAATCTCTACACAGCTATCTGCATATACATGGAAATATCTACACAGCTATCTCTTTACACATGGAAATAACTACACCGCTATCTGTATGAACATGGAAATATCTATACCGCCATCTGTATGAACATGGAAATACCTGCACCGCCATCTGTATGAACATATAAATATCTACACCGCCATCTGTATTAAGATGGAGATATCTACACCGCTATCTGTAAAAACATGGAAATATCTACACCGCTATCTTTATAAACATGGAAATATCTACACTGCTATCTGCATAAACATGGAAATATCTACACCGCTACCTGTATAAACATGGAAATACCAGCACCGCTATCTGTAAGAACATGGAAATAGCCCCTCTATCTGTATGATCATGGAAATATCTACACCGGTACCTCTATGAACATGGAAATATCTACACCGCTATCTGTTTGAACATGGAAATATCTACACCGCTATCTGGATGAACATGGAAATATCTACACCGCTATCTGTTTGAACATGTAAATATCTACACCGCTATCTGTGTAAACATGCATACATCTTCACCACAATCTGTATAAGCATGTTAATATCTACACCGCTATCTGTATGAACATGGAAATACCTACACCGCTATCTCTATGAACATGGAAATATCTACACCGCTATCTGTATGAACATGGAAATAGCTACACCGCTATCTGTATTAACATGGAAATAGCTACACCGCTATCTGTATGAACATGGAAATATCTACACCACTACCTGTATGAACATGGAAATATCTACACCTCTATCTCTATGAACATGTATATATCTACACAGCCATCTGGATGAACATGGAAATATCTACACCGCTATCTGTTTGAACATGTAAATATCTACACCGCTATCTGCATGAAAGTGGAAATATCTACACAGCTATCTGCATATACATGGAAATATCTACACAGCTATCTCTATACACATGGAAATAACTACACCGCTATATCTATAAACATGGAAATATCTACACCGCCATCTGTATGAACATGGAATTATCTGCACCGCCATCTGTATGAACATATAAATATCTACACCGCCATCTGTATTAAGAAGGAAATATCTAAACCGCTATCTGTATAAACATGGAAATATCTTCACCGCTACCTGTATAAACATGGAAATATCAGCACCGCTATCTGTATGAACATGAAAATATCTACAACGCTATCTGTATGAACATGGAAATATCTACACCACTATCTGCATGAAGATGGAAATATCTACACCGCTTTCTGTATGAACATGGAAATAACTTCACCGCCATCTGTATGAACATGGATATGTCTACTCAGCCATCTAGATGAACATGGAAATATCTACACCGCGATCTGTATGAACATGGAAATATCTACACCGCTATCTGTGTAAACATGCATACATCATCACTGCTATCTGTATAAACAT
The DNA here is from genome assembly GCF_029281585.2 of Gorilla gorilla gorilla. Classification (NCBI taxonomy): domain Eukaryota; kingdom Metazoa; phylum Chordata; class Mammalia; order Primates; family Hominidae; genus Gorilla; species Gorilla gorilla. The sequence goes on from NC_073224.2 coordinate 4,892,773, forward strand.
GGAAATATCTACACCGCTATCTCTATGAACATGGAAATATCTACAACGCTATCTGTTTGAACATGAAAATATCTAAACCGCTATCTGCATGAAAATGGAAATATCTACAGAGCTATCTGCATATACATGGAAATAACTACACATCTATCTCTTTACACATGGAAATAACTACACCGCTATCTATATGAACATGGAAATATCTACCCCGCCATCTGTATGAAGATGGAAATATCTGCACAGCCATCTTTATGAACATATAAATAACTACACGGCCATCTGTATTAAGATAGAAATATCTACACCGCTGTCTGTATAAACATGGAAATACCTACACCGCTATCTGTATAAACATGGAAATATCTACACCGCTACCTGTATAAACATGGAAATATCTACACAGTTACCTGTATAAACATGGAAATATCAGCACCGCTATCTGTATAAACATGGAAATATCTTCACTGCCATCTGTATGAACATGGATATGTCTACACAGCCATCTGGATGAACATGGAAATATCTACACCGCGATCTGTATGAACATGGAAATATCTACACCGCTATCTGTGTAAACATGCATACATCTTCACCGCTATCTATATAAACATGGAAATATCTACACCGCTATCTGTATGAACATGGAAATATCTACACCGCTATCTGTTTGAACATGGAAATATCTAAACCGCTATCTGCATGAAAATGGAAATGTCTACACTGCTATCTGCATATACATGGAAATATCTACACAGCTATCTCTTTACACATGGAAATAACTACACCGCTATCTCTATAAACATGGAAATATCTACACCGCCATCTGTATGTACATGGAAATATCTGCACCGACATCTGTATGAACATATACATATCTACACGGCCATCTGTATTAAGATGCAGATATCTACACCGCTATCTGTATAAACATGGAAATATCTACACCGCCATCTGTATAAACATGGAAATATCTACACCGCTATCTGTATAAACATGGAAATATCTACAACGCTACCTGTATAAACATGGAAATATCAGCACCGCTATCTGCATGAACATGGAAATATCAGCCGCTCTATCTGTATAAACATGGAGATATCTACACCGCTATCTGTATGAACATGGAAATATCTACACCGCTATCTGTATGAACATGGAAATATCTACACCGTTATCTGTATGAACATGGAAATATCTACACCACTATCTGTTTGAACATGGAAATATCTACACCGCTATCTGCATGAAAATGGAAATGTCTACACTGCTATCTGCATATACATGGAAATATATACACAGCTATCTCTTTACACATGGAAATAACTACACCGCTATCTGTTTGAACATGGAAATATCTACACCGCCATCTGTTTGAACATGGAAATATCTGCAAAGCCATCTGTATGAACATATAAATATCTACACCGCAATCTGTATTAAGATGGAGATATCTACACCGCTATCTGTACAAACATGGAAATATCTACACCGCTATCTGTATAAACATGGAAATATCTACACCGTCATCTGTATGAACATGGAAATATCTACACCGCTATCTCTATGAACATGTAAATATCTACACCACTATCTGAATGAACATGGAAATATCTACACCGCTATCTGTATGAACATGGATATATCTACACAGCCACCTAGATGAACATGGAAATATCTACACAGCTATCTGCATGAAGATGGAAATATCTACACCGCTATTTGTGTAAACATGCATACATCTTCACCGCAATCTTCATAAGCATGGAAATATCTACACCGCTATCTGTATGAACATGGAAATATCTAAACTGCTATCAGCATGAAAATGGAAATATCTACACCGCTATCTGCATATACATTTAAATATCTACACAGCTATCTCTTTACACATGGAAATAACTACACCGCTATCTGTATGAACATGGAAATATCTTCACCGCCAACTGTATGAACATGGATATATCGACACAGCCTCCTGGATGAACATGGAAATATCTACACCGCTATCTGTATAAACATGGAAATATCTACACCACTATCTGCATGAACATGGAAATACATACACCGCTATCTGTATGAACATGGAAATGTCTACACCGCTATCTGTATGAACATGGAAATACATACACCGCTATCTGTATGAACATGGAAATAGCTACACCGCTATCTGTATAAACATGGAAATATCTACACCGCTATCTGTTTAAACATGGAAATATCTACACCGCTATCTGTATAAACATGGAAATATCAGCACATCTATCAGTATGAACATGGAAATAACTGCACCGCTATCTGTATGAACATGGAAATATCTACACCGCTATCTGTATGAACATGGAAATATCTTCACCGCCATCAGTATGAACATGGATATATCTACACAGCCATCTGTATGAACATGGAAATATCTTCACCGCTATCTATATAAACATGGAAATATCTACACCGCTATCTATATGAACATGGAAATATCTACACCGCATTCTGTTTGAACATGGAGATATCTACACCGCTATCTGTATAAACATGGAAATATCTACACCGCTATCTGAATAAACATGGAAATAACTACACCGCTACCTGTATAAACATGGAAATATCAGGACCGCTATCTGTATGAACATGGAAATATCTACACCGCTATCTCTATGAACATGGAAATATCTACACCGCTATCTGTATGAACATGGAAATAGCTACACCGCTATCTGTATGAACATGGAAATATCTACACCGCTATCTGTATGAACATGGAAATATCTACACCGCCATCTGTATAAACATGGAAATATCTACACAGCTATCTGTATAAACATGGAAATATCTACAACACTACCTGTATAAACATGGAAATATCAGCACCGCTATCTGCATGAACATGGAAATATCAGCCCCTCTATCTGTATGAACATGGAGATATCTACACCGCTATCTGTATGAACATGGAAATATCTACACCGCTATCTGTATGAACATGGAAATATCTACACCGCTATCTGTATGAACATGGAAATATCTACACCACTATCTGAATGAACATGGAAATATCTACACCGCTATCTGTATGAACATGGATATATCTACACAGCCACCTAGATGAACATGGAAATATCTACACAGCTATCTGCATGAAGATGGAAATATCTACACCGCTATTTGTGTAAACATGCATACATCTTCACCGCAATCTTCATAAGCATGGAAATATCTACACCGCTATCTGTATGAACATGGAAATATCTAAACTGCTATCAGCATGAAAATGGAAATATCTACACCGCTATCTGCATATACATTTAAATATCTACACAGCTATCTCTTTACACATGGAAATAACTACACCGCTATCTGTATGAACATGGAAATATCTTCACCGCCAACTGTATGAACATGGATATATCGACACAGCCTCCTGGATGAACATGGAAATATCTACACCGCTATCTGTATAAACATGGAAATATCTACACCACTATCTGCATGAACATGGAAATACATACACCGCTATCTGTATGAACATGGAAATGTCTACACCGCTATCTGTATGAACATGGAAATACATACACCGCTATCTGTATGAACATGGAAATAGCTACACCGCTATCTGTATAAACATGGAAATATCTACACCGCTATCTGTTTAAACATGGAAATATCTACACCGCTATCTGTATAAACATGGAAATATCAGCACATCTATCAGTATGAACATGGAAATAACTGCACCGCTATCTGTATGAACATGGAAATATCTACACCGCTATCTGTATGAACATGGAAATATCTTCACCGCCATCAGTATGAACATGGATATATCTACACAGCCATCTGTATGAACATGGAAATATCTTCACCGCTATCTATATAAACATGGAAATATCTACACCGCTATCTATATGAACATGGAAATATCTACACCGCATTCTGTTTGAACATGGAGATATCTACACCGCTATCTGTATAAACATGGAAATATCTACACCGCTATCTGAATAAACATGGAAATAACTACACCGCTACCTGTATAAACATGGAAATATCAGGACCGCTATCTGTATGAACATGGAAATATCTACACCGCTATCTCTATGAACATGGAAATATCTACACCGCTATCTGTATGAACATGGAAATAGCTACACCGCTATCTGTATGAACATGGAAATATCTACACCGCTATCTGTATGAACATGGAAATATCTACACCGCCATCTGTATAAACATGGAAATATCTACACAGCTATCTGTATAAACATGGAAATATCTACAACACTACCTGTATAAACATGGAAATATCAGCACCGCTATCTGCATGAACATGGAAATATCAGCCCCTCTATCTGTATGAACATGGAGATATCTACACCGCTATCTGTATGAACATGGAAATATCTACACCGCTATCTGTATGAACATGGAAATATCTACACCGCTATCTGTATGAACATGGAAATATCTACACCGCTATCTGCATGAAAATGGAAATGTCTACACTTCTATCTGCATATACATGGAAATATCTACACAGCTATCTGTTTACACATGGAAATAACTACACCGCTAACTGTTTGAACATGGAAATATCTACACCGCCATCTGTTTGAACATGGAAATATCTGCACAGCCATCTGTATGAACATATAAATATCTACACTGCAATCTGTATTAAGATGGAGATATCTACACCGCTATCTGTACAAACATGGAAATATCTACACCGCTATCTGTATAAACATGGAAATATCTACACCGCCATCTGTATGAACATGGAAATATCTACACCGCTATCTCTATGAACATGGAAATATCTACACCACTATCTGAATGAACATGGAAATATCTACACCGCTATCTGTATGAACATGGATATATCTACACAGCCACCTGGATGAACATGGAAATATCTACACCGCTATCTGCATGAAGACGGAAATATCAACACCGCTATTTGTGTAAACATGCATACATCTTCACCGCAATCTGCATAAGCATGGAAATATCTACACCGCTATCTGTATGAACATGGAATTATCTACACCGCTATCTGTTTGAACATGGAAATATCTACACCACTATCTGCATGAAGATGGAAATATCTACACCGCTTTCTGTATGAACATGGAAATAACTTCACCGCCATCTGTATGAACATGGATATGTCTACTCAGCCATCTAGATGAACATGGAAATATCTACACCGCGATCTGTATGAACATGGAAATATCTACACCGCTATCTGTGTAAACATGCATACATCATCACTGCTATCTGTATAAACATGGAAATATCTACACCGCTATCTCTATGAACATGGAAATATCTACAACGCTATCTGTTTGAACATGAAAATATCTAAACCGCTATCTGCATGAAAATGGAAATATCTACAGAGCTATCTGCATATACATGGAAATAACTACACATCTATCTCTTTACACATGGAAATAACTACACCGCTATCTATATGAACATGGAAATATCTACCCCGCCATCTGTATGAAGATGGAAATATCTGCACAGCCATCTTTATGAACATATAAATAACTACACGGCCATCTGTATTAAGATAGAAATATCTACACCGCTGTCTGTATAAACATGGAAATACCTACACCGCTATCTGTATAAACATGGAAATATCTACACCGCTACCTGTATAAACATGGAAATATCTACACAGTTACCTGTATAAACATGGAAATATCAGCACCGCTATCTGTATAAACATGGAAATATCTTCACTGCCATCTGTATGAACATGGATATGTCTACACAGCCATCTGGATGAACATGGAAATATCTACACCGCGACCTGTATGAACATGGAAATATCTACACCGCTATCTGTGTAAACATGCATACATCTTCACCGCTATCTATATAAACATGGAAATATCTACACCGCTATCTGTATGAACATGGAAATATCTACACCGCTATCTGTTTGAACATGGAAATATCTAAACCGCTATCTGCATGAAAATGGAAATGTCTACACTGCTATCTGCATATACATGGAAATATCTACACAGCTATCTCTTTACACATGGAAATAACTACACCGCTATCTCTATAAACATGGAAATATCTACACCGCCATCTGTATGAACATGGAAATATCTGCACCGACATCTGTATGAACATATACATATCTACACGGCCATCTGTATTAAGATGCAGATATCTACACCGCTATCTGTATAAACATGGAAATATCTACACCGCCATCTGTATAAACATGGAAATATCTACACCGCTATCTGTATAAACATGGAAATATCTACAACGCTACCTGTATAAACATGGAAATATCAGCACCGCTATCTGCATGAACATGGAAATATCAGCCCCTCTATCTGTATAAACATGGAGATATCTACACCGCTATCTGTATGAACATGGAAATATCTACACCGCTATCTGTATGAACATGGAAATATCTACACCGTTATCTGTATGAACATGGAAATATCTACACCACTATCTGTTTGAACATGGAAATATCTACACCGCTATCTGCATGAAAATGGAAATGTCTACACTGCTATCTGCATATACATGGAAATATATACACAGCTATCTCTTTACACATGGAAATAACTACACCGCTATCTGTTTGAACATGGAAATATCTACACCGCCATCTGTTTGAACATGGAAATATCTGCAAAGCCATCTGTATGAACATATAAATATCTACACCGCAATCTGTATTAAGATGGAGATATCTACACCGCTATCTGTACAAACATGGAAATATCTACACCGCTATCTGTATAAACATGGAAATATCTACACCGTCATCTGTATGAACATGGAAATATCTACACCGCTATCTCTATGAACATGTAAATATCTACACCACTATCTGAATGAACATGGAAATATCTACACCGCTATCTGTATGAACATGGATATATCTACACAGCCACCTAGATGAACATGGAAATATCTACACCGCTATCTGCATGAAGATGGAAATATCTACACCGCTATTTGTGTAAACATGCATACATCTTCACCGCAATCTTCATAAGCATGGAAATATCTACACCGCTATCTGTATGAACATGGAAATATCTAAACTGCTATCAGCATGAAAATGGAAATATCTACACCGCTATCTGCATATACATTTAAATATCTACACAGCTATCTCTTTACACATGGAAATAACTACACCGCTATCTGTATGAACATGGAAATATCTTCACCGCCAACTGTATGAACATGGATATATCGACACAGCCTCCTGGATGAACATGGAAATATCTACACCGCTATCTGTATAAACATGGAAATATCTACACCACTATCTGCATGAACATGGAAATACATACACCGCTATCTGTATGAACATGGAAATGTCTACACCGCTATCTGTATGAACATGGAAATACATACACCGCTATCTGTATGAACATGGAAATAGCTACACCGCTATCTGTATAAACATGGAAATATCTACACCGCTATCTGTTTAAACATGGAAATATCTACACCGCTATCTGTATAAACATGGAAATATCAGCACATCTATCAGTATGAACATGGAAATAACTGCACCGCTATCTGTATGAACATGGAAATATCTACACCGCTATCTGTATGAACATGGAAATATCTTCACCGCCATCAGTATGAACATGGATATATCTACACAGCCATCTGTATGAACATGGAAATATCTTCACCGCTATCTATATAAACATGGAAATATCTACACCGCTATCTATATGAACATGGAAATATCTACACCGCATTCTGTTTGAACATGGAGATATCTACACCGCTATCTGTATAAACATGGAAATATCTACACCGCTATCTGAATAAACATGGAAATAACTACACCGCTACCTGTATAAACATGGAAATATCAGGACCGCTATCTGTATGAACATGGAAATATCTACACCGCTATCTCTATGAACATGGAAATATCTACACCGCTATCTGTATGAACATGGAAATAGCTACACCGCTATCTGTATGAACATGGAAATATCTACACCACTATCTGAATGAACATGGAAATATCTACACCGCTATCTGTATGAACATGGATATATCTACACCGCTATCTGTTTGAACATGGAAATATCTATGCCGCTATCTGCATGAAAATGGAAATATCTGCACAGCTATCTGCATAAACATGGAAATATCTTCACAGCAATCTCTTTACACATGGAAATAACTACACCGCTATCTGTATGAACATGGAAATATTTACACCGCCATCTGTATGAACATGGAAATATCTGCCCCGACATCTGTATGAACATATACATATCTACACGGCCATCTGTATTAAGATGCAGATATCTACACCGCTATCTGTATAAACATGGAAATATCTACACCGCCATCTGTATAAACATGGAAATATCTACACAGCTATCTGTATAAACATGGAAATATCTACAACACTACCTGTATAAACATGGAAATATCAGCACCGCTATCTGCATGAACATGGAAATATCAGCCCCTCTATCTGTATGAACATGGAGATATCTACACCGCTATCTGTATGAACATGGAAATATCTACACCGCTATCTGTATGAACATGGAAATATCTACACCGCTATCTGTATGAACATGGAAATATCTACACCGCTATCTGCATGAAAATGGAAATGTCTACACTTCTATCTGCATATACATGGAAATATCTACACAGCTATCTGTTTACACATGGAAATAACTACACCGCTAACTGTTTGAACATGGAAATATCTACACCGCCATCTGTTTGAACATGGAAATATCTGCACAGCCATCTGTATGAACATATAAATATCTACACTGCAATCTGTATTAAGATGGAGATATCTACACCGCTATCTGTACAAACATGGAAATATCTACACCGCTATCTGTATAAACATGGAAATATCTACACCGCCATCTGTATGAACATGGAAATATCTACACCGCTATCTCTATGAACATGGAAATATCTACACCACTATCTGAATGAACATGGAAATATCTACACCGCTATCTGTATGAACATGGATATATCTACACAGCCACCTGGATGAACATGGAAATATCTACACCGCTATCTGCATGAAGACGGAAATATCAACACCGCTATTTGTGTAAACATGCATACATCTTCACCGCAATCTGCATAAGCATGGAAATATCTACACCGCTATCTGTATGAACATGGAATTATCTACACCGCTATCTGTTTGAACATGGAAATATCTAAACTGCTATCAGCACGAAAATGGAAATATCTACACCGCTATCTGCATATACATTTAAATATCTACACAGCTATCTCTTTACACATGGAAATAACTACACCGCTATCTGTATGAACATGGAAATATCTTCACCGCCATCTATATGAACATGGATATATCGACACAGCCTCCTGGATGAACTTGGAAATATCTACACCGCTATCTGTATAAACATGGAAATATCTACACCACTATCTGTATGAACATGGAAATACATACACCGCTATCTGTATGAACATGGAAATATCTACACCGCTATCTGTATGAACATGGAAATACATACACCGCTATCTGTATGAACATGGAAATAGCTACACCGCTATCTGTATAAACATGGAAATACCTACACCGCTATCTGTTTAAACATGGAAATATCTACACCGCTATCTGTATAAACATGGAAATATCAGCACCGCTATCAGTATGAACATGGATATATCTACACAGCCATCTGTATGAACATGGAAATATCTACACCGCTATCTATATGAACATGGAAATATCTACAGCGCTATCTCTATGAACATGGAAATATCTACACCACTATCTGTTTGAACATGGAAATATCTACACCACTATCTGCATGAAAATGGAAATATCTACACAGCTATCTGCATATTCATGGAAATATCTACACAGCTACGTCTTTACACATGGAAATAACTACACCGCTATCTGTATGAACATGGAAATATCTTCACCGCCATCTGTATGAACATGGATATATCTACACAGCCATCTGGAGGAGCATGGAAATATCTACCCTGCTATCTGTATGAACATGGAAATATATACACCGCTATCTGTGTAAACATGCATACATCTTCACCGCTATCTTTATAATCATGGAAATATCTACACTGCTATCTGCATGAACATGGAAATATCTACACCGCTATCTGTTTGAACTTGGAAATATCTACACCGCTATCTGCATGAAAATGGAAATATCTACACAGCGATCTGCATATACATGGGAATATCTACAAAGCTATCTCTTTACACATGGAAATAACTACAGCGCTATCTCTATAAACATGCAAATATCTACACTGCCATCTGTATGAACATGGATATATCTGCACCGCCATCTGTATGAAGATATAAATATCTACCCTCCCATCTATATTAAGATGGAGATATCTACACCGCTATCTGTATAAACTTGGAAATATCTACACCGCTATATATATAAACATGGAAATATCTACACCGCCATCTGTATAAACATAGAAATATCTACACCGTTATCTGTATGAACATGGAAATATGTACACTGCTATCTCTATGAAGATGGAAATATCTACACCGCTATCTGTACGAGCATGGAAATATCTACACCGCTATCTGTATGAACATGGAAATATCTACACCACTATCTGTATGAACATGGAAATGTCTACACCGCTATCTGTATGAACTTGGAAATATCTACACCGCTATCTGTATGAACATGGAAATATCTACACCGCTATCTGTATGAACATGGAAATATCTACACCGCTATCTGTGTAAACATGCATACACCTTCACCGCTATCTGCATAAACATGGATATATCTACACCGCTATCTGTATGAACATGGAAATATCTACACCGCTATCTGTTTGAACATGGAAATATCTAAACCGCTATCTGCATGAAAATGGAAATATCCACACAACTATCTGCATATACATGGAAGTATCTACACAGCTATCTGTTTACACATGGAAATAACTACACCGCTATCTCTATGAACATGGAAATATCTGCACGGCAATCTGTATGAACATATAAATATCTACACCGCCATCTGTATTAAGATGGAGATATCTACACCGCTATCTGTATAAACATGGAAATATCTACACCGCTATCTGTATAAACATGGAAATATCTACACCGCTACCTGTAAAAACATGGAAATATCAGCACCGCTATCTGTATGAACATGGAAATATCAGCCCCTCTATCTGTATGAATATGGAAATATCTACAACACACTCTGTATGAACATGGAAATATCTACACCGCTATCTGTATGAACATGGAATTACCTTCACCGCCATCTGTATGAACATGGATATGTCTACACAGCCATCTGGATGAACATGGAAATATCTATGCAGCTATCGGTATGAACATGGAAATATCTGCACCGCCATCTGTATGTACATATAAATATCTACTCCGCCATCTGTATTAAGAAGGAGATATCTACACCGCTATCTGTATAAACATGGAAATATCTACACCGCTATGTGTATAAACATGGAAATATCAACACAACTACCTGTATAAAGATGGAAATATCAGCACCGCTATCTGTATGAACATGGAAATGTCTACACCGCTATCTGTTTGAACATGGAAATATCTACACCGCTATCTGTATGAACATGGAAATATCTGCACCGCTATCTGTATGAACATGGAAATATCTACACCGCTATCTGTATGAACATGGAAATATCTACACCGCTATCTGTTTGAACATGTCAATATCTACACCGCTATCTGCATGAAAATGGAAATATCTACACAGCTATCTGCATATACATGGAAATGTCTACAAAGCTATCTCTTTACACATGGAAATAACTACACCGCTATCTCTATAAACATGGAAATATCTACACCGCCATCTGTATGAACATGGAAATATCTGCACCGCTATATGTATGAACATGGAAATATCTACACCGCTATCTGTATGAACATGGAAATATCTTCACCGCCATCAGTATGAACATGGATATACCTACACAGCCATCTGTATGAACATGGAAATATCTACACCGCTATCTGTATGAACACGGAAATACCTACACCGCTATCTCTATGAACATGGAAATATCTACACCGCTATCTGTTTGAACATGGAAATATCTAAACCGATATCAGCATGAAAATGGAAATATCTACACAGCTATCTGCATATACATGGAAATATCTACACAGCTATCTCTTTACACATGGAAATAACTACACCGCTATCTGTATGAACATGGAAATATCTTCACCGCCATCTGTATGAACATGGATATATCTGCACCGCCATCTGTATGAAGGTATAAATATCTACACTCCCATCTATATTAAGATGGAGATATCTACACCGCTATCTGTATAAACTTGGAAATATCTACACCGCTATATGTATAAACATGGAAATATCTACACCGCTATCTGAATAAACATGGAAATATCTACACCGTTATCTGTATGAACATGGAAATATGTACACCGCTATCTCTATGAAGATGGAAATATCTACACCGCTATCTGTACGAACATGGAAATATCTACACCGCTATCTGTATGAACATGGAAATATCTACACCACTATCTGTATGAACATGGAAATGTCTACACCGCTATCTGTAAAACTTGGAAATATCTACACCGCTATCTGTATGAACATGGAAATATCTACACCGCTATCTGTATGAACACGGAAATATCTACACCGCCATCTGTGTAAACATGCATACATCTTCACCGCTATCTGTATAAACATGGAAATATCTACAAAGCTATCTGTATGAACATGGAAATATCTACACCGCTATCTGTTTGAACATGGAAATATCTAAACCGCTATCTGCATGAAAATGGAAATATCTACACAACTATCTGCATATACATGGAAGTATCTACACAGCTATCTCTTTACACATGGAAATAACTACACCGCTATCTGTATGAACATGGAAATATCTGCACGGCCATCTGTATGAACATATAAATATCTACACCACCATCTGTATTAAGATGGAGATATCTACACCGCTATCTGTATAAACATGGAAATATCTACACCGCTATCTGTATAAACATGGAAATATCTACACCGCTACCTGTAAAAACATGGAAATATCAGCACCGCTATCTGTATGAACATGGAAATATCAGCCCCTCTATCTGTATGAATATGGAAATATCTACACCACACTCTGTATGAACATGGAAATATCTACACCGCTATCTGTATGAAGATGGAATTATCTTCACCGCCATCTGTATGAACATGGATATGTCTACACAGCCATCTGGATGAACATGGAAATATCTACGCAGCTATCGGTATGAACATGGAAATAGCTACACCGCTATCTGTATGAACATGGAAATATCTGCACCGCCATCTGTATGTACATATAAATATCTACTCCGCCATCTGTATTAAGAAGGAGATATCTACACCGCTATCTGTATAAACATGGAAATATCTACACCGCTATCTGTATAAACATGGAAATATCTACACCGCTATCTGTATAAAAATGGAAATATCTACACCGCCATCTGTATGAACATGGAAATATCTGCACCGCCATCTGTATGAACATATAAATAACTACACGGCCATCTGTATTAAGATAGAGATATCTACACCGCTATCTGTATAAACATGGAAATATCTACACCGCTATCTGTATAAACATGGAAATATCTACACAGCTACCTGTATAAACATGGAAATATCTACACCGCTACCTGTATAAACATGGAAATATAAGCACCGCAATCTGTATGAACATGGAAATATCAGCCCCTCTATCTGTATGAACATGGAAATACCTACACCGCTATCTGTATGAACATGGAAATATCTACACCGCTATCTGTATGAACATGGAAATAGCTACACCGCTATCTGTATGAATATGGAAATATCTACACCACCATCTGTATGAACATGGAAATATCTACACCGCTATCTGCATGAACATGGAAATATCTTCACCGCCATTTGTATGAACATGGATACATCTACACACCCATCTGGATGAACATGTAAATATCTACACCGCTATCTGTATGAAGATGGAAATAGCTACACCGCTATCTGTATGAACATGGAAATATCTTCACCGCCATCTGTATGAACATGGATATATCTACACAGCCATCTGGATGAACATGGAAATATCTACACAGCTATCTGTATGAACATGGAAATATATACACCGCTATCTGTGTAAACATGCATACATCTTCACCGCTATCTGTATAAACATGGAAATATCTACACTGCTATCTGTATGGACATGGAAATATCTACACCGCTATCTGTTTGAACATGGAAATATCTACACCGCTATCTGCATGAAAATGGAAATATCTACACAGCTATCTGCATATACATGGAAATGTCTACAAAGTTATCTCTTTACACATGGAAAAAACTACACCGCTATCTCTATAAACATGGAAATATCTACACCGCCATCTGTATGAACATGGAAATATCTGCACCGCTATCTGTATGAACATGGAAATATCTACACTGCTATCTGTATGAACATGGAAATATCTTCACCGCCATCAGTATGAACATGGATATATCTACACAGCCATCTGTATGAACATGGAAATATCTACACCGCTATCTGTATGAACATGGAAATACCTACACGGCTATCTCTATGAACATGGAAATATCTACACCGCTATCTGTTTGAACATGGAAATATCTAAACCGCTATCTGCATGAAAATGGAAATATCTACACAGCTATCTGCATATACATGGAAATATCCACACAGCTATCTCTTTACACATGGAAATAACTACACCGCTATCTGTATGAACATGGAAATATCTACACCGCCATCTGTATGAACATGGATATATCTTCACAGCCATCTGGAGGAGCATGGAAATATCTACACCGCTATCTGTATGAACATGGAAATATATACACCGCTATCTGTGTAAACCTGCATACATCTTCACCGCTATCTGTATAAACATAGAAATATCTACACTGCTATCTGCATGAACATGGAAATATCTACACCGCTATCTGTTTGAACATGGAAATATCTGCACCGCTATCTGCATGAAAATGGAAATATCTACACAGCGGTCTGCATATACATGGAAATATCTACAAAGCTATCTCTTTACACATGGAAATAACTACAGCGCTATCTCTATAAACATGCAAATATCTACACCGCCATCTGTATGAACATGGAAATATCTGCACCGCCATCTGTATGAAGATATAAATATCTACACTCCAATCTATATTAAGATGGAGATATCTACACAGCTATCTGTATAAACTTGGAAATATCTACACCACTATATGTATAAACATGGAAATATCTACACCGCTATCTGTATAAACATGGAAATATCTACACCGTTATCTGTATGAACATGGAAATATCTACACCGCTATCTCTATGAAGATGGAAATATCTACACCGCTATCTGTACGAACATGGAAATATCTACACCGCTATCTGTATGAACATGGAAATATCTACACCACTATCTGTATGAACATGGAAATGTCTACACCACTATCTGTATGAACATGGAAATATATACACCGCTATCTGTATGAACATGGAAATATCTACACCGCTATCTGTATGAACATGGAAATATCTACACCGCTATCTGTGTAAACATGCATACATCTTCACCGCTATCTGCATAAACATGGAAATATCTACACCGCTATCTGTATGAACATGGAAATATCTACACCGCTATCTGTATGAACACGGAAATATCTACACCGCTATCTGTGTAAACATGCATATATCTTCACCGCTGTCTGTATAAACATGAAAATATCTACACCGCTATCTGTATGAACATGGAAATATCTACACCGCTATCTGTTTGAACATGGAAATATCTAAACCGCTATCTGCATGAAAATGGAAATATCTACACAACTATCTGCATATACATGGAAGTATCTACACAGCCATCTCTTTACACATGGAAATAACTACACCGCTATCTGTATGAACATGGAAATATCTGCACGGCCATCTGAATGACCATATAAATATCTACACCGCCATCTGTATTAAGATGGAGATATCTACACCGCTATCTGTATAAACATGGAAATATCTACACCGCTATCTGTATAAACATGGAAATATCTACACCGCTACCTGTAAAAACATGGAAATATCAGCACCGCTATCTGTATGAACATGGAAATATCAGCCCCTCTGTCTGTATGAATATGGAAATATCTACACCACACTCTGTATGAACATGGAAATATCTACACCGCTATCTGTATGAACATGGAATTATCTTCACCGCCATCTGTATGAACATGGATATGTCTACACAGCCATCTGGATGAACATGGAAATATCTACGCAGCTATCGGTATGAACATGGAAATAGCTGCACCGCTATCTGTATGAACATGGAAATATCTGCACCGCCATCTGTATGTACATATAAATATCTACTCTACCATCTGTATTAAGAAGGAGATATCTACACCGCTATCTGTATAAACATGGAAATATCTACACAGCTATGTGTATAAACATGGAAATATCAACACCACTACCTGTATAAATATGGAAATATCAGCACCGCTATCTGTATGAACATGGAAATGTCTACACCGCTATCTGTTTGAACATGAAAATATCTACACCGCTATCTGTATGAACACGGAAATATCTGCACCGCTATCTGTAGGAACATGGAAATATCTACACCGCTATCTGTATGAACATGGAAATACCTTCACCGCCATCTGTATGAACATGGATATGTCTACACAGCCATCTAGATGAACATGGAAATATCTACACCGCGATCTGTACGAACATGGAAATATCTACACCGCTATCTGTGTAAACATGCATACATCATCACCGCTATCTGGATAAACATGGAAATATCTACACCGCTGTCTGTAGGAACATGGAAATATCTACACCGCTATCTGTTTGAACATGGAAATATCTAAACCGCTATCTGCATGAAAATGGAAATAACTACAGAGCTATCTGCATATACATGGAAATATCTACACATCTATCTCTTTACACATGGAAATAACTACACCGCTATCTGTATGAACATGGAAATACCTACACCGCCATCTGTATGAACATGGAAATATCTGCACCGCCATCTGTATGAACATATAAATAACTACACGGCCATCTGTATTAAGATAGAGATATCTACACCGCTATCTGTATAAACATGGAAATATCTACACCGCTATCTGTATAAACATGGAAATATCTACACCGCTACCTGTATAAACATGGAAATATCTACACCGCTACCTGTATAAACATGGAAATATCAGAACCGCAATCTGTATGAACATGGAAATATCAGCCCCTCTATCTGTATGAACATGGAAATATCTACACCGCTATCTGTATGAACATGGAAATATCTTCACCGCCATCTGTATGAACATGGATATATCTACACAGCCATCTGGGTGAACATGGAAATATCTACACCGCTATCTGTATGAACATGGAAATAGCTACACCGCTATCTGAATGAATATGGAAATATCTACACCACTATCTGTATGAACATGGAAATATCTACACCGCTATCTGTATGAACATGGAAATATCTTCACCGCCATCTGTATGAACATGGATATATCTAAACAGCCATCTGGATGAACATGGAAATATCTACACCGCTATCTCTATGAACATGGAAATAGCTACACCGCTATCTGTGTGAACATGGAAATATCTTCACCGCCATCTGTATGAACATGGATTTATCTATACAGCCATCTGGATGAACATGGAAAGATCTACACAGCTATCTGTATGAACATGGAAATATATACACCGCTATCTGTGTAAACATGCATGCATCTTCACCGCTATCTGTATAAACATGGAAATATCTACACCGTTATCTGTATGAACATGGAAATATCTACACCGCTATCTGTTTGAACATGGAAATATCTACACCGCTATCTGCATGAAAATGGAAATATCTACACAGCTATCTGCATGTACATGGAAATGTCTACAAAGCTATCTCTTTACACATGGAAATAACTACACCGCTATCTCTATAAAAATGGAAATATCTACACCGCCATCTGTATGAACATGGAAATATCTGCACCGCTATATGTATGAACATGGAAATATCTACACCGCTATCTGTATGAACATGGAAATACCTTCACCGCCATCAGTATGAACATGGATATATCTACACAGCCATCTGTATGAACATGGAAATATCTACACCGCTATCTGTATGAACATGGAAATACCTACACCGCTATCTCTATGAACATGGAAATATCTACACCGCTATCTGTTTGAACATGGAAATATCTAACCCGCTATCTGCATGAAAATGGAAATATCTACACAGCTATCTGCATATACATGGAAATATCTACACAGCTATCTCTTTACACATGGAAATAACTACACCGCTATCTGTATGAACATGGAAATATCTTCACCCCCATCTGTATGAACATGGATATATCTACACAGCCATCTGGAGGAGCATGGAAATATCTACACCGCTATCTGTATGAACATGGAAATATATACACCGCTATCTGTGTAAACATGCATACATCTTCACCGCTATCTGCATAAACATGGAAATATCTACACCGCTATCTGTATGAACATGGAAATATCTACACCGCTATCTGTATGAACACGGAAATATCTACACCGCTATCTGTGTAAACATGCATATATCTTCACCGCTGTCTGTATAAACATGAAAATATCTACACCGCTATCTGTATGAACATGGAAATATCTACACCGCTATCTGTTTGAACATGGAAATATCTAAACCGCTATCTGCATGAAAATGGAAATATCTACACAACTATCTGCATATACATGGAAGTATCTACACAGCCATCTCTTTACACATGGAAATAACTACACCGCTATCTGTATGAACATGGAAATATCTGCACGGCCATCTGAATGACCATATAAATATCTACACCGCCATCTGTATTAAGATGGAGATATCTACACCGCTATCTGTATAAACATGGAAATATCTACACCGCTATCTGTATAAACATGGAAATATCTACACCGCTACCTGTAAAAACATGGAAATATCAGCACCGCTATCTGTATGAACATGGAAATATCAGCCCCTCTGTCTGTATGAATATGGAAATATCTACACCACACTCTGTATGAACATGGAAATATCTACACCGCTATCTGTATGAACATGGAATTATCTTCACCGCCATCTGTATGAACATGGATATGTCTACACAGCCATCTGGATGAACATGGAAATATCTACGCAGCTATCGGTATGAACATGGAAATAGCTGCACCGCTATCTGTATGAACATGGAAATATCTGCACCGCCATCTGTATGTACATATAAATATCTACTCTACAATCTGTATTAAGAAGGAGATATCTACACCGCTATCTGTATAAACATGGAAATATCTACACAGCTATGTGTATAAACATGGAAATATCAACACCACTACCTGTATAAATATGGAAATATCAGCACCGCTATCTGTATGAACATGGAAATGTCTACACCGCTATCTGTTTGAACATGAAAATATCTACACCGCTATCTGTATGAACACGGAAATATCTGCACCGCTATCTGTAGGAACATGGAAATATCTACACCGCTATCTGTATGAACATGGAAATACCTTCACCGCCATCTGTATGAACATGGATATGTCTACACAGCCATCTAGATGAACATGGAAATATCTACACCGCGATCTGTACGAACATGGAAATATCTACACCGCTATCTGTGTAAACATGCATACATCATCACCGCTATCTGGATAAACATGGAAATATCTACACCGCTGTCTGTAGGAACATGGAAATATCTACACCGCTATCTGTTTGAACATGGAAATATCTAAACCGCTATCTACATGAAAATGGAAATAACTACAGAGCTATCTGCATATACATGGAAATATCTACACATCTATCTCTTTACACATGGAAATAACTACACCGCTATCTGTATGAACATGGAAATACCTACACCGCCATCTGTATGAACATGGAAATATCTGCACCGCCATCTGTATGAACATATAAATAACTACACGGCCATCTGTATTAAGATAGAGATATCTACACCGCTATCTGTATAAACATGGAAATATCTACACCGCTATCTGTATAAACATGGAAATATCTACACCGCTACCTGTATAAACATGGAAATATCTACACCGCTACCTGTATAAACATGGAAATATCAGAACCGCAATCTGTATGAACATGGAAATATCAGCCCCTCTATCTGTATGAACATGGAAATATCTACACCGCTATCTGTATGAACATGGAAATATCTTCACCGCCATCTGTATGAACATGGATATATCTACACAGCCATCTGGGTGAACATGGAAATATCTACACCGCTATCTGTATGAACATGGAAATAGCTACACCGCTATCTGAATGAATATGGAAATATCTACACCACTATCTGTATGAACATGGAAATATCTACACCGCTATCTGTATGAACATGGAAATATCTTCACCGCCATCTGTATGAACATGGATATATCTAAACAGCCATCTGGATGAACATGGAAATATCTACACCGCTATCTCTATGAACATGGAAATAGCTACACCGCTATCTGTGTGAACATGGAAATATCTTCACCGCCATCTGTATGAACATGGATTTATCTATACAGCCATCTGGATGAACATGGAAAGATCTACACAGCTATCTGTATGAACATGGAAATATATACACCGCTATCTGTGTAAACATGCATGCATCTTCACCGCTATCTGTATAAACATGGAAATATCTACACCGTTATCTGTATGAACATGGAAATATCTACACCGCTATCTGTTTGAACATGGAAATATCTACACCGCTATCTGCATGAAAATGGAAATATCTACACAGCTATCTGCATGTACATGGAAATGTCTACAAAGCTATCTCTTTACACATGGAAATAACTACACCGCCATCTGTATGAACATGGAAATATCTGCACCGCTATATGTATGAACATGGAAATATCTACACCGCTATCTGTATGAACATGGAAATACCTTCACCGCCATCAGTATGAACATGGATATATCTACACAGCCATCTGTATGAACATGGAAATATCTACACCGCTATCTGTATGAACATGGAAATACCTACACCGCTATCTCTATGAACATGGAAATATCTACACCGCTATCTGTTTGAACATGGAAATATCTAACCCGCTATCTGCATGAAAATGGAAATATCTACACAGCTATCTGCATATACATGGAAATATCTACACAGCTATCTCTTTACACATGGAAATAACTACACCGCTATCTGTATGAACATGGAAATATCTTCACCCCCATCTGTATGAACATGGATATATCTACACAGCCATCTGGAGGAGCATGGAAATATCTACACCGCTATCTGTATGAACATGGAAATATATACACCGCTATCTGTGTAAACATGCATACATCTTCACCACTATCTGTATAAACATGGAAATATCTACACTGATATCTGCATAAACATGGAAATATCTAAACCGCTATCTGTTTGAACATGGAAATATCTACACCGCTATCTCCATGAAAATGGGAATATCTACACAGCGATCTGCATATACATGGAAATATCTACAAAGCTATCTCTTTACACATGGAAATAACTACAGCGCTATCTCTATAAACATGCAAATATCTACACCGCCATCTGTATGAACATGGAAATATCTGCACCGCCATCTGTATGAAGATATAAATATCTACACTGCCATCTATATTAAGATGGAGATATCTACACCGCTATCTGCATAAACTTGGAAATATCTACACCGCTATATGTATAAACATGGAAATATCTACACTGCTATCTGTATAAACATGGAAATATCTAAACCGTTATCTGTATGAACATGGAAATATCTACACCGCTATCTCTATGAAGATGGAAATATCTACACCGCTATCTGTACGAACATGGGAATATCTACACCGCTATCTGTATGAACATGGAAATATCTACACCACTATCTGTATGAACATGGAAATGTCTACACCGCTATCTGTATGAACATGGAAATATCTACACCGCTATCTGTATGAACATGGAAATATCTACCATGCTATCTGTATGAACATGGAAATATCTACACCGCTATCTGTGTAAACATGCATACATCTTCACCGCTATCTGCATAAACATGGAAATATCAACACCGCTATCTGTATGAACATGGAAATATCTACACCGCTATCTGTATAAACATGGAAATATTTTCACAGCCATCTTTATGAACATGGATATGTCTACACAGCCATCTGGATGAACCTGGAAATATCTACACCGCGATCTGTATGAACATGGAAATATCTACACCGCTATCTGTGTAAACATGCATACATCTTCACCGCTATCTATATAAACATGGAAATATCTACAATGCTATCTGTATGAACATGGAAATATCTACACCGCAATCTGTTTGAACATGGAAATATCAAAACAGCTATCTGCATGAAAATAGAAATATCTACACAGCTATCTGCACATACATGGAAATATCTACAAAGCTATCTCTTTTCACATGGAAATAACTACACCGCTATCTCTATAAAGATGGAAATATCTACACCGCCATCTGTATGAACATGGAAATATCTGCACCGCCATCTGGATGAACATATAAATATCTACACCGCCATCTGTATTAAGATGGAGATATCTTCACCGCTCTCTGTATAAACTTGGAAATATCTACACAGCTATCTGTATAAACATGGACATATCTTCACCGCTATCTGTATAAACATGGAAATATCTACACCGCTACCTGTATAAACATGGAAATATCAGCACCGCTATCTGTATGAACATGGAAATATCTACACAGCTATCTCTATGAACATGGAAATATCTACACCGCTATCTGTATGAACATGGAAATAGCTACACCGCTATCTGTATGAACTTGGAAATATCTACACCACTCTCTTAATGAACATGGAAATATCTACACCGCTATCTGTATGAACATGGATATATCTACACCGCTATCTGTTTGAACATGGAAATATCTACACCGCTATCTGCATGAAAATGGAAATATCTACACAGCTATCTGCATAAACATGGAAATATTTACACAGCAATCTCTTTACACATGGAAATAACTACACCGCTATCTGTATGAACATGTAAATATTTACACCGCCATCTGTATGAACATGGAAATATCTGCACCGACATCTGTATGAACATATACATATCTACACGGCCATCTGTATTAAGATGGAGATATCTACACCGCTATCTCTATAAACATGGAAATATCTGCACCGCTATCTGTATAAACATGGATATATCTACACCGCTATCTGTATAAACATGGAAATATCTACAACGCTACCTGTATAAACATGGAAATACCAGCACCGCTATCTGCATGAACATGGAAATAGCCCCTCTATCTGAATGAACATGGAGATATCTACAACGCTATCTGTATGAACATGGAAATATCTACACCGCTATCTGTATGAACATGGAAATATCTTCACCGCCATCTGTATGAACATGAAAATATCTACACCGCTATCTGTATGAACATGGAAATAGCTACACCGCTATCTGTATGAACATGGAAATATCTACACAGCTATCTGTATGAACATGGAAATATCTACACAGCTATCTGTATGAACATGGAAATATCTACACTGCTATCTGTATGAACATGGAAATATCTTCACCGCCTTCTGTATGAACATGGATATATCTACAGAGCCATCTGGATGAACATGGAAATATCTACACCGCTATCTGTATGAACATGGAAATATATACACCGCTATCTGAGTAAACATGCATACATCTTCACCGCTATCTGTATGAACATGGAAATATCTACACCGCTATCTGTATGAACATGGAAATAGCTACACCGCTATCTGTATGAACATGGAAATACCTACAACAATATCTGTATGAACATGGAAATAGCTACACCGCTATCTGTATGAACATGGAAATATCTACACAGCTATCTGTAGGAACATGGAAATATCTACACTGCTATCTGTATGAACATGGAAATATCTTCACCGCCATCTGTATGAACATGGATATAACTACAGAGCCATCTGGATGAACATGGAAATATCTACACCGCTATCTGTATGAACATGGAAATATATACACCGCTATCTCTGTAAACATGCATACATCTTCACCGCTATCTGTATGAACATGGAAATATCTACACCGCTATCTGTATGAACATGGAAATATCTACACCGCTATCTGTTTGAACATGGAAATATCTACACCGCTATCTGCATGAAAATGGAAATATCTACACAGCTATCAGCATATACATGGAAATATCTACAAAGCTATCTGTTTACACATGGAAATAACTAAACCGCTATCTCTATAAACCTGGAAATATCTACACCGCCATCTGTATGAACATGGAAATAACTGCACCGCCATCTGTATGAACATATAAATATCTACACTGCAACCTGTATTAAGATGGAGATATCTACACCGCTATCTGTATAAACCTGGAAATATCTACACCGCTGTCTGTATGAACATGGAAATAGCTACACCGCTATCTGTATCAACATGGAAATATCTACACCACTATCTGTATGAACATGGAAATATCTACACCGCTATCTGTATGAACATGGATATATCTACACAGCCATCTGGATGAACATGGAAATATCTACACCGCTATGTGTATGAACCTGGAAATATCTACACCGCTATCTGTGTAAACATGCATACATCTTCACCGCTATCTGTATAAACATGGAAATATCTACACCTCTATCTGTATGAACATGGAAATAGCTACACCGCTATCTGTATGAACATGGAAATAGCTACACCGCTATCTGTATGAACATGGATATATCTACACAGCCATCTGGATGAACATGGAAATATCTACACAGCTATCTGTGTAAACATGCATACATCTTCACCGATATCTGTATGAACATGGAAATATCTACTCCGCTATCTGTATGAACATGGAAATATCTCCACCGCTATCTGTATGAACATGGAAATATCTACACCGCTATCTGTTTGAACATGGAAATATCTACACCGCTATCTGCATGAAAATGGAAATATCTAAACTGCTATCTGCATATACATGGAAATATCTACAAGGCTATCTCTTTACACATGGAAATAACTACACCGCTATCTCTATAAACATGGAAATATCTACACCGCCATCTGTATGAACATAGAAATAACTTCACCGCCATCTGTATGAACATATAAATATCTACACAGCCATTTGTATAAAGAAGGAGATATCTACAACGCTATCTGTATAAACATGGAAATATATACACCGCTGCCTGTATAAACATGGAAATATCAGCACCGCTATCTGTATGAACATGGAAATATCTACACCGCTACCTGTATGAACATGGAAATATCTACACCGCTATCTGCATGAACATGGAAATATCTACACAGCCATCTGGATGAACATGGAAATATCTACACCGCTATCTGTATGAACATGGAAATATCTACACCGTTATCTGTATGAACATGGATATATCTACACAGCCATCTGGATGAACATGGAAATATCTACACCGCTATCTGTGTAAACATGCATACATTTTCACCGCTATCTGTATAAACATGGAAATATCTACACCGCTATCTGTATGAACATGGAAATATCTACACCGCTATCTGTATGAACATGGAAATATCTACACTGCTATCTGTTTGAACATGGAAATATCTACACCGCTATCTGCATGAAAATGGGAATATCTACACTGCTATCTGCATATACATGGAAATATCTACTCAGCTATCTCTTTACACATGGAGATAACTACACCGCTATCTGTATGAACATGGAAATATCTACACCGCCATCTGTATGAACATGGAAATATCTGCACCGCCAACTGTATGAACATATAAATATCTACACCGCCATCTTTATAAAGATGGAGATATCTACACCGCTATCTGTATAAACTTGGAAATATCTACACTGCTATATGTATAAACATGGAAATATCTACACCGCTATCTGTATAAACATGGAAATATCTACACCGCTACCTGTATAAACATGGAAATATCAGAACCGCTATCTGTATGAACATGGGAATATCTACACCGCTATCTCTAAGAACATGGAAATATCTACACCGCTATCTGTATGAACATGGAAATAGCTACACCGCTATCTGTATGAACATGGAAATATCTACACCACTACCTGTATGAAAATGGAAATATCTACACCGCTATCTGTATGAACATGGATATATCTACACAGCCATCTGGATGAACATGGAAATATCTACACCGCTATCTGTATGAACATGGAAATATCTACACCGCTATCTGTGTAAATATGCACACATCTTCACCGCAATCTGTATAAACATGGAAATATCTACACCTCTATCTGAATGAACATGGAAATATCTACACCGCTCTCTGTTTGAACATGGAAATATCTACACCGCTATCTGTGTAAACATGCATACATCTTCACCGCTATCTGTACAGTCATGGAAATATCTACACTGCTATCTGTATGAACATGGAAATATCTACACCACTATCTGTATGAACATGGAAATAGCTTCACCGCAATCTGTGTAAATATGCATACATCTTCACCGCAATCTGTATAAACATGAAAATATATACACCGCTATCTGTATGAACATGGAAATATCTACACTGCTACCTGTAAAAATAAGTAAATATCAGGATCGCTATATGTATGAACATGGAAATATCTACACCGCTATCTGTATGAACATGGAAATATCTACACCGCTATCTGTATGAACATGGAAATATCTACACCGCTATCTGTTTGAACATGGAAATATCTACACCGCTGTCTGCATGAAAATGGAAATATCTACACAGCTATCTGCATATACATGGAAATATCTACACAGCTACCTCTTTACACATGGAAATAACTACACCGCTATCTGTATGAACATGGAAATATCTGCACGGCCATCTGTATGAACATATAAATACCTACACAGCCATCTGTATTAAGATGGAGATATCTACACTGCTATCTGAATAAACATGGAAATATCTACACAGCTATCTGTATAAACATGGAAATATCTACACCGTTATCTGTATAAACATGGAAATATCTACACCGCTACCTGTAAAAACATAGAAATATCAGCACCGCTATCTGTATGGACATGGAAATATCAGCCCCTCTATCTGTGTGAACATGGAAATATCTACACCACTATCAGTATGATCATGGAAATATCTACACCGCTATCTGTATGAACATGGAATTATCTTCACCGCCATCTGTATGAACATGGATATGTCTACACAGCCATCTGGATGAACATGGAAATATCTACACCGCTATCTGTATGAACATGGAAATAGCTACACCGCTATCTGTATGAACATGGAAATATCTGCACCGCCATCTGTATGTACATATAAATATCTACTCCACCATCTGTATTAAGATGGAGATATCTACACCGCTATCTGTATAAACATGGAAATATCTACACCGTTATCTGTATAAACATGGAAATATCTACACCGATATCTGTATGAACATGGAAATATCTACACCGCTATCTGTATGAACATGGAAATATCTCCACCGCTATCTGTATGAACATGGAAATATCTACACCGCTATCTGTTTGAACATGGAAATATCTACACCGCTATCTGCATGAAAATGGAAAAATCTACACTGCTATCTCCATATACATGAAAATATCTACAAGGCTATCTCTTTACACATGGAAATAACTACACCGCTATCTCTATAAACATGGAAATATCTTCACCGCCATCTGTATGAACATAGAAATAACTTCACCGCCATCTGTATGAACATATAAATATCTACACCGCCATTTGTATAAAGAAGGAGATATCTACACCGCTATCTGTATAAACATGGAAATATCTACACCGCTGCCTGTATAAACATGGAAATATCAGCACCGCTATCTGTAAGAACATGGAAATATCTACACCGCTACCTGTATGAACATGGAAATATCTACACTGCTATCTGCATGAACATGGAAATATCTACACAGCCATCTGGATGAACATGGAAATATGTACACCGCTATCTGTATGAACATGGAAATATATACACCGTTATCTGTATGAACATGGATATATCTACACAGCCATCTGGATGAACATGGAAATATCTACACCGCTATCTGTGTAAACATGCATACATCTTCACCGCTATCTGTACAAATATGGAAATATCTACACCGCTATCAGTATGAACATGGAAATATCTACACCGCTATCTGTATGAACATGGAAATATCTACACTGCTATCTGTTTGAACATGGAAATATCTACACCGCTATCTGCATGAAAATGGAAATATCTACACTGCTATCTGCATATACATGGAAATATCTACTCAGCTATCTCTTTACACATGGAGATAACTACACCGCTATCTGTATGAACATGGAAATACCTACACCGCCATCTGTATGAACATGGAAATATCTGCACCGCCAACTGTATGAACATATAAATATCTACACCGCCATCTTTATTAAGATGGAGATATCTACACCGCTATCTGTATAAACTTGGAAATATCTACACCGCTATATGTATAAACATGGAAAGATCTACACCGCTATCTGTATAAACATGGAAATATCTACACCGCTACCTGTATAAACATGGAAATATAAGAACCGCTATCTGTATGAACAAGGGAATATCTACACCGCTATCTCTATGAACATGGAAATATCTACACCGCTATCTTTATGAACATGGAAATAGCTACACCGCTATCTGTATGAACATGGAAATATCTAAACCACTACCTGTATGAAATTGGAAATATCTACACCGCTATCTGTATGAACATGGATATATCTACACAGCCATCTGGATGAACATGGAAATATCTACACCGCTATCTGTATGAACATGGAAATATCTACACCGCTATCTGTGTAAATATGCATACATCTTCACCGCAATCTGTATAAACATGGAAATATCTACACCACTATCTGTATGAACATGGAAATATCTTCACCGCTATCTGTGTAAATATGCATACATCTTCACGGCAATCTGTATAAACATGGAAATATATACACCGCTATCTGTATGAACATGGAAATATCTACACTGCTACCTGTAAAAACAAGGAAATATCAGCACCGCTATATGTATGAACATGGAAATATCTACACCGCTATCTGTATGAACATGGAAATAGCTACACCGCTATCTGTATGAACATGGAAATATCTACACCGCTATCTGTATGAACATGGAAATATCTACACCGCTATCTGTTTGAACATGGAAATATCTACACCGCTGTCTGCATGAAAATGGAAATATCTACACAGCTATCTTCATATACATGGAAATATCTACACAGCTACCTCTTTACACATGGAAATAACTACACTGCTATCTGTATGAACATGGAAATATCTGCACGGAAATCTGTATGAACATGTAAATATCTACACAGCCATCTGTATTAAGATGGAGATATCTACACCGCTTTCTGTATAAACATGGAAATATCTACACAGCTATCTGTATAAACATGGAAATATCTACACCGTTATCTGTATAAACATGGAAATATCTACACCGCTACCTGTAAAAACATGGAAATATCAGCACCGCTATCTGTATGAACATGGAAATATCAGCCCCTCTATCTGTGTGAACATGGAAATATCTACACCACTATCTGTATGATCATGGAAATATCTACACCGTTATCTGTATGAACATGGAATTATCTTCACCGCCATCTGTATGAACATGGATATGTCTACACAGCCATCTGGATGAACATGGAAATATCTACACCGCTATCTGTATGAACATGGAAATAGCTACACCGCTATCTGTATGAACATGGAAATATCTGCACCGCCATCTGTATGTACATATAAATATCTACTCTGCCGTCTGTATTAAGATGGAGATATCTACACCGCTATCTGTATAAACATGGAAATATCTACACCGCTGCCTGTATAAACATGGAAATATCAGCACCGTTATCTGTATGAACATGGAAATATCTACACCGCTACCTGTATGAACATGGAAATATCTACACCGCTATCTGTATGAACATGGAAATATCTACACCGCTATCTGTATGAACATGGAAATATGTACACGGATATCTGTATGAACATGGAAATCTCTACACCGCTATCTGTATGAACATGGAAATATCTACACAGCCATCTGGATGAACATGGAAATATCTACACCGCTATCTGTATGAACATGGAAATATCTACACCGCTATCTGTGTAAACATGCATACATCTTCACCGCTATCTGTATAAACATGGAAATATCTACACCGCTATCTGTATGAACATGGAAGTATCTACACCGCTATCTGTTTGAACATGGAAATATCTACACCGCTATCTGCATGAAAATGGAAATATCTACACTGCTATCTGCATATACATGGAAATATCTACAAGGCTATCTCTTTACACATGGAAATAACTACACCGCTATCTCTATAAACATGGAAATATCTACACCGCCATCTGTATGAACATAGAAATAACTTCACCGCCATCTGTATGAACATATAAATATTTACACCGCCATTTGTATAAATAAGGAGATATCTACACCGCTATCTGTATAAACATGGTAATATCTACACCGCTGCCTGTATAAACATGGAAATATCAGCACCGTTATCTGTATGAACATGGAAATATCTACACCGCTACCTGTATGAACATGGAAATATCTACACCGCTATCTGTATGAACATGGAAATATCTACACCGCTATCTGTATGAACATGGAAATATGTACACGGCTATCTGTATGAACATGGAAATCTCTACACCGCTATCTGTATGAACATGGAAATATCTACACAGCCATCTGGATGAACATGGAAATATCTACACCGCTATCTGTATGAACATGGAAATATCTACACCGTTATCTGTATGAACATGGATATATCTACACAGCCATCTGGATGAACATGGAAATATCTACACCGCTATCTGTATGAACATGGAAATATCTACACCGCTATCTGTATGAACATGGAAATATCTACACTGCTATCTGTTTGAACATGGAAATATCTACACCGCCATCTGCATGAAAATGGAAATATCTACACTGCTATCTGCATATACATGGAAATATCTACTCAGCTATCTCTTTACACATGGAGATAACTACACCGCTATCTGTATGAACATGGAAATATCTACACCGCCATCTGTATGAACATGGAAATATCTGCACCGCCATCTGTATGAACATATAAATAACTACACGGCCATCTGTATTAAGATAGAGATATCTACACCGCTATCTGTATAAACATGGAAATATCTACACCGCTATCTGTATAAACATGGAAATATCTACACTGCTACCTGTATAAACATGGAAATATCTACACCGCTACCTGTATAAACATGGAAATATCAGAACCGCAATCTGTATGAACATGGAAATATCAGCCCCTCTATCTGTATGAACATGGAAATATCTACACCGCTATCTGTATGAACATGGAAATATCTACACCGCTATCCGTATGAACATGGAAATATCTTCACCGCCATCTGTATGAACATGGATATATCTACACAGCCATCTGGGTGAACATGGAAATATCTACACCGCTATCTGTATGAACATGGAAATAGCTACACCGCTATCTGTATGAATATGGAAATATCTACACCACTATCTGTATGAACATGGAAATATCTACACCGCTATCTGTATGAACATGGAAAAATATTCACCGCCATCTGTATGAACATGGATATATCTACACAGCCATCTGGATGAACATGGAAATATCTACACCGCTATCTGTATGAACATGGAAATAGCTACACCGCTATCTGTGTGAACATGGAAATATCTTCACCGCCATCTGTATGAACATGGATATATCTACACAGCCATCTGGATGAACATGGAAATATCTACACAGCTATCTGTATGAACATGGAAATATATACACCGCTATCTGTGTAAACATGCATACATCTTCACCGCTATCTGTATAAACATGGAAATATCTACACCGCTATCTGTATGAACATGGAAATATCTACACCGCTATCTGTTTGAACATGGAAATATCTACACCGCTATCTGCATGAAAATGGAAATATCTACACAGCTATCTGCATATACATGGAAATGTCTACAAAGCTATCTCTTTACACATGGAAATAACTACACCGCTATCTCTATAAACATGGAAATATCTACACCGCCATCTGTATGAACATGGAAATATCTGCACCGCTATATGTATGAACATGGAAATATCTACACCGCTATCTGTATGAACATGGAAATATCTACACCGCTATCTGTGTAAATATGCATACATCTTCACCGCAATCTGTATAAACATGGAAATATCTACACCACTATCTGTATGAACATGGAAATATCTTCACCGCTATCTGTGTAAATATGCATACATCTTCACGGCAATCTGTATAAACATGGAAATATATACACCGCTATCTGTATGAACATGGAAATATCTACACTGCTACCTGTAAAAACAAGGAAATATCAGCACCGCTATATGTATGAACATGGAAATATCTACACCGCTATCTGTATGAACATGGAAATAGCTACACCGCTATCTGTATGAACATGGAAATATCTACACCGCTATCTGTATGAACATGGAAATATCTACACCGCTATCTGTTTGAACATGGAAATATCTACACCGCTGTCTGCATAAAAATGGAAATATCTACACAGCTATCTTCATATACATGGAAATATCTACACAGCTACCTCTTTACACATGGAAATAACTACACCGCTATCTGTATGAACATGGAAATATCTGCACGGACATCTGTATGAACATGTAAATATCTACACAGCCATCTGTATTAAGATGGAGATATCTTCACCGCTTTCTGTATAAACATGGAAATATCTACACAGCTATCTGTATAAACATGGAAATATCTACACCGTTATCTGTATAAACATGGAAATATCTACACCGCTACCTGTAAAAACATGGAAATATCAGCACCGCTATCTGTATGAACATGGAAATATCAGCCCCTCTATCTGTGTGAACATGGAAATATCTACACCACTATCTGTATGATCATGGAAATATCTACACCGTTATCTGTATGAACATGGAATTATCTTCACCGCCATCTGTATGAACATGGATATGTCTACACAGCCATCTGGATGAACATGGAAATATCTACACCGCTATCTGTATGAACATGGAAATAGCTACACCGCTATATGTATGAACATGGAAATATCTGCACCGCCATCTGTATGTACATATAAATATCTACTCTGCCGTCTGTATTAAGATGGAGATATCTACACCGCTATCTGTATAAACATGGAAATATCTACACCGCTGCCTGTATAAACATGGAAATATCAGCACCGTTATCTGTATAAACATGGAAATATCTACACCGCTACCTGTATGAACATGGAAATATCTACACCGCTATCTGTATGAACATGGAAATATCTACACCGCTATCTGTATGAACATGGAAATATGTACACGGCTATCTGTATGAACATGGAAATCTCTACACCGCTATCTGTATGAACATGGAAATATCTACACAGCCATCTGGATGAACATGGAAATATCTACACCGCTATCTGTATGAACATGGAAATATCTACACCGCTATCTGTGTAAACATGCATACATCTTCACCGCTATCTGTATAAACATGGAAATATCTACACCGCTATCTGTATGAACATGGAAGTATCTACACCGCTATCTGTTTGAACATGGAAATATCTACACCGCTATCTGCATGAAAATGGAAATATCTACACTGCTATCTGCATATACATGGAAATATCTACAAGGCTATCTCTTTACACATGGAAATAACTACACCGCTATCTCTATAAACATGGAAATATCTACACCGCCATCTGTATGAACACAGAAATAACTTCACCGCCATCTGTATGAACATATAAATATTTACACCGCCATTTGTATAAAGAAGGAGATATCTACACCGCTATCTGTATAAACATGGTAATATCTACACCGCTGCCTGTATAAACATGGAAATATCAGCACCGTTATCTGTATGAACATGGAAATATCTACACCGCTACCTGTATGAACATGGAAATATCTACACCGCTATCTGTATGAACATGGAAATATCTACACCGCTATCTGTATGAACATGGAAATATGTACACGGCAATCTGTATGAACATGGAAATCTCTACACCGCTATCTGTATGAACATGGAAATATCTACACAGCCATCTGGATGAACATGGAAATATCTACACCGCTATCTGTATGAACATGGAAATATCTACACCGTTATCTGTATGAACATGGATATATCTACACAGCCATCTGGATGAACATGGAAATATCTACACCGCTATCTGTGTAAACATGCATACATCTTCACCGCTATCTGTATAAACATGGAAATATCTACAACGCTATCTGTATGAACATGGAAATATCTACACCGCTATCTGTATGAACATGGAAATATCTACACTGCTATCTGTTTGAACATGGAAATATCTACACCGCCATCTGCATGAAAATGGAAATATCTACACTGCTATCTGCATATACATGGAAATATCTACTCAGCTATCTCTTTACACATGGAGATAACTACACCGCTATCTGTATGAACATGGAAATATCTACACCGCCATCTGTATGAACATGGAAATATCTTCACCGCCATCTGTATGAACATATAAATAACTACACGGCCATCTGTATTAAGATAGAGATATCTACACCGCTATCTGTATAAACATGGAAATATCTACACCGCTATCTGTATAAACATGGAAATATCTACACTGCTACCTGTATAAACATGGAAATATCTACACCGCTACCTGTATAAACATGGAAATATCAGAACCGCAATCTGTATGAACATGGAAATATCAGCCCCTCTATCTGTATGAACATGGAAATATCTACACCGCTATCTGTATGAACATGGAAATATCTACACCGCTATCCGTATGAACATGGAAATATCTTCACCGCCATCTGTATGAACATGGATATATCTACACAGCCATCTGGGTGAACATGGAAATATCTACACCGCTATCTGTATGAACATGGAAATAGCTACACCGCTATCTGTATGAATATGGAAATATCTACACCACTATCTGTATGAACATGGAAATATCTACACCGCTATCTGTATGAACATGGAAATATATTCACCGCCATCTGTATGAACATGGATATATCTACACAGCCATCTGGATGAACATGGAAATATCTACACCGCTATCTGTATGAACATGGAAATAGCTACACCGCTATCTGTGTGAACATGGAAATATCTTCACCGCCATCTGTATGAACATGGATATATCTACACAGCCATCTGGATGAACATGGAAATATCTACACAGCTATCTGTATGAACATGGAAATATATACACCGCTATCTGTGTAAACATGCATACATCTTCACCGCTATCTGTATAAACATGGAAATATCTACACCGCTATCTGTATGAACATGGAAATATCTACACCGCTATCTGTTTGAACATGGAAATATCTACACCGCTATCTGCATGAAAATGGAAATATCTACACAGCTATCTGCATATACATGGAAATGTCTACAAAGCTATCTCTTTACACATGGAAATAACTACACCGCTATCTCTATAAACATGGAAATATCTACACCGCCATCTGTATGAACATGGAAATATCTGCACCGCTATATGTATGAACATGGAAATATCTACACCGCTATCTGTATGAACATGGAAATATCTTCACCGCCATCAGTATGAACATGGATATATCTACACAGCCATCTGTATGAACATGGAAATATCTACACCGCTATCTGTGTGAACATGGAAATACCTACACCGCTATCTCTATGAACATGGAAATATCTACACCGCTATCTGTTTGAACATGGAAATATCTAAACCGCTATCTGCATGAAAATGGAAATATCTACACAGCTATCTGCATATACATGGAAATATCTACACTGCTATCTGTTTACACATGGAAATAACTACACCGCTATCTGTATGAACATGGAAATATCTTCACCGCCATCTGTATGAACATGGATATATCTACACAGCCATCTGGAGGAGCATGGAAATATCTACACTGCTATCTGTATGAACATGGAAATATATACACCGCTATCTGTGTAAACATGCATACATCTTCACCGCTATCTGTATAAACATGGAAATATCTACACTGCTATCTGCATGAACATGGAAATATCTACACCGCTATCTGTATGAACATGGAAATAGCTACACCGCTATCTGTATGAACATGGAAATATCTACACAGCTATCTGTAGGAACATGGAAATATCTACACTGCTATCTGTATGAACATGGAAATATCTTCACCGCCATCTGTATGAACATGGATATATCTACAGAGCCATCTGGATGAACATGGAAATATCTACACCGCTATCTGTATGAACATGGAAATATATACACTGCTATCTGTGTAAACATGCATACATCTTCACCGCTATCTGTATGAACATGGAAATATCTACACCGCTATCTGTATGAACATGGAAATATCTACACTGCTACCTGTTTGAACATGGAAATATCTACACGGCTGTCTGCATGAAAATGGAAATATCTACACAGCTATCAGCATATACATGGAAATATCTACAAAGCTATCTCTTTACACATGGAAATAACTACACCGCTATCTCTATAAACCTGGAAATATCTACACCGCCATGTGTATGAACATGGAAATAACTGCACCGCCATCTGTATGAATATATAAATATCTACACTGCCATCTGTATTATGATGGAGATATCTACACCGCTATCTGTATAAACCTGGAAATATCTACACCGCTATCTGTATGAACATGGAAATAGCTACACCGCTATCTGTATCAACATGGAAATATCTACACCACTATCTGTATGAACATGGAAATATCTACACCGCTATCTGTATGAACATGGATATATCTACACAGCCATCTGGATGAACATGGAAATATCTACACCGCTATCTGTATGAACATGGAAATATCTACACCGCTATCTGTGTAAACATGCATACATCTTCACCGCTATCTGTATAAACATGGAAGTATCTACACCGCTATCTGTATGAACATGGAAGTATCTACACCGCTATCTGTTTGAACATGGAAATATCTACACC
Organism: Gorilla gorilla gorilla; assembly: GCF_029281585.2. Classification (NCBI taxonomy): domain Eukaryota; kingdom Metazoa; phylum Chordata; class Mammalia; order Primates; family Hominidae; genus Gorilla; species Gorilla gorilla. The sequence continues at coordinate 4,930,192 of NC_073224.2, forward strand.
GCTATCTGCATGAAAATGGAAATATCTACACTGCTATCTGCATATACATGGAAATATCTACAAGGCTATCTCTTTACACATGGAAATAACTACACCGCTATCTCTATAAACATGGAAATATCTACACCGCCATCTGTATGAACATAGAAATAACTTCACCGCCATCTGTATGAACATATAAATATTTACAACGCCATTTGTATAAAGAAGGAGATATCTACACCTCTATCTGTATAAACATGGTAATATCTACACCGCTGCCTGTATAAACATGGAAATATCAGCACCGTTATCTGTATGAACATGGAAATATCTACACCGCTACCTGTATGAACATGGAAATATCTACACCGCTATCTGTATGAACATGGAAATATCTACACCGCTATCTGTATGAACATGGAAATATGTACACGGCTATCTGTATGAACATGGAAATCTCTACACCGCTATCTGTATGAACATGGAAATATCTACACAGCCATCTGGATGAACATGGAAATATCTACACTGCTATCTGTATGAACATGGAAATATCTACACCGTTATCTGTATGAACATGGAAATAGCTACACAGCCATCTGGATGAACATGGAAATATCTACACCGCTATCTGTGTAAACATGCATACATCTTCACCGCTATCTGTATAAACATGGAAATATCTACAACGCTATCTGTATGAACATGGAAATATCTACACCGCTATCTGTATGAACATGGAAATATCTACAATGCTATCTGTTTGAACATGGAAATATCTACACCGCCATCTGCATGAAAATGGAAATATCTACACTGCTATCTGCATATACATGGAAATATCTACTCAGCTATCTCTTTACACATGGAGATAACTACACCGCTATCTGTATGAACATGGAAATATCTACACCGCCATCTGTATGAACATGGAAATATCTGCACCGCCAACTTTATGAACATATAAATATCTACACCGCCATCTTTATTAAGATGGAGATATGTACACCGCTATCTGTATAAACTTGGAAATATCTACACCGCTATATGTATAAACATGGAAATATCTACACCGTTATCTGTATAAACATGGAAATATCTACACCGCAACCTATATAAACATGGAAATATCAGAACCGCTATCTGTATGAACATGGGAATATCTACACCGCTATCTCTATGAACATGGAAATATCTACACCGCTATCTGTATGAACATGGAAATAGCTACACCGCTATCTGTATGAACATGGAAATATCTACACCACTACCTGTATGAAAATGGAAATATCTACACCGCTATCTGTATGAACATGGAAATATCTACACCGCTATCTGTATGAACATAGAAATATATACACCGCTATCTGTATGAACATGGAAATATCTACACCACTACCTGTATGAAAATGGAAATATCTACACCGCTATCTGTATGAACATGCATATATCTACACAGCCATCTGGATGAACATGGAAATATCTACACCGCTATCTGTATGAACATGGAAATATCTACACCGCTATCCGTGTAAATATTCATACATCTTCACCGCAATCTGTATAAACATGGAAATATCTACACCTCTATCTGTATGAACATGGAAATATCTACACCGCTCTCTGTTTGAACATGGAAATATCTACACCGCTATCTGTGTAAACATGCATACATCTTCATCGCTGTCTGTATAAACATGGACATATCTACACTGCTATCTGTATGAACATGGAAATATCTACACCACTATCTGTATGAACATGGAAATAGCTTCACCGCTATCTGTGAAAATATGCATACATCTTCACCGCAATCTGTATAAACATTGAAATATATACACCGCTATCTGTATGAAAATGGAAATATCTACACTGCTACCTGTGAAAACAAGGAAATATCAGCACCGCTATATGTATGAACATGGAAATATCTACACCGCTATATGTATGAACATGGAAATATCTACACCGCTATCTGTATGAACATGGAAATATCTACACCGCTATCTGTATGAACATGGAAATATCTACACCGCTATCTGTTTGAACATGGAAATATCTACACCGCTGTCTGCATGAAAATGGAAATATCTACACAGCTATCTGCATATACATGGAAATATCTACACAGCTACCTCTTTACACATGGAAATAACTACACCACTATCTGTATGAACATGGAAATATCTGCACGGCCATCTGTATGAACATATAAATATCTACACAGCCATCTGTATTAAGATGGAGATATCTACACCGCTTTCTGTATAAACATGGAAATATCTACACAGCTATATGTATAAACATGGAAATATCTACACCGTTATCTGTATAAACATGGAAATATCTACACCGCTACCTGTAAAAACATGGAAATATCAGCACCGCTATCTGTATGAACATGGAAATATCAGCCCCTCTATCTGTGTGAACATGGAAATATCTACACCACTATCTGTATGATCATGGAAATATCTACACCGCTATCTGTATGAACATGGAATTATCTTCACCGCCATCTGTATGAACATGGATATGTCTACACAGCCATCTGGATGAACATGGAAATATCTACACCGCTATCTCTATGAACATGGAAATAGCTACACCGCTATCTGTATGAACATGGAAATATCTGCACCGCCATCTGTATGTACATATAAATATCTACTCCGCCATCTGTATTAAGATGGAGATATCTACACCGCTATCTGTATAAACATGGAAATATCTAAACCGCTATCAGTATAAACATGGAAATATCTACACCGCTATTTGTATAAACATGGAAATATCTACACCAATACCTGTATAAACATGGAAATATCAGCACCGCTATCTCTATGAACATGGAAATATCTACACCGCTATCTGTATGAACATGGAAATATCTACACCGCTATCTGTATGAACATGGAAATATCTACACCGCTATCTGTATGAACATGGAAATATCTACACCGCTATCTGTATGAACATGGAAATATGTACACCGCTATCTGTATGAACATAGAAATATATACACCGCTATCTGTATGAACATGGAAATATCTACACCGCTATCTGAACATGGAAATATCTACACCGCTGTCTGCATGAAAATGGAAATATCTACACAGCTATCTGCATATACATGCAAATATCTACACAGCTGTCTCTTTACACATGGAAATTACTACACCGCTATCTCTATAAACATGGAAATATCTACTCCGCCATCTGTATGAACATGGAAATATCTTCACTGCCATCTGTATGAACATATAAATATCTACACCGCCATCTGTATTAAGGAGATATCTACACCGCTATCTGTATAAACATGGAATATCTACACCGCTATCTGTATAAACATGGAAATATCTACACCGCTATCTGTATAAAAATGGAAATATCAGCACTGCTATCAGTATGAACATGGAAATATCTGCACCGCCATCTGTGTGAACATGGAAATATCTACACCGCTATCTGTATGAACATGGAGATATCTACACCGCTATCTGTATGAACATGGAAATATCTACACCGCAATCTGTACGAACATGGAAATATCTTCACCGCCATCTGTATGAATATGGATATGTCTACACAGCGATCTGGATGATCATGGAAATATCTACACCGCGATCTGTATGAACATGGAAATATCTACACCGCTATCTATGTAAACATGCATACATTTCACCGCTATCTGTATGAACTTGGAAATATCTACACCGCTATCTGTATGAACATGGATATATCTACACAGCCATCTGGATGAACATGGAAATATCTACACCGCTATCTGTTTGAACATGGAAATATCTAAACCGCTATCTGCATGAAAATAGAAATATCTACACAGCTCTCTGCATATACATGGAAATATCTACAAACCTATCTCTTTACACATGGAAATAACTACACCGCTATCTCTATAAACATGGAAATATCTACACCGCCATCTGTATGAACATGGAAATATCTGCACTGCCATCTGTATGAACATATAAATATCTACACCGCCATCTGTATTAAGATGGAGATAACTACACCGCTATCTGTTTGAACATGGAAATATCTACACTGCTATCTGTATGAACATGGAAATATCTACACCGCTATCTGTATGAACATGGAAATATCTACACCGCTATCTGTATGAACATGGATATATCTACACAGCCATCTGGATGAACATGGAAATCTCTACACCGCTATCTGTATGAACATGGAAATATCTACACCGCTATCTGTATAAACATGGAAATATCTAAACAGCCAACTGGATGAACATGGAAATATCTACACCGCTATCTGTGTAAACATGCATACATCTTCACCGCAGTCTGTATAAACATGGAAATATCTACACCGCTATCTCTATGAACATGGAAATATCTACACCGCTATCTGAAGATGGAAATATCTACACTGCTATCTGCATATACATGGAAATATCTACACAGCTATCTCTTTACACATGGAAATAACTACATCACTATCTGTATGAACATGGAAATATCTACACCGCCATCTGTATGAACATGGAAATATCTGCACTGCCATCTGTATGAACATATAAATATCTACACCGCCATCTGTATTAAGATGGAGATATCTACACCGCTATCTGCATAAACATGGAAATATATACACCGCTATCTGTATAAACATGGAAATAACTACACCGCTATCTGTAGAAACATGGAAATATCTACACTGCTACCTGTATAAACATGGATATATCAGCACCACTATCTGTATGAACATGGAAATATATACACCGCTATCTCTATGAACATGGAAATATCTACACCGCTATCAGTATGAACATGGAAATATCTACACCGTTATCTGTATGAACATGGAAATATCTACACCGCTATCTGTTTGAACAAGGAAATATCTACACCGCTGTCTGCATGAAAATGGAAATATCTACACAGCTATCTGCATATACATGGAAATATCTACACAGCTATCTCTTTACACATGGAAATAACTACACCGCTATCTCTATAAGCATGGAAATATCTACTTCGCCATCTGTATGAACATGGAAATATCTGCACCGCCATCTGTATGAACTTATAAATATCTACACTGCCATCTGTATTAAGAAGGAGATACCTACACCGCTATCTGTATAAACATGGAAATATCTACACCGCTATCTGTATAAACATGGAAATATCTACACCGCTATCTGTATGAACATGGAAATATCTACACCGCTATCTGTATGAACCTGGAAATATCTTCACCGTCATCTGTATGAACATGGATATATCTACACAGCCATCTGAATGAACATGGAAATATCTACACCGATATCTGTATGAACATGGAAATATCTACACCGCTATCTGTATGAACATGGAAATATCTTCACCACCATCTGTATGAACATGGATATATCTACACAGCCATATGGATGAACATGGAAATACCTACACAGCTATCTGTATGAACATGGAAATATATACACCGCTATCTGTGTAAACATGCATACATCTTCACCGCTATCTGTATAAACATGGAAATATCTACACTGCTATCTGTATGAACATGGAAATATCTACATCGTTATCTGTATGAACATGGAAATAGCTACACCGCTATCTGTTTGAACATGGAAATATCTGAACCGCTATCTGCATGAAAATGGAAATATCTACACAGCTATCTGCATATACATGGAAATATCTGCACAGCTATCTCTTTACACAGGGAAATAACTACACCGCTATCTGTATGAACATGGAAATATCTGCACGCCCATCTGTATGAACATATAAATATCTACACCGCCATCTGTATTAAGATGGAGATATCTACACAGCTACCTGTATAAACATGGAAATACCTACACCGCTATCTGTATAAACATGGAAATATCTACACCGCTATCTGTATAAACATGATAATATCTACACCGCTACCTGTTTAAACATGGAAATATCAGCACCGCTATCTGTATGAACATGGAAATATCAGCCCCTCTATCTGTATGAACATGGAAATATCTACAACGCTATCTGTATGAACATGGAAATATCTACACCGCTAGATGTATGAACATGGAATTATCTACACCGCCATCTGTGTGAACATGGATATGTCTACACAGCCATCTGGAGGAACATGGAAATATCTACACCGCTATCTGTATGAACATGGAAATAGCTACTCCGCTATCTGTATGAACATGGATACATCTGCACCGCCATCTGTATGAACATATAAATACACCACCATCTGTATTAAAATGGAGATATCTACACCGCTATCTATATAAACATGGAAATATCTACACAGCTATCTGTATAAACATGGAAATATCTACACCACTACCTGTATAATCATGGAAATATCTACACCTCTACCTGTTTAAACATGGAAATATCAGCACCGCTATCTGTATGAACATGGAAATATCTACACCGCTATCTGTATGAACATGGAAATATCTACACCGCTATCTGTATGAACATGGAAATAACTACACCGCTATATGTATGAACATGGAAATATCTACACCGCTACCTGTTTGAATATTGAAATATCTACACCGCTGTCTGCATGAAAATGTAAATATCTACACAGATATCTGCATATACATGGAAATATCTACACAGCTATCTCTTTACACATGGAAATAACTACACCGCTATCTCTAAAAACATGGAAATATCTACACTGCCATCTGTTTGAACATGGAAATATCTGCACCGCCATCTGTATGAACATATAAATACCTACACCGCCATCTGTATTAAGAAGGAGATATCTGCACCGCTATCTGTATAAACCTGGAAATATCTATACAGCTATCTGTATAAACATGGAAATATCTACCCCGCTATCTGTATAAACCTGGAAATATCTACACCGCTACCTGTAGAAACATGGAAATAGCACAGGTATCTGTATGAATATGGAAATAACTACACCGCTATCTGTACGAACATGGAAATATATACACCGCTGTCTGTATGAACATGGAAATAGCTACACCGCTATCTGTATGAACATGGAAATATCTACACCACTATCTGTATGAACATGGAAATAACTACACCGCTATCTGTATGAACATGGATATATCTACACAGACATCTGGATGGACATGGAAATATCTACACCGCTATCTGTATGAACATGGAAATATCTACACCGCTATCTGTATGAACATGGAAATATCTACACCGCTATCTGTATGAACATGGAAATATCTACACCGCTGTTTGAACTTGGAAATATCTAAACCGCTATCTGCATGAAAATGGAAATATCTACAGAGCAATCTGCATACACGTGGAAATATCTACACAGCTATCTCTTTACACACGGAAATAACTACACCGCTATCTGTATGAACATGGAAATATCTGCACAGCCATCTGTATGAACATATAAATATCTACACCGCCATCTGTATTAAGATGGAGATATCTACACCGATATCTGTATAAACATGGAAATATCTACACCGCTATCTGTATAAACATGGAAATATCTACACCGTTATCTTTATAAACATGGAAATATCTACACCGCTACCTGTAAAAACATGGAAATATCAGCACCGCTATCTGTATGAACATGGAAATATCAGCCCCTCTATCTGTGTGAACATGGAAATATCTACACCACTATCTGTATGAACATGTAAATATCTACACCGCTATCTGTATGAACATGGAATTATCTTCACCGCCATCTGTATGAACATGGATATGTCTACACAGCCATCTGGATGAACATGGAAATATCTACACTGCTATCTGTATGAACATGGAAATAGCTACACCGCTATCTGTATGAACATGGAAATATCTGCACCGCCATCTGTATGTACATATAAATATCTACTCCGCCATCTGTATTAAGATGGAGATATCTACACCGCTATCTGTATAAACATGGAAATACCTACACCGCTATCTGTATAAACATGGAAATATCTACACCGCTATTTGTATAAACATGGAAATATCTACACCGCTACCTGTATAATCATGGAAATATCAGCACCGCTATCTGTATGAACATGGAAATATCTACACCGCTATCTGAACATGGAAATATCTACACCGCTATCTGTATGAACATGGAAATATCTACACCGCTATCTGTTTGAACAAGGAAATATCTACACCGATGTCTGCATGAAAATGGAAATATCTACACCGATATCTGTTTGAACATGGAAATATCTACACCGCTGTCTGCATGAAAATGGAAATATCTACACAGCTGTCTGCATATACATGGAAATATCTATACAGCTATCTCTTTACACGTGGAAATAACTACACCGCTATCTCTATAAACATGGAAATATCTTCACCGCCATCTGTATGAATATGGATATGTCTACACAGCGATCTGGATGAACATGGAAATATCTACACCGTGATCTGTATGAACATGGAAATATCTACACCGCTATCTGTGTAAACATGCATACATTTCACCGCTATCTGTATAAACATGGAAATATCTACACCGCTATCTGTATGAACATGGAAATAGCTACACCGCTATCTGTATGAACATGGAAATATCAGCCGCTCTATCTGTACGAACACGGAAATACCTTCACCGCCATCTGTATGAACATGGATATATCTACACAGCCATCTGGATGAACATGGAAATATCTACACCGCTATCTGTATGAACATGGAAATATCTACACTGCTATCTGTGTAAACATGCATACATCTTCACCGCTATCTGTATAAACATGGAAATATCTACACCGCTATCTGTATGAACATGGAAATATCTACATCGCTATCTGTTTGAACATGGAAATATCTAAACCGCAATCTGCATGAAAATGGAAATATTTGCACAGCTATCTGCATATAAATGGAAATATCTACACAGCTATTCCTTTACACATGGAAATAACTACACCGCTATCTGTATGAATATGGAAATATCTACACCGCCATCTGTATGAACATAGAAATATCTGCACCGCCATCTGTATGAACATATAAATATCTACACCACCATCTGTATTAAGATGGAGATATCTAAACCGCTATCTGAATAAACATGGAAATATCTACACTGCTATCTGTATAAACATGGAAATATCTACACAGCTATCTGTATAAACATGGAAATATCTACAACGCTACCTGTATAAACATGGAAATATCAGCACCGCTATCGGTATGAACATGGAAATATCTTCACCGCCATCTGTATGAACATGGATATATATACACAGCCATCTGTATGAACATGGAAATATCTACACCGCTATCTGTATGAACATGGAAATATCTACACCGCTATCTGTATAAACATGGAAATATCTTCACTGCCATCTGTATGAACATGGATATGTCTACACAGCCATCTGGATGAACATGGAAATATCTACACCGCGATCTGTATGAACATGGAAATATCTACACCGCTATCTCTGTAAACATGCATACATCTTCACCGCTATCTATATAAACATGGAAATATCTACACCGCTATCTGTATGAACATGGAAATATCTACACCGCAATCTGTTTGAACATGGAAATATCTAAACCGCTATCTGCATGAAAATAGAAATATCTACACAGCTATCTGCATATACATGGAAATATCTACAAAGCTATCTCTTTACACATGGAAATAACTGCACCGCTATCTCTATAAACATGGAAATATCTACACCGCCATCTGTATGAACATGGAAATATCTGCACCGCCATCTGTATGAACATATAAATAGCTACACCGCCATCTGTATTAAGATGGAGATATCTTCACCGCTATCTGTATAAACTTGGAAATATCTACACCGCTATCTGTATAAACATGGAAATATCTACACCGCTATCTGAATAAACATGGAAATAACTACACCGCTACCTGTATAAACATGGAAATATCAGGACCGCTATCTGTATGAACATGGAAATATCTACACCGCTATCTCTATGAACATGGAAATATCTACACCGCTATCTGTATGAACATGGAAATAGCTACACCGCTATCTGTATGAACATGGAAATATCTACACCACTATCTGAATGAACATGGAAATATCTACACCGCTATCTGTATGAACATGGATATATCTACACCGCTATCTGTTTGAACATGGAAATATCTATGCCGCTATCTGCATGAAAATGGAAATATCTGCACAGCTATCTGCATAAACATGGAAATATCTACACAGCAATCTCTTTACACATGGAAATAACTACACCGCTATCTGTATGAACATGGAAATATTTACACCGCCATCTGTATGAACATGGAAATATCTGCACCGACATCTGTATGAACATATACATATCTACGCGGCCATCTGTATTAAGATGCAGATATCTACACCGCTATCTGTATAAACATGGAAATATCTACACCGCCATCTGTATAAACATGGAAATATCTACACCGCTATCTGTATAAACATGGAAATATCTACAACGCTACCTGTATAAACATGGAAATATCAGCACCGTTATCTGTATGAACATGGAAATATCTACACCGCTATCTCTATGAAGATGGAAATATCAGCCCCTCTATCTGTATGAACATGGAGATATCTACACCGCTATCTGTATGAACATGGAAATATCTACACCGCTATCTGCATGAACATGGAAATATCTACACCGCTATCTGTATGAACATGGAAATATCTACACCGCTGTCTGTTTGAACATGGAAATATCTACACCGCTATCTGTATGAACATGGAAATATCTTCACCGTCATCTGTATGAACATGGATATATCTACACAGCCATCTGAATGAACATGGAAGTATCTACACCGATATCTGTATGAACATGGAAATATCTACACCGCGATCTGTATGAACATGGAAATATCTACACCGCTATCTGTGTAAACATGCATACATTTCACCGCTATCTGTATAAACATGGAAATATCTACACCGCTATCTGTATGAACATGGAAATAGCTACACCGCTATCTGTATGAACATGGAAATATCAGCCGCTCTATCTGTACGAACACGGAAATACCTTCACCGCCATCTGTATGAACATGGATATATCTACACAGCCATCTGGATGAACATGGAAATATCTACACCGCTATCTGTATGAACATGGAAATATCTACACTGCTATCTGTGTAAACATGCATACATCTTCACCGCTATCTGTATAAACATGGAAATATCTACACCGCTATCTGTATGAACATGGAAATATCTACATCGCTATCTATTTTAACATGGAAATATCTAAACCGCAATCTGCATGAAAATGGAAATATTTGCACAGCTATCTGCATATAAATGGAAATATCTACACAGCTATTCCTTTACACATGGAAATAACTACACCGCTATCTGTATGAATATGGAAATATCTACACCGCCATCTGTATGAACATAGAAATATCTGCACCGCCATCTGTATGAACATATAAATATCTACACCACCATCTGTATTAAGATGGAGATATCTAAACCGCTATCTGAATAAACATGGAAATATCTACACTGCTATCTGTATAAACATGGAAATATCTACACAGCTATCTGTATAAACATGGAAATATCTACACCGCTACCTGTATAAACATGGAAATATCAGCACCGCTATCGGTATGAACATGGAAATATCTTCACCGCCATCTGTATGAACATGGATATATATACACAGCCATCTGTATGAACATGGAAATATCTACACCGCTATCTGTATGAACATGGAAATATCTACACCGCTATCTGTATAAACATGGAAATATCTTCACTGCCATCTGTATGAACATGGATATGTCTACACAGCCATCTGGATGAACATGGAAATATCTACACCGCGATCTGTATGAACATGGAAATATCTACACCGCTATCTCTGTAAACATGCATACATCTTCACCGCTATCTATATAAACATGGAAATATCTACACCGCTATCTGTATGAACATGGAAATATCTACACCGCAATCTGTTTGAACATGGAAATATCTAAACCGCTATCTGCATGAAAATAGAAATATCTACACAGCTATCTGCATATACATGGAAATATCTACAAAGCTATCTCTTTACACATGGAAATAACTGCACCGCTATCTCTATAAACATGGAAATATCTACACCGCCATCTGTATGAACATGGAAATATCTGCACCGCCATCTGTATGAACATATAAATAGCTACACCGCCATCTGTATTAAGATGGAGATATCTTCACCGCTATCTGTATAAACTTGGAAATATCTACACCGCTATCTGTATAAACATGGAAATATCTACACCGCTATCTGAATAAACATGGAAATAACTACACCGCTACCTGTATAAACATGGAAATATCAGGACCGCTATCTGTATGAACATGGAAATATCTACACCGCTATCTCTATGAACATGGAAATATCTACACCGCTATCTGTATGAACATGGAAATAGCTACACCGCTATCTGTATGAACATGGAAATATCTGCACCACTATCTGAATGAACATGGAAATATCTACACCGCTATCTGTATGAACATGGATATATCTACACCGCTATCTGTTTGAACATGGAAATATCTATGCCGCTATCTGCATGAAAATGGAAATATCTGCACAGCTATCTGCATAAACATGGAAATATCTACACAGCAATCTCTTTACACATGGAAATAACTACACCGCTATCTGTATGAACATGGAAATATTTACACCGCCATCTGTATGAACATGGAAATATCTGCACCGACATCTGTATGAACATATACATATCTACGCGGCCATCTGTATTAAGATGCAGATATCTACACCGCTATCTGTATAAACATGGAAATATCTACACCGCCATCTGTATAAACATGGAAATATCTACACCGCTATCTGTATAAACATGGAAATATCTACAACGCTACCTGTATAAACATGGAAATATCAGCACCGTTATCTGTATGAACATGGAAATATCTACACCGCTATCTCTATGAAGATGGAAATATCAGCCCCTCTATCTGTATGAACATGGAGATATCTACACCGCTATCTGTATGAACATGGAAATATCTACACCGCTATCTGTATGAACATGGAAATATCTACACCGCTATCTGTATGAACATGGAAATATCTACACCGCTGTCTGTTTGAACATGGAAATATCTACACCGCTATCTGTATGAACCTGGAAATATCTTCACCGTCATCTGTATGAACATGGATATATCTACACAGCCATCTGAATGAACATGGAAGTATCTACACCGATATCTGTATGAACATGGAAATATCTACACCGCTATCTGTATGAACATGGAAATATCTTCACCACCATCTGTATGAACATGGATATATCTACACAGCCATCTGGATGAACATGGAAATACCTACACAGCTATCTGTATGAACATGGAAATATATACACCGCTATCTGTGTAAACATGCATACATCTTCACCGCTATCTGTATAAACATGGAAATATCTACACTGCTATCTGTATGAACATGGAAATATCTACATCGTTATCTGTATGAACATGGAAATAGCTACACCGCTATCTGTTTGAACATGGAAATATCTGAACCGCTATCTGCATGAAAATGGAAATATCTACACAGCTATCTGCATATACATGGAAATATCTGCACAGCTATCTCTTTACACAGGGAAATAACTACACCGCTATCTGTATGAACATGGAAATATCTGCACGGCCATCTGTATGAACATATAAATATCTACACCGCCATCTGTATTAAGATGGAGATATCTACACCGCTACCTGTATAAACATGGAAATACCTACACCGCTATCTGTATAAACATGGAAATATCTACACCGCTATCTGTATAAACATGATAATATCTACACCGCTACCTGTATAAACATGGAAATATCAGCACCGCTATCTGTATGAACATGGAAATATCAGCCCCTCTATCTGTATGAGCATGGAAATATCTACAACGCTATCTGTATGAACATGGAAATATCTACACCGCTAGATGTATGAACATGGAATTATCTACACCGCCATCTGTGTGAACATGGATATGTCTACACAGCCATCTGGAGGAACATGGAAATATCTACACCGCTATCTGTATGAACATGGAAATAGCTACTCCGCTATCTGTATGAACATGGATACATCTGCACCGCCATCTGTATGAACATATAAATACACCACCATCTGTATTAAAATGGAGATATCTACACCGCTATCTATATAAACATGGAAATATCTACACAGCTATCTGTATAAATATGGAAATATCTACACCACTACCTGTATAATCATGGAAATATCTACACCTCTACCTGTTTAAACATGGAAATATCAGCACCGCTATCTGTATGAACATGGAAATATCTACACCGCTATCTGTATGAACATGGAAATATCTACACCGCTATCTGTATGAACATGGAAATAACTACACCGCTATATGTATGAACATGGAAATATCTACACCGCTACCTGTATGAATATTGAAATATCTACACCGCTGTCTGCATGAAAATGTAAATATCTACACAGATATCTGCATATACATGGAAATATCTACACAGCTATCTCTTTACACATGGAAATAACTACACCGCTATCTCTAAAAACATGGAAATATCTACACTGCCATCTGTTTGAACATGGAAATATCTGCACCGCCATCTGTATGAACATATAAATACCTACACCGCCATCTGTATTAAGAAGGAGATATCTGCACCGCTATCTGTATAAACCTGGAAATATCTACACAGCTATCTGTATAAACATGGAAATATCTACCCCGCTATCTGTATAAACCTGGAAATATCTACACCGCTACCTGTAGAAACATGGAAATAGCACAGCTATCTGTATGAATATGGAAATAACTACACCGCTATCTGTACGAACATGGAAATATATACACCGCTGTCTGTATGAACATGGAAATAGCTACACCGCTATCTGTATGAACATGGAAATATCTACACCACTATCTGTATGAACATGGAAATAACTACACCGCTATCTGTATGAACATGGATATATCTACACAGCCATCTGGATGGACATGGAAATATCTACACCGCTATCTGTATGAACATGGAAATATCTACACCGCTATCTGTATGAACATGGAAATATCTACACCGCTATCTGTATGAACATGGAAATATCTACACCGCTGTTTGAACTTGGAAATATCTAAACCGCTATCTGCATGAAAATGGAAATATCTACAGAGCTATCTGCATACACGTGGAAATATCTACACAGCTATCTCTTTACACACGGAAATAACTACACCACTATCTGTATGACCATGGAAATATCTGCACGGCCATCTGTATGAACATATAAATATCTACACCGCCATCTGTATTAAGATGGAGATATCTACACCGATATCTGTATAAACATGGAAATATCTACACCGCTATCTGTATAAACATGGAAATATCTACACCGTTATCTGTATAAACATGGAAATATCTACACCGCTACCTGTAAAAACATGGAAATATCAGCACCGCTATCTGTATGAACATGGAAATATCAGCCCCTCTATCTGTGTGAACATGGAAATATCTACACCACTATCTGTATGAACATGGAAATATCTACACCGCTATCTGTATGAACATGGAATTATCTTCACCGCCATCTGTATGAACATGGATATGTCTACACAGCCATCTGGATGAACATGGAAATATCTACACTGCTATCTGTATGAACATGGAAATAGCTACACCGCTATCTGTATGAACATGGAAATATCTGCACCGCCATCTGTATGTACATATAAATATCTACTCCGCCATCTGTATTAAGATGGAGATATCTACACCGCTATCTGTATAAACATGGAAATACCTACACCGCTATCTGTATAAACATGGAAATATCTACACCGCTATTTGTATAAACATGGAAATATCTACACCGCTACCTGTATAATCATGGAAATATCAGCACCGCTATCTGTATGAACATGGAAATATCTACACCGCTATCTGAACATGGAAATATCTACACCGCTATCTGTATGAACATGGAAATATATACACCGCTATCTGTATGAACATGGAAATATCTACACCGCTATCTGTATGAACATGGAAATATCTACACCGCTATCTGTATGAACATGGATATATATACACCGCTATCTGTATGAACATGGAAATATCTACACCGCTATCTGTTTGAACATGGAAATATCTACACCGCTGTCTGCATGAAAATGGAAATATCTACACAGCTGTCTGCATATACATGGAAATATCTATACAGCTATCTCTTTACACGTGGAAATAACTACACCGCTATCTCTATAAACATGGAAATATCTTCACCGCCATCTGTATGAATATGGATATGTCTACACAGCGATCTGGATGAACATGGAAATATCTACACCGCGATCTGTATGAACATGGAAATATCTACACCGCTATCTGTGTAAACATGCATACATTTCACCGCTATCTGTATAAACATGGAAATATCTACACCGCTATCTGTATGAACATGGAAATAGCTACACCGCTATCTGTATGAACATGGAAATATCAGCCGCTCTATCTGTACGAACACGGAAACATCTTCACCGCCATCTGTATGAACATGGATATATCTACACAGCCATCTGGATGAACATGGAAATATCTACACCGCTATCTGTATGAACATGGAAATATCTACACTGCTATCTGTGTAAACATGCATATATCTTCACCGCTATCTGTATAAACATGGAAATATCTACACCGCTATCTGTATGAACATGGAAATATCTACATCGCTATCTGTTTGAACATGGAAATATCTAAACCGCAATCTGCATGAAAATGGAAATATTTGCACAGCTATCTGCATATAAATGGAAATATCTACACAGCTATTCCTTTACACATGGAAATAACTACACCGCTATCTGTATGAATATGGAAATATCTACACCGCCATCTGTATGAACATAGAAATATCTGCACCGCCATCTGTATGAACATATAAATATCTACACCACCATCTGTATTAAGATGGAGATATCTAAACCGCTATCTGAATAAACATGGAAATATCTACACAGCTATCTGTATAAACATGGAAATATCTACACAGCTATCTGTATAAACATGGAAATATCTACACCGCTACCTGTATAAACATGGAAATATCAGCACCGCTATCGGTATGAACATGGAAATATCTTCACCGCCATCTGTATGAACATGGATATATATACACAGCCATCTGTATGAACATGGAAATATCTACACCGCTATCTGTATGAACATGGAAATATCTACACCGCTATCTGTATAAACATGGAAATATCTTCACTGCCATCTGTATGAACATGGATATGTCTACACAGCCATCTGGATGAACATGGAAATATCTACACCGCGATCTGTATGAACATGGAAATATCTACACCGCTATCTCTGTAAACATGCATACATCTTCACCGCTATCTATATAAACATGGAAATATCTACACCGCTATCTGTATGAACATGGAAATATCTACACCGCAATCTGTTTGAACATGGAAATATCTAAACCGCTATCTGCATGAAAATAGAAATATCTACACAGCTATCTGCATATACATGGAAATATCTACAAAGCTATCTCTTTACACATGGAAATAACTGCACCGCTATCTCTATAAACATGGAAATATCTACACCGCCATCTGTATGAACATGGAAATATCTGCACCGCCATCTGTATGAACATATAAATAGCTACACCGCCATCTGTATTAAGATGGAGATATCTTCACCGCTATCTGTATAAACTTGGAAATATCTACACCGCTATCTGTATAAACATGGAAATATCTACACCGCTATCTGAATAAACATGGAAATAACTACACCGCTACCTGTATAAACATGGAAATATCAGGACCGCTATCTGTATGAACATGGAAATATCTACACCGCTATCTCTATGAACATGGAAATATCTATACCGCTATCTGTATGAACATGGAAATAGCTACACCGCTATCTGTATGAACATGGAAATATCTACACCGCTATCTGAATGAACATGGAAATATCTACACCGCTATCTGTATGAACATGGATATATCTACACCGCTATCTGTTTGAACATGGAAATATCTATGCCGCTATCTGCATGAAAATGGAAATATCTGCACAGCTATCTGCATAAACATGGAAATATCTACACAGCAATCTCTTTACACATGGAAATAACTACACCGCTATCTGTATGAACATGGAAATATTTACACCGCCATCTGTATGAAAATGGAAATATCTGCACCGACATCTGTATGAACATATACATATCTACGCGGCCATCTGTATTAAGATGCAGATATCTACACCGCTATCTGTATAAACATGGAAATATCTACACCGCCATCTGTATAAACATGGAAATATCTACACCGCTATCTGTATAAACATGGAAATATCTACAACGCTACCTGTATAAACATGGAAATATCAGCACCGTTATCTGTATGAACATGGAAATATCTACACCGCTATCTCTATGAAGATGGAAATATCAGCCCCTCTATCTGTATGAACATGGAGATATCTACACCGCTATCTGTATGAACATGGAAATATCTACACCGCTATCTGTATGAACATGGAAATATCTACACCGCTATCTGTATGAACATGGAAATATCTACACCGCTGTCTGTTTGAACATGGAAATATCTACACCGCTATCTGCATGAAAATGGAAATGTCTACACTGCTATCTGCATATACATGGAAATATCTACACAGCTATCTGTTTACACATGGAAATAACTACACCGCTAACTGCTTGAACATGGAAATATCTACACCGCCATCTGTTTGAACATGGAAATATCTGCACAGCCATCTGTATGAACATATAAATATCTACACTGCAATCTGTATTAAGATGGAGATATCTACACCGCTATCTGTACAAACATGGAAATATCTACACCGCTATCTGTATAAACATGGAAATATCTACACCGCCATCTGTATGAACATGGAAATATCTACACCGCTATCTCTATGAACATGGAAATATCTACACCACTATCTGAATGAACATGGAAATATCTACACCGCTATCTGTATGAACATGGATATATCTAAACAGCCACCTGGATGAACATGGAAATATCTACACCGCTATCTGCATGAAGACGGAAATATCTACACCGCTATTTGTGTAAACATGCATACATCTTCACCGCAATCTGCATAAGCATGGAAATATCTACACCGCTATCTGTATGAACATGGAAGTATCTACACCGCTATCTGTTTGAACATGGAAATATCTAAACTGCTATCAGCACGAAAATGGAAATATCTACACCGCTATCTGCATATACATTTAAATATCTACACAGCTATCTCTTTACACATGGAAATAACTACACCGCTATCTGTATGAACATGGAAATATCTTCACCGCCATCTGTATGAACATGGATATATCGACACAGCCTCCTGGATGAACATGGAAATATCTACACCGCTATCTGTATAAACATGGAAATATCTACACCACTATCTGTATGAACATGGAAATACATACACCGCTATCTGTATGAACATGGAAATATCTACACCGCTATCTGTATGAACATGGAAATACATACACCGCTACCTGTATGAACATGGAAATAGCTACACCGCTACCTGTATAAACATGGAAATATCTACACCGCTATCTGTTTAAACATGGAAATATCTACACCACTATCTGTATAAACATGGAAATATCAGCACCGCTATCAGTATGAACATGGAAATATCTGCACCGCTATCTCTTTGAACATGGAAATAGCTACACGGCTATCTGTATGAACATGGAAATATCTGCACCGCCATCTGTATGTACATATAAATATCTACTCCGCCATCTGTATTAAGAAGGAGATATCTACACCGCTATCTGTATAAACATGGAAATATCTACACAGCTATGTGTATAAACATGGAAATATCAACACAACTACCTGTATAAAGATGGAAATATCAGCACCGCTATCTGTATGAACATGGAAATGTCTACACCGCTATCTCTTTGAACATGGAAATATCTACACCGCTATCTGTATGAACATGGAAATATCTGCACCGCTATCTGTATGAACATGGAAATATCTACACCGCTATCTGTATGAACATGGAAATACCTCCACCGCCATCTGTATGAAAATGGATATGTCTACACAGCCATCTAGATGAACATGGAAGTATCTACACCGCGATCTGTACGAACATGGAAATATCTACACCGCTATCTCTGTAAACATGCATACATCATCACCGCTATCTGTATAAACATGGAAATATCTACACCGCTGTCTGTAGGAACATGGAAATATCTACACCGCTATCTGTTTGAACATGGAAATATGTACACCGCTATCTCTATGAAGATGGAAATATCTACACCGCTATCTTTACGAACATGGAAATATCTACACCGCTATCTGTATGAACATGGAAATATCTACACCACTATCTGTATGAACATGGAAATGTCTACACCGCTATCTGTATGAACTTGGAAATATCTACACAGCTATCTGTATGAACATGGAAATATCTACACCGCTATGTGTATGAACATGGAAATATCTACACCGCTATCTGTGTAAACATGCATACACCTTCACCGCTATCTGCATAAACATGGAAATATCTACACCGCTATCTGTATGAACATGGAAATATCTACACCGCTATATGTATGAACACGGAAATATCTACACCGCAATCTGTGTAAACATGCATACATCTTCACCGCTATCTGTATAAACATGGAAATATCTACACCGCTATCTGTATGAACATGGAAATATCTACACCGCTATCTGTTTGAACATGGAAATATCTAAACCGCTATCTGCGTGAAAATGGAAATATCTACACAACGATCTGCATATACATGGAAGTATCTACACAGCTATCTGTTTACACAGGGAAATAACTACACCGCTATCTGTATGAACATGGAAATACCTGCACGGCCATCTATATGAACATATAAATATCTACACCGCCATCTGTATTAAGACGGAGATATCTACACTGCTATCTGTATAAACATGGAAATATCTACACCGCTATCTGTATAAATATGGAAATATCTACACCGCTACCTGTAAAAACATGGAAATATCAGCACCGCTATCTGTATGAACATGGAAATATCAGCCCCTCTATCTGTATGAATATGGAAATATCTACACCACACTCTGTATGAACATGGAAATATCTACACCGCTATCTGTATGAACATGGAATTACCTTCACCGCCATCTGTATGAACATGGATATGTCTACACAGCCATCTGGATGAACATGGAAATATCTACACAGCTATCGGTATGAACATGGAAATATCTACACCGCTATCTGTATGAACATGGAAATAGCTACACCGCTATCTGTATGAACATGGAAATATCAGCCGCTCTATCTGTACGAACACGGAAACATCTTCACCGCCATCTGTATGAACATGGATATATCTACACAGCCATCTGGATGAACATGGAAATATCTACACCGCTATCTGTATGAACATGGAAATATCTACACTGCTATCTGTGTAAACATGCATACATCTTCACCGCTATCTGTATAAACATGGAAATATCTACACCGCTATCTGTATGAACATGGAAATATCTACATCGCTATCTGTTTGAACATGGAAATATCTAAACCGCAATCTGCATGAAAATGGAAATATTTGCACAGCTATCTGCATATAAATGGAAATATCTACACAGCTATTCCTTTACACATGGAAATAACTACACCGCTATCTGTATGAATATGGAAATATCTACACCGCCATCTGTATGAACATAGAAATATCTGCACCGCCATCTGTATGAACATATAAATATCTACACCACCATCTGTATTAAGATGGAGATATCTAAACCGCTATCTGAATAAACATGGAAATATCTACACAGCTATCTGTATAAACATGGAAATATCTACACAGCTATCTGTATAAACATGGAAATATCTACACCGCTACCTGTATAAACATGGAAATATCAGCACCGCTATCGGTATGAACATGGAAATATCTTCACCGCCATCTGTATGAACATGGATATATATACACAGCCATCTGTATGAACATGGAAATATCTACACCGCTATCTGTATGAACATGGAAATATCTACACCGCTATCTGTATAAACATGGAAATATCTTCACTGCCATCTGTATGAACATGGATATGTCTACACAGCCATCTGGATGAACATGGAAATATCTACACCGCGATCTGTATGAACATGGAAATATCTACACCGCTATCTCTGTAAACATGCATACATCTTCACCGCTATCTATATAAACATGGAAATATCTACACCGCTATCTGTATGAACATGGAAATATCTACACCGCAATCTGTTTGAACATGGAAATATCTAAACCGCTATCTGCATGAAAATAGAAATATCTACACAGCTATCTGCATATACATGGAAATATCTACAAAGCTATCTCTTTACACATGGAAATAACTGCACCGCTATCTCTATAAACATGGAAATATCTACACCGCCATCTGTATGAACATGGAAATATCTGCACGGCCATCTGTATGAACATATAAATAGCAACACCGCCATCTGTATTAAGATGGAGATATCTTCACCGCTATCTGTATAAACTTGGAAATATCTACACCGCTATCTGTATAAACATGGAAATATCTACACCGCTATCTGAATAAACATGGAAATAACTACACCGCTACCTGTATAAACATGGAAATATCAGGACCGCTATCTGTATGAACATGGAAATATCTACACCGCTATCTCTATGAACATGGAAATATCTACACCGCTATCTGTATGAACATGGAAATAGCTACACCGCTATCTGTATGAACATGGAAATATCTACACCACTATCTGAATGAACATGGAAATATCTACACCGCTATCTGTATGAACATGGATATATCTACACCGCTATCTGTTTGAACATGGAAATATCTATGCCGCTATCTGCATGAAAATGGAAATATCTGCACAGCTATCTGCATAAACATGGAAATATCTACACAGCAATCTCTTTACACATGGAAATAACTACACCGCTATCTGTATGAACATGGAAATATTTACACCGCCATCTGTATGAAAATGGAAATATCTGCACCGACATCTGTATGAACATATACATATCTACGCGGCCATCTGTATTAAGATGCAGATATCTACACCGGTATCTGTATAAACATGGAAATATCTACACCGCCATCTGTATAAACATGGAAATATCTACACCGCTATCTGTATAAACATGGAAATATCTACAACGCTACCTGTATAAACATGGAAATATCAGCACCGTTATCTGTATGAACATGGAAATATCTACACCGCTATCTCTATGAAGCTGGAAATATCAGCCCCTCTATCTGTATGAACATGGAGATATCTACACCGCTATCTGTATGAACATGGAAATATCTACACCGCTATCTGTATGAACATGGAAATATCTACACCGCTATCTGTATGAACATGGAAATATCTACACCGCTGTCTGTTTGAACATGGAAATATCTACACCGCTATCTGCATGAAAATGGAAATGTCTACACTGCTATCTGCATATACATGGAAATATCTACACAGCTATCTGTTTACACATGGAAATAACTACACCGCTAACTGCTTGAACATGGAAATATCTACACCGCCATCTGTTTGAACAGGGAAATATCTGCACAGCCATCTGTATGAACATATAAATATCTACACTGCAATCTGTATTAAGATGGAGATATCTACACCGCTATCTGTACAAACATGGAAATATCTACACCGCTATCTGTATAAACATGGAAATATCTACACCGCCATCTGTATGAACATGGAAATATCTACACCGCTATCTCTATGAACATGGAAATATCTACACCACTATCTGAATGAACATGGAAATATCTACACCGCTATCTGTATGAACATGGATATATCTAAACAGCCACCTGGATGAACATGGAAATATCTACACCGCTATCTGCATGAAGACGGAAATATCTACACCGCTATTTGTGTAAACATGCATACATCTTCACCGCAATCTGCATAAGCATGGAAATATCTACACCGCTATCTGTATGAACATGGAAGTATCTACACCGCTATCTGTTTGAACATGGAAATATCTAAACTGCTATCAGCACGAAAATGGAAATATCTACACCGCTATCTGCATATACATTTAAATATCTACACAGCTATCTCTTTACACATGGAAATAACTACACCGCTAACTGTATGAACATGGAAATATCTTCACCGCCATCTGTATGAACATGGATATATCGACACAGCCTCCTGGATGAACATGGAAATATCTACACCGCTATCTGTATAAACATGGAAATATCTACACCACTATCTGTATGAACATGGAAATACATACACCGCTATCTGTATGAACATGGAAATATCTACACCGCTATCTGTATGAACATGGAAATAGCTACACCGCTACCTGTATAAACATGGAAATATCTACACCGCTATCTGTTTAAACATGGAAATATCTACACCGCTATCTGTATAAACATGGAAATATCAGCACCGCTATCAGTATGAACATGGAAATATCTGCACCGCTATCTCTTTGAACATGGAAATAGCTACACGGCTATCTGTATGAACATGGAAATATCTGCACCGCCATCTGTATGTACATATAAATATCTACTCCGCCATCTGTATTAAGAAGGAGATATCTACACCGCTATCTGTATAAACATGGAAATATCTACACAGCTATGTGTATAAACATGGAAATATCAACACAACTACCTGTATAAAGATGGAAATATCAGCACCGCTATCTGTATGAACATGGAAATGTCTACACCGCTATCTCTTTGAACATGGAAATATCTACACCGCTATCTGTATGAACATGGAAATATCTGCACCGCTATCTGTATGAACATGGAAATATCTACACCGCTATCTGTATGAACATGGAAATACCTCCACCGCCATCTGTATGAAAATGGATATGTCTACACAGCCATCTAGATGAACATGGAAGTATCTACACCGCGATCTGTACGAACATGGAAATATCTACACCGCTATCTCTGTAAACATGCATACATCATCACCGCTATCTGTATAAACATGGAAATATCTACACCGCTGTCTGTAGGAACATGGAAATATCTACACCGCTATCTGTTTGAACATGGAAATATGTACACCGCTATCTCTATGAAGATGGAAATATCTACACCGCTATCTTTACGAACATGGAAATATCTACACCGCTATCTGTATGAACATGGAAATATCTACACCACTATCTGTATGAAAATGGAAATGTCTACACCGCTATCTGTATGAACTTGGAAATATCTACACAGCTATCTGTATGAACATGGAAATATCTACACCGCTATCTGTATGAACATGGAAATATCTACACCGCTATCTGTGTAAACATGCATACACCTTCACCGCTATCTGCATAAACATGGAAATATCTACACCGCTATCTGTATGAACATGGAAATATCTACACCGCTATCTGTATGAACACGGAAATATCTACACCGCAATCTGTGTAAACATGCATACATCTTCACCGCTATCTGTATAAACATGGAAATATCTACACCGCTATCTGTATGAACATGGAAATATCTACACCGCTATCTGTTTGAACATGGAAATATCTAAACCGCTATCTGCGTGAAAATGGAAATATCTACACAACGATCTGCATATACATGGAAGTATCTACACAGCTATCTGTTTACACAGGGAAATAACTACACCGCTATCTGTATGAACATGGAAATATCTGCACGGCCATCTGTATGAACATATAAATATCTACACCGCCATCTGTATTAAGACGGAGATATCTACACTGCTATCTGTATAAACATGGAAATATCTACACCGCTATCTGTATAAACATGGAAATATCTACACAGCTACCTGTAAAAACATGGAAATATCAGCACCGCTATCTGTATGAACATGGAAATATCAGCCCCTCTATCTGTATGAATATGGAAATATCTACACCACACTCTGTATGAACATGGAAATATCTACACCGCTATCTGTATGAACATGGAATTACCTTCACCGCCATCTGTATGAACATGGATATGTCTACACAGCCATCTTGATGAACATGGAAATATCTACACAGCTATCGGTATGAACATGGAAATAGCTACACCGCTATCTGTATGAACATGGAAATATCTGCACCGCCATCTGTATGTACATATAAATATCTACTCCGCCATCTGTATTAAGAAGGAGATATCTACACCGCTATCTGTATAAACATGGAAATATCTACACCGCTATCTGTATAAACATGGAAATATCTACACCGCTACCTGTATAAACATGGAAATATCAGCACCGCTATCTGTATGAACATGGAAATATCTACACCGCTATCTGTTTGAACATGGAAATATCTACACCGCTATCTGTATGAACATGGAAATATCTACACCGCTATCTGTATGAACATGGAAATATCTACAACGCTATCTGTATGAACATGGAAATACCTTCACCGCCATCTGTATGAACATGGATATGTCTACACAGCCATCTAGATGGACATGGAAATATCTACACCGCGATCTGTACGAACATGGAAATATCTACACCGCTATCTGTGTAAACATGCATACATCATCACTGCTATCTGTAGAAACATGGAAATATCTACACCGCTGTCTGTATGAACATGGAAATATCTACACCGCTATCTGAACATGGAAATATCTAAACCGCTATCTGCATGAAAATGGAAATATCTACAGAGCTATCTGCATATACATATAAATATCTACACAGCTATCTCTTTACACATGGAAATAACTACACCGCTATCTATATGAACATGGAAATATCTACAACGCCATCTGTATGAACATGGAAATTTCTGCACCGCCATCTGTATGAACATATAAATAACTACCCGGCCATCTGTATTAAGATAGAGATATCTACAACGCCATCTGTATAAACATGGAAATATATACACCGCAATCTGTATAAACATGGAAATATCTACACAGCTACCTGTATAAACATGGAAATATCTACACCGCTACCTGTATAAACATGGAAATATCAGCACCGCAATCTGTATGAACATGGAAATATCAGCCCCTCTATCTGTATGAACATGGAAATATCTACACCGCTATCTGTATGAACATGGAAATATCTACAGTGCTATCCGTATGACCATGGAAATATCTTCACCGCTATCTGTATGAACATGGATATATCTATAAAGCCATCTGGGTGAACATGGAAATATCTACACCGCTATCTGTATGAACATGGAAATAGCTACACCGCTATCTGTATGAATATGTAAATATCTACACCACTATCTGTATGAACATGGAAATATCTACACCGCTATCTGTATGAACATGGAAATATCTTCACCGCCATCTGTATGAACATGGTTATATCTACACAGCCATCTGGATGAACATGGAAATATCTACACCGCTATCTGTATGAACATGGAAATAGCTACACCGCTATCTGTATGAACATGGAAATATCTTCACCGCCATCAGTATGAACATGGATATATCTACACAGCCATCTGGATGAACATGGAAATATCTACACAGCTATCTGTATGAACATGGAAATATATACACCGCTATCTGTGTAAACATGCATACATCTTCACCGCTATCTGTATAAACATGGAAATATCTACACCGCTATCTGTATGAACATGGAAATATCTACACCGCTATCTGTTTGAACATGGAAATATCTACACCGCTATCTGCATGAAAATGGAAATATCTACACAGCTATCTGAATATACATGGAAATGTCTACAAAGCTATCTCTTTACACATGGAAATAACTACACCGCTATCTCTATAAACATGGAAATATCTACACCGCGATCTGTATGAACATGGAAATATCTGCACCGCCATCTGTATGAACATGGATATGTCTACACAGCCATCTTGATGAACATGGAAATATTTACGCAGCTATCGGTATGAAAATGGAAATAGCTACACGACTATCTCTATGAACATGGAAATATCTGCACCACCATCTGTATGTACATGTAAATATCTACTCCACCATCTGTATTAAGAAGGAGATATCTACACCGCTATCTGTATAAACATGGAAATATCTACACAGCTATGTGTATAAACATGGAAATATCAACACAACTACCTGTATAAAGATGGAAATATCAGCACCGCTATCTGTATGAACATGGAAATGTCTACACCGCTATTTGTTTGAACATGGAAATATCTACACAGCTATCTGTATGAACATGGAAATATCTGCACCGCTATCTGTATGAACATGGAAATACCTCCACCGCCATCTGTATGAACATGGATATGTCTACACAGCCATCTAGATGAACATGGAAATATCTACACCGCGATCTGTACGAATATGGAAATATCTACACCGCTATCTGTGTAAACATGCATACATCATCACCGCTATCTGTATAAACATGGAAATATCTACACGGCTGTCTGTAGGAACATGGAACTATCTACACCGCTATCTGTTTGAACATGGAAATATCTAAACCGCTATCTGCATGATAATGGAAATATCTACAGAGCTATCTGCATATACATGGAAATATCTACACAGCTATCTCTTTACACATGGAAATAACTACACCGCTATCTGTATGAACATGGAAATATCTACACCGCCATCTGTATGAACATGGAAATATCTGCACCGCCACCTGTATGAACATATAAATAACTACACGGCCATCTGTATTAAGATAGAGATATCTACACCGCTATCTGTATAAACATGGAAATATCTACACCGCTATCTGTATAAACATGGAAATATCTACACTGCTACCTGTATAAACATGGAAATATCTACACTGCTACCTGTATAAACATGGAAATATCAGAACCGCAATCTGTATGAACATGGAAATATCAGCCCCTCTATCTGTATGAACATGGAAATATCTACACCGCTATCTGTATGAACATGGAAATATCTACACCGCTATCCGTATGAACATGGAAATATCTTCACCGCCATCTGTATGAACATGGATATATCTACACAGCCATCTGGGTGAACATGGAAATATCTACACCGCTATCTGTATGAACATGGAAATAGCTACACCGCTATCTGTATGAATATGGAAATATCTACACCACTATCTGAATGAACATGGAAATAGCTACACCGCTATCTGTGTGAACATGGAAATATCTTCACCGCCATCTGTATGAACATGGATATATCTACACAGCCATCTGGATGAACATGGAAATATCTACACAGCTATCTGTATGAACATGGAAATATATACACCGCTATCTGTGTAAACATGCATACATCTTCACCGCTATCTGTATAAACATGGAAATATCTACACCGCTATCTGTATGAACATGGAAATATCTACACCGCTATCTGTTTGAACATGGAAATATCTACACCGCTATCTGCATGAAAATGGAAATATCTACACAGCTATCTGCATATACATGGAAATGTCTACAAAGCTATCTCTTTACACATGGAAATAACTACACCGCTATCTCTATAAACATGGAAATATCTACACCGCCATCTGTATGAACATGGAAATATCTGCACCGCTATATGTATGAACATGGAAATATCTACACCGCTATCTCTATGAACATGGAAATATCTTCACCGCCATCAGTATGAACATGGATATATCTACACAGCCTTCTGTATGAACATGGAAATATCTACACCGCTATCTGTATGAACATGGAAATACCTACACCGCTATCTCTATGAACATGGAAATATCTACACCGCTATCTGTTTGAACATGGAAATATCTAAACCGCTACCTGCATGAAAATGGAAATATCTACACAGCTATCTGCATATACATGGAAATATCTACACTGCTATCTGTTTACACATGGAAATAACTACACCGCTATCTGTATGAACATGGAAATATCTTCACCGCCATCTGTATGAACATGGATATATCTACACAGCCATCTGGAGGAGCATGGAAATATCTACACCGCTATCTGTATGAACATGGAAATATATACACCGCTATCTGTGTAAACATGCATACATCTTCACCGCTATCTGTATAAACATGGAAATATCTACACTGCTATCTGCATGAACATGGAAATATCTACACCGCTATCTGTATGAACATGGAAATAGCTACACCGCTATCTGTATGAACATGGAAATATCTACACAGCTATCTGTAGGAACATGGAAATATCTACACTGCTATCTGTATGAACATGGAAATATCTTCACCGCCATCTGTATGAACATGGATATATCTACAGAGCCATCTGGATGAACATGGAAATATCTACACCGCTATCTGTATGAACATGGAAATATATACACCGCTATCTGTGTAAACATGCATACATCTTCACCGCTATCTGTATGAACATGGAAATATCTACACCGCTATCTGTATGAACATGGAAATATCTACACTGCTACCTGTTTGAACATGGAAATATCTACACGGCTAACCGTATGAACATGGTAATGTCTTCACCGCCATCTGTATGAACATGGATATATCTACACAGCCATCTGGGTGAACATGGAAATATCTACACCGCTTTCTGTATGAACATGGAAATAGCTACACCGCTATCTGTATGAATATGGAAATATCTACACCACTATCTGTATGAACATGGAAATATCTACACCGCTATCTGTATGAACATGGAAATATATTCACCGCCATCTGTATGGACATGGATATATCTACACAGCCATCTGGATGAACATGGAAATATCTACACCGCTATCTGTATGAACATGGAAATATCTACACCGCTATCTGTTTGAACATGGAAATATCTACACCGCTATCTGCATGAAAATGGAAATATCTACACAGCTATCTGCATATACATGGAAATGTCTACAAAGCTATCTCTTTACACATGGAAATAACTACACCGCTATCTCTATAAACATGGAAATATCTACACCGCCATCTGTATGAACATGGAAATATCTGCACCGCTATATGTATGAACATGGAAATATCTACACCGCTATCTGTATGAACATGGAAATATCTTCACCGCCATCAGTATGAACATGGATATATCTACACAGCCATCTGTATGAACATGGAAATATCTACACCGCTATCTGTATGAACATGGAAATACCTACACCGCTATCTCTATGAACATGGAAATATCTACACCGCTATCTGTTTGAACATGGAAATATCTAAACCGCTATCTGCATGAAAATGGAAATATCTACACAGCTATCTGCATATACATGGAAATATCTACACTGCTATCTGTTTACACATGGAAATAACTACACCGCTATCTGTATGAACATGGAAATATCTTCACCGCCATCTGTATGAACATGGATATATCTACACAGCCATCTGGAGGAGCATGGAAATATCTACACCGCTATCTGTATGAACATGGAAATATATACACCGCTATCTCTGTAAACATGCATACATCTTCACCGCTATCTGTATAAACATGGAAATATCTACACTGCTATCTGCATGAACATGGAAATATCTACACCGCTATCTGTATGAACATGGAAATAGCTACTCCGCTATCTGTATGAACATGGAAATATCTACACAGCTATCTGTAGGAACATGGAAATATCTACACTGCTATCTGTATGAACATGGAAATATCTTCACCGCCATCTGTATGAACATGGATATATCTACAGAGCCATCTGGATGAACATGGAAATATCTACACCGCTATCTGTATGAACATGGAAATATATACACTGCTATCTGTGTAAACATGCATACATCTTCACCGCTATCTGTATGAACATGGAAATATCTACACCGCTATCTGTATGAACATGGAAATATCTACACTGCTACCTGTTTGAACATGGAAATATCTACACGGCTATCTGCATGAAAATGGAAATATCTACACAGCTATCAGCATATACATGGAAATATCTACAAAGCTATCTCTTTACACATGGAAATAACTACACCGCTATCTCTATAAACCTGGAAATATCTACACCGCCAAGTGTATGAACATGGAAATAACTGCACCGCCATCTGTATGAACATATAAATATCTACACTGCCATCTGTATTATGATGGAGATATCTACACCGCTATCTGTATAAACCTGGAAATATCTACACCGCTATCTGTATGAACATGGAAATAGCTACACCGCTATCTGTATCAACATGGAAATATCTACACCACTATCTGTATGAACATGGAAATATCTACACCGCTATCTGTATGAACATGGATATATCTACACAGCCATCTGGATGAACATGGAAATATCTACACCGCTATCTGTATGAACATGGAAATATCTACACCGCTATCTGTGTAAACATGCATACATCTTCACCGCTATCTGTATAAACATGGAAATATCTACACCGCTATCTGTATGAACATGGAAGTTCCTACACCGCTATCTGTTTGAACATGGAAATATCTACACCGCTATCTGCATGAAAATGGAAATATCTACACTGCTATCTGCATATACATGGAAATATCTACAAGGCTATCTCTTTACACATGGAAATAACTACACCGCTATCTCTATAAACATGGAAATATCTACACCGCTATCTGTATGAACATGGATATATCTACACAGCCATCTGGATGAACATGGAAATATCTACACCGCTATCTGTTTGAACATGGAAATATCTAAACCGCTATCTGCATGAAAATAGAAATATCTACACAGCTCTCTGCATATACATGGAAATATCTACAAACCTATCTCTTTACACATGGAAATAACTACACCGCTATCTCTATAAACATGGAAATATCTACACCGCCATCTGTATGAACATGGAAATATCTGCACTGCCATCTGTATGAACATATAAATATCTACACCGCCATCTGTATTAAGATGGAGATAACTACACCGCTATCTGTTTGAACATGGAAATATCTACACTGCTATCTGTATGAACATGGAAATATCTACACCGCTATCTGTATAAACATGGAAATCTCTACACCGCTATCTGTATGAACATGGATATATCTACACAGCCATCTGGATGAACATGGAAATCTCTACACCGCTATCTGTATGAACATGGAAATATCTACACCGCTATCTGTATAAACCTGGAAATATCTACACAGCCAACTGGATGAACATGGAAATATCTACACCGCTATCTGTGTAAACATGCATACATCTTCACCGCAGTCTGTATAAACATGGAAATATCTACACCGCTGTCTGTATGAACATGGAAATATCTACACCGCTATCTCTATGAACATGGAAATATCTACACCGCTATCTGTTTGAAGATGGAAATATCTACACTGCTATCTGCATATACATGGAAATATCTACACAGCTATCTCTTTACACATGGAAATAACTACATCACTATCTGTATGAACATGGAAATATCTACACCGCCATCTGTATGAACATGGAAATATCTGCACTGCCATCTGTATGAACATATAAATATCTACACCGCCATCTGTATTAAGATGGAGATATCTACACCGCTATCTGCATAAACATGGAAATATATACACCGCTATCTGTATAAACATGGAAATAACTACACCGCTATCTGTAGAAACATGGAAATATCTACACTGCTACCTGTATAAACATGGATATATCAGCACCACTATCTGTATGAACATGGAAATATATACACCGATATCTGTATGAACATGGAAATATCTACACCGCTATCAGTATGAACATGGAAATATCTACACCGTTATCTGTATGAACATGGAAATATCTACACCGCTATCTGTTTGAACAAGGAAATATCTACACCGCTGTCTGCATGAAAATGGAAATATCTACACAGCTATCTGCATATACATGGAAATATCTACACAGCTATCTCTTTACACATGGAAATAACTACACCGCTATCTCTATAAGCATGGAAATATCTACTTCGCCATCTGTATGAACATGGAAATATCTGCACCGCCATCTGTATGAACTTATAAATATCTACACTGCCATCTGTATTAAGAAGGAGATACCTACACCGCTATCTGTATAAACATGGAAATATCTACACCGCTATCTGTATAAACATGGAAATATCTACACCGCTATCTGTATGAACATGGAAATATCTACACCGCTATCTGTATGAACCTGGAAATATCTTCACCGTCATCTGTATGAACATGGATATATCTACACAGCCATCTGAATGAACATGGAAATATCTACACCGATATCTGTATGAACATGGAAATATCTACACCGCTATCTGTATGAACATGGAAATATCTTCACCACCATCTGTATGAACATGGATATATCTACACAGCCATCTGGATGAACATGGAAATACCTACACAGCTATCTGTATGAACATGGAAATATATACACCGCTATCTGTGTAAACATGCATACATCTTCACCGCTATCTGTATAAACATGGAAATATCTACACTGCTATCTGTATGAACATGGAAATATCTACATCGTTATCTGTATGAACATGGAAATAGCTACACCGCTATCTGTTTGAACATGGAAATATCTGAACCGCTATCTGCATGAAAATGGAAATATCTACACAGCTATCTGCATATACATGGAAATATCTGCACAGCTATCTCTTTACACAGGGAAATAACTACACCGCTATCTGTATGAACATGGAAATATCTGCACGGCCATCTGTATGAACATATAAATATCTACACCGCCATCTGTATTAAGATGGAGATATCTACACCGCTACCTGTATAAACATGGAAATACCTACACCGCTATCTGTATAAACATGGAAATATCTACACCGCTATCTGTATAAACATGATAATATCTACACCGCTACCTGTATAAACATGGAAATATCAGCACCGCTATCTGTATGAACATGGAAATATCAGCCCCTCTATCTGTATGAACATGGAAATATCTACAACGCTATCTGTATGAACATGCAAATATCTACACCGCTAGATGTATGAACATGGAATTATCTACACCGCCATCTGTGTGAACATGGATATGTCTACACAGCCATCTGGAGGAACATGGAAATATCTACACCGCTATCTGTATGAACATGGAAATAGCTACTCCGCTATCTGTATGAACATGGATACATCTGCACCGCCATCTGTATGAACATATAAATACACCACCATCTGTATTAAAATGGAGATATCTACACCGCTATCTATATAAACATGGAAATATCTACACAGCTATCTGTATAAACATGGAAATATCTACACCACTACCTGAATAATCATGGAAATATCTACACCTCTACCTGTTTAAACATGGAAATATCAGCACCGCTATCTGTATGAACATGGAAATATCTACACCGCTATCTGTATGAACATGGAAATATCTACACCGCTGTCTGTATGAACATGGAAATAACTACACCGCTATATGTATGAACATGGAAATATCTACACCGCTACCTGTTTGAATATTGAAATATCTACACCGCTGTCTGCATGAAAATGTAAATATCTACACAGATATCTGCATATACATGGAAATATCTACACAGCTATCTCTTTACACATGGAAATAACTACACCGCTATCTCTAAAAACATGGAAATATCTACACTGCCATCTGTTTGAACATGGAAATATCTGCACCGCCATCTGTATGAACATATAAATACCTACACCGCCATCTGTATTAAGAAGGAGATATCTGCACCGCTATCTGTATAAACCTGGAAATATCTACACAGCTATCTGTATAAACATGGAAATATCTACCCCGCTATCTGTATAAACCTGGAAATATCTACACCGCTACCTGTAGAAACATGGAAATAGCACAGCTATCTGTATGAATATGGAAATAACTACACCGCTATCTGTACGAACATGGAAATATATACACCGCTGTCTGTATGAACATGGAAATAGCTACACCGCTATCTGTATGAACATGGAAATATCTACACCACTATCTGTATGAACATGGAAATAACTACACCGCTATCTGTATGAACATGGATATATCTACACAGCCATCTGGATGGACATGGAAATATCTACACCGCTATCTGTATGAACATGGAAATATCTACACCGCTATCTGTATGAACATGGAAATATCTACACCGCTATCTGTATGAACATGGAAATATCTACACCGCTGTTTGAACTTGGAAATATCTAAACCGCTATCTGCATGAAAATGGAAATATCTACAGAGCTATCTGCATACACGTGGAAATATCTACACAGCTATCTCTTTACACACGGAAATAACTACACCGCTATCTGTATGAACATGGAAATATCTGCACGGCCGTCTGTATGAACATATAAATATCTACACCGCCATCTGTATTAAGATGGAGATATCTACACCGATATCTGTATAAACATGGAAATATCTACACCGCTATCTGTATAAACATGGAAATATCTACACCGTTATCTGTATAAACATGGAAATATCTACACCGCTACCTGTAAAAACATGGAAATATCAGCACCGCTATCTGTATGAACATGGAAATATCAGCCCCTCTATCTGTGTGAACATGGAAATATCTACACCACTATCTGTATGAACATGGAAATATCTACACCGCTATCTGTATGAACATGGAATTATCTTCACCGCCATCTGTATGAACATGGATATGTCTACACAGCCATCTGGATGAACATGGAAATATCTACACTGCTATCTGTATGAACATGGAAATAGCTACACCGCTATCTGTATGAACACGGAAATATCTGCACCGCCATCTGTATGTACATATAAATATCTACTCCGCCATCTGTATTAAGATGGAGATATCTACACCGCTATCTGTATAAACATGGAAATACCTACACCGCTATCTGTATAAACATGGAAATATCTACACCGCTATTTGTATAAACATGGAAATATCTACACCGCTACCTGTATAATCATGGAAATATCAGCACCGCTATCTGTATGAACATGGAAATATCTACACCGCTATCTGAACATGGAAATATCTACACCGCTATCTGTATGAACATGGAAATATATACACCGCTATCTGTATGAACATGGATATATATACACCGCTATCTGTATGAACATGGAAATATCTACACCGCTATCTGTTTGAACATGGAAATATCTACACCGCTGTCTGCATGAAAATGGAAATATCTACACAGCTGTCTGCATATACATGGAAATATCTATACAGCTATCTCTTTACACGTGGAAATAACTACACCGCTATCTCTATAAACATGGAAATATCTTCACCGCCATCTGTATGAATATGGAAATGTCTACACAGCGATCTGGATGAACATGGAAATATCTACACCGCGATCTGTATGAACATGGAAATATCTACACCGCTATCTGTGTAAACATGCATACATTTCACCGCTATCTGTATAAACATGGAAATATCTACACCGCTATCTGTATGAACATGGAAATAGCTACACCGCTATCTGTATGAACATGGAAATATCAGCCGCTCTATCTGTACGAACACGGAAACATCTTCACCGCCATCTGTATGAACATGGATATATCTACACAGCCATCTGGATGAACATGGAAATATCTACACCGCTATCTGTATGAACATGGAAATATCTACACTGCTATCTGTGTAAACATGCATACATCTTCACCGCTATCTGTATAAACATGGAAATATCTACACCGCTATCTGTATGAACATGGAAATATCTACATCGCTATCTGTTTGAACATGGAAATATCTAAACCGCAATCTGCATGAAAATGGAAATATTTGCACAGCTATCTGCATATAAATGGAAATATCTACACAGCTATTCCTTTACACATGGAAATAACTACACCGCTATCTGTATGAATATGGAAATATCTACACCGCCATCTGTATGAACATAGAAATATCTGCACCGCCATCTGTATGAACATATAAATATCTACACCACCATCTGTATTAAGATGGAGATATCTAAACCGCTATCTGAATAAACATGGAAATATCTACACAGCTATCTGTATAAACATAGAAAATATCTACACAGCTATCTGTATAAACATGGAAATATCTACACCGCTACCTGTATAAACATGGAAATATCAGCACCGCTATCGGTATGAACATGGAAATATCTTCACCGCCATCTGTATGAACATGGATATATATACACAGCCATCTGTATGAACATGGAAATATCTACACCGCTATCTGTATGAACATGGAAATATCTACACCGCTATCTGTATAAACATGGAAATATCTTCACTGCCATCTGTATGAACATGGCTATGTCTACACAGCCATCTGGATGAACATGGAAATATCTACACCGCGATCTGTATGAACATGGAAATATCTACACCGCTATCTCTGTAAACATGCATACATCTTCACCGCTATCTATATAAACATGGAAATATCTACACTGCTATCTGTATGAACATGGAAATATCTACACCGCAATCTGTTTGAACATGGAAATATCTAAACCGCTATCTGCATGAAAAGAGAAATATCTACACAGCTATCTGCATATACATGGAAATATCTACAAAGCTATCTCTTTACACATGGAAATAACTGCACCGCTATCTCTATAAACATGGAAATATCTACACCGCCATCTGTATGAACATGGAAATATCTGCACCGCCATCTGTATGAACATATAAATAGCTACACCGCCATCTGTATTAAGATGGAGATATCTTCACCGCTATCTGTATAAACTTGGAAATATCTACACCGCTATCTGTATAAACATGGAAATGTCTACACCGCTATCTGAATAAACATGGAAATAACTACACCACTACCTGTATAAACATGGAAATATCAGGACCGCTATCTGTATGAACATGGAAATATCTACACCGCTATCTCTATGAACATGGAAATATCTACACCGCTATCTGTATGAACATGGAAATAGCTACACCGCTATCTGTATGAACATGGAAATATCTACACCACTATCTGAATGAACATGGAAATATCTACACCGCTATCTGTATGAACATGGATATATCTACACCGCTATCTGTTTGAACATGGAAATATCTATGCCGCTATCTGCATGAAAATGGAAATATCTGCACAGCTATCTGCATAAACATGGAAATATCTACACAGCAATCTCTTTACACATGGAAATAACTACACCGCTATCTGTATGAACATGGAAATATTTACACCGCCATCTGTATGAAAATGGAAATATCTGCACCGACATCTGTATGAACATATACATATCTACGCGGCCATCTGTATTAAGATGCAGATATCTACACCGCTATCTGTATAAACATGGAAATATCTACACCGCAATCTGTATAAACATGGAAATATCTGCACCGACATCTGTATGAACATATACATATCTACGCGGCCATCTGTATTAAGATGCAGATATCTACACAGCTATCTGTATAAACATGGAAATATCTACACCGCCATCTTTATAAACATGGAAATATCTACACCGCTATCTGTATAAACATGGAAATATCTACAACGCTACCTGTATAAACATGGAAATATCAGCACCGTTATCTGTATGAACATGGAAATATCTACACCGCTATCTCTATGAAGATGGAAATATCAGCCCCTCTATCTGTATGAACATGGAGATATCTACACCGCTATCTGTATGAACATGGAAATATCTACACCGCTATCTGTATGAACATGGAAATATCTACACCGCTATCTGTATGAACATGGAAATATCTACACCGCTGTCTGTTTGAACATGGAAATATCTACACCGCTATCTGCATGAAAATGGAAATGTCTACACTGCTATCTGCATATACATGGAAATATCTACACAGCTATCTGTTTACACATGGAAATAACTACACCGCTAACTGCTTGAACATGGAAATATCTACACCGCCATCTGTTTGAACATGGAAATATCTGCACAGCCATCTGTATGAACATATAAATATCTACACTGCAATCTGTATTAAGATGGAGATACCTACACCGCTATCTGTACAAACATGGAAATATCTACACCGCTATCTGTATAAACATGGAAATATCTACACCGCCATCTGTATGAACATGGAAATATCTACACCGCTATCTCTATGAACATGGAAATATCTACACCACTATCTGAATGAACATGGAAATATCTACACCGCTATCTGTATGAACATGGATATATCTAAACAGCCACCTGGATGAACATGGAAATATCTACACCGCTATCTGCATGAAGACGGAAATATCTACACCGCTATTTGTGTAAACATGCATACATCTTCACCGCAATCTGCATAAGCATGGAAATATCTACACCGCTATCTGTATGAACATGGAAGTATCTACACCGCTATCTGTTTGAACATGGAAATATCTAAACTGCTATCAGCACGAAAATGGAAATATCTACACCGCTATCTGCATATACATTTAAATATCTACACAGCTATCTCTTTACACATGGAAATAACTACACCGCTATCTGTATGAACATGGAAATATCTTCACCGCCATCTGTATGAACATGGATATATCGACACAGCCTCCTGGATGAACATGGAAATATCTACACCGCTATCTGTATAAACATGGAAATATCTACACCACTATCTGTATGAACATGGAAATACATACACCGCTATCTGTATGAACATGGAAATATCTACACCGCTATCTGTATGAACATGGAAATACATACACCGCTACCTGTATGAACATGGAAATAGCTACACCGCTACCTGTATAAACATGGAAATATCTACACCGCTATCTGTTTAAACATGGAAATATCTACACCGCTATCTGTATAAACATGGAAATATCAGCACCGCTATCAGTATGAACATGGAAATATCTGCACCGCTATCTCTTTGAACATGGAAATAGCTACACGGCTATCTGTATGAACATGGAAATATCTGCACCGCCATCTGTATGTACATATAAATATCTACTCCGCCATCTGTATTAAGAAGGAGATATCTACACCGCTATCTGTATAAACATGGAAATATCTACACAGCTATGTGTATAAACATGGAAATATCAACACAACTACCTGTATAAAGATGGAAATATCAGCACCGCTATCTGTATGAACATGGAAATGTCTACACCGCTATCTCTTTGAACATGGAAATATCTACACCGCTATCTGTATGAACATGGAAATATCTGCACCGCTATCTGTATGAACATGGAAATATCTACACCGCTATCTGTATGAACATGGAAATACCTCCACCGCCATCTGTATGAAAATGGATATGTCTACACAGCCATCTAGATGAACATGGAAGTATCTACACCGCGATCTGTACGAACATGGAAATATCTACACCGCTATCTCTGTAAACATGCATACATCATCACCGCTATCTGTATAAACATGGAAATATCTACACCGCTGTCTGTAGGAACATGGAAATATCTACACCGCTATCTGTTTGAACATGGAAATATGTACACCGCTATCTCTATGAAGATGGAAATATCTACACCGCTATCTTTACGAACATGGAAATATCTACACCGCTATCTGTATGAACATGGAAATATCTACACCACTATCTGTATGAACATGGAAATGTCTACACCGCTATCTGTATGAACTTGGAAATATCTACACAGCTATCTGTATGAACATGGAAATATCTACACCGCTATGTGTATGAACATGGAAATATCTACACCGCTATCTGTGTAAACATGCATACACCTTCACCGCTATCTGCATAAACATGGAAATATCTACACCGCTATCTGTATGAACATGGAAATATCTACACCGCTATCTGTATGAACACGGAAATATCTACACCGCAATCTGTGTAAACATGCATACATCTTCACCGCTATCTGTATAAACATGGAAATATCTACACCGCTATCTGTATGAACATGGAAATATCTACACCGCTATCTGTTTGAACATGGAAATATCTAAACCGCTATCTGCGTGAAAATGGAAATATCTACACAACGATCTGCATATACATGGAAGTATCTACACAGCTATCTGTTTACACAGGGAAATAACTACACCGCTATCTGTATGAACATGGAAATATCTGCACGGCCATCTGTATGAACATATAAATATCTACACCGCCATCTGTATTAAGCCGGAGATATCTACACTGCTATCTGTATAAACATGGAAATATCTACACCGCTATCTGTATAAACATGGAAATATCTACACCGCTACCTGTAAAAACATGGAAATATCAGCACCGCTATCTGTATGAACATGGAAATATCAGCCCCTCTATCTGTATGAATATGGAATTATCTACACCACACTCTGTATGAACATGGAAATATCTACACCGCTATCTGTATGAACATGGAATTACCTTCACCGCCATCTGTATGAACATGGATATGTCTACACAGCCATCTGGATGAACATGGAAATATCTACACAGCTATCGGTATGAACATGGAAATATCTACACCGCTATCTGTATGAACATGGAAATAGCTACACCGCTATCTGTATGAACATGGAAATATCAGCCGCTCTATCTGTACGAACACGGAAACATCTTCACCGCCATCTGTATGAACATGGATATATCTACACAGCCATCTGGATGAACATGGAAATATCTACACCGCTATCTGTATGAACATGGAAATATCTACACTGCTATCTGTGTAAACATGCATACATCTTCACCGCTATCTGTATAAACATGGAAATATCTACACCGCTATCTGTATGAACATGGAAATATCTACATCGCTATCTGTTTGAACATGGAAATATCTAAACCGCAATCTGCATGAAAATGGAAATATTTGCACAGCTATCTGCATATAAATGGAAATATCTACACAGCTATTCCTTTACACATGGAAATAACTACACCGCTATCTGTATGAATATGGAAATATCTACACCGCCATCTGTATGAACATAGAAATATCTGCACCGCCATCTGTATGAACATATAAATATCTAAACCACCATCTGTATTAAGATGGAGATATCTAAACCGCTATCTGAATAAACATGGAAATATCTACACAGCTATCTGTATAAACATGGAAATATCTACACAGCTATCTGTATAAACATGGAAATA
This sequence comes from Gorilla gorilla gorilla, assembly GCF_029281585.2. NCBI lineage: Eukaryota > Metazoa > Chordata > Mammalia > Primates > Hominidae > Gorilla > Gorilla gorilla. The sequence goes on from NC_073224.2 coordinate 4,973,351, forward strand.
TCTACACCGCTACCTGTATAAACATGGAAATATCAGCACCGCTATCGGTATGAACATGGAAATATCTTCACCGCCATCTGTATGAACATGGATATATATACACAGCCATCTGTATGAACATGGAAATATCTACACCGCTATCTGTATGAACATGGAAATATCTACACCGCTATCTGTATAAACATGGAAATATCTTCACTGCCATCTGTATGAACATGGATATGTCTACACAGCCATCTGGATGAACATGGAAATATCTACACCGCGATCTGAATGAACATGGAAATATCTACACCGCTATCTCTGTAAACATGCATACATCTTCACCGCTATCTATATAAACATGGAAATATCTACACCGCTATCTGTATGAACATGGAAATATCTACACCGCAATCTGTTTGAACATGGAAATATCTAAACCGCTATCTGCATGAAAATAGAAATATCTACACAGCTATCTGCATATACATGGAAATATCTACAAAGCTATCTCTTTACACATGGAAATAACTGCACCGCTATCTCTATAAACATGGAAATATCTACACCGCCATCTGTATGAACATGGAAATATCTGCACCGCCATCTGTATGAACATATAAATAGCTACACCGCCATCTGTATTAAGATGGAGATATCTTCACCGCTATCTGTATAAACTTGGAAATATCTACACCGCTATCTGTATAAACATGGAAATATCTACACCGCTATCTGAATAAACATGGAAATAACTACACCACTACCTGTATAAACATGGAAATATCAGGACCGCTATCTGTATGAACATGGAAATATCTACACCGCTATCTCTATGAACATGGAAATATCTACACCGCTATCTGTATGAACATGGAAATAGCTACACCGCTATCTGTATGAACATGGAAATATCTACACCACTATCTGAATGAACATGGAAATATCTACACCGCTATCTGTATGAACATGGATATATCTACACCGCTATCTGTTTGAACATGGAAATATCTATGCCTCTATCTGCATGAAAATGGAAATATCTGCACAGCTATCTGCATAAACATGGAAATATCTACACAGCAATCTCTTTACACATGGAAATAACTACACCGCTATCTGTATGAACATGGAAATATTTACACCGCCATCTGTATGAAAATGGAAATATCTGCACCGACATCTGTATGAACATATACATATCTACGCGGCCATCTGTATTAAGATGCAGATATCTACACCGCTATCTGTATAAACATGGAAATATCTACACCGCCATCTGTATAAACATGGAAATATCTACACCGCTATCTGTATAAACATGGAAATATCTACAATGCTACCTGTATAAACATGGAAATATCAGCACCGTTATCTGTATGAACATGGAAATATCTACACCGCTATCTCTATGAAGATGGAAATATCAGCCCCTCTATCTGTATGAACATGGAGATATCTACACCGCTATCTGTATGAACATGGAAATATCTACACCGCTATCTGTATGAACATGGAAATATCTACACCGCTATCTGTATGAACATGGAAATATCTACACCGCTGTCTGTTTGAACATGGAAATATCTACACCGCTATCTGCATGAAAATGGAAATGTCTACACTGCTATCTGCATATACATGGAAATATCTACACAGCTATCTGTTTACACATGGAAATAACTACACCGCTAACTGCTTGAACATGGAAATATCTACACCGCCATCTGTTTGAACATGGAAATATCTGCACAGCCATCTGTATGAACATATAAATATCTACACTGCAATCTGTATTAAGATGGAGATATCTACACCGCTATCTGTACAAACATGGAAATATCTACACCGCTATCTGTATAAACATGGAAATATCTACACCGTCATCTGTATGAACATGGAAATATCTACACCGCTATCTCTATGAACATGGAAATATCTACACCACTATCTGAATGAACATGGAAATATCTACACCGCTATCTGTATGAACATGGATATATCTAAACAGCCACCTGGATGAACATGGAAATATCTACACCGCTATCTGCATGAAGACGGAAATATCTACACCGCTATTTGTGTAAACATGCATACATCTTCACCGCAATCTGCATAAGCATGGAAATATCTACACCGCTATCTGTATGAACATGGAAGTATCTACACCGCTATCTGTTTGAACATGGAAATATCTAAACTGCTATCAGCACGAAAATGGAAATATCTACACCGCTATCTGCATATACATTTAAATATCTACACAGCTATCCCTTTACACATGGAAATAACTACACCGCTATCTGTATGAACATGGAAATATCTTCACCGCCATCTGTATGAACATGGATATATCGACACAGCCTCCTGGATGAACATGGAAATATCTACACCGCTATCTGTATAAACATGGAAATATCTACACCACTATCTGTATGAACATGGAAATACATACACCGCTATCTGTATGAACATGGAAATATCTACACCGCTATCTGTATGAACATGGAAATACATACACCGCTACCTGTATGAACATGGAAATAGCTACACCGCTACCTGTATAAACATGGAAAATCTACACCGCTATCTGTTTAAACATGGAAATATCTACACCGCTATCTGTATAAACATGGAAATATCAGCACCGCTATCAGTATGAACATGGAAATATCTGCACCGCTATCTCTTTGAACATGGAAATAGCTACACGGCTATCTGTATGAACATGGAAATATCTGCACCGCCATCTGTATGTACATATAAATATCTACTCCGCCATCTGTATTAAGAAGGAGATATCTACACCGCTATCTGTATAAACATGGAAATATCTACACAGCTATGTGTATAAACATGGAAATATCAACACAACTACCTGTATAAAGATGGAAATATCAGCACCGCTATCTGTATGAACATGGAAATGTCTACACCGCTATCTCTTTGAACATGGAAATATCTACACCGCTATCTGTATGAACATGGAAATATCTGCACCGCTATCTGTATGAACATGGAAATATCTACACCGCTATCTGTATGAACATGGAAATACCTCCACCGCCATCTGTATGAAAATGGATATGTCTACACATCCATCTAGATGAACATGGAAGTATCTACACCGCGATCTGTACGAACATGGAAATATCTACACCGCTATCTCTGTAAACATGCATACATCATCACCGCTATCTGTATAAACATGGAAATATCTACACAGCTGTCTGTAGGAACATGGAAATATCTACACCGCTATCTGTTTGAACATGGAAATATGTACACCGCTATCTCTATGAAGATGGAAATATCTACACCGCTATCTTTACGAACATGGAAATATCTACACCGCTATCTGTATGAACATGGAAATATCTACACCACTATCTGTATGAACATGGAAATGTCTACACCGCTATCTGTATGAACTTGGAAATATCTACACAGCTATCTGTATGAACATGGAAATATCTACACCGCTATCTGTATGAACATGGAAATATCTACACCGCTATCTGTGTAAACATGCATACACCTTCACCGCTATCTGCATAAACATGGAAATATCTACACCGCTATCTGTATGAACATGGAAATATCTACACCGCTATCTGTATGAACACGGAAATATCTACACCGCAATCTGTGTAAACATGCATACATCTTCACCGCTATCTGTATAAACATGGAAATATCTACACCGCTATCTGTATGAACATGGAAATATCTACACCGCTATCTGTTTGAACATGGAAATATCTAAACCGCTATCTGCGTGAAAATGGAAATATCTACACAACGATCTGCATATACATGGAAGTATCTACACAGCTATCTGTTTACACAGGGAAATAACTACACCGCTATCTGTATGAACATGGAAATATCTGCACGGCCACCTGTATGAACATATAAATATCTACACCGCCATCTGTATTAAGACGGAGATATCTACACTGCTATCTGTATAAACATGGAAATATCTACACCGCTATCTGTATAAACATGGAAATATCTACACCGCTACCTGTAAAAACATGGAAATATCAGCACCGCTATCTGTATGAACATGGAAATATCAGCCCCTCTATCTGTATGAATATGGAAATATGTACACCACACTCTGTATGAACATGGAAATATCTACACCGCTATCTGTATGAACATGGAATTACCTTCACCGCCATCTGTATGAACATGGATATGTCTACACAGCCATCTGGATGAACATGGAAATATCTACACAGCTATCGGTATGAACATGGAAATATCTACACCGCTATCTGTATGAACATGGAAATAGCTACACCGCTATCTGTATGAACATGGAAATATCAGCCGCTCTATCTGTACGAACACGGAAACATCTTCACCGCCATCTGTATGAACATGGATATATCTACACAGCCATCTGGATGAACATGGAAATATCTACACCGCTATCTGTATGAACATGGAAATATCTACACTGCTATCTGTGTAAACATGCATACATCTTCACCGCTATCTGTATAAACATGGAAATATCTACACCGCTATCTGTATGAACATGGAAATATCTACATCGCTATCTGTTTGAACATGGAAATATCTAAACAGCAATCTGCATGAAAATGGAAATATTTGCACAGCTATCTGCATATAAATGGAAATATCTACACAGCTATTCCTTTACACATGGAAATAACTACACCGCTATCTGTATGAATATGGAAATATCTACACCGCCATCTTTATGAACATAGAAATATCTGCACCGCCATCTGTATGAACATATAAATATCTACACCACCATCTGTATTAAGATGGAGATATCTAAACCGCTATCTGAATAAACATGGAAATATCTACACAGCTATCTGTATAAACATGGAAATATCTACACCGCTACCTGTATAAACATGGAAATATCAGCACCGCTATTGGTATGAACATGGAAATATCTTCACCGCCATCTGTATGAACATGGATATATATACACAGCCATCTGTATGAACATGGAAATATCTACACCGCTATCTGTATGAACATGGAAATATCTACACCGCTATCTGTATAAACATGGAAATATCTTCACTGCCATCTGTATGAACATGGATATGTCTACACAGCCATCTGGATGAACATGGAAATATCTACACCGCGATCTGTATGAACATGGAAATATCTACACCGCTATCTCTGTAAACATGCATACATCTTCACCGCTATCTATATAAACATGGAAATATCTACACCGCTATCTGTATGAACATGGAAATATCTACACCGCAATCTGTTTGAACATGGAATTATCTAAACCGCTATCTGCATGAAAATAGAAATATCTACACAGCTATCTGCATATACATGGAAATATCTACAAAGCTATCTCTTTACACATGGAAATAACTGCACCGCTATCTCTATAAACATGGAAATATCTACACCGCCATCTGTATGAACATGGAAATATCTGCACCGCCATCTGTATGAATATATAAATAGCAACACCGCCATCTGTATTAAGATGGAGATATCTTCACCGCTATCTGTATAAACTTGGAAATATCTACACCGCTATCTGTATAAACATGGAAATATCTACACCGCTATCTGAATAAACATGGAAATAACTACACCGCTACCTGTATAAACATGGAAATATCAGGACCGCTATCTGTATGAACATGGAAATATCTACACCGCTATCTCTATGAACATGGAAATATCTACACCGCTATCTGTATGAACATGGAAATAGCTACACCGCTATCTGTATGAACATGGAAATATCTACACCACTATCTGAATGAACATGGAAATATCTACACCGCTATCTGTATGAACATGGATATATCTACACCGCTATCTGTTTGAACATGGAAATATCTATGCCGCTATCTGCATGAAAATGGAAATATCTGCACAGCTATCTGCATAAACATGGAAATATCTACACAGCAATCTCTTTACACATGGAAATAACTACACCGCTATCTGTATGAACATGGAAATTTTTACACCGCCATCTGTATGAAAATGGAAATATCTGCACCGACATCTGTATGAACATATACATATCTACGCGGCCATCTGTATTAAGATGCAGATATCTACACCGCTATCTGTATAAACATGGAAATATCTACACCGCCATCTGTATAAACATGGAAATATCTACACCGCTATCTGTATAAACATGGAAATATCTACAACGCTACCTGTATAAACATGGAAATATCAGCACCGTTATCTGTATGAACATGGAAATATCTACACCGCTATCTCTATGAAGATGGAAATATCAGCCCCTCTATCTGTATGAACATGGAGATATCTACACCGCTATCTGTATGAACATGGAAATATCTACACCGCTATCTGTATGAACATGGAAATATCTACACCGCTATCTGTATGAACATGGAAATATCTACACCGCTGTCTGTTTGAACATGGAAATATCTACACCGCTATCTGCATGAAAATGGAAATGTCTACACTGCTATCTGCATATACATGGAAATATCTACACAGCTATCTGTTTACACATGGAAATAACTACACCGCTAACTGCTTGAACATGGAAATATCTACACCGCCATCTGTTTGAACAGGGAAATATCTGCACAGCCATCTGTATGAACATATAAATATCTACACTGCAATCTGTATTAAGATGGAGATATCTACACCGCTATCTGTACAAACATGGAAATATCTACACCGCTATCTGTATAAACATGGAAATATCTACACCGCCATCTGTATGAACATGGAAATATCTACACCGCTATCTCTATGAACATGGAAATATCTACACCACTATCTGAATGAACATGGAAATATCTACACCGCTATCTGTATGAACATGGATATATCTAAACAGCCACCTGGATGAACATGGAAATATCTACACCGCTATCTGCATGAAGACGGAAATATCTACACCGCTATTTGTGTAAACATGCATACATCTTCACCGCAATCTGCATAAGCATGGAAATATCTACACCGCTATCTGTATGAACATGGAAGTATCTACACCGCTATCTGTTTGAACATGGAAATATCTAAACTGCTATCAGCACGAAAATGGAAATATCTACACCGCTATCTGCATATACATTTAAATATCTACACAGCTATCTCTTTACACATGGAAATAACTACACCGCTATCTGTATGAACATGGAAATATCTTCACCGCCATCTGTATGAACATGGATATATCGACACAGCCTCCTGGATGAACATGGAAATATCTACACCGCTATCTGTATAAACATGGAAATATCTACACCACTATCTGTATGAACATGGAAATACATACACCGCTATCTGTATGAACATGGAAATATCTACACCGCTATCTGTATGAACATGGAAATACATACACCGCTACCTGTATGAACATGGAAATAGCTACACCGCTACCTGTATAAACATGGAAATATCTACACCGCTATCTGTTTAAACATGGAAATATCTACACCGCTATCTGTATAAACATGGAAATATCAGCACCGCTATCAGTATGAACATGGAAATATCTGCACCGCTATCTCTTTGAACATGGAAATAGCTACACGGCTATCTGTATGAACATGGAAATATCTGCACCGCCATCTGTATGTACATATAAATATCTACTCCGCCATCTGTATTAAGAAGGAGATATCTACACCGCTATCTGTATAAACATGGAAATATCTACACAGCTATGTGTATAAACATGGAAATATCAACACAACTACCTGTATAAAGATGGAAATATCAGCACCGCTATCTGTATGAACATGGAAATGTCTACACCGCTATCTCTTTGAACATGGAAATATCTACACCGCTATCTGTATGAACATGGAAATATCTGCACCGCTATCTGTATGAACATGGAAATATCTACACCGCTATCTGTATGAACATGGAAATACCTCCACCGCCATCTGTATGAAAATGGATATGTCTACACAGCCATCTAGATGAACATGGAAGTATCTACACCGCGATCTGTACGAACATGGAAATATCTACACCGCTATCTCTGTAAACATGCATACATCATCACCGCTATCTCTATAAACATGGAAATATCTACACCGCTGTCTGTAGGAACATGGAAATATCTACACCGCTATCTGTTTGAACATGGAAATATGTACACCGCTATCTCTATGAAGATGGAAATATCTACACCGCTATCTTTACGAACATGGAAATATCTACACCGCTATCTGTATGAACATGGAAATATCTACACCACTATCTGTATGAACATGGAAATGTCTACACCGCTATCTGTATGAACTTGGAAATATCTACACAGCTATCTGTATGAACATGGAAATATCTACACCGCTATCTGTATGAACATGGAAATATCTACACCGCTATCTGTGTAAACATGCATACACCTTCACCGCTATCTGCATAAACATGGAAATATCTACACCGCTATCTGTATGAACATGGAAATATCTACACCGCTATCTGTATGAACACGGAAATATCTACACCGCAATCTGTGTAAACATGCATACATCTTCACCGCTATCTGTATAAACATGGAAATATCTACACCGCTATCTGTATGAACATGGAAATATCTACACCGCTATCTGTTTGAACATGGAAATATCTAAACCGCTATCTGCGTGAAAATGGAAATATCTACACAACGATCTGCATATACATGGAAGTATCTACACAGCTATCTGTTTACACAGGGAAATAACTACACCGCTATCTGTATGAACATGGAAATATCTGCACGGCCATCTGTATGAACATATAAATATCTACACCGCCATCTGTATTAAGACGGAGATATCTACACTGCTATCTGTATAAACATGGAAATATCTACACCGCTATCTGTATAAACATGGAAATATCTACACCGCTACCTGTAAAAACATGGAAATATCAGCACCGCTATCTGTATGAACATGGAAATATCAGCCCCTCTATCTGTATGAATATGGAAATATCTACACCACACTCTGTATGAACATGGAAATATCTACACCGCTATCTGTATGAACATGGAATTACCTTCACCGCCATCTGTATGAACATGGATATGTCTACACAGCCATCTGGATGAACATGGAAATATCTACACAGCTATCGGTATGAACATGGAAATAGCTACACCGCTATCTGTATGAACATGGAAATATCTGCACCGCCATCTGTATGTACATATAAATATCTACTCCGCCATCTGTATTAAGAAGGAGATATCTACACCGCTATCTGTATAAACATGGAAATATCTACACCGCTATCTGTATAAACATGGAAATATCTACACCGCTACCTGTATAAACATGGAAATATCAGCACCGCTATCTGTATGAACATGGAAATATCTACACCGCTATCTGTATGAACATGGAAATATCTACACCGCTATCTGTATGAACATGGAAATATCTACAACGCTATCTGTATGAACATGGAAATACCTTCACCGCCATCTGTATGAACATGGATATGTCTACACAGCCATCTAGATGGACATGGAAATATCTACACCGCGATCTGTACGAACATGGAAATATCTACACCGCTATCTGTGTAAACATGCATACATCATCACTGCTATCTGTAGAAACATGGAAATATCTACACCGCTGTCTGTATGAACATGGAAATATCTACACCGCTATCTGAACATGGAAATATCTAAACTGCTATCTGCATGAAAATGGAAATATCTACAGAGCTATCTGCATATACATATAAATATCTACACAGCTATCTCTTTACACATGGAAATAACTACACCGCTATCTATATGAACATGGAAATATCTACAACGCCATCTGTATGAACATGGAAATTTCTGCACCGCCATCTGTATGAACATATAAATAACTACACGGCCATCTGTATTAAGATAGAGATATCTCCACCGCTATCTGTATAAACATGGAAATATCTACACCGCTATCTGTATAAACATGGAAATATCTACACAGCTACCTGTATAAACATGGAAATATCTACACTGCTACCTGTATAAACATGGAAATATCAGCACCGCAATCTGTATGAACATGGAAATATCAGCCCCTCTATCTGTATGAACATGGAAATATCTACACCGCTATCTGTATGAACATGGAAATATCTACAGTGCTATACGTATGAACATGGAAATATCTTCACCGCCATCTCTATGAACATGGATATATCTATAAAGCCATCTGGGTGAACATGGAAATATCTACACCGCTATCTGTATGAACATGGAAATAGCTACACCGATATCTGTATGAATATGGAAATATCTACACCACTATCTGTATGAACATGGAAATATCTACACCGCTATCTGTATGAACATGGAAATATCTTCACCGCCATCTGTATGAACATGGTTATATCTACACAGCCATCTGGATGAACATGGAAATATCTACACCGCTATCTGTATGAACATGGAAATAGCTACACCGCTATCTGTATGAACATGGAAATATCTTCACCGCCATCTGTATGAACATGGATATATCTACACAGCCATCTGGATGAACATGGAAATATCTACACAGCTATCTGTATGAACATGGAAATATATACACCGCTATCTGTGTAAACATGCATACATCTTCACCGCTATCTGTATAAACATGGAAATATCTACACCGCTATCTGTATGAACATGGAAATATCTACACCGCTATCTGTTTGAACATGGAAATATCTACACCGCTATCTGCATGAAAATGGAAATATCTACACAGCTATCTGAATATACATGGAAATGTCTACAAAGCTATCTCTTTACACATGGAAATAACTACACCGCTATCTCTATAAACATGGAAATATCTACACCGCGATCTGTATGAACATGGAAATATCTGCACCGCCATCTGTATGAACATGGATATGTCTACACAGCCATCTTGATGAACATGGAAATATTTACGCAGCTATCGGTATGAAAATGGAAATAGCTACACGGCTATCTCTATGAACATGGAAATATCTGCACCACCATCTGTATGTACATATAAATATCTACTCCACCATCTGTATTAAGAAGGAGATATCTACACCGCTATCTGTATAAACATGGAAATATCTACACAGCTATGTGTATAAACATGGAAATATCAACACAACTACCTGTATAAAGATGGAAATATCAGCACCGCTATCTGTATGAACATGGAAATGTCTACACCGCTATTTGTTTGAACATGGAAATATCTACACAGCTATCTGTATGAACATGGAAATATCTGCACCGCTATCTGTATGAACATGGAAATATCTACACCGCTATCTGTATGAACATGGAAATACCTCCACCGCCATCTGTATGAACATGGATATGTCTACACAGCCATCTAGATGAACATGGAAATATCTACACCGCGATCTGTACGAATATGGAAATATCTACACCGCTATCTGTGTAAACATGCATACATCATCACCGCTATCTGTATAAACATGGAAATATCTACACGGCTGTCTGTAGGAACATGGAACTATCTACACCGCTATCTGTTTGAACATGGAAATATCTAAACCGCTATCTGCATGATAATGGAAATATCTACAGAGCTATCTGCATATACATGGAAATATCTACACAGCTATCTCTTTACACATGGAAATAACTACACCGCTATCTGTATGAACATGGAAATATCTACACCGCCATCTGTATGAACATGGAAATATCTGCACCGCCACCTGTATGAACATATAAATAACTACACGGCCATCTGTATTAAGATAGAGATAACTACACCGCTATCTGTATAAACATGGAAATATCTACACCGCTATCTGTATAAACATGGAAATATCTACACTGCTACCTGTATAAACATGGAAATATCTACACTGCTACCTGTATAAACATGGAAATATCAGAACCGCAATCTGTATGAACATGGAAATATCAGCCCCTCTATCTGTATGAACATGGAAATATCTACACCGCTATCTGTATGAACATGGAAATATCTACACCGCTATCCGTATGAACATGGAAATATCTTCACCGCCATCTGTATGAACATGGATATATCTACACAGCCATCTGGGTGAACATGGAAATATCTACACCGCTATCTGTATGAACTTGGAAATAGCTACACCGCTATCTGTATGAATATGGAAATATCTACACCACTATCTGTATGAACATGGAAATAGCTACACCGCTATCTGTATGAACATGGAAATATCTACACCGCTATCTGTATGAACATGGAAATATCTACAGTGCTATACGTATGAACATGGAAATATCTTCACCGCCATCTCTATGAACATGGATATATCTATAAAGCCATCTGGGTGAACATGGAAATATCTACACCGCTATCTGTATGAACATGGAAATAGCTACACCGATATCTGTATGAATATGGAAATATCTACACCACTATCTGTATGAACATGGAAATATCTACACCGCTATCTGTATGAACATGGAAATATCTTCACCGCCATCTGTATGAACATGGTTATATCTACACAGCCATCTGGATGAACATGGAAATATCTACACCGCTATCTGTATGAACATGGAAATAGCTACACCGCTATCTGTATGAACATGGAAATATCTTCACCGCCATCTGTATGAACATGGATATATCTACACAGCCATCTGGATGAACATGGAAATATCTACACAGCTATCTGTATGAACATGGAAATATATACACCGCTATCTGTGTAAACATGCATACATCTTCACCGCTATCTGTATAAACATGGAAATATCTACACCGCTATCTGTATGAACATGGAAATATCTACACCGCTATCTGTTTGAACATGGAAATATCTACACCGCTATCTGCATGAAAATGGAAATATCTACACAGCTATCTGAATATACATGGAAATGTCTACAAAGCTATCTCTTTACACATGGAAATAACTACACCGCTATCTCTATAAACATGGAAATATCTACACCGCGATCTGTATGAACATGGAAATATCTGCACCGCCATCTGTATGAACATGGATATGTCTACACAGCCATCTTGATGAACATGGAAATATTTACGCAGCTATCGGTATGAAAATGGAAATAGCTACACGGCTATCTCTATGAACATGGAAATATCTGCACCACCATCTGTATGTACATATAAATATCTACTCCACCATCTGTATTAAGAAGGAGATATCTACACCGCTATCTGTATAAACATGGAAATATCTACACAGCTATGTGTATAAACATGGAAATATCAACACAACTACCTGTATAAAGATGGAAATATCAGCACCGCTATCTGTATGAACATGGAAATGTCTACACCGCTATTTGTTTGAACATGGAAATATCTACACAGCTATCTGTATGAACATGGAAATATCTGCACCGCTATCTGTATGAACATGGAAATATCTACACCGCTATCTGTATGAACATGGAAATACCTCCACCGCCATCTGTATGAACATGGATATGTCTACACAGCCATCTAGATGAACATGGAAATATCTACACCGCGATCTGTACGAATATGGAAATATCTACACCGCTATCTGTGTAAACATGCATACATCATCACCGCTATCTGTATAAACATGGAAATATCTACACGGCTGTCTGTAGGAACATGGAACTATCTACACCGCTATCTGTTTGAACATGGAAATATCTAAACCGCTATCTGCATGATAATGGAAATATCTACAGAGCTATCTGCATATACATGGAAATATCTACACAGCTATCTCTTTACACATGGAAATAACTACACCGCTATCTGTATGAACATGGAAATATCTACACCGCCATCTGTATGAACATGGAAATATCTGCACCGCCACCTGTATGAACATATAAATAACTACACGGCCATCTGTATTAAGATAGAGATAACTACACCGCTATCTGTATAAACATGGAAATATCTACACCGCTATCTGTATAAACATGGAAATATCTACACTGCTACCTGTATAAACATGGAAATATCTACACTGCTACCTGTATAAACATGGAAATATCAGAACCGCAATCTGTATGAACATGGAAATATCAGCCCCTCTATCTGTATGAACATGGAAATATCTACACCGCTATCTGTATGAACATGGAAATATCTACACCGCTATCCGTATGAACATGGAAATATCTTCACCGCCATCTGTATGAACATGGATATATCTACACAGCCATCTGGGTGAACATGGAAATATCTACACCGCTATCTGTATGAACTTGGAAATAGCTACACCGCTATCTGTATGAATATGGAAATATCTACACCACTATCTGTATGAACATGGAAATAGCTACACCGCTATCTGTATGAACATGGAAATATCTACACCGCTATCTGTTTGAACATGGAAATATCTACACCGCTATATGCATGAAAATGGAAATATCTACACAGCTATCTGCATATACATGGAAATGTCTACAAAGCTATCTCTTTACACATGGAAATAACTACACCGCTATCTCTATAAACATGGAAATATCTACACCGCCATCTGTATGAACATGGAAATATCTGCACCGCTATATGTATGAACATGGAAATATCTACACCGCTATCTGTATGAACATGGAAATATCTTCACCGCCATCAGTATGAACATGGATATATCTACACAGCCTTCTGTATGAACACGGAAATATCTACACCGCTATCTGTATGAACATGGAAATACCTACACCGCTATCTCTATGAACATGGAAATATCTACACCGCTATCTGTTTGAACATGGAAATATCTAAACCGCTATCTGCATGAAAATGGAAATATCTACACAGCTATCTGCATATACATGGAAATATCTACACTGCTATCTGTTTACACATGGAAATAACTACACCGCTATCTGTATGAACATGGAAATATCTTCACCGCCATCTGTATGAACATGGATATATCTACACAGCCATCTGGAGGAGCATGGAAATATCTACACCGCTATCTGTATGAACATGGAAATATATACACCGCTATCTGTGTAAACATGCATACATCTTCACCGCTATCTGTATAAACATGGAAATATCTACACTGCTATCTGCATGAACATGGAAATATCTACACCACTATCTGTATGAACATGGAAATAGCTACACCGCTATCTGTATGAACATGGAAATATCTACACAGCTATCTGTAGGAACATGGAAATATCTACACTGCTATCTGTATGAACATGGAAATATCTTCACCGCCATCTGTATGAACATGGATATATCTACAGAGCCATCTGGATGAACATGGAAATATCTACACCGCTATCTGTATGAACATGGAAATATATACACCTCTATCTGTGTAAACATGCATACATCTTCACCGCTATCTGTATGAACATGGAAATATCTACACCGCTATCTGTATGAACATGGAAATATCTACACTGCTACCTGTTTGAACATGGAAATATCTACACGGCTAACCGTATGAACATGGAAATGTCTTCACCGCCATCTGTATGAACATGGATATATCTACACAGCCATCTGGGTGAACATGGAAATATCTACACCGCTATCTGTATGAACATGGAAATAGCTACACCGCTATCTGTATGAATATGGAAATATCTACACCACTATCTGTATGAACATGGAAATATCTACACCGCTATCTGTATGAACATGGAAATATATTCACCGCCATCTGTATGAACATGGATATATCTACACAGCCATCTGGATGAACATGGAAATATCTACACCGCTATCTGTATGAACATGGTAATATCTACACCGCTATCTGTTTGAACATGGAAATATCTACACCGCTATCTGCATGAAAATGGAAATATCTACACAGCTATCTGCATATACATGGAAATGTCTACAAAGCTATCTCTTTACACATGGAAATAACTACACCGCTATCTCTATAAACATGGAAATATCTACACCGCTATGTGTATGAACATGGAAATATCTGCACCGCTATATGTATGAACATGGAAATATCTACACCGCTATCTGTATGAACATGGAAATATCTTCACCGCCATCAGTATGAACATGGATATATCTACACAGCCATCTGTATGAACATGGAAATATCTACACCGCTATCTGTATGAACATGGAAATAACTACACCGCTATCTCTATGAACATGGAAATATCTACACCGCTATCTGTTTGAACATGGAAATATCTAAACCGCTATCTGCATGAAAATGGAAATATCTACACAGCTATCTGCATATACATGGAAATATCTACACTGCTATCTGTTTACACATGGAAATAACTACACCGCTATCTGTATGAACATGGAAATATCTTCACCGCCATCTGTATGAACATGGATATATCTACACAGCCATCTGGAGGAGCATGGAAATATCTACACCGCTATCTGTATGAACATGGAAATATATACACCGCTATCTGTGTAAACATGCATACATCTTCACCGCTATCTGTATAAACATGGAAATATCTACACTGCTATCTGCATGAACATGGAAATATCTACACCGCTATCTGTATGAACATGGAAATAGCTACTCCGCTATCTGTATGAACATGGAAATATCTACACAGCTATCTGTAGGAACATGGAAATATCTACACTGCTATCTGTATGAACATGGAAATATCTTCACCGCCATCTGTATGAACATGGATATATCTACAGAGCCATCTGGATGAACATGGAAATATCTACACCGCTATCTGTATGAACATGGAAATATATACACTGCTATCTGTGTAAACATGCATACATCTTCACCGCTATCTGTATGAACATGGAAATATCTACACCGCTATCTGTATGAACATGGAAATATCTACACTGCTACCTGTTTGAACATGGAAATATCTACACGGCTATCTGCATGAAAATGGAAATACCTACACAGCTATCAGCATATACATGGAAATATCTAAAAAGCTATCTCTTTACACATGGAAATAACTACACCGCTATCTCTATAAACCTGGAAATATCTACACCGCCATGTGTATGAACATGGAAATAACTGCACCGCCATCTGTATGAACATATAAATATCTACACTGCCATCTGTATTATGATGGAGATATCTACACCGCTATCTGTATAAACCTGGAAATATCTACACCGCTATCTGTATGAACATGGAAATAGCTACACCGCAATCTGTATCAACATGGAAATATCTACACCACTATCTGTATGAACATGGAAATATCTACACCGCTATCTGTATGAACATGGATATATCTACACAGCCATCTGGATGAACATGGAAATATCTACACCGCTATCTGTATGAACATGGAAATATCTACACCGCTATCTGTGTAAACATGCATACATCTTCACCGCTATCTGTATAAACATGGAAATATCTACACCGCTATCTGTATGAACATGGAAGTTTCTACACCGCTATCTGTTTGAACATGGAAATATCTACACCGCTATCTGCATGAAAATGGAAATATCTACACTGCTATCTGCATATACATGGAAATATCTACAAGGCTATCTCTTTACACATGGAAATAACTACACCGCTATCTCTATAAACATGGAAATATCTACACCGCCATCTGTATGAACATAGAAATAACTTCACCGCCATCTTTATGAACATATAAATATTTACACCGCCATTTGTATAAAGAAGGAGATATCTACACCGCTATCTGTATAAACATGGTAATATCTACACCGCTGCCTGTATAAACATGGAAATATCAGCACCGTTATCTTTATGAACATGGAAATATCTACACCGCTACCTGTATGAACATGGAAATATCTACACCGCTATCTGTATGAACATGGAAATATCTACACCGCTATCTGTATGAACATGGAAATATGTACACGGCTATCTGTATGAACATGGAAATCTCTACACCGCTATCTGTATGAACATGGAAATATCTACACAGCCATCTGGATGAACATGGAAATATCTACACCCCTATCTGTATGAACATGGAAATATCTACACCGTTATCTGTATGAACATGGATATATCTACACAGCCATCTGGATGAACATGGAAATATCTACACCGCTATCTGTGTAAACATGCATACATCTTCACCGCTATCTGTATAAACATGGAAATATCTACAACGCTATCTGTATGAACATGGAAATATCTACACCGCTATCTGTATGAACATGGAAATATCTACACTGCTATCTGTTTGAACATGGAAATATCTACACCGCCATCTGCATGAAAATGGAAATATCTACACTGCTATCTGCATATACATGGAAATATCTACTCAGCTATCTCTTTACACAGGGAGATAACTACACCGCTATCTGCATGAACATGGAAATATCTACACCGCCATCTGTATGAACATGGAAATATCTGCACCGCCAACTGTATGAACATATAAATATCTACACCGCCATCTTTATTAAGATGGAGATATCTACACTGCTATCTGTATAAACTTGGAAATATCTACACCGCTATATGTATAAACATGGAAATATCTACACCGTTATCTGTATAAACATGGAAATATCTACACCGCAACCTATATAAACATGGAAATATCAGAACCGCTATCTGTATGAACATGGGAATATCTACACCGCTATCTCTATGAACATGGAAATATCTACACCGCTATCTGTATGAACATGGAAATAGCTACACCGCTATCTGTATGAACATGGAAATATCTACACCACTACCTGTATGAAAATGGAAATATCTACACCGCTATCTGTATGAACATGGATATATCTACACAGCTATCTGGATGAACATGGAAATATCTACACCGCTATCTGTGTAAACATGCATACATCTTCATCGCTATCTGTATAAACATGGAAATATCTACACTGCTATCTGTATGAACATGGAAATATCTACACCACTATCTGTATGAACATGGAAATAGCTTCACCGCTATCTGTGTAAATATGCATACATCTTCACCGCAATCTGTATAAACATTGAAATATATACACCGCTATCTGTATGAACATGGAAATATCTACACTGCTACCTGTAAAAACAAGGAAATATCAGCACCGCTATATGTATGAACATGGAAATATCTACACCGCTATCTGTATGAACATGGAAATATCTACACAGCTACCTCTTTACACATGGAAATAACTACACCACTATCTGTATGAACATGGAAATATCTGCACGGCCATCTGTATGAACATATAAATATCTACACAGCCATCTGTATTAAGATGGAGATATCTACACCGCTTTCTGTATAAACATGGAAATATCTACACAGCTATCTGTATAAACATGGAAATATCTACACCGTTATCTGTATAAACATGGAAATATCTACACCGCTACCTGTAAAAACATGGAAATATCAGCACCGCTATCTGTATGAACATGGAAATATCAGCCCCTCTATCTGTGTGAACATGGAAATATCTACACCACTATCTGTATGATCATGGAAATATCTACACAGCTATCTGTATGAACATGGAATTATCTTCACCGCCATCTGTATGAACATGGATATGTCTACACAGCCATCTGGATGAACATGGAAATATCTACACCGCTATCTCTATGAACATGGAAATAGCTACACCGCTATCTGTATGAACATGGAAATATCTGCACCGCCATCTGTATGTACATATAAATATCTACTCCGCCATCTGTATTAAGATGGAGATATCTACACCGCTATCTGTATAAACATGGAAATATCTAAACCGCTATCAGTATAAACATGGAAATATCTACACCGCTATTTGTATAAACATGGAATTATCTACACCAATACCTGTATAAACATGGAAATATCAGCACCGCTATCTGTATGAACATGGAAATATCTACACCGCTATCTGTATGAACATGGAAATATCTACACCGCTATCTGTATGAACATGGAAATATCTACACCGCTATCTGTATGAACATGGAAATATCTACACCGCTATCTGTATGAACATGGAAATATCTACACCGCTATCTGTATGAACATAGAAATATATACACCGCTATCTGTATGAACATGGAAATATCTACACCGCTATCTGTTTGAACATGGAAATATCTACACCGCTGTCTGCATGAAAATGGAAATATCTACACAGCTATCTGCATATACATGCAAATATCTACACAGCTGTCTCTTTACACATGGAAATTACTACACCGCTATCTCTATAAACATGGAAATATCTACTCCGCCATCTGTATGAACATGGAAATATCTTCACTGCCATCTGTATGAACATATAAATATCTACACCACCATCTGTATTAAGGAGATATCTACACCGCTATCTGTATAAACATGGAATATCTACACCGCTATCTGTATAAACATGGAAATATCTACACCGCTATCTGTATAAAAATGGAAATATCAGCACTGCTATCAGTATGAACATGGAAATATCTGCACCGCCATCTGTGTGAACATGGAAATATCTACACCGCTATCTGTATGAACATGGAGATATCTACACCGCTATCTGTATGAACATGGAAATATCTACACCGCAATCTGTACGAACATGGAAATATCTTCACCGCCATCTGTATGAATATGGATATGTCTACACAGCGATCTGGATGATCATGGAAATATCTACACCGCGATCTGTATGAACATGGAAATATCTACACCGCTATCTATGTAAACATGCATACATTTCACCGCTATCTGTATAAACATGGAAATATCTACACCGCTATCTGTATGAACATGGAAATATCTACACCGCTATCTGTATGAACATGGATATATCTACACAGCCATCTGGATGAACATGGAAATATCTACACCGCTATCTGTTTGAACATGGAAATATCTAAACCGCTATCTGCATGAAAATAGAAATATCTACACAGCTCTCTGCATATACATGGAAATATCTACAAACCTATCTCTTTACACATGGAAATAACTACACCGCTATCTCTATAAACATGGAAATATCTACACCGCCATCTGTATGAACATGGAAATATCTGCACTGCCATCTGTATGAACATATAAATATCTACACCGCCATCTGTATTAAGATGGAGATAACTACACCGCTATCTGTTTGAACATGGAAATATCTACACTGCTATCTGTATGAACATGGAAATATCTACACCGCTATCTGTATAAACATGGAAATCTCTACACCGCTATCTGTATGAACATGGATATATCTACACAGCCATCTGGATGAACATGGAAATCTCTACACCGCTATCTGTATGAACATGGAAATATCTACACCGCTATCTGTATAAACATGGAAATATCTACACAGCCAACTGGATGAACATGGAAATATCTACACCGCTATCTGTGTAAACATGCATACATCTTCACCGCAGTCTGTATAAACATGGAAATATCTACACCGCTGTCTGTATGAACATGGAAATATCTACACCGCTATCTCTATGAACATGGAAATATCTACACCGCTATCTGTTTGAAGATGGAAATATCTACACTGCTATCTGCATATACATGGAAATATCTACACAGCTATCTCTTTACACATGGAAATAACTACATCACTATCTGTATGAACATGGAAATATCTACACCGCCATCTGTATGAACATGGAAATATCTGCACTGCCATCTGTATGAACATATAAATATCTACACCGCCATCTGTATTAAGATGGAGATATCTACACCGCTATCTGCATAAACATGGAAATATATACACCGCTATCTGTATAAACATGGAAATAACTACACCGCTATCTGTAGAAACATGGAAATATCTACACTGCTACCTGTATAAACATGGATATATCAGCACCACTATCTGTATGAACATGGAAATATATACACCGCTATCTGTATGAACATGGAAATATCTACACCGCTATCAGTATGAACATGGAAATATCTACACCGTTATCTGTATGAACATGGAAATATCTACACCGCTATCTGTTTGAACAAGGAAATATCTACACCGCTGTCTGCATGAAAATGGAAATATCTACACAGCTATCTGCATATACATGGAAATATCTACACAGCTATCTCTTTACACATGGAAATAACTACACCGCTATCTCTATAAGCATGGAAATATCTACTTCGCCATCTGTATGAACATGGAAATATCTGCACCGCCATCTGTATGAACTTATAAATATCTACACTGCCATCTGTATTAAGAAGGAGATACCTACACCGCTATCTGTATAAACATGGAAATATCTACACCGCTATCTGTATAAACATGGAAATATCTACACCGCTATCTGTATGAACATGGAAATATCTACACCGCTATCTGTATGAACCTGGAAATATCTTCACCGTCATCTGTATGAACATGGATATATCTACACAGCCATCTGAATGAACATGGAAATATCTACACCGATATCTGTATGAACATGGAAATATCTACACCGCTATCTGTATGAACATGGAAATATCTTCACCACCATCTGTATGAACATGGATATATCTACACAGCCATCTGGATGAACATGGAAATACCTACACAGCTATCTATATGAACATGGAAATATATACACCGCTATCTGTGTAAACATGCATACATCTTCACCGCTATCTGTATAAACATGGAAATATCTACACTGCTATCTGTATGAACATGGAAATATCTACATCGTTATCTGTATGAACATGGAAATAGCTACACCGCTATCTGTTTGAACATGGAAATATCTGAACCGCTATCTGCATGAAAATGGAAATATCTACACAGCTATCTGAATATACATGGAAATATCTGCACAGCTATCTCTTTACACAGGGAAATAACTACACCGCTATCTGTACGAACATGGAAATATCTGCACGGCCATCTGTATGAACATATAAATATCTACACCGCCATCTGTATTAAGATGGAGATATCTACACCGCTACCTGTATAAACATGGAAATACCTACACCGCTATCTGTATAAACATGGAAATATCTACACCGCTATCTGTATAAACATGATAATATCTACACCGCTACCTGTATAAACATGGAAATATCAGCACCGCTATCTGTATGAACATGGAAATATCAGCCCCTCTATCTGTATGAACATGGAAATATCTACAACGCTATCTGTATGAACATGCAAATATCTACACCGCTAGATGTATGAACATGGAATTATCTACACCGCCATCTGTGTGAACATGGATATGTCTACACAGCCATCTGGAGGAACATGGAAATATCTACACCGCTATCTGTATGAACATGGAAATAGCTACTCCGCTATCTGTATGAACATGGATACATCTGCACCGCCATCTGTATGAACATATAAATACACCACCATCTGTATTAAAATGGAGATATCTACACCGCTATCTATATAAACATGGAAATATCTACACAGCTATCTGTATAAACATGGAAATATCTACACCACTACCTGAATAATCATGGAAATATCTACACCTCTACCTGTTTAAACATGGAAATATCAGCACCGCTATCTGTATGAACATGGAAATATCTACACCGCTATCTGTATGAACATGGAAATATCTACACCGCTGTCTGTATGAACATGGAAATAACTACACCGCTATATGTAAGAACATGGAAATATCTACACCGCAACCTGTTTGAATATTGAAATATCTACACCGCTGTCTGCATGAAAATGTAAATATCTACACAGATATCTGCATATACATGGAAATATCTACACAGCTATCTCTTTACACATGGAAATAACTACACCGCTATCTCTAAAAACATGGAAATATCTACACTGCCATCTGTTTGAACATGGAAATATCTGCACCGCCATCTGTATGAACATATAAATACCTACACCGCCATCTGTATTAAGAAGGAGATATCTGCACCGCTATCTGTATAAACCTGGAAATATCTACACAGCTATCTGTATAAACATGGAAATATCTACCCCGCTATCTGTATAAACCTGGAAATATCTACACCGCTACCTGTAGAAACATGGAAATAGCACAGCTATCTGTATGAATATGGAAATAACTACACCGCTATCTGTACGAACATGGAAATATATACACCGCTGTCTGTATGAACATGGAAATAGCTACACCGCTATCTGTATGAACATGGAAATATCTACACCACTATCTGTATGAACATGGAAATAACTACACCGCTATCTGTATGAACATGGATATATCTACACAGCCATCTGGATGGACATGGAAATATCTACACCGCTATCTGTATGAACATGGAAATATCTACACCGCTATCTGTATGAACATGGAAATATCTACACCGCTATCTGTATGAACATGGAAATATCTACACCGCTGTTTGAACTTGGAAATATCTAAACCGCTATCTGCATGAAAATGGAAATATCTACAGAGCTATCTGCATACACGTGGAAATATCTACACAGCTATCTCTTTACACACGGAAATAACTACACCGCTATCTGTATGAACATGGAAATATCTGCACGGCCGTCTGTATGAACATATAAATATCTACACCGCCATCTGTATTAAGATGGAGATATCTACACCGATATCTGTATAAACATGGAAATATCTACACCGCTATCTGTATAAACATGGAAATATCTACACCGTTATCTGTATAAACATGGAAATATCTACACCGCTACCTGTAAAAACATGGAAATATCAGCACCGCTATCTGTATGAACATGGAAATATCAGCCCCTCTATCTGTGTGAACATGGAAATATCTACACCACTATCTGTATGAACATGGAAATATCTACACCGCTATCTGTATGAACATGGAATTATCTTCACCGCCATCTGTATGAACATGGATATGTCTACACAGCCATCTGGATGAACATGGAAATATCTACACTGCTATCTGTATGAACATGGAAATAGCTACACCGCTATCTGTATGAACATGGAAATATCTGCACCGCCATCTGTATGTACATATAAATATCTACTCCGCCATCTGTATTAAGATGGAGATATCTACACCGCTATCTGTATAAACATGGAAATACCTACACCGCTATCTGTATAAACATGGAAATATCTACACCGCTATTTGTATAAACATGGAAATATCTACACCGCTACCTGTATAATCATGGAAATATCAGCACCGCTATCTGTATGAACATGGAAATATCTACACCGCTATCTGAACATGGAAATATCTACACCGCTATCTGTATGAACATGGAAATATCTACACCGCTATCTGTTTGAACAAGGAAATATCTACACCGATGTCTGCATGAAAATGGAAATATCTACACCGATATCTGTTTGAACATGGAAATATCTACACCGCTGTCTGCATGAAAATGGAAATATCTACACAGCTGTCTGCATATACATGGAAATATCTATACAGCTATCTCTTTACACGTGGAAATAACTACACCGCTATCTCTATAAACATGGAAATATCTTCACCGCCATCTGTATGAATATGGATATGTCTACACAGCGATCTGGATGAACATGGAAATATCTACACCGCGATCTGTATGAACATGGAAATATCTACACGGCTATCTGTGTAAACATGCATACATTTCACCGCTATCTGTATAAACATGCAAATATCTACACCGCTATCTGTATGAACATAGAAATAGCTACACCGCTATCTGTATGAACATGGAAATATCAGCCGCTCTATCTGTACGAACACGGAAATACCTTCACCGCCATCTGTATGAACATGGATATATCTACACAGCCATCTGGATGAACATGGAAATATCTACACCGCTATCTGGATGAACATGGAAATATCTACACTGCTATCTGTGTAAACATGCATACATCTTCACCGCTATCTGTATAAACATGGAAATATCTACACCGCTATCTGTATGAACATGGAAATATCTACATCGCTATCTGTTTGAACATGGAAATATCTAAACCGCAATCTGCATGAAAATGGAAATACTTGCACAGCTATCTGCATATAAATGGAAATATCTACACAGCTATTCCTTTACACATGGAAATAACTACACCGCTATCTGTATGAATATGGAAATATCTACACCGCCATCTGTATGAACATAGAAATATCTGCACCGCCATCTGTATGAACAAATAAATATCTACACCACCATCTGTATTAAGATGGAGATATCTAAACCGCTATCTGAATAAACATGGAAATATCTACACAGCTATCTGTATAAACATGGAAATATCTACACAGCTATCTGTATAAACATGGAAATATCTACACCGCTACCTGTATAAACATGGAAATATCAGCACCGCTATCGGTATGAACATGGAAATATCTTCACCGCCATCTGTATGAACATGGATATATATACACAGCCATCTGTATGAACATGGAAATATCTACACCGCTATCTGTATGAACATGGAAATATCTACACCACTATCTGTATAAACATGGAAATATCTTCACTGCCATCTGTATGAACATGGATATGTCTACACAGCCATCTGGATGAACATGGAAATATCTACACCGCGATCTGTATGAACATGGAAATATCTACACCGCTATCTCTGTAAACATGCATACATCTTCACCGCTATCTATATAAACATGGAAATATCTACACCGCTATCTGTATGAACATGGAAATATCTACACCGCAATCTGTTTGAACATGGAAATATCTAAACCGCTATCTGCATGAAAATAGAAATATCTACACAGCTATCTGCATATACATGGAAATATCTACAAAGCTATCTGTTTACACATGGAAATAACTGCACCGCTATCTCTATAAACATGGAAATATCTACACCGCCATCTGTATGAACATGGAAATATCTGCACCGCCATCTGTATGAACATATAAATAGCTACACAGCCATCTGTATTAAGATGGAGATATCTTCACCGCTATCTGTATAAACTTGGAAATATCTACACCGCTATCTGTATAAACATGGAAATAGCTACACCGCTATCTGAATAAACATGGAAATAACTACACCGCTACCTGTATAAACATGGAAATATCAGGACCGCTATCTGTATGAACATGGAAATATCTACACCGCTATCTCTATGAACATGGAAATATCTACACCGCTATCTGTATGAACATGGAAATAGCTACACCGCTATCTGTATGAACATGGAAATATCTACACCACTAACTGAATGAACATGGAAATATCTACACCGCTATCTGTATGAACATGGATATATCTACACCGCTATCTGTTTGAACATGGAAATATCTATGCCGCTATCTGCATGAAAATGGAAATATCTGCACAGCTATCTGCATAAACATGGAAATATCTACACAGCAATCTCTTTACACATGGAAATAACTACACCGCTATCTGTATGAACATGGAAATATTTACACCGCCATCTGTATGAACATGGAAATATCTGCACCGACATCTGTATGAACATATACATATCTACGCGGCCATCTGTATTAAGATGCAGATATCTACACCGCTATCTGTATAAACATGGAAATATCTACACCGCCATCTGTATAAACATGGAAATATCTACACCGCTATCTGTATAAACATGGAAATATCTACAACGCTACCTGTATAAACATGGAAATATCAGCACCGTTATCTGTATGAACATGGAAATATCTACACCGCTATCTCTATGAAGATGGAAATATCAGCCCCTCTATCTGTATGAACATGGAGATATCTACACCGCTATCTGTATGAACATGGAAATATCTACACCGCTATCTGTATGAACATGGAAATATCTACACCGCTATCTGTATGAACATGGAAATATCTACACCGCTGTCTGTTTGAACATGGAAATATCTACACCGCTATCTGTATGAACCTGGAAATATCTTCACCGTCATATGTATGAACATGGATATATCTACACAGCCATCTGAATGAACATGGAAGTATCTACACCGATATCTGTATGAACATGGAAATATCTACACCGCTATCTGTATGAACATGGAAATATCTTCACCACCATCTGTATGAACATGGATATATCTACACAGCCATCTGGATGAACATGGAAATACCTACACAGCTATCTGTATGAACATGGAAATATATACACCGCTATCTGTGTAAACATGCATACATCTTCACCGCTATCTGTATAAACATGGAAATATCTACACTGCTATCTGTATGAACATGGAAATATCTACATCGTTATCTGTATGAACATGGAAATAGCTACACCGCTATCTGTTTGAACATGGAAATATCTGAACCGCTATCTGCATGAAAATGGAAATATCTACACAGCTATCTGCATATACATGGAAATATCTGCACAGCTATCTCTTTACACAGGGAAATAACTACACCGCTATCTGTATGAACATGGAAATATCTGCACGGCCATCTGTATGAACATATAAATATCTACACCGCCATCTGTATTAAGATGGAGATATCTACACCGCTACCTGTATAAACATGGAAATACCTACACCGCTATCTGTATAAAAATGGAAATATCTACACCGCTATCTGTATAAACATGGAAATATCAGCACCGCTATCTGTATGAACATGGAAATATCAGCCCCTCTATCTGTATGAACATGGAAATATCTACAACGCTATCTGTATGAACATGCAAATATCTACACCGCTAGATGTATGAACATGGAATTATCTACACCGCCATCTGTGTGAACATGGATATGTCTACACAGCCATCTGGAGGAACATGGAAATATCTACACCGCTATCTGTATGAACATGGAAATAGCTACTCCGCTATCTGTATGAACATGGATACATCTGCACCGCCATCTGTATGAACATATAAATACACCACCATCTGTATTAAAATGGAGATATCTACACCGCTATCTATATAAACATGGAAATATCTACACAGCTATCTGTATAAATATGGAAATATCTACACCACTACCTGTATAATCATGGAAATATCTACACCTCTACCTGTTTAAACATGGAAATATCAGCACCGCTATCTGTATGAACATGGAAATATCTACACCGCTATCTGTATGAACATGGAAATATCTACACCGCTATCTGTATGAACATGGAAATACCTACACCGCTATATGTATGAACATGGAAATATCTACACCGCTACCTGTTTGAATATTGAAATATCTACACCGCTGTCTGCATGAAAATGTAAATATCTACACAGATATCTGCATATACATGGAAATATCTACACAGCTATCACTTTACACATGGAAATAACTACACCGCTATCTCTAAAAACATGGAAATATCTACACTGCCATCTGTTTGAACATGGAAATATCTGCACCGCCATCTGTATGAACATATAAATACCTACACCGCCATCTGTATTAAGAAGGAGATATCTGCACCGCTATCTGTATAAACCTGGAAATATCTACACAGCTATCTGTATAAACATGGAAATATCTACCCCGCTATCTGTATAAACCTGGAAATATCTACACCGCTACCTGTAGAAACATGGAAATAGCACAGCTATCTGTATGAATATGGAAATAACTACACCGCTATCTGTACGAACATGGAAATATATACACCGCTGTCTGTATGAACATGGAAATAGCTACACCGCTATCTGTATGAACATGGAAATATCTACACCACTATCTGTATGAACATGGAAATAACTACACCGCTATCTGTATGAACATGGATATATCTACACAGCCATCTGGATGGACATGGAAATATCTACACCGCTATCTGTATGAACATGGAAATATCTACACCGCTATCTGTATGAACATGGAAATATCTACACCGCTATCTGTATGAACATGGAAATATCTACACCGCTGTTTGAACTTGGAAATATCTAAACCGCTATCTGCATGAAAATGGAAATATCTACAGAGCTATCTGCATACACGTGGAAATATCTACACAGCTATCTCTTTACACACGGAAATAACTACACCGCTATCTGTATGAACATGGAAATATCTGCACGGCCATCTGTATGAACATATAAATATCTACACCGCCATCTGTATTAAGATGGAGATATCTACACCGATATCTGTATAAACATGGAAATATCTACACCGCTATCTGTATAAACATGGAAATATCTACACCGTTATCTGTATAAACATGGAAATATCTACACCGCTACCTGTAAAAACATGGAAATATCAGCACCGCTATCTGTATGAACATGGAAATATCAGCCCCTCTATCTGTGTGAACATGGAAATATCTACACCACTATCTGTATGAACATGGAAATATCTACACCGATATCTGTATGAACATGGAATTATCTTCACCGCCATCTGTATGAACATGGATATGTCTACACAGCCATCTGGATGAACATGGAAATATCTACACTGCTATCTGTATGAACATGGAAATAGCTACACCGCTATCTGTATGAACATGGAAATATCTGCACCGCCATCTGTATGTACATATAAATATCTACTCCGCCATCTGTATTAAGATGGAGATATCTACACCGCTATCTGTATAAACATGGAAATACCTACACCGCTATCTGTATAAACATGGAAATATCTACACCGCTATTTGTATAAACATGGAAATATCTACACCGCTACCTGTATAATCATGGAAATATCAGCACCGCTATCTGTATGAACATGGAAATATCTACACCGCTATCTGAACATGGAAATATCTACACCGCTATCTGTATGAACATGGAAATATATACACCGCTATCTGTATGAACATGGAAATATCTACACCGCTATCTGTATGAACATGGAAATATCTACACCGCTATCTGTATGAACATGGATATATATACACCGCTATCTGTATGAACATGGAAATATCTACACCGCTATCTGTTTGAACATGGAAATATCTACACCGCTGTCTGCATGAAAATGGAAATATCTACACAGCTGTCTGCATATACATGGAAATATCTATACAGCTATCACTTTACACGTGGAAATAACTACACCGCTATCTCTATAAACATGGAAATATCTTCACCGCCATCTGTATGAATATGGATATGTCTACACAGCGATCTGGATGAACATGGAAATATCTACACCGCGATCTGTATGAACATGGAAATATCTACACCGCTATCTGTGTAAACCTGCATACATTTCACCGCTATCTGTATAAACATGGAAATATCTACACCGCTATCTGTATGAACATGGAAATAGCTACACCGCTATCTGTATGAACATGGAAATATCAGCCGCTCTATCTGTACGAACACGGAAACATCTTCACCGCCATCTGTATGAACATGGATATATCTACACAGCCATCTGGATGAACATGGAAATATCTACACCGCTATCTGTATGAACATGGAAATATCTACACTGCTATCTGTGTAAACATGCATACATCTTCACCGCTATCTGTATAAACATGGAAATATCTACACCGCTATCTGTATGAACATGGAAATATCTACATCGCTATCTGTTTGAACATGGAAATATCTAAACCGCAATCTGCATGAAAATGGAAATATTTGCACAGCTATCTGCATATAAATGGAAATATCTACACAGCTATTCCTTTACACATGGAAATAACTACACCGCTATCTGTATGAATATGGAAATATCTACACCGCCATCTGTATGAACATAGAAATATCTGCACCGCCATCTGTATGAACATATAAATATCTGCACCACCATCTGTATTAAGATGGAGATATCTAAACCGCTATCTGAATAAACATGGAAATATCTACACAGCTATCTGTATAAACATGGAAATATCTACACAGCTATCTGTATAAACATGGAAATATCTACACCGCTACCTGTATAAACATGGAAATATCAGCACCGCTATCGGTATGAACATGGAAATATCTTCACCGCCATCTGTATGAACATGGATATATATACACAGCCATCTGTATGAACATGGAAATATCTACACCGCTATCTGTATGAACATGGAAATATCTACACCGCTATCTGTATAAACATGGAAATATCTTCACTGCCATCTGTATGAACATGAATATGTCTACACAGCCATCTGGATGAACATGGAAATATCTACACCGCGATCTGTATGAACATGGAAATATCTACACCGCTATCTCTGTAAACATGCATACATCTTCACCGCTATCTATATAAACATGGAAATATCTACACCGCTATCTGTATGAACATGGAAATATCTACACCGCAATCTGTTTGAACATGGAAATATCTAAACCGCTATCTGCATGAAAATAGAAATATCTACACAGCTATCTGCATATACATGGAAATATCTACAAAGATATCTCTTTACACATGGAAATAACTGCACCGCTATCTCTATAAACATGGAAATATCTACACCGCCATCTGTATGAACATGGAAATATCTGCACCGCCATCTGTATGAACATATAAATAGCTACACCGCCATCTGTATTAAGATGGAGATATCTTCACCGCTATCTGTATAAACTTGGAAATATCTACACCGCTATCTGTATAAACATGGAAATATCTACACCGCTATCTGAATAAACATGGAAATAACTACACCGCTACCTGTATAAACATGGAAATATCAGGACCGCTATCTGTATGAACATGGAAATATCTACACCGCTATCTCTATGAACATGGAAATATCTACACCGCTATCTGTATGAACATGGAAATAGCTACACCGCTATCTGTATGAACATGGAAATATCTACACCACTATCTGAATGAACATGGAAATATCTACACCGCTATCTGTATGAACGTGGATATATCTACACCGCTATCTGTTTGAACATGGAAATATCTATGCCGCTATCTGCATGAAAATGGAAATATCTGCACAGCTATCTGCATAAACATGGAAATATCTACACAGCAATCTCTTTACACATGGAAATAACTACACCGCTATCTGTATGAACATGGAAATATTTACACCGCCATCTGTATGAACTTGGAAATATCTGCACCGACATCTGTATGAACATATACATATCTATGCGGCCATCTGTATTAAGATGCAGATATCTACACCGCTATCTGTATAAACATGGAAATATCTACACCGCCATCAGTATAAACATGGAAATATCTACAACGCTACCTGTATAAACATGGAAATATCAGCACCGTTATCTGTATGAACATGGAAATATCTACACCGCTATCTCTATGAAGATGGAAATATCAGCCCCTCTATCTGTATGAACATGGAGATATCTACACCGCTATCTGTATGAACATGGAAATATCTACACCGCTATCTGTATGAACATGGAAATATCTACACCGCTATCTGTATGAACATGGAAATATCTACACCGCTGTCTGTTTGAACATGGAAATATCTACACCGCTATCTGCATGAAAATGGAAATGTCTACACTGCTATCTGCATATACATGGAAATATCTACACAGCTATCTGTTTACACATGGAAATAACTACACCGCTAACTGCTTGAACATGGAAATATCTACACCGCCATCTGAACATGGAAATATCTGCACAGCCATCTGTATGAACATATAAATATCTACACTGCAATCTGTATTAAGATGGAGATATCTACACCGCTATCTGTACAAACATGGAAATATCTACACCGCTATCTGTATAAACATGGAAATATCTACACCGCCATCTGTATGAACATGGAAATATCTACACCGCTATCTCTATGAACATGAAAATATCTACACCACTATCTGAATGAACATGGAAATATCTACACCGCTATCTGTATGAACATGGATATATCTAAACAGCCACCTGGATGAACATGGAAATATCTACACCGGTATCTGCATGAAGACGGAAATATCTACACCGCTATTTGTGTAAACATGCATACATCTTCACCGCAATCTGCATAAGCATGGAAATATCTACACCGCTATCTGTATGAACATGGAAGTATCTACACCGCTATCTGTTTGAACATGGAAATATCTAAACTGCTATCAGCACGAAAATGGAAATATCTACACCGCTATCTGCATATACATTTAAATATCTACACAGCTATCTCTTTACACATGGAAATAACTACACCGCTATCTGTATGAACATGGAAATATCTTCACCGCCATCTGTATGAACATGGATATATCGACACAGCCTCCTGGATGAACATGGAAATATCTACACCGCTATCTGTATAAACATGGAAATATCTACACCACTATCTGTATGAACATGGAAATACATACACCGCTATCTGTATGAACATGGAAATATCTACACCGCTATCTGTATGAACATGGAAATACATACACCGCTACCTGTATGAACATGGAAATAGCTACACCGCTACCTGTATAAACATGGAAATATCTACACCGCTATCTGTTTAAACATGGAAATATCTACACCGCTATCTGTATAAACATGGAAATATCAGCACCGCTATCAGTATGAACATGGAAATATCTGCACCGCTATCTCTTTGAACATGGAAATAGCTACACGGCTATCTGTATGAACATGGAAATATCTGCACCGCCATCTGTATGTACATATAAATATCTACTCCGCCATCTGTATTAAGAAGGAGATATCTACACCGCTATCTGTATAAACATGGAAATATCTACACAGCTATGTGTATAAACATGGAAATATCAACACAACTACCTGTATAAAGATGGAAATATCAGCACCGCTATCTGTATGAACATGGAAATGTCTACACCGCTATCTCTTTGAACATGGAAATATCTACACCGCTATCTGTATGAACATGGAAATATCTGCACCGCTATCTGTATGAACATGGAAATATCTACACCGCTATCTGTATGAACATGGAAATACCTCCACCGCCATCTGTATGAAAATGGATATGTCTACACAGCCATCTAGATGAACATGGAAGTATCTACACCGCGATCTGTACGAACATGGAAATATCTACACCGCTATCTCTGTAAACATGCATACATCATCACCGCTATCTGTATAAACATGGAAATATCTACACCGCTGTCTGTAGGAACATGGAAATATCTACACCGCTATCTGTTTGAACATGGAAATATGTACACCGCTATCTCTATGAAGATGGAAATATCTACACCGCTATCTTTACGAACATGGAAATATCTACACCGCTATCTGTATGAACATGGAAATATCTACACCACTATCTGTATGAACATGGAAATGTCTACACCGCTATCTGTATGAACTTGGAAATATCTACACAGCTATCTGTATGAACATGGAAATATCTACACCGCTATCTGTATGAACATGGAAATATCTACACCGCTATCTGTGTAAACATGCATACACCTTCACCGCTATCTGCATAAACATGGAAATATCTACACCGCTATCTGTATGAACATGGAAATATCTACACCGCTATCTGTATGAACACGGAAATATCTACACCGCAATCTGTGTAAACATGCATACATCTTCACCGCTATCTGTATAAACATGGAAATATCTACACCGCTATCTGTATGAACATGGAAATATCTACACCGCTATCTGTTTGAACATGGAAATATCTAAACCGCTATCTGCGTGAAAATGGAAATATCTACACAACGATCTTCATATACATGGAAGTATCTACACAGCTATCTGTTTACACAGGGAAATAACTACACCGCTATCTGTATGAACATGGAAATATCTGCACGGCCATCTGTATGAACATATAAATATCTACACCGCCATCTGTATTAAGACGGAGATATCTACACTGCTATCTGTATAAACATGGAAATATCTACACCGCTATCTGTATAAACATGGAAATATCTACACCGCTACCTGTAAAAACATGGAAATATCAGCACCGCTATCTGTATGAACATGGAAATATCAGCCCCTCTATCTGTATGAATACGGAAATATCTACACCACACTCTGTATGAACATGGAAATATCTACACCGCTATCTGTATGAACATGGAATTACCTTCACCGCCATTTGTATGAACATGGATATGTCTACACAGCCATCTGGATGAACATGGAAATATCTACACAGCTATCGGTATGAACATGGAAATAGCTACACCGCTATCTGTATGAACATGGAAATATCTGCACCGCCATCTGTATGTACATATAAATATCTACTCCGCCATCTGTATTAAGAAGGAGATATCTACACCGCTATCTGTATAAACATGGAAATATCTACACCGCTATCTGTATAAACATGGAAATATCTACACCGCTACCTGTATAAACATGGAAATATCAGCACCGCTATCTGTATGAACATGGAAATATCTACACCGCTATCTGTTTGAACATGGAAATATCTACACCGCTATCTGTATGAACATGGAAATATCTACACCGCTATCTGTATGAACATGGAAATATCTACAACGCTATCTGTATGAACATGGAAATACCTTCACCGCCATCTGTATGAACATGGATATGTCTACACAGCCATCTAGATGGACATGGAAATATCTACACCGCGATCTGTACGAACATGGAAATATCTACACCGCAATCTGTGGAAACATGCATACATCATCACTGCTATCTGTAGAAACATGGAAATATCTACACCGCTGTCTGTATGAACATGGAAATATCTACACCGCTATCTGTTTGAACATGGAAATATCTAAACCGCTATCTGCATGAAAATGGAAATATCTACAGAGCTATCTGCATATACATATAAATATCTACACAGCTATCTCTTTACACATGGAAATAACTACACCGCTATCTGTATGAACATGGAAATATCTACACCGCCATCTGTATGAACATGGAAATTTCTGCACCGCCATCTGTATGAACATATAAATAACTACACGGCCATCTGTATAAAGATAGAGATATCTACACCGCTATCTGTATAAACATGGAAATATATACACCGCAATCTGTATAAACATGGAAATATCTACACAGCTACCTGTATAAACATGGAAATATCTACTCCGCTACCTGTATAAACATGGAAATATCAGCACCGCAATCTGTATGAACATGGAAATATCAGCCCCTCTATCTGTATGAACATGGAAATATCTACACCGCTATCTGTATGAACATGGAAATATCTACAGTGCTATCCGTATGAATATGGAAATATCTTCACCGCCATCTGTATGAACATGGATATATCTATAAAGCCATCTGGGTGAACATGGAAATATCTACACCGCTATCTGTATGAACATGGAAATAGCTACACCGCTATCTGTATGAATATGGAAATATCTACACCACTATCTGTATGAACATGGAAATATCTACACCGCTATCTGTATGAACATGGAAATATCTTCACCGCCATCTGTATGAACATGGTTATATCTACACAGCCATCTGGATGAACATGGAAATATCTACACCGCTATCTGTATGAACATGGAAATAGCTACACCGCCATCTGTATGAACATGGAAATATCTTCACCGCCATCTGTATGAACATGGATATATCTACACAGCCATCTGGATGAACATGGAAATATCTAAACAGCTATCTGTATGAACATGGAAATACCTACACGGCTATCTCTATGAACATGGAAATATCTACACCGCTATCTGTTTGAACATGGAAATATCTAAACCGCTATCTGCATGAAAATGGAAATATCTACACAGCTATCTGCATATACATGGAAATATCTACAAAGCTATCTCTTTTCACATGGAAATAACTACAGTGCTATCTCTATAAACATGCAAATATCTACACCTCCATCTGTATGAACATGGAAATATCTGCACCGCCATCTGTATGAAGATATAAATATCTACACTCCCATCTATATTAAGATGGAGATATCTACACCGCTATCTGTATAAACTTGGAAATATCTACACCACTATATGTATAAACATGGAAATATCTACACCGCTATCTGTATAAACATGGAAATATCTACACCGTTATCTGTATGAACATGGAAATATCTACACAGCTATCTCTATGAAGATGGAAATATCTACACCGCTATCTGTAGGAACATGGAAATATCTACACCGCTATCTGTATGAACATGGAAATATCCATACCACTATCTGTATGAACATGGAAATGTCTACACCACTATCTGTATGAACATGGAAATATCTACACCGCTATCTGTATGAACATGGAAATATCTACACCGCTATCTGTATGAACATGGAAATATCTACACCGCTATCTGTGTAAACATGCATACATCTTCACCGCTATCTGCATAAACATGGAAATATCTACACCGCTATCTGTATGAACATGGAAATATCTACACCGCTATCTGTATGAACATGGAAATATCTACACCGCTATCTGTGTAAACATGCATATATCTTCACCGCTATCTGTATAAACATGGAAATATCTAAACCGCTATCTGCACGAAAATGGAAATATCTACACAACTATCTGCATATACATGGAAGTATCTACACAGCCATCTCTTTACACATGGAAATAACTACACCTCTATCTGTATGAACATGGAAATATCTGCACGGCCATCTGTATGAACATATAAATATCTACACCGCCATCTGTATTAAGATGGAGATATCTACACCGCTATCTGTATAAACATGGAAATATCTACACCGCTATCTGTATAAACATGGAAATATCTACACCGCTACCTGTAAAAACATGGAAATATCAGCACCGCAATCTGTATGAACATGGATATATCAGCCCCTCTATCTGTATGAATATGGAAATATCTACACCACACTCTGTATGAACATGGAAATATCTACACCGCTATCTGTATGAACATGGAATTATCTTCACCGCCATCTGTATGAACATGGATATGTCTACACAGCCATCTGGATGAACATGGAAATATCTACGCAGCTATCGGTATGAACATGGAAATAGCTACACGGCTATCTGTATGAACATGGAAATATCTGCACCGCCATCTGTATGTACATATAAATATCTACTCCGCCATCTGTATTAAGAAGGAGATATCTACACCGCTATCTGTATAAACATGGAAATATCTACACAGCTATGTGTATAAACATGGAAATATCAACACAACTACCTGTATAAAGATGGAAATATCAGCACCGCTATCGGTATGAACATGGAAATGTCTACACCGCTATCTGTTTGAACATGGAAATATCTACACCGCTATCTGTATGAACACGGAAATATCTGCACCGCTATCTGTATGAACATGGAAATATCTACACCGCTATCTGTATGAACATGGAAATACCTCCACCGCCATCTGTATGAACATGGATATGTCTACACAGCCATCTAGATGAACATGGAAATATCTACACCGCGTTCTGTACGAATATGGAAATATCTACACCGCTATCTGTGTAAACATGCATACATCATCACCGCTATCTGTATAAACATGGAAATATCTACACCGCTGTCTGTAGGAACATGGAAATATCTACACCGCTATCTGTTTGAACATGGAAATATCTAAACCGCTATCTGCATGACAATGGAAATATCTACAGAGCTATCTGCATATACATGGAAATATCTACACAGCTATCTCTTTACACATGGAAATAACTACACCGCTATCTGTATGAACATGGAAATATCTACACCGCCATCTGTATGAACATGGAAATATCTGCACCGCCATCTGTATGAACATATAAATAACTACACGGCCATCTGTATTAAGATAGAGATATCTACACTGCTTTCTGTATAAACATGGAAATATCTACACAGCTATCTGTATAAACATGGAAATATCTACACCGCTACCTGTATAAACATGGAAATACCTACACCGCTACCTGTATAAACATGGAAATATCATAACCACAATCTGTATGAACATGGAAATATCAGCCCCTCTATCTGTATGAACATGGAAATATCTACACCGCTATCTGTATGAACATGGAAATATCTACACCGCTATCCGTATGAACATGGAAATATCTTCACCGCCATCTGTATGAACATGGATATATCTACACAGCCATCTGGGTGAACATGGAAATATCTACACCGCTATCTGTATGAACATGGAAATAGCTACACCGCTATCTGTATGAATATGGAAATATCTACACCTCTATCTGTATGAACATGGAAATATCTTCACCGCTATCTGTATGAACATGGAAATATCTTCACCGCCATCTGTATGAACATGGATATATCTACACAGCCATCTGGATGAACATGGAAATATCTACACCGCTATCTGTATGAAGATGGAAATAGCTACACCGCTATCTGTGTGAACATGGAAATATCTTCACCGCCATCTGTATGAACATGGATATATCTACACCGCCATCTGATTGAACATGGAAATATCTACACCGCTATCTGTATGAACATGGAAATATATACACCGCTATCTGTGTAAACATGCATACATCTTCACCGCTATCTGTATGAACATGGAAATATCTACACCGCTATCTGTATGAACATGGAAATAGCTACACCGCTATCTGTATAAACATGGAAATACCTACAACAATATCTGTATGAACATGGAAATATATACACCGCTATCTGTATGAACATGGAAATATCTTCACCGCCATCTGTATGAACATGGAAATATCTACAGAGCCATCTGGATGAACATGGAAATATCTACACCGCTATCTGTATGAACATGGAAATATATACACCGCTATCTGTGTAAACATGCATACACCTTCACCGCAATCTGTATGAACATGGAAATATCTACACCGCTATCTGTATGAACATGGAAATAGCTACACCGCTATCTGTATGAACATGGAAATACCTACAACAATATCTGTATGAACATGGAAATATCTTCACCGCTATCTGTATGAACATGGATATATCTACACAGCCATCTGGATGAACATGAAAATATCTACACCGCTATCTGTATGAACATGGAAATAGCTACACCGCTATCTGTATGAACATGGAAATATCTACACAGCTATCTCTATGAACATGGAAATATCTACACTGCTATCTGTATGAACATGGAAATATCTTCACCACCATCTGTATGAACATGGATATATCTACAGAGCCATCTGGATGAACATGGAAATATCTTCACCGCTATCTGTATGAACATGGAAATATATACACCGCTATCTGTGTAAACATGCATACATCTTCACCGCTATCTGTATGAACATGGAAATATCTACACCGCTATCTGTATGAACATGGAAATATCTACACCGCTATCTGTTTGAACATGGAAATATCTACACGGCTATCTGCATGAAAATGGAAATATCTACACAGCTATCAGCATATACATGGAAATATCTACAAAGCTATCTCTTTACACATGGAAATAACTACACCGCTATCTCTATAAACCTGGAAATATCTACACCGCCATCTGTATGAACATGGAAATAACTGCACCGCCATCTGTATGAACATATAAATATCTTCACTGCCATCTGTATTAAGATGGTGATATCTACACCGCTATCTGTATAAACCTGGAAATATCTACACCGCTATCTGTATGAACATGGAAATAGCTACACCGCTATCTGTATCAACATGGAAATATCTACACCACTATCTGTATGAACATGGAAATATCTACACCGCTATCTGTATGAACATGGATATATCTACACAGCCATCTGGATGAACATGGAAATATCTACACCGCTATCTGTATGAACCTGGAAATATCTACACCGCTATCTGTGTAAACATGCATACATCTTCACCGCTATCTGTATAAACATGGAAATATCTACACCGCTATCTGTATGAACATGGAAATATCTACACCGCTATCTGTTTGAACATGGAAATATCTAAACCGCTATCTGCATGAAAATGGAAATATCTACACTGCTATCTGCATATACATAGAAATATCTACAAGGCTATCTCTTTACACATGGAAATAACTACACCGCTATCTCTATAAACATGGAAATATCTACACCGCCATCTGTATGAACATAGAAATAACTTCACCACCATCTGTATGAACATATAAATATCTACACCGCCATTTGTATAAAGAAGGAGATATCTACACCGCTATCTGTATAAACATGGAAATATCTACACCGCTGCCTGTATAAACATGGAAATATCAGCACCGCTATCTGTATGAAGATGGAAATATCTACACCGCTACCTGTATGAACATGGAAATATCTACACCGCTATCTGTATGAACATGGAAATATCTACACCGCTATCTGTATGAACATGGAAATATGTACACGGCTATCTGTATGAACATGGAAATATCTACACCGCTATCTGTTTGAAGATGGAAATATCTACACTGCTATCTGCATATACATGGAAATATCTACACAGCTGTCTCTTTACACATGGAAATAACTACACCACTATCTGTATGAACATGGAAATATCTACACCGCCATCTGTGTGAACATGGAAATATCTGCACTGCCATCTGTATGAACATATAAATATCTACACCGCCATCTGTATTAAGATGGAGATATCTACACCGCTATCTGCATAAACATGGAAATATCTACACCGCTATCTGTATAAACATGGAAATAACTACACCGCTATCTGTAGAAACATGGAAATATCTACACTGCTACCTGTATAAACATGGATATATCAGCACCACTATATGTATGAACATGGAAATATATACACCGATATCTGTATGAACATGGAATTAACTACTCCGCTATCAGTATGAACATGGAAATATCTACACCGCTATCTGTATGAACATGGAAATATCTACACCGCTATCTGTTTGAACAAGGAAATATCTACACCGATGTCTGCATGAAAATGGAAATATCTACACAGCTATCTGCATATACATGGAAATATCTACACAGCTATCTCTTTACACATGGAAATAACTACACCGCTATCTCTATAAGCATGGAAATATCTACTTCGCCATCTGTATGAACATGGAAATATCTGCACCGCCATCTGTATGAACTTATAAATATCTACACTGCCATCTGTATTAAGAAGGAGATACCTACACCGCTATCTGTATAAACATGGAAATATCTACACCGCTATCTGTATAAACATGGAAATATCTACACCGCTACCTGTATAAACATGGAAATATCTACACCGCTACCTGTATAAACATGGAAATATCATAACCACAATCTGTATGAACATGGAAATATCAGCCCCTCTATCTGTATGAACATGGAAATATCTACACCGCTATCTGTATGAACATGGAAATATCTACACCGCTATCCGTATGAACATGGAAATATCTTCACCGCCATCTGTATGAACATGGATATATCTACACAGCCATCTGGGTGAACATGGAAATATCTACACCGCTATCTGTATGAACATGGAAATAGCTACACCGCTATCTGTATGAATATGGAAATATCTACACCTCTATCTGTATGAACATGGAAATATCTTCACCGCTATCTGTATGAACATGGAAATATCTTCACCGCCATCTGTATGAACATGGATATATCTACACAGCCATCTGGATGAACATGGAAATATCTACACCGCTATCTGTATGAAGATGGAAATAGCTACACCGCTATCTGTGTGAACATGGAAATATCTTCACCGCCATCTGTATGAACATGGATATATCTACACAGCCATCTGGATGAACATGGAAATATCTACACCGCTATCTGTATGAACATGGAAATATATACACCGCTATCTGTGTAAACATGCATACATCTTCACCGCTATCTGTATGAACATGGAAATATCTACAC
Organism: Gorilla gorilla gorilla; assembly: GCF_029281585.2. Classification (NCBI taxonomy): domain Eukaryota; kingdom Metazoa; phylum Chordata; class Mammalia; order Primates; family Hominidae; genus Gorilla; species Gorilla gorilla. The sequence goes on from NC_073224.2 coordinate 5,016,864, forward strand.
CGCTATCTGTATGAACATGGAAATAGCTACACCGCTATCTGTATAAACATGGAAATACCTACAACAATATCTGTATGAACATGGAAATATATACACCGCTATCTGTATGAACATGGAAATATCTTCACCGCCATCTGTATGAACATGGAAATATCTACAGAGCCATCTGGATGAACATGGAAATATCTACACCGCTATCTGTATGAACATGGAAATATATACACCGCTATCTGTGTAAACATGCATACACCTTCACCGCAATCTGTATGAACATGGAAATATCTACACCGCTATCTGTATGAACATGGAAATATCTACACAGCTATCTCTATGAACATGGAAATATCTACACTGCCATCTGTATGAACATGGAAATATCTTCACCACCATCTGTATGAACATGGATATATCTACAGAGCCATCTGGATGAACATGGAAATATCTTCACCGCTATCTGTATGAACATGGAAATATATACACCGCTATCTGTGTAAACATGCATACATCTTCACCGCTATCTGTATGAACATGGAAATATCTACACCGCTATCTGTATGAACATGGAAATATCTACACCGCTATCTGTTTGAACATGGAAATATCTACACGGCTATCTGCATGAAAATGGAAATATCTACACAGCTATCAGCATATACATGGAAATATCTACAAAGCTATCTCTTTACACATGGAAATAACTACACCGCTGTCTCTATAAACCTGGAAATATCTACACCGCCATCTGTATGAACATGGAAATAACTGCACCGCCATCTGTATGAACATATAAATATCTTCACTGCCATCTGTATTAAGATGGTGATATCTACACCGCTATCTGTATAAACCTGGAAATATCTACACCGCTATCTGTATGAACATGGAAATAGCTACACCGCTATCTGTATCAACATGGAAATATCTACACCACTATCTGTATGAACATGGAAATATCTACACCGCTATCTGTATGAACATGGATATATCTACACAGCCATCTGGATGAACATGGAAATATCTACACCGCTATCTGTATGAACCTGGAAATATCTACACCGCTATCTGTGTAAACATGCATACATCTTCACCGCTATCTGTATAAACATGGAAATATCTACACCGCTATCTGTATGAACATGGAAATATCTACACCGCTATCTGTTTGAACATGGAAATATCTAAACCGCTATCTGCATGAAAATGGAAATATCTACACTGCTATCTGCATATACATAGAAATATCTACAAGGCTATCTCTTTACACATGGAAATAACTACACCGCTATCTCTATAAACATGGAAATATCTACACCGCCATCTGTATGAACATAGAAATAACTTCACCACCATCTGTATGAACATATAAATATCTACACCGCCATTTGTATAAAGAAGGAGATATCTACACAGCTATCTGTATAAACATGGAAATATCTACACCGCTGCCTGTATAAACATGGAAATATCAGCACCGCTATCTGTATGAAGATGGAAATATCTACACCGCTACCTGTATGAACATGGAAATATCTACACCGCTATCTGTATGAACATGGAAATATCTACACCGCTATCTGTATGAACATGGAAATATGTACACGGCTATCTGTATGAACATGGAAATATCTACACCGCTATCTGTTTGAAGATGGAAATATCTACACTGCTATCTGCATATACATGGAAATATCTACACAGCTGTCTCTTTACACATGGAAATAACTACACCACTATCTGTATGAACATGGAAATATCTACACCGCCATCTGTATGAACATGGAAATATCTGCACTGCCATCTGTATGAACATATAAATATCTACACCGCCATCTGTATTAAGATGGAGATATCTACACCGCTATCTGCATAAACATGGAAATATCTACACCGCTATCTGTATAAACATGGAAATAACTACACCGCTATCTGTAGAAACATGGAAATATCTACACTGCTACCTGTATAAACATGGATATATCAGCACCACTATCTGTATGAACATGGAAATATATACACCGATATCTGTATGAACATGGAATTAACTACTCCGCTATCAGTATGAACATGGAAATATCTACACCGCTATCTGTATGAACATGGAAATATCTACACCGCTATCTGTTTGAACAAGGAAATATCTACACCGATGTCTGCATGAAAATGGAAATATCTACACAGCTATCTGCATATACATGGAAATATCTACACAGCTATCTCTTTACACATGGAAATAACTACACCGCTATCTCTATAAGCATGGAAATATCTACTTCGCCATCTGTATGAACATGGAAATATCTGCACCGCCATCTGTATGAACTTATAAATATCTACACTGCCATCTGTATTAAGAAGGAGATACCTTCACCGCTATCTGTATAAACATGGAAATATCTACACCGCTATCTGTATAAACATGGAAATATCTACACCGCTATCTGTATGAACATGGAAATATCTACACCGCTATCTGTATGAACCTGGAAATATCTTCACCGTCATCTGTATGAACATGGATATATCTACACAGCCATCTGTATGAACATGGAAATATCTAAACCGATATCTGTATGAACATGGAAATATCAACACCGCTATCTGTATGAACATGGAAATATCTTCACCGCCATCTGTATGAACATGGATATATCTACACAGCCATCTGTATGAACATGGAAATACCTACACAGCTATCTGTATGAACATGGAAATATATACACCGCTATCTGTGTAAACATGCATACATCTTCACCGCTATCTGTATAAACATGGAAATATCTACACTGCTATCTGTATGAACATGGAAATATCTACACCGCTATCTGTATGAACATGGAAATAGCTACACCGCTATCTGTTTGAACATGGAAATATCTAAACCGCTATCTGCATGAAAATGGAAATATCTACACTGCTATCTGCATATACATGGAAATATCTGCACAGCTATCTCTTTACACATGGAAATAACTACACCGCTATCTGTATGAACATGGAAATATCTGCACGGCCATCTGTATGAACATATAAATATCTACACCGCCATCTGTATTAAGATGGAGATATCTACACCGCTATCTGTATGAACATGGAAATACCTACACCGCTATCTGTATAAACATAGAAATATCTACACCGCTATTTGTATAAACATGGAAATATCTACACCGCTACCTGTATAATCATGGAAATATCAGCACCGCTATCTGTATGAACATGGAAATATCTACACCGCTACCTGTTTAATCATGGAAATATCAGCACCGCTATCTGTATGAACATGGAAATATCTACACCGCTATCTGTATGAACATGGAAATATCTACACCGCTATCTGTATGAACATGGAAATATCTACACCGCTATCTGTATGAAAATGGACATATCTACACCGCTATCTGTATGAACATGGAAATATATACACCGCTATCTGTATGAACATGGAAATATCTACACCGCTATCTGTTTGAACATGGAAATATCTACACCGCTGTCTGCATGAAAATGGAAATATCTACACATCTGTCTGCATATACATGGAAATATCTATACAGCTATCTCTTTACACGTGGAAATAACTACACCGCTATCTCTATAAACATGGAAATATCTACACCGCAATCTGTATGAACATGGAAATATCTTCACTGCCATCTGTATGAACATATAAATATCTACACCGCCATCTGTATTAAGGAGATATCTACACCGCTATCTGTATAAACATGGAATATCTACACCGCTTTCTGTATAAACATGGAAATATCTACACCGCTATCTGTATAAAAATGGAAATATCAGCACCGCTATCAGTATGAACATGGAAATATCTGCACCGCCATCTGTATGAACATGGAAATATCTACACCGCTATCTGTATGAACATGGAGATATCTACACCGCTATCTGTATGAACATGGAAATATATACACCGCAATCTGTAAGAACATGGAAATATCTTCACCGCCATCTGTATGAATATGGATATGTCTACACAGCGATCTGGATGAACATGGAAATATCTACACCGCGATCTGTATGAACATGGAAATATCTACACCGCTATCTGTGTAAACATGCATACATTTCACCGCTATCTGTATTAACATGGAAATATCTACACCGCTATCTGTATGAACATGGAAATATCTACACCGCTATCTGTATGAACATGGATATATCTACACAGCCATCTGGATGAACATGGAAATATCTACACCGCTACCTGTTTGAACATGGAAATATCTAAACCGCTATCTGCATGAAAATAGAAATATCTAAACAGCTATCTGCATATACATGGAAATAACTACAAACCTATCTCTTTACACATGGAAATAACTACACCGCTATCTCTATAAACATGGAAATATCTACACCATCTTTATGAACATGGAAATATCTGCACTGCCATCTGTATGAACATATAAATATCTACACCGCCATCTGTATTAAGATGGAGATATCTACACCGCTATCTGTTTGAACATGGAAATATCTACACTGCTATCTATATGAACATGGAAATATCTACACCGCTATCTGTATGAACATGGAAATATCTAAACCGCTATCTGTATGAACATGGATATATCTACACAGACATCTGGATGAACTTGGAAATATCTACACCGCTATCTGTATGAACATGGAAATATCTACACCGCTATCTGTATAAACATGGAAACATCTACACAGCCATCTGGATGAACATGGAAATATCTACACCGCTATCTGTGTAAACATGCATACATCTTCACCGCAGTCTGTATCAACATGGAAATATCTACACCGCTGTCTGTATGAACATTGAAATATCTACACCGCTATCTGTATGAGCATGGAAATATCTACACCGCTATCTGTTTGAAGATGGAAATATCTACACAGCTATCTGCATATACATGGAAATATCTACACAGCTATCTCTTTACACATGGAAATAACTACATCGCTATCTGTATGAACATGGAAATATCTACACCGCCATCTGTATGAACATGGAAATATCTGCACCGCCATCTGTATGAACATATAAATATCTACACCGCCATCTGTATTAAGATGGAGATATCTACACCGCTATCTGCATAAACATGGAAATATCTACACCGCTATCTGTATAAACATGGAAATAACTACACCGCTATCTCTATAAACATGGAAATATCTACAACGCTACCTGTATAAACATGGAAATATCAGCACGGCTATGTGTATGAACATGGAAATATCTACACCACTATCTGTATGAACATGGAAATATCTACACCGCTATCTCTATGAACATCGAAAGAGCTACACTGTTATCTGCATGTACATGGAAATATCTACACCACTACCTGTATGAACATGGAAATATCTACACAGCTATCTGTATGAACATGGATATATCTACACAGCCATCTGGATGAACATGGAAATATCTACACCGCCATCTGGATGAACATGGAAATATCTACACAGCTATCTGAATGAACATGGAAATATCTACACCGCTATCTGAGTAAATATGCATACATCTTCACCGCAATCTGTATAAACATGGAAATATCTACACCGCTATCTGTATGAACATGGAAATATCTACACCGCTATCTGTTTGAACATGGAAATATCTACACCGCTATCTGCATGAAAATGGAAATATCTACTGAGCTATCTGCATATACATGGAAATATCTACACAGCTATCTCTTTACACATGGAAATAAATACACCGCTATCTCTATGAACATGGAAATATCTACACCGCCATCTGTATGAACATGGAAATATCTGCACAGCCATCTGTATGAACATGGAAATATCTACACCGCTATCTGTATAAACATGGAAATATCTACACCGCTATCTGTATAAACATGGAAATATCTACCCGGCTACCTGTATAGACATGGAAATATCAGCACTGCTATCTGTATGAACATGGAAATATCAGCCCCTCTATTAGTATGAACATGGAAATACCTACACCACTATCTGTATGAACATGGAAATATCTACACCGCTATCCGTATGAACACGGAAATATCTTCTCCGCCATCTGTATGAACATGGATATATCTACACAGCCATCTGGATGAACATGGAAATATCTACACCGCTATCTGTATGAACATGGAAATAGCTACACCGCTATCTGTATGAACATGGAAATATCTACAAAACTATCTGTATGAACATGGAAATATCTACACCGCTCTCTGTATGAACATGGAAATATCTTCACCGCCATCTGTATGAACATGGATATATGTACACAGCCATCTGGATGAACATGGAAATATCTACACCGCTATCTGTGTGAACCTGGAAATATCTACACCGCTATCTGTGTAAACATGCATACAACTTCACCGCTATCTGTATAAACATGGAAATATCTACACCGCTATCTGTATGAACATGGAAATATCTACACCGCTATCTGTTTGAACATGGAAATATCTACACCGCTGTCTGCATGAAAATGGAAATATCTTCACAGCTATCTGCATATACATGGAAATATCTAAACAGCTATCTCTTTACACATGGAAATAACTACACCGCTATCTCTATAAACATGGAAATATCTACACCGCCATCTGTATGAACATGGATATATCTGCACCGCCATGTGAATGAACATATAAATATCTGCACTGCCATCTGTATTAAGAAGGAGATATCTACACCACTATCTATATAAGCATGGAAATATCTACACTGCTATCTGTATAAACATGGAAATATCTACACCGCTATCTGTATAAACACGGAAATATCTACACAGCTACCTGTATAAACATGGAAATGTCAGCACCGCTATTAGTATGAACATGGAAATATCTACACCGGTATCTGTATGAACATGGAAATATCTACACCGCTATCTGTATGAACATGGAAATAACTTCACCGCCATCTGTATGAACATGGATATATCTACACAGCCATCTGTATGATCATGGAAATATCTACACCGCTAAATGTATCAACATGGAAATATGTACACCGCTATCTGTGTAAACATGCATACATCTTCACCGCTATCTGTATAAACATGGAAATATCTAAACCGCTATCTGTATGAACATGGAAATATCTACACCGCTATCTGTATGAACATGGATATATCTACACAACCATCTGGATGAACATGGAAATATCTACACCGCTATCTCTATAAACATGGAAATATCTGCACCTCTATCTGTATAAACATGATAATATCTACACCGCTACCTGTATAAACCTGGAAATATCAGCACCGCTATCTGTATGAACATGGAAATATCAGCTCCTCTATCTGTATGAACATGAAAATATCTACACCGCTATCTGGATGAACATGGAAATATCTACGCCGCTACCTGTATAAACATGGAAATATCAGCACCGCTATCTGTATGAACATGGAAATATCAGCCCCTCTATCTGTATGAACATGGAAATATCTACACCGCTATCTGTATGAACATGGAAATATCTACGCCGCTATATGTATGAACATGGAAATATCTACACCGCTATCTGTTTGAACATGGAAATATCTACACCGCTGTCTGCACGAAAATATAAATATCTACACAGATATCTGCATATACATGGAAATATCTACACAACTATATCTTTACACATGGAAATAACTACACCGCTATCCCTAAAAACATGGAAATATCTACACCGCCATCTGTATGAACATGGAAATATCTTCACCGTCATCTGTATGAACATGGATATATCTACACAGCCATCTGTATGAACATGGAAATATCTAAACCGATATCTGTATGAACATGGAAATATCAACACCGCTATCTGTATGAACATGGAAATATCTTCACCGCCATCTGTATGAACATGGATATATCTACACAGCCATCTGTATGAACATGGAAATACCTACACAGCTATCTGTATGAACATGGAAATATATACACCGCTATCTGTGTAAACATGCATACATCTTCACCGCTATCTGTATAAACATGGAAATATCTACACTGCTATCTGTATGAACATGGAAATATCTACACCGCTATCTGTATGAACATGGAAATAGCTACACCTCTATCTGTTTGAACATGGAAATATCTAAACCGCTATCTGCATGAAAATGGAAATATCTACACTGCTATCTGCATATACATGGAAATATCTGCACAGCTATCTCTTTACACATGGAAATAACTACACCGCTATCTGTATGAACATGGAAATATCTGCACGGCCATCTGTATGAACATATAAATATCTACACCGCCATCTGTATTAAGATGGAGATATCTACACCGCTATCTGTATGAACATGGAAATACCTACACCGCTATCTGTATAAACATAGAAATATCTACACCGCTATTTGTATAAACATGGAAATATCTACACCGCTACCTGTATAATCATGGAAATATCAGCACCGCTATCTGTATGAACATGGAAATATCTACACCGCTACCTGTTTAATCATGGAAATATCAGCACCGCTATCTGTATGAACATGGAAATATCTACACCGCTATCTGTATGAACATGGAAATATCTACACCGCTATCTGTATGAACATGGAAATATCTACACCGCTATCTGTATGAAAATGGACATATCTACACCGCTATCTGTATGAACATGGAAATATATACACCGCTATCTGTATGAACATGGAAATATCTACACCGCTATCTGTTTGAACATGGAAATATCTACACCGCTGTCTGCATGAAAATGGAAATATCTACACATCTGTCTGCATATACATGGAAATATCTATACAGCTATCTCTTTACACGTGGAAATAACTACACCGCTATCTCTATAAACATGGAAATATCTACACCGCAATCTGTATGAACATGGAAATATCTTCACTGCCATCTGTATGAACATATAAATATCTACACCGCCATCTGTATTAAGGAGATATCTACACCGCTATCTGTATAAACATGGAAATATCTACACCGCTTTCTGTATAAACATGGAAATATCTACACCGCTATCTGTATAAAAATGGAAATATCAGCACCGCTATCAGTATGAACATGGAAATATCTGCACCGCCATCTGTATGAACATGGAAATATCTACACCGCTATCTGTATGAACATGGAGATATCTACACCGCTATCTGTATGAACATGGAAATATATACACCGCAATCTGTAAGAACATGGAAATATCTTCACCGCCATCTGTATGAATATGGATATGTCTACACAGCGATCTGGATGAACATGGAAATATCTACACCGCGATCTGTATGAACATGGAAATATCAACACCGCTATCTGTGTAAACATGCATACATTTCACCGCTATCTGTATTAACATGGAAATATCTACACCGCTATCTGTATGAACATGGAAATATCTACACCGCTATCTGTATGAACATGGATATATCTACACAGCCATCTGGATGAACATGGAAATATCTACACCGCTACCTGTTTGAACATGGAAATATCTAAACCGCTATCTGCATGAAAATAGAAATATCTAAACAGCTATCTGCATATACATGGAAATAACTACAAACCTATCTCTTTACACATGGAAATAACTACACCGCTATCTCTATAAACATGGAAATATCTACACCGCCATCTTTATGAACATGGAAATATCTGCACTGCCATCTGTATGAACATATAAATATCTACACCGCCATCTGTATTAAGATGGAGATATCTACACCGCTATCTGTTTGAACATGGAAATATCTACACTGCTATCTATATGAACATGGAAATATCTACACCGCTATCTGTATGAACATGGAAATATCTAAACCGCTATCTGTATGAACATGGATATATCTACACAGACATCTGGATGAACTTGGAAATATCTACACCGCTATCTGTATGAACATGGAAATATCTACACCGCTATCTGTATAAACATGGAAACATCTACACAGCCATCTGGATGAACATGGAAATATCTACACCGCTATCTGTGTAAACATGCATACATCTTCACCGCAGTCTGTATCAACATGGAAATATCTACACCGCTGTCTGTATGAACATTGAAATATCTACACCGCTATCTGTATGAGCATGGAAATATCTACACCGCTATCTGTTTGAAGATGGAAATATCTACACAGCTATCTGCATATACATGGAAATATCTACACAGCTATCTCTTTACACATGGAAATAACTACATCGCTATCTGTATGAACATGGAAATATCTACACCGCCATCTGTATGAACATGGAAATATCTGCACCGCCATCTGTATGAACATATAAATATCTACACCACCATCTGTATTAAGATGGAGATATCTACACTGCTATCTGCATAAACATGGAAATATCTACACCGCTATCTGTATAAACATGGAAATAACTACACCGCTATCTCTATAAACATGGAAATATCTACAACGCTACCTGTATAAACATGGAAATATCAGCACGGCTATGTGTATGAACATGGAAATATCTACACCACTATCTGTATGAACATGGAAATATCTACACCGCTATCTCTATGAACATCGAAAGAGCTACACTGCTATCTGCATGTACATGGAAATATCTACACCACTACCTGTATGAACATGGAAATATCTACACAGCTATCTGTATGAACATGGATATATCTACACAGCCATCTGGATGAACATGGAAATATCTACACCGCCATCTGGATGAACATGGAAATATCTACACCGCTATCTGAATGAACATGGAAATATCTACACCGCTATCTGAGTAAATATGCATACATCTTCACCGCAATCTGTATAAACATGGAAATATCTACACCGCTATCTGTATGAACATGGAAATATCTACACCGCTATCTGTTTGAACATGGAAATATCTACACCGCTATCTGCATGAAAATGGAAATATCTACAGAGCTATCTGCATATACATGGAAATATCTACACAGCTATCTCTTTACACATGGAAATAAATACACCGCTATCTCTATGAACATGGAAATATCTACACCGCCATCTGTATGAACATGGAAATATCTGCACAGCCATCTGTATGAACATGGAAATATCTACACCGCTATCTGTATAAACATGGAAATATCTACACCGCTATCTGTATAAACATGGAAATATCTACCCGGCTACCTGTATAGACATGGAAATATCAGCACTGCTATCTGTATGAACATTGAAATATCAGCCCCTCTATTTGTATGAACATGGAAATACCTACACCACTATCTGTATGAACATGGAAATATCTACACCGCTATCCGTATGAACACGGAAATATCTTCTCCGCCATCTGTATGAACATGGATATATCTACACAGCCATCTGGATGAACATGGAAATATCTACACCGCTATCTGTATGAACATGGAAATAGCTACACCGCTATCTGTATGAACATGGAAATATCTACAAAACTATCTGTATGAACATGGAAATATCTACACCGCTCTCTGTATGAACATGGAAATATCTTCACCGCCATCTGTATGAACATGGATATATGTACACAGCCATCTGGATGAACATGGAAATATCTACACCGCTATCTGTGTGAACCTGGAAATATCTACACCGCTATCTGTGTAAACATGCATACATCTTCACCGCTATCTGTATAAACATGGAAATATCTACACCGCTATCTGTATGAACATGGAAATATCTACACCGCTATCTTTTTGAACATGGAAATATCTACACCGCTCTCTGCATGAAAATGGAAATGTCTACACAGCTATCTGCATATACATGGAAATATCTAAACAGCTATCTCTTTACACATGGAAATAACTACACCGCTATCTCTATAAACATGGAAATATCTACACCGCCATCTGTATGAACATGGATATATCTGCACCGCCATGTGAATGAACATATAAATATCTGCACCGCCATCTGTATTAAGAAGGAGATACCTACACCACTATCTATATAAGCATGGAAATATCTACACTGCTATCTGTATAAACATGGAAATATCTACACCGCTATCTGTATAAACACGGAAATATCTACACAGCTACCTGTATAAACATGGAAATGTCAGCACCGCTATTAGTATGAACATGGAAATATCTACACCGGTATCTGTATGAACATGGAAATATCTACACCGCTATCTGTATGAACATGGAAATAACTTCACCGCCATCTGTATGAACATGGATATATCTACACAGCCATCTGTATGATCATGGAAATATCTACACCGCTAAATGTATGAACATGGAAATATATACACCGCTATCTGTGTAAACATGCATACATCTTCACCGCTATCTGTATAAACATGGAAATATCTAAACCGCTATCTGTATGAACATGGAAATATCTACACCGCTATCTGTATGAACATGGATATATCTACACAACCATCTGGATGAACATGGAAATATCTACACCGCTATCTCTATAAACATGGAAATATATGCACCTCTATCTGTATAAACATGATAATATCTACACCGCTACCTGTATAAACCTGGAAATATCAGCACCGCTATCTGTATGAACATGGAAATATCAGCTCCTCTATCTGTATGAACATGGAAATATCTACACCGCTATCTGGATGAACATGGAAATATCTACGCCGCTACCTGTATAAACATGGAAATATCAGCACCGCTATCTGTATGAACATGGAAATATCAGCCCCTCTATCTGTATGAACATGGAAATATCTACACTGCTATCTGTATGAACATGGAAATATCTACGCCGCTATATGTATGAACATGGAAATATCTACACCGCTATCTGTTTGAACATGGAAATATCTACACCGCTGTCTGCACGAAAATATAAATATCTACACAGATATCTGCATATACATGGAAATATCTACACAACTATCTCTTTACACATGGAAATAACTACACCGCTATCCCTAAAAACATGGAAATATCTACACCGCCATCTGTATGAACATGGAAATATCTGCACTGCCATCTGTATGAACATATAAATATTTACACCGCCATCTGTATTAAGAAGGAGATATCTGCACCACTATCTGTATAAACCTGGAAATATCTACACCGCTATCTGTATAAACATGGAAATATCGACCCCGCTATCTGTATAAACATGGAAATATCTACACCGCTACCTGTATAAACATGGAAATAGCACAGCTATCTGTATGAACATGGAAATATCTACACCGCTATCTGTACGAACATGGAAATATACACACCGCTGTCTGTATGAAGATGGAAATAGCTACACCGCTATCTGTATGAACATGGAAATATCTACTCCACTATCTGTATGAACATGGAAGTAACTACACCTCTATCTGTATGAACATGGATATATCTACACAGCCATCTGGATGGACATGGAAATATCTGCACCGCTATCTGTATTAACATGGAAATATCTACACCGCTATCTGTGTAAACATGCATACATCTTCACCGCTATCTGTATAAACATGGAAATATCTACACCGCTATCTGTATGAACATGGAAATATCTGCACCGCTGTATGAACTTGGAAATATCTAAACCGCTATCTGCATGAAAATGGAACTATCTACAGAGCTATCTGCATATACATGGAAATATCTACACAGCTATCTCTTTACACATGGAAATAACTACACCGCTATCTCTATGAACATGGAGATATCTACACCGCCATCTGTATGAACATGGAAATATCTGCACCTCTATCTGTATGAACATGGAAATATCTACACCGCTATCTGTATAAACATGGAAATATCTACACCGCTATCTGTATAAACATGGAAATATCTACACCGCTATCTGTATAAACATGGAAATATCTACCCGGCTACCTGTATACACATGGAAATATCAGCACTGCTATCTGTATGAACATGGAAATATCAGCCCCTCTATTTGTATGAACATGGAAATACCTACACCACTATCTGTATGAACATGGAAATATCTACACCGCTATCCGTATGAACATGGAAATATCTTCACCGCCATCTGTATGAACATGGATATATCTACACAGCCATCTGGATGAACATGGAAATATCTACACCGCTATCTGTATGAACATGGAAATAGCTACACCGCAATCTGTATGAACATGGAAATATCTACAAAACTTTCTGTATGAACATGGAAATATCTACACCGCTATCTGTATGAACATGGAAATATCTTCACCGCCATCTGTATGAACATGGATATATCTACACAGCCATCTGGATGAACATGGAAATATCTACACCGCTATCTGTGTGAACCTGGAAATATCTACACCTCTATCTGTGTAAACATGCATACATCTTCACCGCTATCTGTATAAACATGGAAATATATACACCGCTATCTGTATGAACATGGAAATAGCTACACTGCTATCCGTATGAACATGGAAATATCTACACCGCTATCTGTATAAACATGGAAATATCTACACAGCCATCTGGATGATCATGGAAATATCTACACCGCTATCTGAGTAAACATGCATACATCTTCACCGCTTTCTGTATGAACATGGAAATATCTACAACGCTATCTGTATGAACATGGAAATATCTACACCGCTATCTGTTTGAACATGGAAATATCTACACCGCTGTCTGCTTGAAAATGGAAATATCTACACAGCTATCTGCATATACATGGAAATATCTACACAGCTATCTCTTTACACATGGAAATAACTACACCGCTATCTCTATAAACATGGAAATATCTACACCGCCATCTGTATGAACATGGAAATATCTGCACCTCCATGTGAATGAACATATAAATATCTGCACTGCCATCTGTATTAAGAGGGAGATATCTACACCACTATCTATATAAGCATGGAAATATCTACACTGCTATCTGTATAAACATGGAAATATCTACACCGCTATCTGTATAAACATGGAAATATCTACACAGCTACCTGTATAAACATGGAAATGTCTTCAACGCTATCAGTATGAACATGGAAATATCTACACCGGTATCTGTATGAACATGGAAATATCTACACCGCTATCTGTATGAATATGGAAATAACTTCACCGCCATCTGTATGAACATGGATATATCTACACAGCCATCTGTATGATCATGGAAATATCTACACCGCTAAATGTATGAACATGGAAATATATACACCGCTATCTGTGTAAACATGCATACATCTTCACCGCTATCTGTATAAACATGGAAATATCTACACCGCTATCTGTATGAACATGGAAATATCTACACCGCTATCTGTATGAACATGGATATATCTACACAACCATCTGGATGAACATGGAAATATCTACACCGCTATCTCTATAAACACGGAAATATCTGCACCTCTATCTGTATAAACATGATAATATCTACACCGCTACCTGTACAAACATGGAAATATCAGCACCGCTATCTGTATGAACATGGAAATATCAGCCCCTCTATCTGTATGAACATGGAAATATCTACACCGCTATCTGTATGAACATGGAAATATCTACGCCGCTACCTGTATAAACATGGAAATATCAGCACCGCTATCTGTATGAACATGGAAATATCAGCCCCTCTATCTGTATGAACATGGAAATATCTACACCGCTATCTGTATGAACATGGAAATATCTACGCCGCTATATGTATGAACATGGAAATATCTACACCGCTATCTGTTTAAACATGGAAATATCTACACCGCTGTCTGCATGAAAATATAAATATCTACACAGATATCTGCGTATACATGGAAATATCTACACAACTATCTCTTTACACATGGAAATAACTACACCGCTATCTCTAAAAACATGGAAATATCTACACCGCCATCTGTATGAAAATGGAAATATCTGCACTGCCATCTGTATGAACATATAGATATTTACACCGCCATCTGTATTAAGAAGGAGATATCTGCACCACTATCTGTATAAACCTGGAAATATCTACACCGCTATCTGTATAAACATGGAAATATCTACCCTGCTATCTGTATAAACATGGAAATATCTACACCGCTACCTGTATAAACATGGAAATAGCACAGCTATCTGTATGAACATGGAAATATCTACACCGCTATCTGTACGAACATGGAAATATACACACCGCTGTCTGTATGAAGATGGAAATAGCTACACCGCTATCTGTATGAACATGGAAATATCTACTCCACTATCTGTATGAACAAGGAAATAACTACACCTCTATCTGTATGAACATGGATATATCTACACAGCCATCTGGATGGACATGGAAATATCTGCACCGCTATCTGTATTAACATGGAAATATCTACACCGCTATCTGTGTAAACATGCATACACCTTCACCGCTATCTGTATAAACATGGAAATATCTACACCGCTATCTGTATGAACATGGAAATATCTGCACCGCTGTTTGAACTTGGAAATATCTAAACCGCTATCTGCATGAAAATGGAACTATCTACAGAGCTATCTGCATATACATGGAATTATCTACACAGCTATCTCTTTACACATGGAAATAACTACACCGCTATCTGTATGAACATGGAAATATCTGCACGGCCATCTGTATGAACATATAAATATCTACACCGCCATCAGTATTAAGAAGGAGATATCTACACCGCTATCTGTATAAACATGGAACTATCTACACCGCTATCTGTATAAACATAGAAATATCTACACCGTTATCTGTATAAACATGGAAATATCTACACCGCTACCTGTAAAAACATGGAAATATCAGCACCGCTATCTGTATGAACATGGAAATATCAGCCCCTCTATCTGTGTGAACATGGAAATATCTACACCACTATCTGTATGAACATGGAGATATCTACACCGCTATCTGTATGAACATGGAATTATCTTCACCGCCATCTGTATTAACATGGATATGTCTACACAGCCATCTGGATGAACATGGAAATATCTACAACGCTATCTGTATGAACATGGAAATAGCTACACCGCTATCTGCATGAACATGGAAATATCTGCACCGCCATCTGTATGTACATATAAATATCTACTCCGCCATCTGCATTAAGATGGAGATATCTACACCGCTATCTGTATGAACATGGAATTATCTTCACTGCCATCTGTATTAACATGGATATGTCTACACAGCCATCTGGATGAACATGGAAATATCTACAACGCTATCTGTATGAACATGGAAATAGCTACACCGCTATCTGTATGAACATGGAAATATCTTCACCGCCATCTGTATGAACATGGATATATCTACACAGCCATCTGGATGAACATGGAAATATCTACACCGCTATCTGTGTGAACCTGGAAATATCTACACCGCTATCTGTGTAAACATGCATACATCTTCACCGCTATCTGTATAAACATGGAAATATTTACACCGCTATCTGTATGAACATGGAAATAGCTACACTGCTATCCGTATGAACATGGAAATATCTACACCGCTATCTGTATAAACATGGAAATATCTACACAGCCATCTGGATGATCATGGAAATATCTACACCGCTATCTGAGTAAACATGCATACATCTTCACCGCTTTCTGTATGAACATGGAAATATCTACAACGCTATCTGTATGAACATGGAAATATCTACACCGCTATCTGTTTGAACATGGAAATATCTACACCGCTGTCTGCATGAAAATGGAAATATCTACACAGCTATCTGCATATACATGGAAATATCTACACAGCTATCTCTTTACACATGGAAATAACTACACCGCTATCTCTATAAACATGGAAATATCTACACCGCCATCTGTATGAACATGGAAATATCTGCACCTCCATGTGAATGAACATATAAATATCTGCACTGCCATCTGTATTAAGAAGGAGATATCTACACCACTATCTATATAAGCATGAAAATATCTACACTGCTATCTGTATAAACATGGAAATATCTACACCGCTATCTGTATAAACATGGAAATATCTACACAGCTACCTGTATAAACATGGAAATGTCAGCACCGCTATCAGTATGAACATGGAAATATCTACACCGGTATCTGTATGAACATGGAAATATCTACACCGCTATCTGTATGAATATGGAAATAACTTCACCGCCATCTGTATGAACATGGATATAACTACACAGCCATCTGTATGATCATGGAAATATCTACACCGCTAAATGTATGAACATGGAAATATATACACCGCTATCTATGTAAACATG